>NC_055690.1:19975963-20717739 GCF_017639745.1 Melanotaenia boesemani | reverse complement strand
ATGAAAGATGATGAGAAGATCTGCAACTCAGTTATTTTAAAATCGAATTTCAACTTTATGAGATCTGCTGCTCACAAAAGAAAACTACTGAGAACTGTTTGAATTTTGAGGTCACTCATTTATGTGACATATTCAGGGTCATTTGCGTAACGTGTGGCAGGTGGGGGTCATTTGCGTAAGGTGCTGGGAGCTGCAGTTTAGTATGCAGGGAGGCGAGGGAGGGTAGGGTATGTGACATCCACAGAGAGCTGGGACCCTCACTGACCCCTGTCTATAATTCATCCCTTGGAATATGGCGCACATCAAACCTTGCTTCCTCCCACCCAAAAAGAGTAGAGGGAACCTTTTCACTTTGTTGCTCGGTGCTGTGACCCTGTATTAAAGTGAGTAGCAAAAGGAACCCAGGAAACGTTGGTCATTAAATTTTCAGGGCTGTCCCAGGAGAGTGTTTCTAGCAGGTCCTGGATTCATGGACAGGAGAAGACTGGGGAAAGGCCCCATGCTGACAGAAGGAGTGATAGGGAAAAGGAAACAGGGAGACTGTGTCTGGATTATGTGAGGGGAAAAAAAAGGAAAAAGAAAAAAACTTTCCTTTTATGCATCAATGTGCAAACAGGTATACACACATTCAACACCTCACAAAAATACACAACTACCGGTTAAAACGAGGGTGTGTGTTTGGGCAGAATTGAGGATAAATTAAATGCTAATATGGAAGCTGGACCAGGCCCTCAGGGAGGCACAATCCTCAATCTATCCTCATTTTCTGTCTCTCCCTCCCTGCCTGTTAGCTGCAGGTATTCAGCTGCAATTGCAGAGGTTTCATTAAGAATGCAGATATCAAAGTCTGTGTGTGCGTGTGTTTGGGTGTGTGTGTGTGTGTGTGTGTGTGTGTGTGTGTCTGTGTGAAATAGAACTTACCAGATGTTCCAATCCACCTTTGATGTTTCCGACGTCCCTGAAACACAACAACACATTTCCCACACTGTAAATAAAGTGCTGACACAAAAACTTATTTAATAAAAACATTTTTGTAGTGTGCACACAAACATGCATGCACACACATATACATACACACACACACATTAAAAAATACATCTAACAAACTATTAAGTGTACTTTTGGAATTAAGAGTTTAACACATTAAAATTAAACACAATCTAACAGGATTATGGTCCAAACTGGAAGGTTTTTTTATTATCAATAATGTATTTACTAATTTTATTTTTTGACTGATTTAATACAGAATTATTACCTGCCAACATATAGTGAAAAATGTTAACACAAGCCTCCAAAGATGCTGACTTATGTCTTTTTGCACAGCTTATGTCTTTTAAAGTTTGTATCAACAACCAAATCAAGACCTTAAAATATTAAGTTTATTGTTGTGATCAGATGAGCAACACCAGTAAAAAAAAAAATCTTAACTGAAGCACTGATTTCTTTTCTTCTGCTTTTTGCTGTTTTTGCTTTAGTTGAAAAAATTCTTGAATGTTCAATTTTACTATTTATTGAGTGATCCGCTATACATTTCAGCTCTACCTGATAATTATCTAGTAACTGTGATAATTAGAAAAATCATAATAAGATTAAACAGAGGAACATATAAATTATATCAAAGAGGTTTGAGTTAATCAAAAGGAAATTAAACACATTGAGAATTTATCCTAATTGTTAACCTTTCAGACTGAGATGCTGTGTGCATATTCATGCTTTTGTATCAAAACAAGACTGAGGTTAACTAATATTGTCCCCACACTGCTGGCAGTCATAATGATAATTTCCAACTACAAAGAAAGAACCGGGAGCTTATTATCTGTGAATTAATAAAAAATGTGTGTATGATTATGAGGGTGGCAACAGCAGAACGGTAAGCCGAGGAAGTGGAGGAGGAGTGGGGAGCAGTCTGCTTTAAAAAGAGCAAATTGGCAGTAAATAATAGATGCAATTTTGGCACATTTCAAATTTGCAGCAGTGGAAATCAAAAGATCAAGAGAAAACAAACAGCCCCCGTCTCCGATCCCAGCACCCCTTGTCCAACTCTGGCCTCCATTACTGACAACTCCACCCAGGCTGTGGCGTTTCACGGTGTGCGTGCGTGCGTGTGTGTGTGTGTGTGTGTGTGTGTGTGTGTGCTGAGAGGGAGAAAGGCTTATCGACAGGCTTCAGTTGCTAATGCAGCCAGCAGCATCACAGTGTAAATCTACACCATCTCTAAAATTACATACTGTCTAATCCATCCCACTTTCCAACTCCCTCTCCTTTCATTCCTCCATCCAACCCTCCATCAGTCCACGTTGAATACTCAGTATGACCACGAACCTATGCCATCATTAACCTCTATAAATACCGGCATGGACTGGCAGAAATATCAAACAGAAATACATTTTTAAAAGTTTAAAAACTACTACAACAAAGTCATAAAGTGATGTTTGCTTGTTTACTCTGTGCTCCGTCAGTGAGCCACTTGCAGACAAGTCAACCACTTAAGGCAAACTTCATCAAGCTGTAATTACATTACATTTTGACAAACACCCCGCCACATTCATTATACATGACGGGCGCCCGGCAACCAGACAGCAAGACATTTGTTACCGTGGTGACAGTGTGTGTAATCCGCTAATGAAGCGCAATTAGTGAGAAACAATCTAACACAGGGGAGACGCAGTGCTGGATCCCTCCTCCGCCACTCATTTCCTTTTTCCTTTTTTTTTTAACCTTCTCATCTCAGCCCTCACACTCCTTTTTATAACCACATTTTTTTCTCTCTTTTATTTTTTCAATACAACCTTTATTAAGCTTTTCACATCCATTTAATCTCCTGTTCTTTCATCCGTTGTCCTGGCATCAAGGGCAAGCTGTCCAGCACCGTCCGCACCAGGGCCGAGGGGATCGCTCAATCCATTAGACACGCAACGCTGACACACACACCATTTTACATCCTCATCTCTCTTCTCAAAACATCATATAATCTGCTGAGGCCTTCAGGGACTGACTTTTCCTTTTCTCTCATTTCTCTTTTCCATTCCTCCCTCCATAAACTGTGCCTTCAACGCAGAGCCAGCATCGATTTTTGAATTACGCCACAATATTAAATAATTAATATACTTGCCATGATTGATGTTTTGCATTAGGCCAATATTAGGTTATCAATCAAAATCCACTTGGTTTAATGTAATAATATTGAAAATGTGTCAGTGCCTGTTCATCCAATTTGTAGTGGAGGCAGGCCAGATAGTAATGGTGGTGTAGCACAAGGCCTCAGAGACACTATGGCCTGCTTACTACAACCACAGGAGCACATTATAGCTCCGGCACACAGCAGGAGAAAGGAGGGGGGACATGAAAACGGAGATGAAGTGCAGACATGGAAAGACGAGGATGAAGTTGACACGCTGTGATTTGTAACATACTGGGACAGACTTGCCATGTTGGGAAGCGTGGCAGTCACGTGAAATCAGTTAGACATCCATCGTGACTCTATCATGTACATTAGAAACGTATTATATTTAGGGATGCACTGATGCCGCTTTTGTACAAATCGAGTACAAGTATAAGTACTTACATTTGAGTACTTGCCGATACTAAGTACAGATAAAAGTACTAATAAATCCCATTACAGTTCACTGGTAAGGATTGTGGACCAGATACAAAGACTGAGTGGTTAACTGTGTGTTATGTCATATGAGTCATCCTGTAATGTCCTCTAAATGTACGGCTGGAAAACTGTCAGAGTCTTCATAAATAAGGAGGATGAAGTAGTTTTTGATGGATTCTGTTCACCACTGTGACAAAGCACCTACATGCCCAAAATAAGGTTCTTTCACCAAGAAAATGCCAAATTCAGATTTTTAATATGGCATGAGTAATAATTTTGTTAAATAGAATTGAATAAAAATTAAACATTTTAAATAGAAGAAAAAGTTAATTAAAAAAAAGGGGAGAATACTAATAATGATTGTAATTACCACTTAAATTTAAGGTAGCTATAATTGCCCATAGCAAACATTCATCATCTTCAGGTCTGATTATATTTTTAGACCCAGAAGTAATCAAGTAAACACTTATGAGTGTTTACCAAATGCTTAAATGAACTGCTCTGGCTCAGTCACTGACACGGGAATTGTCCTCCTGGATGATGCGAAGTCTTGGGAGGTACAAGAGAGATAGCTTCCATCCCATTTTGTAAAGGGAGGACATCACTGTGTTAAATTCCCTTCCTCTGGTCGAGCCCCTTCGAGAAGAAGCTTTCATAAACTCTGAATGAATGAGCCTGGTTAATCATCGTACATCTCCTCCAAGCCTCCCAAACCAGCCATTCCCTTCTCTGGAAGTGGTGGATAGGATAACGAGTCATGGTTTTTCCCCAGGCTTTGGTTTGAGGGTTGTGCTGTGTTGAGCCTGGTCCAGTTTGGGTGCAGAACAGAAGATTTCCTTACGGCGTCTTGCAGAAGTTTTGAAAAGAACTGCATATGTTGTGGACTGTCAATTCCCTCAGGAAGCCCAATCAGCTGAACGTTGCAGCTTCTGCTTCCCCCCTACGGGTCAGTTAGCTTAGCCTTTAGCTTCCTGTTATCGTTTTGATGCTGAGTGCATAAAGTTTCTACCACCTCCAGCCGCTGGTAAACACTGACAGCATTTTCTTCTAGTGACGACAGTCTGTTGTGGTGGCTAGCGACAATTGTTTGGACTTTGGAATTTTTCATTAAGTTTCTGGAAGGACGTCTTGAAGTCGGAGAGCAGGGCTGATCTGCAGTCAGCTAGTAGTGCGTTTAATAGTCGTCTTTAATAATATTGGCGTCAGCCTTGGACCTTTCACCTGGTTTAGTGGTTTTTAGCGGTTTGTGTTGATGCATTTTTTGAAAAATGTGCATCAATTACACATATTATTCCCTTTGTATTAAGATTGACAGCACTAGTTTTTTCACATTGGTATCAGTTTTGTCGGACCGATACCCAACACTGGTATCCGTATCCGTGCATCCCTAATTATATAATATGAATATATCACTTAGTGATGTTCTTTTTTTGTGTGCTGAAGTCACTGAAAACTGACCCAGCTCGGTCGGAAGGCTTTGGTACATGTTAACCACAAAGTAAATTAAATGACTAATGGCATGAAGGTTAGCTTTGTCTAAATAAACTGTTCAGGAAAACTATAACAGCCAACTCGAAATGAGACACCAATACATTTTAACTGTAACCTGTAAAATCACGGCTAAAAACAGGAAAAGTAAGAGAAAGTCTTTAGAGTAATCCATATTAAGTTGCAACACAATTTCCATTCCCATGGTTTCACATATTCTCTCTCTGAGATCCACAAGGTGGCTTTTAACATTCTGATCAGGGTGGCAACACTTCCTGTGTCTACTGGATAAAGTTGTTACACCAAAATTAGGATGTTGAATGCAGGTATACCTGACAAAACAAACCAAATAAAGCTTTTCCTACTGAGTGTAGCAGCTGGCTTATCATCACTGCTTTGAAGGCTACAACTTATCCCGTCCAGAATTCATCTACTTTTCAGAGGACAGACATGCCATAGCAGCAGCATGAAGGGATGGCAATACACTGTATTCTACAGGCTGTTTTCAGATAATCAAGGCTCGTTTAACTACTTGTGACTGGACTGCAGATGTCATTGCTGCATATTTGGATGAGATTTTTTCAGCTGTCTTGACAGCAAAAACAAAAACAAAAGTCAGTCCCATCCCTTTTTGTCCACTGGTTGTGCTGTCAGTTTTCACTACTCTCAAATTGAGACGTTACAGTCAGGAAATCGGTCTTCTTTTAAAAAAAAAAAATAAAATTATGTGAGCCGTGGCCATTTTTGTTCCCCTAACCGCAGTATCCTCTGTAAAAAAAATCCACTGTGTGAACTCAGGTGCTATATTCCTATTGATGCCAAGTCAAGCTGGAGACAATTAAAACCTGCATCTACAGCAGAGTCATTTAATGCACGATAAACCTCAATAAAACCTTTTTACGGTGCATTTAAGAGCATGATGTTAGTAGGTGTTTTTTTGACTAGTGTAAATGGCTCTGTAAAGCAGGTGTGGTATAGGTTTAAAAAGTCACCAGACTTTTTTCCTCAAAGTTCTGCCCTTGAGGCTGCAGTTCAGATCTCACATGTCATTAAAAAGCACATATTTGCCACCTTAACATCAGTGTGATGATGAAGAACAAAAAAATCAAAAGTGCACTACAAATGTGCTGGTAGCTGACCAAACTAAAAATACTAAGTTTTCTAATATGATGGTCAAGCATGATCAGCTGACATTCTTGAAAGTAAGAACTTGAAGGTGGAATCTGTAAGTTTCAGACTGTGTCTTATGTTTCATGCTTTCTCCCCTTTTCCTTTCCAAAGTGCTACAAGTCAAGAAGACATAGAGCCTGACAGAGAATGGCAAGTGGGCAAGAGAGGCCAGAGACAGAGAGTAATGTACTGTTGTTCCAGGAAACGGTAATTAGTTATCTGTGGTCAATTAAGTAAAACTGGATAAACAAGTGTGAGTGTTAAAGTGAGCCCTGGCAAGGTCAATACTGACCAATTTAACATGGTTGCTGGATCCATCACACTGTCTAAACGCTCCTGCTTTCTTATTCCAGCTTTTCTTTTTTTGAGTTCTTCTCTTTTCCACCCCTATTTTTCTTGTGCACTCTTCACTGATTTCTTTTTGCCTCCATCACTCACAGTACATGTTTAAATGTATGGTGTCCAAACCTTTTCTTTTTTGTCTCTTGCTCTTTAATGATGATCTTTAAGCTGCTGCCTCATCTAACCTCATCTAGTTCTCCGTCTTTCCTCGCCTGTGATTTCGCCCTCTCCCAATCACCAGCCTGCCTCTCCTTCTCCTCTCCCTGTCTCTCTCTCACCCCACCCCTCACCCACGTAAGCCCCTGCACTCATGATAGCAGACAATTAATTACAGAGCCACCGCCAGATGAGTTGTCATTTGTGGTCAAGTTTCTAATAATTGCATTAGGTCTTCAGGTTCTTCTAAGACGTCCCCCCCTCCTTTCCCTCACCCTTTCTCTTTTTCTTCCTCTTCCTCTCTTTAGTTGAACCACCTCGTCTTCTCCCCCCACACCTTGACACAGCTGAGATGAATATCTTTAGTCAGTCAATAGAGGCGACAGAGGGACTTAAAATGCAGAGGCAGTCATTTGATTTCCAGCTAACAGAGGTGCCCATTAGCTCGGCACTCATCAGCCATGCATTACCTCTCAGACCTGCTGTCCTGAAAGTGAAAGCTTTAACCCTTTCACTGTGCACTAATGGCCAGTTTTATCCTGTAATGCCAGTCACCCTTTAGTGGGCTTTCTTCTACTTGCAATAGTAACACAACTATCCCCTGTTGGTAAGTGCAACAACTTAGCTGTCCTTTTTTGTTAACAGCAGTGATGGGACTGTATAAACAGTTATTTATTAAGAAATCAAAATTAGAATTAAAATTCACTTATGTGGCATTTCCCCTTTCAAGCCTCATCCCTGCTTAACAAGGCCAAGACATTAACAAAATTTCCCCTAAAGGGGTTGTATTTATTTCTAAATTGTCACATAATATATATACATTTCAACATGCTACAGTTTATTTAAACACAACTTCACTCCCACAAAGCCCTTTTTTTTTAGTTATCAACAAAGCTTAGTTTTTCTGAATGAATGTTTTTAATTACTGTTTTAGAAAATGTCATATTTTCCAGCATCATATGATAACTGCATCAATTTGATTAACTTTTCTGCTTAACATTTGAACAGCAAAGTTCAGTTAACACCATATTGGAGAGGAAAGTGCAGCATCACGACAGAGAAGCCGACACAAAGGGAAATTTATCATCAAAACTGATGTGAGTCAGTTTCATTGTTTTAAAGTTGTTGTGGAAATGTATTAAATATTAATAGGTATGCTTCTCACATTCAGTTGTATCAGATAACATTCAAGTTTTTACAAGAGAAGCTTTTGGAAAAAACACCAGTACTATGCAGCTTTTTTCTTTCAGTGCACCTATGTTTTTCTTTTTGTTTATTTGTGTTTTTGTTGGTTTTTTCTTTTGTATGTCTTAGCTGGAAAAATAACAGTCAGCCTTCAGGAGCCTCACAGTCCTGATATCAGTCAGAGATAGCGTTTGGAGAACCAGAGAGAAGCAGCGAAGGACGACAGGACACTGCAACACTATAAAAGAGACATCACTGAAGAGTGTGTGTGTGTGTGTGTGTGTGTGTGTGTGTGTGTGTGTGTGTATGTGCATCCTATTTGCCACAGTTGCATGCCTTGTCAAGCGTGTCATTGAGCATTCATATGTTGTTTGACTGCTGATAGAATGGCAGGCCTATTTATTAAAGAGTCAGTGTGATGGAGACACACACACACACGCTCTCAATCAGAACACACAATGCACAAATACACAGTCCACATCAGTGACATCTGCCTGTTTAACTATTAGAAGGCAAAAGCTTGATATTGAGCAATTGAAGAGCAGGGACACATACACACACACACACATACACACACACAATAACGTGGGAAGCGCAGCTTTCCCTCAGGCCTGATTGCCATCTCCTTAGCCCCTTTTTAACAGGGCTGCCAATTGAAATTGAAATTGTGTTCTTGTATGTGCTATCAGAGCTACCTCTCAGGGTTTTATACAGCTAAGAGGAGGTTTGAGGGACACACACAAACACACACTCACAGACTGACAGGACGGGATAATGCAGGGGTAAGTCAGGGGCTGTCACTCTTCCATACAGAACACATAAGAGGGAACAAAACGCAGACTTATTGTTACATGCTTTCTATGTAATTTCACATGCACACACACGCGCACACACATATGCAAGCATATATTTGGGAGTGTACAAGCTGCCCCTCTTCCCAGTGGAAGGGGCTTTACTTTAGCATAATCCCAAAATGGTAGAAAGAGGCAGTCCATTAAAAAAGGGGGCTAACAAATTCAGCACTTTATGTTTCTCTGAGGAAGGATGAAGTGCAGTCAATAAAAAAGTCAGGAGAGAAGAAGCTGATTTATGGCTACTCCTTCTGCTGTCTGAAACAGAAATACACACCTGTTCACATGAGAGCCATATAACCAACATGAATATCAACAACATTCAAATTATTTTCATATATATATTTTTTGTTTTTGATATCATTCAAACCAGTATACTGGAAAACCCCTGTCAGTGTTATCAAAAACATCTTAAGATAAATACATTTTCTAAGTATAACTGTATTATGCAAAGTGTAATATGGAATAAAAAACATTGTTATATAGAATTTTAATTGTATGTGTTAAATGTAAAATTGTACAGGTCTGATGTGTTTCAAATTCTTCCAATTATAAATATGGCCTAAAAGATCTGGTTCACTCTGCTATACTTTTCCAACTAAAACGTCCTCATTCTGACTCCTGCATTTAACCATTTTACCAACAATTAAATAAAGTGGAACGAAATAATTTCTTCCTTAACAACAAGTAGGTAGCGGTGTATTATGTTTCAGCTGTAAAAGAATATCATGCATTAGTGGGTGATGGTTGAGGAAGCATCTACAACTCATTTCGTGCTGAGAAAAACTGAATAGACACACTTGTAGAACAAACCAAGATTAATCATATCTCCCTTTAGAGAAACCACAATCCACCTCTTCCGTGCTTATACACCCCAGCCTGGTGCTGACAGTAACTGAATGTTAGGGCCAAGTTTTAAGTAAAATGGACTTAATTTACACATATAACATAGAGGGAGAGCAGGACAAAGACAGAGAGGGAAAAAGCAAAAGGGAGACACGGAGAGCAATCAATTTCCCTGTGGTTTTCTTCAATAGCTGGCAGTCCTTTTCATACCTTCCAATTATAACCTCTCCCAATCAGAGAAATACCTCCCCATTATTGACAGTGAGACAATGACACTCCCCAACATTTCTGCCTGCTCCAAACTATGTAGATTGCAGTACTGGTACACAAAGAATGAAGCGTTGCGCTTTACGGCAGGAGGGACGCTTGTGTTAAAATCACATGTGGAAATCTTTTGGCTCTCCTCACGGCCCCTGAAAACTGATGAGGAACAATGGCAGCCCGGCACAGCATCTGTCATGGCACAATATAAAAAGATGATCTTGGCACCGAATGGACACACGAACAAAAAAAAGAAAGAAAAAAAAAAGAAAAAGAACGCAAGAGAGGGAGGAAGATGGGGAATGGAGGGGAGGGGATGGGGGTGTGGAGGGCCCGGCAATGGGGTAATTCATTTGCAAATCAGGCCCTGGTGCTCAGGTCTATTTCAAGCTGCCAGTGGGTGCCAGGAGTTAACAAGGTAATCAGTTTCAATCCTGCCCTTCAATTGTACATCACACCCTCATCCAGAGAATACCCAGGCCTTTCTATTGGGGCAAAGCGGGGAAATAGCAATCTGGCTTCCGACTGGCAGCACACATGATACACACACGCACCCACATCTAAAGACAAGTTATTAATAGCCACATATCAACATGTTGTTACAAGCCTCTGTTTGTAGCCTAGTAGTAACTGATTAAACAGTGTGGTGAAATTGTTTAACATTCAGATAAAATGTAACAATTCACTGAGTTGTAAATGATTTCCAAAATATTTTTCAGCTAAATCAAGACATTTCAAGACATTTACAGGATATGATTTGTCAATAAAACTATCAACCGATTGGATAGACACAAAGATATAACTGTTTGTCCTCAAATTCATTTAAAATAATAAACTAAAAAAATCCAACCGATT
This sequence comes from Melanotaenia boesemani, assembly GCF_017639745.1. Lineage (NCBI taxonomy): Eukaryota > Metazoa > Chordata > Actinopteri > Atheriniformes > Melanotaeniidae > Melanotaenia > Melanotaenia boesemani. The sequence continues at coordinate 20,706,987 of NC_055690.1, read as the reverse complement.
CCATCACTTTATTTTAGCCGTTGTCATTTGTTACAACACGTCTTTTAAAAGTCTGCATTTCATTTGGGTTTGCATGTGTACGGCAAACCTCTTCGATTTAAACAAGCTGACTAAATATTCCTCAGAAATCAACCCCCGGTCTCTTTACTAGATGAGAAACTAGTATAAGAGACAATGCTGCTCTGAACCTAAAAGTGGTACATGCAAAGTGTTAGAAAGAAAACAGAGCTAAACCTGTTCTAATCCCCTCTTCCTCCCTGTATCCCTCTCTTTAGTCTGTGTCAGCTGTAACTGGCTGGCCCGAGAGGCAGTTAGTGCCCGTTAGCTCCTCATCTGCATAATCAATATGACAACCTTATTTTTCTGATGCAAACAGGATTTCACTGCTGAGCTTTATTTTTTGGTGGGTGTGTGTGTGTTGAGTGGCCAGTCTTTTCCTGGCCAGCCTCAGTCATGGCCCTCTTTAGCCTTAATTAGATTAGGTGCGATTATCCTGGCTCTACCTTCCAAGTGTACGGGCGGGATAAAGTGGCCACAAAGGCCAGCCTGTCACAGGCACCAGGCTCTGGTCTGCAGGTTATCAGGGTCCAGAGAGACACACCACGTACATTGTTATTCATATCATCTACACACTGTTTTCTTCTGTGCCTTTTTTTTTTTGCACTTCTCATTTTTTTCCTCCCCTTCTATGTCTGTGGTGTCAAACAGGCATAATCGCTGGCCAGGGTAAGTCTGTCTTTTTTTTTCTCTCTTTCTGTCTGTCTGTCAGAAAACAAAACAACATGGCCCCAAGCACTTTTGCAGTTTGGCCTAGAGGGAGAGATGTCAGGCGTGATTATGTGTGTGTGTGTGTGTGTGTGTGTGTGTGTGTGTGTGTGTGTGTGTGTGTGTGTGTGTGTGTGTGTGTGTGTGTGTATGTGTGGGTGTGCGTACGCCTATCTTTCTGTTTGTAGACTTCTAGGAAAACTTGAACAATAGGTAAGCAGGCCAGTTCTCACATCAATACAAACCGACAAAAGAACACTGCAAGACTAATGTACACACAAAGACACCAAAAAATAGAGTGATTAACTACAGCTCACATGCAAGTAAATAAAACTCAGCTTTCTAGTCTCATTTACAAAAAAGTATTTAGTATTTGAGAAACATAACTCTGTTTACAAAATGCACTAAAGAATTTGTGGGAAAACACTTAAAATCCTTCAGACAAACGAATTGGGGAAAGGCATCAAAACTGCGTAAAAACCAACCTTTACCCATTGCCTTCATAGACTGGGCATTATACATATGACAGATTTAAACATCCTGTATGATCAAATATAAACGTTCTCAAACACACACTTAACATACTATAATTATGGCTTATGTATACAGGCCAAATGTGCGTGCCATAACATTGGCTCCAGCAGCATCATTCAATCTGATTCATTTCTGTTTGAAAATTTAACAAGATGATTTGCTACTCTGCTTCATTCTTTGAAATACTCCACCATTTTCCCCTAAAAACATTTTCCAAGCAGTGCTCTGTACTGACAGATTTCTGTTGGTCTCCATCAATGAGTGTGTATGTGGGGAATAGAAGTTCATTTTTTTCTTCTGTTGATTAGACAGCAGTGCCCACGATATTTATACACACTGTACATATTTTCCGTGGCGTCAGACCTGGGCACAGAAAGAGGCAGAAACGGAGAAGTAGAGCTAAATAATAAAGGATGGGGGGAAAAAAGGAAGAGAAAGACTGACTCGCAGAAAGATACTAAGAGAACAGAAACATTTGTTGATGTAGAAATAAAAAAAAAGTTAAATAAATTATATGGTGAAAGCACAAAAAGTCAATTTCCAAACCTAATGCTAAAACACAGCCTGGTATTACTTCATGTGCATTTGAGCTAGATCTAGTAGTGGTCCACAGTATTTTTGGTTTTTTTCCCCTCATCATCTTCTTTGAGTAAAATGTGATCTTTGTTTTTTTTGTCTCCACAAACAGTTCATTTGCTCTCTAATCTACAACATGCAGTAATTTTTGCATCACTTTTACATCACTCCACTGGTATCATTATTTTATTTTAAAAAAATCTGCTACACTACTGTATGCTGGTAATGGAAGACATTTCTTATAACGATCTAAAAAGATTTTACCATAAAGCCCAACCCCAAATGGAGCTAATATATCATATAAAAATTAGGGCTGCATATGCCCTACTGACAAAAAAGTGGACAGCGAGTCGGCTGTGTGTGTATGTGTGTGTGTGCCAGGGAGAATGAGTAAGACACAAGGTGGAATAACTTTATTAGAGAACTTGAGGGACTAGACTAGCGAGAGAGCAAGACAGCACATGAGAGTGAAGGAGAGCAAGACATTAGTACAAATGAATTAATCATTGGCCCAGAGATCTAAACTTGGGCTGAAAAAGTGGAAGGCTAAATGGGAAGGAAGGGGGAGAGGAGAGGAGGGAGACTTCTTAACTTTTCTCCTATTTCTCAATGTTCATTATAAGCTGTGTTAGATGTCCAGTTCTATTAGTGACACGAACAAGCACAACCATCGCTCAGTCATCACAATCAAGCAAACACCCACTTCTGTGACTGCTGAATACACACTTAACTCTTTTGTTTCGGCTCATTTCTGTGCTAAAGAAAATGCTCTGAAAATGGCAGTCGATTTCAAACCTCCACCGAGGATGATTGTTATATGTGCCTCTCAGGCAATATTTACTTTCACATCTACGCTATGGTACTTAATTGTATGCCTGAAATGCTGTTTACTCAGTCTGGCAGAGGTATTCTTGTAATCATCAATGCCATTAGGCAAGATCTGCAGAGCTATATTTTTGTCTCTGCACAGTACAGGTCGAATGTATGATGTGAGGTACTCTCTGCTAACTCGAAACTTCCCTCTTCTCTTTCTCCATCTTATCTACTTTGCCTATTCTCCTCTACTAAAAGGAACATATCTTTCTTTAATATATTCTTAGACTAAGTCTTACTCATAAAGACTTCAGTCAACACCTTCCTTTACCCCCCGGGTGCTGATGAATAAGCACTGGAGTCTAGAGAAAATTAAACATTAACAGTTTGTCTTTTTTACACATCATTTTCCATAACGATACTCTCTTTTAGCTCCTCTGTTTGCCTTCAACACCACTCTTCTTCCTCCAAACCAAACAAACTACCTTGCATTTCCATAGAGAAAGGGGGGGGGGGGTAGTATTGACGGCAGAAAAACATATTTTGTCGACAATCACATTTACATAACCCTCCTAAATCGGAGCTGGCCTGTCATGTTTGCTGCTCATACCCTGCTGCTTATAATCCTGCCTGGATCCTCTTCTGATCCATAAAGCAGAGCAGCCAGCCACTTCAACAGCAGCCACGACTGCCATCACTAGCACCTGCTAAGACAGGGTTGTAAAAAGAGGAGAGGAGGCAAGGAAAGAACAGCAAAGGAAAAAAATAAAAGAGGAGCAAGATAATTGGATTGGGGGATCTTCTATTTGGCCGGGTCTGGTCTCTGTCATCACGCTCCAGGCCTGGCTTCTCTCAGTGCCTACAGCAGGTCTCAAACACATCAACACACAAACAAATGGACACACACACTGCTCTAAATGTGCAACTGCACTGAATCGTTACCCAGTTTAGGAGGCAAACTCTGCCGTGAACTACTAAAACCTGCAGGGCTTCTAGTGTGTTTCGTTTTCCTTGTGTGTGCGTGTTTGCATACTCCCTTAACAACTCACTAAATGGTTAAACAGATTACAGAGCGCAGTAAGTGGATTGTCACAGCTCTCTATCGCTCTCTGAGTGTCTCTCCTGTGATTATGAGTGGCCAGATATTCCTCACACATACTGTCAAGACTACAAAAAAACTGTTGTCGTTTCCATCTTCCCTCTTTTCTCATGCGTTATAGAAAATACTACCAACAGAAAATTTTGGACAAACAAGGAATTCCAGTTTTGTTTTCAGATTGGTATACAATTTATGTTAGGCAAAAAGCTGTTTTCTAGAAAACCAAAGTACAAACCTTTGATTTCAATCAGCATGCATTGTACCCTGGATTATGTATCAAATTCACAAAACTTCAACTCTGATTTAAAAACAGTTTAGACTAATCAAATCAAACTTTATTTATAAAGCACTTTTCATATAAAAGCAGCACAAAGTCCTTAAATAATAATAATAATTAGTAATATTATTATTAAAGCTAGTTATCACTGAACAAGACCGAAAAGTAAAACTTGCTAAAACCAAGTTTATCTTTTTTTTTTTTTTTTAACTCTTTTTATGTTTGTATACATTTTAGACATCCACCTGATGAAGACTGATGAAGGCTCAGTTTACTGTGTATTCCCAGTTTGTTTTCTAGTATTCCATCCAATTTAAGCTCATTTTTGTGTGTGAGAGAAAAAAAACACTTCTAATGACTGCATTCAGCTACAGGCCAAGAAACACTACAGCTGCACCCTTCAGTGATTGCACGATAGCCTACTGGGACCTGAGTAAGTGTGTGTGTGTGTATGTGTGCACACTGTCCACCCCTGGCATCACTCCTATTCCAATCATCCAGCCCCCCACACACCCAAACTACACACACACGCACAACCAGCCTGATGCAGCCTCAACCACGTCTCCTCTTGCTCCTGGCCACCAGGCTACCCTCCTTTGACGGACACACAAATAAAACACACACTTACAGCTCACTGATTTATGTCAATGCGAGTGTATCCTAACCTTCCGAGGACAGTGTTTGAAGTCTCTTACCTCCCTAGACTCGCTCCTAGAGCCAGACACAGCCTAAAGTCCTGCAGACACATGCACACAGCACAGCACACACAGCAGCCAGTGGTCCTGTCCACACCACCCATACACACATTCCCAGCAGGCTGAGAGGATGCCGCAGGCAGGGGCTACACACGCACAAACACACACAAAAACACACTTGCTTTCTCTGTGTATTATCAAAACTAATGAGCTGATAGATGTTCAACAGAGGCAAAGAAGCAGACAATCATTTCCTCAGACTTGTGCAAATGTGTGTGTGTGCTTATGTGCAGGGTCGTGTTTTATTTTCTTTCTGCCTCATAGCATGTAGGCATCCAGAGGTTAAAGCTTAGCGATGAAGCAAAGCTAACCAAACTGAGGCCTGCGGTGAGGCTGGGCTCTGATTAGATTGTCAGAGGGAAAACGGCGTAATGAGAGGAATTACTAAACAATCAGATTCACAGAAAAAGATGGCAATGAGCAGGTTGGTGAGAATACTTCTTTTAGCAAGAATGTTAGAAAAATAAATAAATGATTTTATTTTTTTTGATTTAGCAATTTATGTGTGCTGTATAAGTACATATTCTCTCAAGCAGAAAAAAACCTCTTTAAGACAGAGACATCAAAATGGGCTGTAATAAAAAGCAAGCAACCACTTAATTTCTTTAACCCTTAGGTCATTATACAGAGTCCGGTTTTACATGCATGGGGAAAAGACTCCACCGCCATGAGAGGTCTCCACACCACTCTCTATGCTTCTGCTGCTCAGCCCGTGCACATTTCTTACTTAAATGACATTAAAATGAGTAAAATGGTAGCAACGCATTCCCATGACCTGGCACAGACACAGAGTTCAGCCTAATTGGACAGACCTCTCTGATTGAGGATGTAAATTGAAGTAGTAAGCACACGTTCTTCCACCACCTTGATTATATAGGGAAAGAAGCTAAAACCACCCAAAGGAAAGGGTAAACACGTCTCCTGAAACCAGAAATTTTTTTGGACAAAGCTGAAGATGTGGAGGGGGAAACGCATACTATACGTGCGCACTAACACAGATAAGTTGAAAAACTGGGCCCCGACTGTTCTCCATCTATAGAATAGTCTTTGTTTTTATTCTGACTCAAGCCATAAATCTGTGTTGAGAATACTGAAATAAGAAAGGAGGAGGGAAAACTGGTGAAACTCAAAAAATTTGAATATTGCACAAAACTTTATTTCAGTAATTAAACTGAAAAAAGGAAACTAATATATTTTATAGACTCATAATATGCAAAGTGAGATTTCAAGCATTTATTTGTTATAATTTTTTTTATCATGGCTTACAGCTTATGAAAACCCAAAAATCAAAATAGCTGAAAATTAGAATATTACATGAAATCAATAAAGAAAAGATTTTGAATACAGAAATGTTGGCCAGCTTAAGAATATAGCCATGCATATGAACTCAGTACTTAGTTTAAGCTCCTTTTGCATGAATTACCGCCTCAATACGGCGTGGCATGGATGTTTCTCTTAGCAATGACCCATAGAGTTTTTACGGGGTTCAGGTCAGGAGAGTTTACTGGCCAATCAAGCACAGTAATCCTTGGTCATTGAACCAGGTTTTGGTTCTTTTGGCAGTGTCCTGCTGGAAAATGAAGTTAGAATCTCCAAAAAGCTTTTCTGCTGAAGGAAGCATGAAGTGCTCTAAAGTCTCTGGCTGGATAGCATGGCTCCCCAAATCAACACAGACTGTGGAAACTTCACGCTGCACTTTAAGTGTCTTGGATTGTTGCCTCTCCATTCTTTCTCCAGACTCTGGGACCTTGATTTCCAAATGAGATACAACTCAGACCACTGCTCAACAAACCAGTTAATTTTTTCTTTAGAGCGGCTTAACAAGACGAATACGACATTTGAAGTCCAGGTCCAGGATCTGTCTGTGTGTGGTGGCTCTCGAAGTTCTAACTCCAGCCTCGGTCCACTCCTTGTGAAGCTCTCCCACATTTTAGAACAGCCTTTTCCTGACAATCCTCTCCAGGCTGCCGTCATCCCTCCTTGTTGTTGAACACCTTTAGTCTTCCATACTTTTCCTTTCCACTCAACTTTTTATTGATGTTTTTTGATTCAGAGCTTCGAGAGCATCCAACTTCTTTAGCAATTACCTTTTGAGGCTTTCTCTCCTTGTGGACGGTGTCAATGATGGTTTCTACACAACTGTTAGGTCAGTAATCTTCACCATGACTGAATTCTACTCAAATAGACTGAGACCATTTGAATGCTCAGGAGTCCTTTGCAGGTGTTTTGGATTAATTAGCTGATTAGATTGTGGCACTTAGAGGCTACAACATTGAACCTTTTCACACTATTTTAATTTTATGAGATTTTTTTTTTAACAAGTTGTAGGCCATAATCATCACAATTATAACAAATAAATGCTTAAAAGATCTCACTTAGCATATAATGAGTCTATAAAATATATTAGTTTACTTTTTTAACTTGAATTACTTAAATAAATTAGGTTTAGCGCAACATTCAAATTTTTTTAGTTACACCTGTATATAAACAGGTAAGAATTTAAATTAAAATTAAACTTGTGTCAAATATCTTTATCATTTGCTTAAAATTGTACAACACTTTGGTACAATGCTGTTTGTTTTAAATATACTTTATACATAAACTGGATTGAATTGGATCTGTCAGTGCTCCTCCAAAAGTGTGCCTGTTAACATTACCAATTTTTCTTCTGGTCTGATTTAATGGGGGTAAAAACATGGACCAAAAAAAAAATAATAATAACTTAGCCTGATGAGCACAAGAAATTATAAGAACCCTCACTTTTGCATCTAGGTACAGACCAAAGCAAAGTTGCATGTATGTCTAAAACAACCTTGGTCAGAAATCGGTGCATATTTTCATCTTCAAACATGTACAAATAGCTGTTCAAACTTAGGAGCATTGTTTCTTATTCAATACTAGAAACTATCATTATTGATATAAACTATTAACATCATTAAAGCCAAATATATCATATCTGTACATGGGTCTTCTATTTAGTTTTGTTTATCTGTTGTTCAAGTATTAGGTGTGTTGTTCATATCATCATTAAAATCACATCAAATGTGGCTGCAGATATATATTAAAGTCACTGGTATCTTCAGTTTAGTCTTGTTTTAAATATACACACTACACAGGAAACAAATAAACCTTCTTGTTAAGAAAACTCACAAAAGTAATAATAAAAACATTACTGTCTGGTGCTTAAATTCTTCCAGGAAAGTCTTCCTTTCTCTGTAAATACTATGCTGGATGATAACTTAAAGCACACACACACACATACTCACAGACACATTCACACACAGACCCTACAATCACCCACTTACCCTTTGCCACTGGTGAAAGGCAACAAGATCTCTTAACAACAGCTCGTCTTTTTCAATAAATTTTGCATGAAAACATGCCGCTGGAGCACCAAGTTGCCTGCTGTCATACTAGAGGAGTCTTAAATGTTTAATGACAACAACACCAAACACATGTGCGCACACAGAGTCAGTGTCAGGGTGCTGCTCTGAGGGGCCCCTCTTTCATCCTGACAGACACTATAAAGCTCCTGAGCCTCTTCTCCACCCCGCCTTGCCATCAGCACCACACTACTGCACTCTCCTTCTATCATCCAACAAGGAAACCTGGATGTAAATGAGGTTGGAGTGTTATAGTGTGTGTATGTGCACGTGTTTGTGAGCAAGAGGTGTGGATCAGGGTGCTCATATAGACCCTACCCCCATCACCATTAAAAAAGAATGACAAAGACAAAAGAAAAAGAAGAGGTGGCTTGTCATAGATGAGATAGTTAAAAAAAAAAAAAGTCTATGTTTTACATATTCCTGAAACACCTCACTGTTTCAGCCTTTCTTCTGCTAAAAGAGGACTTGTAACACACCTAAACTCCTGTGGGAACACCTGGGGAATAACAAGAATATCCATGGCAGGCAGGTTTTGGACCATAATGACTTCATGTTAAGGTCCAAAGATAGAATGACAGCTATACAGACATCTATCCATTCAAACAATATGCTTTAACCAGAAATAGAGCATTGTTTAGGCTTTGATCACTGTACTTTAACTTCCTGGAAAATTGTGTCTTTAATGATGTCCTAATAGTGTTTTAATGACTTTAAATGACTCATTTAATAGTAATAACATTAAAACGCAGAAATAACTATAATTAATACCCACATTTATTGAGAAGAAAGATTAAAAACTGATGTACTATTCTTGCAATCTGTATATACATATAAGCTCAAATGTTACACAGTGATAATTTAGGTGGTAATTTAAGTTAATTATCTCATTACAATGAAATATTCAGCTGTGAAACCTTGAGTATGATGTGGAGCATAGTTTAACATGAATCATGTCTCTGAATTTGGTTGCATATTCACCCCCAAAATCCTGAGTCTACACCCTGACAATACAAGCGGGTTGGTATTAATGCTATGGCTGAGAGATGTAAGTCAACCCATATGGTGGGTCAGTGGCACGATTGGATCAAAATTATTCAATCCTCGTAGGTTTAAGTAAACTGCAAGGCCAGATAACAGGATAGACAGTTTGAAATATATTAACACTGCCACAGGTGGGAATGCAAACACACATGTACACAAACCAACAAACATGCATGCAAAAAGACAAGTTAAAGCAGGGTCAGAGATAAAGAGAGAGATTCCTATCGATGCTAAAGGATATTGAAGCCTTAATAAGAAAACAGATATAGTCTGCTGGCCTTACATTTCGCAGTTAGCTTTATTTGTTTTCCTGATTCTGATCTAAGAAAGGCAATATGTAAGAGTTTAAAATAAACTGAACATTTTTCCTTTAAAAGCAAATCTCAATGCTCTGTTGGTACAAAAACATCTTAATCTAGTATTTTTTTTTAATTACCAAAGATACTATAATCATTAAAACATTAATGTTGACTACATAGACAGGCATCAATTTATTCAAATAATGCTCTTACATACACTACATATTTATTATCAACACATACACAACCAGTCAAAAGTCTTTTGCATTAAGCCTAAATGGAAAGTGTGTCCAAAAGTTTGACAGGTACTGTACCTTTGTTTGAGACCACTGAAAAGCCTCAAAATATTTGTAATTAATCGCCCACTTGGATAAACCAACTGTAGTCAATATCTGTATTAATTTAAACATGGTCCTCATATTTTTACACTTCAAAGCCTATAAACCTGATTACAAAGTTATCTGTAGAATATTTAAGCAATTAATGAATGCACCCCTTTTTATTTTGAGGGTGATAAATTTGTAAACACTGAAACCATTATAACATTCAGCCATAGGGAGATTTGTGGTACTTTAACTACCTGGTTTAATAAGCCAACTTTTGGATGCCTTCCATTATCAAGTCCTCTGCTTTCAAAACTGGAACAAACCCATTCTTAACATTTTAAGAAAAAAAAATAAATATATATATATATATATATATATATGTATGTATGTATGTTGTGGCTTATGTGATCAATTTAAACTTAAATTTCAACTAATCAATGCAGAATGAGGTAATCTGATGCAGCTATCCCATAACTTCAGATTCAGTTTGCTGCACAGCCGCTGGTCTTCATCACTCCTGGGATATATGGTTTGATAAATACATCTGCGTTATTCAATATGACAGACAACAACTGGGTACCAGTAATATTACAGTGGCTTCCCATCACATTAAAGAATGCTGTGTTGGTGAGGGACTGAATGCTATTCTGGTAGAAGTAAAGAGAGACCTCTAAGGTAGTTATCTGTAGAGGAGTGTAGCACTGTTAAAGTATCCAATACTCTAAACCTGATCCTGGTCTGTATTACAACCATATAAAGACACACTTCCAAGTAAGGATACCAACTTCTTTTGGCTTTTTTTTCATGTTTCAGACAACAAAGACATTGGAGGTGCATATGATCTTGTTATGTTTCTAGACTTATTGCACCTGGGCCTAAAGGGAGAGAAGAAATCAGAAATCATCCGGTGGTCAAAACATTTCTTGAAGCCCAAACTTGCACCATACTCCTACCTACCATCTTTTATATTACACTACAACATTTTCTTTTACATGAGGGATCTGTATCACATTACAAGGTCTGTATAGCCAACCGCTTGATTGCAGGGGGGGGTGGATTGATGGCTTGAAAGACTGAGTGATGGATGGTGGATGGACAAGCTGACACTAGTCTCCATGTTTAGTTATAATAACACAAATGGGCTGTGATGATTGAGCTGTGCCATAGATACAATTCTGTCTTCCTGTGAACTGAACTTTCATATTAAGTACAACTTTCCACTTACCCCTTCTTCTCTGCTTTGTCTTTGCTCCTGTCCTTGTCCCTGTCCTTCTCCCTGTCTCTGTCTCGCTCCTTCTCTTTCTCCCTCTCCCGTTCACGGCCTTTGCGTCGGCTCCGGTCCCGCTCTCTGCTGTTGCTGCGAGTCCTCTTGCGACTGTGGCTTGCTCGATGGCTGCGGCTGCCGCTCCTACTGCGAGACCTCCGGTGGTGCGAATGAGATCTGAAGAAATTAACAGTGATGAGTGTTAAGATCTCAGCTGTTAAGTCACTGATAAACCTTTTATTTCCTACTTGCTACATAAATAAGAACTCAGATGCACCTTTTACATATACAGTTCCAGTCAAAAGTTTGCACAGAACCCAACCCACCAACACTGAATGAGTGTGTGTAGCCAAAATCCAATTTATGTTTTGCCTTGTCTGGTTTGTATTTTAAACAAATAGTCTTTATTTTCAAAAATGACTTTTAATAACTCTCTGTAAATGTAGCAAACAATTTCTTTTATCTATCATTTATGTGTGAGTGTTGTAAGAATGGTAGAAAACAGAAATAAGAATCATGGGTGCATTGTTCCCACTAAGAAACGCACTTTTTGTGGATGCAATGCAGCACAGGTGAGTCATTGCTCATTGTGAAAGCCTATATTCTTCTACCCCCTTAAAGACTGTAAAAAGCTATTATGAAGCTTGCACAACAAACTTTGTTATGGGTGCTTTTAGTATTTTGGATTTTTGTCAACATGCAAATAAAATCATTTTACATGTAATAAAGATTTGCAAACCATAATCAGAAGGGAGATCTTAAATCAAAACCAAACTAATGAAATCTTCTGTCAGCAACACACAGTAAAGCCAACTTTGTGGAAACTGTGACTTTATGTTACAAGATAAAAACATTGTGAGGTTTGCATTCATTAAAACACAAAATGAAACTCCGTGGGATCAAATTTCCAGAGAGCTGACAGATTCATCCTTCATTGGACGGGCGCAATAATAGTTATATACAAACCGATATACCATAACAGTATCTCTCTCTCTCACACACACACACAGTAGAAATAGAGCCAATTAGATGCTGGCTCAGAGGAGGATCTGTCCACGGTATTGATTCTGACACTGACCCTCTGGTCTCTAAGAGATTTACAGTGGGAGATTCACTTTGTTAGCTATGACACACAAACATTAGCACTCTGATTTAAACAGCAGGAAAAAATTCAAAGTGTAACTTGTAAGTCAAAGTGCTCTACTCATCAACCTATTTATGTGTCACAGCACTCTAATAATTTAGACATGCTCTACAAAGATATGTATGAGACTGCATTCTGTGCCATAAGCACATGTGTGTCCGATGCAGGTGGAGGGGGGCATGATTTGAAGCCCCAGAAGAAATCGGCAGCTGAGATGTCGTTATTTTCCATCATCTATCATTTTATTGATTTGTCAATAAAAACAGTCAAACCTGCTGTCCACGAGCTTTATTGCTTTCCCCCCTTTATTAGTTTGCAGTTTGGGACATCCAGAGCTGTCTCTCTCCCAACAGAAAACTAATCATTTTCTTCAGACGCCTGTCACCAATCTAACAGACAACACTCTGACAACTGTTGCAATCAATTAGGCTGAGGTGATGCTGATCACTGGAGAGTCGCGTTACCAGTTTAAGGTCTCACCGACAGGAATCCCAGGGAAAATGTAGGAGAGAGAAAAGAATATAATCACAAATTAAGAATATCTTTAAGACACTTATAAATATAGAAAATTGAACTTATTAAATTTAATTTCAGGCTTACTTCATACAATTCCATATATATATATGTGTGTGTGTGTGTCTGTCTCTGTGTGTGTATATAATACTGCAAACACAAGCAATAAAAATAAAAGTAAATAAAGAAACTAAAATAAAACAATGCAGTTCAATGAATGGTCACTTGATGCCCAACTAATACTCCGAGCAGAAATGTTTATGACAATTCAAGTGGTGATTATGTTTTATAACTCTCATCATATTGTGTTAATGCTGAAAGTTGTGTGCTATTATGGGTATGGCTGCTTTGAGTGACGATTAGCTACTGTGGTTGTTAACAATCTGATGTGCATAATGTCTTCAGGCTATCAATCAGATCCACTCCTGGCTGTAGAAAAAATTAAGACGTGGAAGCTCCCAAGCTGTGCTTCTATGCAGCTGCCAATAGTACATGCGCGCTGCATCAGGAGTTATCTTAACATGGCATTTCCTCCCAAGCTGTGACAGGCTCCACCCCCTTTGCAACCCTGCAGGTAAGCAGGTATTGTCAATAAATAGATAATTAATTCAGCAGTTTTTGAGACAGAGTGTTTTCATACAAGAGTGAAAAACAGTGACAAATGGACACCATTTACCCAGATGGCATTTTTGAATATGTTGCTTTGTCCTGAAAAGTTCTAGCACAACACTTTCAAATATGAAACTCAAAAGTCAGCAGGTCCCAATATTTCTGTCTTAAAAAACACATAATTGCATTGCATTCATTTAGTAGAACCTTTAACCTAACCCTAATGTAACTTGCAAAGAGAAAAGATTAGGTTGGTCTCTTGTCCAAGGACACTCATGCACTTGACTGTAGAAGTTGGGGATCAATTCAACAACCTTTTGAATGAAGGACAGCCAGTCTGCCTTCTGAGCTACAGTCACCTGAGACTGTCTATTCTGTTGAAGATTAATACTTCATTTATCAGAACATCTGGATCAGTTATGCTGTAGTTACTTTCTCAGAGTATATCCAGTCTCACTGAAATGTGTAAAGCAGTCTCTTGTAGTGATTTTCAAAAATAATCAGAATGAAACATCTGATTCAGAGACAGAGGTTAAGGCGGACATACAATTTATAATTTTTAACACAATGTTTACTGGAGCTACAATTTGGCAAGTCAGAGAATAACACCTAATGGAAAGACAGAAAGGAAAATCTCTGCCATTTTTTGGGAATGGGGCCTCCAGGAAAGATAATCCATCAATGGCCCAAGCAGACCTTGGAATGAATGAATCTACATGTTGACAATGTCTGCGTATGTTTGTAATCAGCAGAACATGAGGAGAAATGCATCAGAGCTGCTGTGTTCCAAGCCTTAGTCCTATATTTACAGCCAAGCAAATTGTGGCCAGAAGCAGCAGATGCAAAAACACAATTTCTCTACCCCTCTCTTTAGTTCTCAGTCTCCCTTCCCTTTCTCCCTCTGATGGCAAAGAAAACAGCCCACTTCTGGGGTGTGCAGCAAATTAAATTTACTGTAGTTAATAGAGTGAGCCTATGCTGCTAAATGTCAATTTCCTGACCAAGTCCTTCCCCTTGGAGAATGATTAGCTAATTTGAGGCTGGGGATAAATGGGCTAATGCAGGACACACACAGATAAACAGCCACAGTTGGACCCCATTCCAAGTTCTTCCCCTGCTTTACATTTCATTGGCCTTATTATCTCCAGGGAAAATGGGTCCCCCTATGACCTAAACATATTTTCATTTCTAATAAAAAGCCCTTGCTGGTTGCCCCCACATGCACCCACCCCACCTCCCACACATACACACACAAATACACACATGTGCGTGCCCCCTCACAGCCTCCTTTCTATTCGTTCCCCGTTTCATCGTCCAATCCATTAAATCGGAGCTCTGCAATTGGCTGGAACCATTTTCCTGGTGAATTATCAATAGAGTAATTATGCTCCATGTTGGGAGCTGGGCTGAAGCTTATCGTCGCTGACCCCCTAGTGTGTGCCAGGATATGATCCCTCACCACAACCCATTGGGGTAATTATGTGTTCTGGTGTGAAGCTGGATGGTGTGTTACCTTTATCTGTATTCTATTTCTGCTTTCATTGAAAATTGGACATTAATAGCAGCTACGCGATACCACTAGTGTCAGATACAGGTGAGCATTTGCAGTGGAATCTGACCCCAGTCAAATCATTATTCATAGTACTCTGCGTAGGGATGGGGATGAATACACACACAAACACACAAAAAAGACCAATCACCTGCACTGTTCCTTTAACCTTATCTTGCCCCATTTGAGCGACAGTCACAGACATTCATACCGTTTTCCAAACTGTCTTCCATGGCTGGGAAGACAAAACAAAGCTTATGTCCAAACTATGTTTATCCCATAGTAGAAAAAAAACCCAGCTACTGGGAGATGCAGCTCATCTCCTCAGTGAAGATCCCCCAAGCAGTGTGCATATCCATTAAGCTAGTGTAGCAC
This sequence comes from Melanotaenia boesemani, assembly GCF_017639745.1. Classification (NCBI taxonomy): domain Eukaryota; kingdom Metazoa; phylum Chordata; class Actinopteri; order Atheriniformes; family Melanotaeniidae; genus Melanotaenia; species Melanotaenia boesemani. The sequence continues at coordinate 20,691,662 of NC_055690.1, read as the reverse complement.
AGCAGTGATTAATGGCCATGTAACTTTATGCCTATTGGATTTCAGCAGACATTGGCGACAGTGACCCCCTTTCCATGAATCTGAGCAGTGAGTCACAAAAAGGTACTCATATACCACATATGTATCAAAATGATCATCTAAGGGTTCATTCATACCAGGATAGTCTGCTAGACTCAGCCGACTGGGGACTCGGTTCAGTTGTAGGGAGCAATATTCTTCTGGACTGAGACTGCGTTCACGCTGCACTTCTAAAACGAATCAGACCTTTTAAATAACGTGTTCCACTCTCCGCCAGAGGTGGCGCTGCACCATGAATTACTAAAGGAGAAGATGAGACACACAACGAAAAAGAAAACCATAACAACTTTGGTTTCTAGCACATAACAGCTAAATTCTTCCACTTCTGACTGTGAGCTACTTATCCTGTCCAGAGCCGCCTATCACCTCACACACACGTATGTTTTGGTTGTATTGGTTGTACTGTATGCTGCACGGTGATGTGGTGGTTAGCACTGCAGCCTCACAGCAGTGGAGTTTGCATGTGTGGGTTCTCTCCGGGTACTCCAGTATCCTCTGCCGTTCAAAGACACGCATGTTAGGTTAACTGGTCACTCTACATTCTCCCCAGGGGTGAGTGTGAGAGTGAATTGTTGTTTGTCTCTCTATGTTGGCCCTGCGATGGCCTGGCGACCTGTCCAGAGTGTACCCTGCCTTTTGCCTGTTCATTGCTGGGATAAGCTCCAGCTTCCCCGTTACCCTTAATTGGACAAAGCGGTATATAAAATGGATGGATGGAAATGGACACATTTTTCATTATAATCATAGTCTTTAACCATTTTTATTCATCTTCATGCATTATCTTTTTCTGATAATCAACTTGTGCATATTTCTGAATACATGTGATGGCCTGAGAGACTTTGACCCTGGACTGGGAACAGTGTGGTACACATAGGAGACACTGGGTTGTATGACGACAGGACATCTGCAAGATAAGACAGACTGTTATAGAGCGAAGCAGACTGTTTTATCTGGTCATTCAGACCACCCTGAAAATGCAGAGTAGAAAACAGCTTTCTCCTGCGACCACCTGCAGGTTGGATGCGATGCGCTCCTGGTACAAGTCTTTATTTTTCTTTTCTATAATAAACTTTATTAAACTTCACTCATCCAGACTCTTGATAATTTATTTTCTCACGACAACTGCAGATGTAGATGGATCGAGTATGCTTCTTAGATTTATATCAGAATTAATTTCATTCACAATACCCCAAACAAAGCCGACTTTCTGAGTGAACGTTTATTCAAAAAGGTTTGAATAAAAAAAAGCTGGCGTGAATGTGCCCTAAATTTCCTTAGAAGATGCTGCATTCGCAAGAAATTCTAACTAATGATCAGAATAAATTATGTTTTAATGGTTACCATCATTTGGACTTACAAATGTCCATCGGAGCTGCTGTGACTGTGTCCTGATATTCTACTGAGAAAACTACAGTCTAGTCCTTCAGCCATCATTCTCTGACTGTTCAGACATACACAACACATGTGCATATTTTAATGTAAGCCTAAAAAGCAAAGTCTATGTATTTTGTCATCTTAAGCATCATGTAACAAAAGTTAATTAACTAACAATTACAGCAATTGTGAGTTCATATAGTAAATGGGATATCATCTCTATAAAAAACATAGTTTGTAAAATTGGCTGAGGCAGAACCAATAATTCAACTAAGACAAAAATCACAAAAAAACTAGCATTATCCATTTCAACAACATCATTAGGAGCAAGTCAGAGACTTAATTGGACTTTAAAAAAAAATTTCTCTCTGCAGAATCATCATCTTTAAATACTAAGATTAACAGCAAATAAATAGTATTTTCTCTCTGTACAGTCCATTTTACTTAGCAAATTGAAGCTATTAAGTAATGATAAAACCTTATATGAGTACTCTCCAGACGTACACACATGCAAACAACAAAAAGACTTGCCAGTCAACTTTTCCATGCAATGGACAGATTGAAAAAGCAACGGGCCTGTTGAAAGTGAGACAATCTATATTTGAAGAACTTCATTAATTCAATGTTCCCCGCCGAGTTATTTCCAGTGACAGAGGCACACAGCAGCAGCTTAATGTTCAAGTTAAAAGTCACTTTTCTTTTTTCTGCCATTTCAATGTGTCTAAAAGCACCTTGAGTGAGCAATGTGCATTTCCTGCTGCCAAAAGACGTGGAAAACAGCTGTTCCTGCCTGACGCTGCCTGCTGAATGGAATGCAAATGTTAACCATCCAGAATTTATTACTTTTGAGTGCTCTTCAAACGCAACGGCAGACACAAGTTTAATTTATGATATTCCTCTAATTATGAGAGCTGTTGAAATCATTTCCCAAGCTGCTTCCTCCCTCCAAGCAGCCACATTATCTGTTCCTTCGGTTCACAGAACACACACACACACACACTAAGACTCCGTCATCCACCGTGCACACCCACACAGAAGCATAAATATACACATACACATGCTAAATACCACACAAGGAATCACTGCAAAGTAGCTGATTGTGAACACAATTAACACAGCAAAGACAGAGCATGAAAGATTCAGAGAAATGTTTTTTCTTCGTTCCCCTCTGCTTCATAAAAGTAATGTTTAGATTTGTCATAATTTTCAGTTTGCTTTTAATTTAGCAGTCTTCAACACAAACGTCTGCAATGCCCTGCTATGCTGTGAAGCAGAAATGAGACCCCATGCAGGCCACCCACTCACTATCTCCCAAACCCACCCAAATACACACACATGGATTTAGCTACAAGCCACAAGGTCAAGTCATTTAGCAGAGTTCAAAGGCCTTCAAAGGCCCCTCAGATCTATATGAACCTACAACGGACAGCCAACGATGAAGGAAAAGATGACTTTCTGCAGCCAGATATGGTTTCCATGTGTATGCATGCATGCATGTGTGTGTGTGTGTACTGGTGTGTTGGGCTGTCCAGTGCTGTATGTGTTGAATACCCTGTGTCTTCATTGGCACATATGCCCAGTGTCACTCAGCCTTCTTACTGCAATCCTAAACTTGGCCGTCTGGCATGCACTCGCAACCTTTGACCTCTGTGCAGCCACAGCTCGACATGACACCCATTAGCAGCTGGAGCTGGGGATGGTAAGGGGTGGGGGGTTGGTGGGGACCAGCTCAGCCACTCAGTCCAGACGCAAGGTCAAGTGGAGGTCTCACTTCGACTAGGTGCTAACTTGAGAACTTGCTCGCAGCCACTCCCGCAACTGAAACCCACTATTTTCCCTCCTTCCATTCATCACAGCCTGAAACAATTAGTTACGCTGAGTTAGGAGAGAGCGGTTTTAGTTGTCATTGCCTTCATCTATAAGATGGTGGAATGAAGGGGAGAGATACAAAAGGGGAGAAGAGAAGGAGGAGGAGGAAGGGGAGTGCTGACTAGGTGAGTAAGTGGTAGGTGTAGGACAATATGAGACTATGTAGAGAGAAGAAGTGATAAGAAAAAGAAAAAAAAAGGGTAATTAAAGTTAGGGAGTCAAGAACAACTAACAAAAAAGATGAAGAAAAAGAAACTCATAGAGAAGACAGAGCAGATGACCATACCTCACATCAAGCTGGCTCCAATTAGCAGGTGTGCTCTCAGATGTATTTTTCTGCCTTTTATACGCTTGTATTTATGAAGTGGTAGGAGATCTTAAAGCCCTTAGTATAACAGCCTTTTATTGTTAAATTGTGGACTGGTCGGCCCCGTGTGCTTAAGTGATTTAGGAACCTCACAACTCCGGTATAAGAAAAATCATAAACGCCGAGACAAACCATGTGGATGGACTGTAAAAGGCATCTAGGAACGGTCGACGAAAAGCAGACACACATTCCACTACTAAAGAGAAACTACACTTAATTAAACACCCAAGACACAACCGGAGTAGCACCCTGTTTTTCTTTTTTTTTGTTGTTGTTTTAACTCACCTCTTTGCTGGAATACCATAAAGTTGTCTTCTGACAGAACATAGACTTGTCTAATAAAAAAAAAAAAAAAAAAAAAAAACAACTAAAACTGCTTTTATATGAACTGCCATCAAAATGTAACAAGGAGGAAAGGAAGAAAAAACTTCACCTATACATCCCGGTGTTATATGTCCCATGCAAACGGGATAATATTTATTCTGCAACAGATTTGAATGACTTAAGAGGACATGAGACAGAAATGTACATACATACAACTTATAGACTAATTTTCTCTTTTTAATCTGTTCATAGACATCTTATGCAAACTGAGACTACTCAGCTTTCACCTGCTAATAATACAAATTCTAAAACATCCCAAATTTCTGTATTTATTCTGTAAATTAAAGATCATTATCTTTTTTGAAGTTTTTGAGGCTATTCAATATCATAATCGAGCTGCTGTTTTACACAATAATTCACTTTTATTAAATCTTTATTAAAGTGCAAAACTCTTAAGATTGATTTACATGCAGAAATGCAGGCAGAAGCTAAATGATGCCACATTGCAATGATTACATAAAAGCATTTGTCATGCACCTGCAGGAGTATATGGGCACACAATCTTATCCCACTTCTAGTGTGTGTTAGTTTCCCAATTACTTTTTTTTTTTAAACAGAAATCTGGCCAAATTTCACACCAACTAAACTGTTGACTGCATTTAAAATAACTATGTTTTTCTGTTTTGATTTGAAGCCAAAACTGCAACGTCAAGTTCTCTGTGCAGCCAGTCACAGAGGCTTTCTGCTCTTTGTTCAACCAATGATGAGACAGTTGGCCACGTATCCTTTGGCTGATCCATCTATCTCCACTTCGTCCTCATCTCTTCAGCTCTGCCAGAACCCAAATGGATAGACAGAGCAAAAAGGAAGACAAATTTCAAATAGAAAGCCTCGTGCGCATGGTGAGAAAGTGTTTCATTACTTTCAAATAGATTGTCAAGCTTTCAGTCAGGGTGCACATGATCCTTGTTTCATTTCTCTGCCATTCTTTATCTTTTATTTCCCTTTTTTAAACAAATAAATTACCAAAAGTGAGGGTAAAACTACATGTCACTATGTATTTATGTGGTAGATTTGGTGAACTGATAAGCTCAGGTCATGGTTACTTTAGCTGGCAATTTGCTGGCAAATTGTTTGGCGGGTATGACAAGGATTTTTTTCCTTTGGTGAGAAACACACATGACTGCTTAGCTAAAGATGAGTGAGGTGCTCACATACATTACTCTGAAATTCCTGCATAAAAATTGAAAATTTGTTGGTAAATATTTGGGAGCAGAAATGGAGATCCGTGTACTAAATATTATTAACATGAAGATTTTTGTTTATGCTTAAAAATCAATTGATAAATGTGTGCCAGAAAGTCAACACTGAGTATTATACTTCTTATGACTGTGCCAGTACATCCTCCAAACATCCATATGGTTTGAACCATAGCATAATTCAAGTACAAGGTATCCATAGCTGACTGAGGTTTGTCCATGCATGCTCTCTTCGCTCAGCTATCTGAGGACTGGCTCAAAATCTGGCCACCAAATGACACACAGCTCATAAACATACCTTCCCCCTTCCAATTCTTGTGCTGTATGTTTAAGAGTGAAAGAAGAGCTGTGGGCAGACGGCAGTATTTATTTTCGCATAAATTAAAAGCAAAAGCTGTTAATTAAAAGGGGAGAAATAAACACAGATAAACTAAAACTTTTCTAATCGACTACTTGGCAATGTGACCTCTGAGTATACAGGCCGTCATTCTAGGACTTCTTGTCCTGCTGGGAGAGTGGCATAGGGGGCTGATGTTTCGGTCCAGCTATGAGCAGCAGGCAACTGGTAGAGGCCCCCCTCCTTTTTATTCTCTCTCCCTCTATGTTTTACTGTCTTTCTAGCTCTCTCTCCCCTTCTTCTCCGCCCCAAGCGTTATTAGACCCAGGGCTCTGCTGCGGCTCCAAACAGCTCAATGACAACACATAGGGGCTGCCAATTAGAAATAATTAGACAGTCATTTCAGTGGCAAGTCTTTTTAAGTGCATATATAACGATGCAATGATGCTTATTAGCCGGCCTGAGCCAGCGAGGACCAGGGCCTCAAACGCTTTGGTGCTGGAGAAAATAATTATGCCAGTGATCACAAAGCGAGCTGCACATCTCTGTACTTCACCTCCACGTGTTTCAAAAATCCACTTCATTAGCTCCCATAATTAATCCTCCATTAATTGCAGGAAAAGCCCAGTTTACCTCCCTTCGTTTCTAATTATCATCTTATAAATAGTTATGGTTCTAATTAATGTGTTCATTAGGCAGGATATTTCTCTCAAAGCCTCGCTGGGAGCCAAAGGTCCGGCTCGGCTCTCTCTGAAGCCTAACCAGCCAGAAGGTGAGGCCATCCTGCCTGCATTTGCTTTTATTTTACTACATTCAACCTCCTAATTGGCATTTAAAACCCAATTTGGAAGAACTTCAAGAAGCTTAAATAGGAGAGAGAGACAGAAAGAAGGCAGGACAGAGAGAGATAGATACATTTGGTGTTCATTTTCTGTCTCTTGGTCGGGCCAGACAGATGAAGCTTTTCACTGTTACAAAGTGAAAGCAATGAGGGCAGATTGAATGTTATTAGTCTTTGGCAATACTACGGTTTTATTTGCAAAACAGTGAATCTGTGTATCTACTAAAGAAAGGTGGCAATAAAACACTTCCACTTTGGTTCAGATCAGCAGCCATATATATATATATATATATATATATATATTTATTTGCATCAATTTTTAATGGGTTAGCATATTAAATTCTACTGAACAATCACGTTTCATGTATCACTGTGTGTGGCCTAAAGTCATAATCCAGAACAATAAGAAGTTTTTTTTCTTAGGTATTAAATGCCAGTAGCAAAACTTTTGACCTGTTCTTGGACATTTTCATGAGTCTCTTCCTTTCTACAGTGATTAAACACAACACTATGTACATTCAGCAACTTACTAATTTAATTTATTTGTTTCTGCAGATTTAAAAATTTGTTTAACGTTTTATTATCTCAGCCAAGGCGGAGGTCATGTATTCAGCAGAGTTGGTTTGTCTGTCAAAGATTTTGAGGAAGTTTTCAGGAAATCTCAGAAATGGAATAAAGAAAAAGTGATTAGAGTGTGAGGGTGATCCAGATCACTGCCTGGATCCAAATTTTTTTAAGGATTCTTTACTATGGGGAGACAGGGATAATTTTGCCATTAAAGTTTCTATTTAAAAAATAATGCCCACGGTCGCTGGCAAAAAACAAAAAAAATTTACAATGGCTTAGTAGAGGTCTGCGATCTCTGAGTGCTTCACGTTAAATTTTAAGTATAAAGGCAAGTGTTTCCTAAATTCCCTGTATTTGGCTTAAAAACACAGTTTGAGTTATTATAAATAAATAATTACATTGCTTTACAATTATGTCAATGTTTTCCTGTACATATGAAATCCCTTTTTTGATTTAAACACAAATCAGTGTCCTGAAATCAATTCTGTCACAAAGATTAAGCAAGTGATGCCTTGGAGGTTCCTCTTCTCCCCTCCTTCATCTCTCACCCAACATCTAAAAACACAGTGACTGTCATTTCAACTGAGGATACAGCGCAACACACTTTGTGTGCCATTATTGCAGATTTGTTTAATAAATAGATAAAATGAGAAAAGGGACAAGTCTTTGATGTTAAACAAGTCTTTGTTTGGGACCATCAAACTAACTCCCTGATTTAATTGTCTGTGTGAGAGCACTGGTGTGATGCCTTTACTGAGGTGAATTTTCTGTTTGTGTGTGTGCATGCTCAGTGCAGACTCTACAGCAGTTGCTACCCAAGGGAGCGTGCTAGTGTGTTGTGAGCCTGCAGGATGGAGGGGTGTGATGGGAGGGGGGGGGCAGTTTGGCAGAAGTGAGAGGAGAGGAGGGGGGGTTTCCTCTGGCAGTAAAGGGGAACACTGCTTGCGGCGAGGCAGGGATGAAAGAGGCTGTCTGTGTCAGTCACTTATTCCTCCCTTTGGTAAATAAAGGTTTCTGACAACAAAGCTGAGCAGCGCTTGACTGGCCTTTACAGCAGATAAATAAAAAAGACAGCACAGAAAGAGAGTAAGACAGAGAGAGGGAGGAAAAGAGAGAAACAACAACAAACACGTTCAGATCTCACGACTGGAAGCATGTTGATTTTTATGGAGTAGAGAAGACGTAGCTGAACTAAACCGGGTCATCTTTCAGTTTAAATCAACCCTCTGCAAGTCCGGTAATAGGGGAAGAAGGAAGAAAGGGCAAAATATCATGATGTGGAAAGGGGAAAAGAAAAGATGTTAAGAGTGCATGGGATAACCGACAGATGGTTAAAAAAAATAAAATAAAAAGAAAAGCCAGGAGCCTGCTCTTAAACTCCAGTGCAGCACACTCTTGACAAACCAAAGACAACTAAATAGACATGTGAGCATGCTGAGCAGGATGGTGCATTTTTAAAAAGGAAGGGGATTTCAGGGTTTTTAATATTCTTCATTTCATATTGTATCCATCAGCACCTTCATTAATGACGTATGGTTCTCCAATAACAGCAATATCTAACAGAGTTCGCTTGTCATGTCCTCAAAACACACTCAGGGCTGTTTCCCTGTAAAACCAGCAACACCCAAAGCCACCTGCGACACTGCACACATATCTAAACTGTGTGAGTTAGTATATGATGGACACAAATGGGCTGAGAAATTCCCACTCGGCAATTTGACAGGGGGAACTGCTGATCCAGGTGCATGAAAGCTTGGAGGCTACACAGCTCACCCACAATAAAGTCGTTGATTTTCTACACCCCACCTCTGTCTTCTTGCACTCAACTGCCCCGCCATCCTTTCCTCCTGGTGTAAGACCTTTTCACTCCTCCCCTCAGTTCCTCACCTCAGCTCTCCCTGTTCCCAAGCTGCCTGGATGACCTTGTGCACACTCTACGTCAGAGTGAGGCAGAAAAAGCTATCTAGCAGATGTACGGCACCTCATCTCATACAGGGGAAAATTGCTGTGTGAAATAAATACCAGGCCATCGCTCAAGTCCTGCACATGCTCATACATGTGCGCAGACACACACATGCCTGGAGTCATTCTGTGATCTTCTATACAGAAAGCAGAGTTCATGTTATAGGCCTGTAACATCAGGATTACATACATCTCACAAACAAGTAAGACATAGCTGGGTGGTCAAGTGGTTAGAGGAAGACTATGTGTCAACCACTGCAGTACAAAGCTTCACACCTGCTTAAATATCCCTACCCAAGGCATTGAACACAGTATACACGCAAAAGAAGAATCTTTTGACTACCCTGACCACAGACTTTACTTAAGAGGAATACATGCTTAGGGGGAAAATGAAAGTCACTGTATTTACATGGAAATTAGGTTGTGCACATCCCTGTTTAGCATCCTACTTATAAATTACTGTAAGACCTTTGCAAAATCATGTCATAATGAAACAAATTAAATTAAAATCAATGAAAGAGATCTTGACAAAATGTATACGAGCAAAAGAGGACTAATTTTTCCGGAGTACTCCAATATTCAGCACCATTTTAGCAAACATAGATATCAGCCTATTAGGGTATGTTTTTTGTTTCCTTTTTGTTTATTTGTTTAAAACTGGGCTTAATCTGTGCACTGTCACTAATATAATTCCTGCAGCAAGGAGAACTATATATTCAGTAGAAAACATGATAAAAGTTATTTTAATAGCTTAGAACAAAGGTGTGTGTTTTTTTTTTTTTTTTTACTAATAGTAACTGTAATTCCTAATTTGCCCACATGAGGTTGCATTTTTTTATGTTTAAATATAAAATATTTCCAAGGCAGGGGGATAACTTGTTATACATTTTTTTATCTTTTACAGTAGACCTGACTTTCCTTTGCATGATGAGGTGTGTCGGTTCAGGTGGTCAACATTACTACACAGATGTAGAAATGTACATGTATGTGCATTTAAAATGATTTCTAGCTCTTAAAAAGTTACTCTAATCATAATGTGAAAAACAATATTTTTCAGTTCCAGTTACCTGTGACTAAATGTTTTCTGATTTTGCAGATCCATTGTGATCTGTATGTTTTAAGGCATGTGCAAATGATAAACTAAGGCAAAATACTGCTGAAACTACCTATTTTTTTTCAAGAAATTGCTGTTCATAATGTTTTTTAAAAGTACATTTCATTAATTGTAAACATCATGATAATGTACTTGTACTTATTGGCATCAAAACAAAAGTAAAAAAAAATCTACTTTTTTTGTTATTTATTTATTATGCTGTCATTGTACTGGTCCAGTCCACTTGAGATCAAACTTTACTGTCCATCTGGGCAGAATATCCCAGAAACAATCCTGTCATTGCTTAAACTACATATTAGTTCTGAATATATTCCGACCTCCATGTCTTAAAGGTGTCTGAGGCGATCCTAAATCAGGCTGGCAAACCTGGCTGGGTGGTATGTCTAGCTTGTTATCTCCTTGAGGGGAAAAAACAGATAATTAAAGGTCTCGTTTTCATTTGACACCAAACAGCAACCCAGCATTGAAGTTACTCCGGTGTTAGCGGAGCTAAACCCTGACGCTAGCACTCTGGCCTGCTAACTCAACACAGCCATGAAATATTAATGAGGGAAATGCTAGTGTTTGCGTGTGCCTCACAGTAAATATAAAACCTGAGAGGCCATGCATTTATGTGTGAATACCTAACAAAGGATGCCATACTTGGCTTCTTTTTGACTGGTCAAATGATGGATTTGCTGCACCAGCAATTCCTCCACAACCTTTCAATAGTCCTCTTAAACTGTTGTAAATGAGGGAGTGACAGAATGACTGACTGAGCCACACACATTTAACCCCTGCTGTGGCTGACAATAAAGGCAGAGCATTACAACGCTCCGCTGAGCTCACCTAAAGATGTGCCTGTGATCCGGCTGTGATGAGAGGTTGTGTCGTCTTTGTAGGACTGGTTACACATCAGATCACTGTACGCTGCCGCTGCCACGCTCCACTCTGCTCTCCCCCCAGTGGACTAGACTGTGACACCTCCCCCTCCATGAACATGCATTTACACAAATCTGCACATACATGCATACGCTCGATCAGCCTCACAAATGCCCATTTGACAGTGCGCACACATGCAGGCTCGACACACGTGCTGTGGCTGATATGCCTGCTAACATCAAAGAGAATAAACATTAATGGCAAATACGTAATATGCTCCTCTTGTCTGTTTTCCATTTCAGGGCAAGATTGACTGCCTCTGGGGGACCAGGTCCTCGTCTGATTGAGGGCAGGAAAAAAAAATGAGAAAGAGAGCGGAGATGGAGGAAGTAAAAATAAATGGTAAACACATGATAGAGTAATATTCTTATTTTATGTATCTCTTTATTTTTTATTAATACATAGTAGATTGAAAAGAAGGTAATAATATTCCCTCCCTTCAACACATGACGGCCCACTATGGTCCTAATCTTCTTCCATGCAATATTCTGGGGACGTTATTATTCTCATTTCTTTTGAATAATATTCCTCTCAAGTCGATCTGCTCTCCCCACTGCTGCTTGCTTTTGTCTTTCCGCTTTACTTTCCCTCTCTAGGATCTTCTCCACTCAACCTGCTCTTTCACCACTGTTTCCACTTTTCTCTAACTTCAGCCTCTCTCTCTTTTTCCTCTTTACAGTCACTATCATCTAGCTCCTCTCTTTCACATTCTGAAGGTGGTGCCGGGCTGGTGTGGCCAAGTTGGGGGTGGCAGGCAGCACCTCATATTCTATCTGAGTATCAATCATGAGGTCCTGTCCACTCAATCCTCCTCTGATCTATCAGCCAGCATCTCAGATAGCCTCATCCACACACACACTTATAGAGCACTGACTAATGGCAGTCATGGCACCTGTGCACAGTACACACCGACCAGCTTTCATTTTACAGCGACACAGGGTGTATAACATGCAGTACAGGATTTGGATACTACAAAAACGCCTATACTACAACACCTCTAATAAATACTTAGAGGCTAAAAAAGTTACATGTCTCCTAATTGGTCCGACTTTGTAAGTCAATACAAATTGCTTTATTATCAACTAATCTGACAACTATGTTCTTGTTTCCCAAGACTTTTTTTTTTTGTGAACTAACCATCAAAATAATGACTTTAGCAATTCAATGTGTTGTCTTCAAATTTCTTATTTTGTGCAGGAGTCGGAAAACAAAAGAAATTCAGTATATTCTGACACATGATAATGAAAAGCAGCAAATTCTCTATAACATGGAAGCAGGAAAAAACCTTTATCTTGAAAAAATAGTGACTTATCAGTCAACATTGCTGCTGAGTACTTTAATTAATCAACTAATCATTTCATCACTAGTCCTATCTATGAAATAATTAAATGTCTTCTGGATTGTTCTGCTAAAACAGGAGCACACGTGTCAACGACAACAGTTTCATAGACACAAACTGCAGCTGCCATCACTAAACTGCATAAATTTATCATCAATGCCATCACTTTGCACATTCCTACCTCCAACACCGCCTCCACCTAATAACACCCCACCACCATCAGCCCATCCCACCTGCTCCTCGCTTACTGCTAAGCCGATTACACAATGCAACCCTCCTAATCACACTGCAGTGTTTGTAAACACCAATGTCATCGACTGTAGTTCTAAATCTCCCAAATCCCCTCCATCTTTCGTCTCACACCACACCAGCAATGCCACTTTCAACTGATGTTTTAATCGCCAGCAGTTCTGTGAGTGACTGCCTATGTACCGCAAAGAATGGAGAGACAATGTGTAAAAACCTTTTGGCTGAATTCTCCTTATTAATGGTTTTAGTGCAGCTCTGAAATGTCTTACTTATTCCAGTCTGTGGTTGGAAAGTTGAAGTGTGCTATTTTTTTGTGGCACCATCAACCACACGTGTCAAAGCATCTCTGTTGCAGCATCCCTTCATCCTGAAATCTCTGTAATGAAGATATTAAAACACTTTTCCCTTTGTGATTAAAATGATCTCTGCTCTCCCCCGCAGCCATACACAAGTAAACAAAGGGCCTTGCTGGCGCATATATTATGACAACCTTTTCTTCAATTGCGCATCTGTGCATGTTTTTATGCGTTTGTGAGTGTGTGCGAGGGATTTTAAAACAGCACAGTTACGGGTTCATTAGCAGCAGATTAGTTATGCTAATGACATGGATCACCACACACAGCGACTTTCTCTTTATGTTTCTGAAAGGGATACAGGACACGCTATGGCTGGGTGAGTGTGTGTGTGTGCACACTGTGGTGCAGGTGTGTACACATTAGCCTTGCATGAATAACTCTGTCCTTTGGAAAAGAACTTAAAAAAGTCAGACAGAAAATAATCATATTCTCACTTAGTGTGTATGGCTAATGATGGTTTAATAGCATTAATGAGTGAAAAGAGTTGAATTTGGGCAAATGGACTGGGCAGGTGTTGCATATGACCTGCTCTCTCTGTGCCTTCGTTACATTAGTATGCAAACAGTAGAACCAATCAGGAAGGGCAAACTGAGACATGACTGTACGCAAAACAATAATCCAGTCCTGGGATGCAAAGTTCCATGTGCTTAAATAAATACAGCATTACATCTTTATGACACAATGAACTTGCAAAATGCTTTCTTATGGATGAAGAGAAAAAAATCAAGAAAAATCAGCAATAGCATTCATTAAATTGATATGGAATAAAAACACCCAACACTCTTTAGTGCAAAACTGTTTTTCACTTCCAAATAAAGGAGGGCTTGTTCACTATTTCTTTTACCTGTCTGGCAAAAATTCAAAAAGGCTGAGCGGGTTAATGAGTGAAATGTGTGAAATGAAGCCACTGTACCTTCTGTCCCGGCTGCGTGACCTGTGTGAACGGTGGCTCCTCCCTTTGTCTCTCTCTGCACTTCGACTCCTCCTCCTGCGAGATGAACTGTGGGATGAGCTGCTGCTGGAGCGTCTTCTTCTCCTGGAGTGCACAGACAAGAAGACACATGATATATTCTTTTTTTTTTTTTTTTTTTTGCAAATCCCTTAAAAACAAAAAAAATCTTTGATGTGTTTCTTAGATTTATGTTCTGTTTTGGGGGGTTTTTTTTGGCCTTGTGAGGGGTGGGTCTGTAGGATTGATTTAATTGTTTTCAAGTTTGGAAAAAGAAAAAGAAAGAATTCTTTTAAAAATTCCTGGATCCAGCTGATGATCCAGATCACCCCCAACATCTAATCACTTGTTCCTTTTCCCATTTCTGATATTCCTGAAAATTTCATCAAAATCTATCCATAACTTTTTGAGTTATGTTGCTAACAGTCAGTCAGTCAGACAGACAGAAAGACAGACAAACTAACGCCACCAAATACATGACCGCCGCCTTGGCGGAGGTAATGACAAGCAACATTCTCTGTGTTCATTCATTAGCATACTTCAGGTCATCAGAAATTCTTCCCTCCTTTACAAAAGTGAAAGCTGCATCTCTAATCTGCTCTGCTGCTAATTTTAAGAGCAAATATGTTCATGACAACCTAAATAGTTAAGTCTGGTAATGATGGCTACTTTGCATAAGGGAGCACTCTCAACTGTGGCCCAAAGCTGCAAGCAATTCAGGCTGCCATACAGTTCCACCACGGGAGCCCTTTGGTGATCTGCTGCTCTTTAATGTGGCTACAGCAACGTCTGTAGCATTTATTTTCCAAACCTCACTCACACCATGTTTCTATTGATATCATGAAGCAGGAGGCATTTATGGTGGTGAATGTAAATGCAGTAAGACCCCCTCCTCTAAGTGCATGGTTAAAATATTTTCTTTTGTTTCACCAAAACCAAAAGCAACCTAAATCTTTTTAACCATACAAAAAAAAGAAAACAAAAAAATACCCATATCCGTGGTCCTATGGGACCTCTGCAAGAGAAAAGAAAAAAGAAAAAAAAAATCAAGCAGGACAAATAACACAGAGGATGAACTATCAAACCAGATTTGTACCACTTAGAATAGCGAAACAAAGATCCATTAGTATTCTAAAGGCTGGATCCCAAAAGCAGGACCTTACGAAATAACATCACAACTTCTCTGCAAAACCACTTTACACATTACACAGAAGAAATACACACGTGTGAGCAGAGTGTGTATTCACATAAGCTTGCACAATCATAATAATGAAAAAAGATTTCAGCAAAAGACATATAAGGGGGAATATAATGGTTAACACTGAAACTTTTCAGATGAGTACACATCACACCTAAGAAATTGGTTTCCATGTCTCTTATTCATTCATGACGTCTCCCACCCAGAGCACAAGCACTCTTCTGTTTTACCACAAGCGAGGTCACTTTACACCATTTGTTGCAAAATGTGATTTCTCTTTCAGGTGAGCCTATTTAAAGGAACTGGTTTCAGAAGAAATGCACACAAGGTCTTGGTTAATTGATCAAAATGTAAGGCTAATAGACGAGGGACTGTGGTCCCAGGGATTACATTGCCTGCCCAGCACAAATCTGTGTAGGCAAGCAATGACTTCCCATCAGCAGTAATGGACCTTGACCAAGTCTCATAAATAATTACCATCAACTGGCCTCGTCTTAACAGTCACACACTGCCACTGGTAGAAATGGATGGATGGATGGATGGACAGATGGACTATGAGCATAATCTTATAAAATTGTATTAACTGTTTATCTGTTTCAGCTAGGTTAAGCCCTTTTCACACATAAGATACATCACAAAACACCTTCATAAATCTGTCAAAGTGATGACAATGGATCATTCACATGGATCACTTTTACATGAATGTTTCTTGCCCTTCATATCAACTTAATAAACATGGAGCATTCTATTAAACTAAACAGTGACCGATGAAAGCAGTTGAAAATCCTGATACACAATCAGACAGAGAGGATCCAGCTACAGTTAAAACACTTTTCTCTCATGCGGCTACTTCAGATGCTGAGAAAAAAATGACTTGGTGCTACAGCTGATTATAACAGGTAAAACCTTGGCAGATAAAACTTTGAACACTGCTATTTTTCCATTTGTTTAATATCGGGAAATGAGAACAGTTGATCATATGTCACTAGGTCTAACCCTGTCCCAAACCATTAGGGAAAATATACAAAGAAGCTTATACACCCTTGATGCTGACTCATTCAGTTACCACCAGCTTAATGGAAAGCAGTGCATATTTCAATAGAGCTTAATACAACTACTTACATCCTTTATTTCTGTCTGTTCATATTCGAGTTTCTATGTAATTCCAGAGCTCTCAAATCGCTAACAACTGTACTTTCACTTAAATATAAAAGGTTCAGCAGTCACATTAACAATTTTTTGTATTTTGTCTGGGTACAGAATCAAAGAAACATGACTGATCTTGCCAAAGTTCAACCAAATTCTGTTGAGTATCCTAAAGAGAATGTAGTTTCTTCACAATGGTCATATTTGCTGTATTTTGTTAGTTGTTTTCTTTTTCTGGGTTTTGTTACCTGACCCCGTCTTTTCAATGATGGCTGTAGTCTTATTCTGACATCTCATTCAATAATCCTCCATTTCCAACTCCTTAAAAATATCAGCCAGGCCAAATATTCAGTCAGAGACCAGGATGCACTCATAAGCCTAAAAAAATCTCTCTAGTATTCATACATAGCAATTGATGACAGATAATTGATCTACTGATTGTGTCAGATTTGGGCTGTTTGTGACACAAAAACTGAAGTGAAGTCATGTACTGTAGACTTGGCTTTACAATTCTAGAGCAATACATATTGATTTGACTGTCAAAGCTGAGTAAATACTGCTAAATGACTGGAGTTTTCTTTCATTCAGAGACAAGTCATGGTCAGCTATTCTACTTTTATTCTAATTTTTCATTTATTAAAAATAAATTAATTGACACCCCCTCACCACCACACACACACCATTTATAGCATAACTGTCATGAAGCTGGCCTGCAGCATCAAAACCAGCGCTCTTTGATGTGAAATCAGTCTTGCTTAAGAATACTCCAGCAAGATCTACTCCTGCTACTTTCTTTTATGAGGTAGTGTTATCTCACCTTCTGTCTTTGGAGCGAGAACGGCTCCGGCGACTAGACCTCCGGCTCCGACTGCTTGTCACCCTACTACCGGAGGATGAGGAAGAAGAGGAAGAGGTGGATGAACGGCGACGCTGTTTTCTCTTCCTTCTGCTCCGGCTGTCATCCTCACTGTCAGACGAGCGTCGACCCATGCTGGCGAGCTGTCAGCTGACATACACACAGGAGTGGGATAGCTCATTAGCTACCTCTCTAACGATATATGAGCATAATTTGATACTAAACTAAACTCGGAGTATCGAGATGAACATATCTTATCAAAGTTAATTGCTTTTCACTGTTGAAATCAGTTATACGCAATGTTTACTTGTATGGCTCACCTAATCACAGAGGTCTATAGAGCTAGCGGTCATGTAATAATAACCTCGTGCAAATGGGTTGCTTGTTGTAGTTAAATCGTCATGACAGCGGCAACAACACTTTAGTTCCACGGAAACACGTGAAATGAGTAAATACGTGATTTGTTATGGGACGAGCTAGCAAGCTAACTGTGCTAATTTAACTAGCATTAGGTTTCCGTCACATAGTCTGTAATTTCACCAAAATTTTCAAGTTTCTCAGCAGTCAACATGCATTTTATTTTATTCTGTATATGTTATATGAATATACTTGTAGCGAACATGAAATTTTACAAGGAAATGAAAGTCCCGCTCCTCACCTTTAAACCACAGTAGGCTCCACAGCTCAGTCAAGCACTGCTTACGAGACACTACCAGTCAAATCGGGAAACATCGATCAGCTCAGGCATCAGAGTCGTAGAAAGAGCAATCGATAAAGCGACTGTTCTAATAGGCTATATTTGACATTTCAATTTCTTGGTTTAAATTATGGCACCTTTAACTGAAACAACTTATAAATACAGCTAAACGTTTTTTCAACTAGCATTGTCTAATATTTTAAAACATATCTTCTATTAGTCTAAACAAACAAACAAACAAACAAAATATTTAGAGAATAATCCAGTGAGTTTGTGAGCTAAACGCTTTTTGTTTTGTTTGTTTTTTGTTGTTGTTTGTTTCATTATGCCTAACAGGTTATCAAGTAAAAGATATTGCTTTTATTTATGTGATGCCCATTCCAGTTGGGTCAGCTTTGACACCAGTAGTCTACTAATCATATGATCTAAAAGCTGTTAATTTAATGGCGCAGCATACATAAACAACAGTAATTATCTTTTATCTTGCCTATTATGTTTAATTGCCTGTCTTTTTTTTTTTTTTTTTTTAGTTTTAGTTTTAGTTTTAGTCTACACTTAATGGAAAACTTTAGAGTGCATGAAGCTTATTTCACCAGTCCTATACATTTTGTTTTAATCATACATAACCGTACACTACAAATAACTTGTAGCCTAGGGATCTATGAAATACCAGGGATTATTTAGATGAGATCATCCTCAGATAGGAACGCAGAGCCGAGCTGCAAGGGCATAGAGAACATCCAAGCAATTTCCAGCAAAGTAGAATAATTAATTACTCCATGAAGTGTAAAAACATATCGAGGCTGAAGGTGAAACGACCAATAATATTTATCAACATAAATGGATGATGGCTGATAAGGAACAACGTAATGGGAGTATTCACTACAAACAGATAGACAAAGGGATATTTAACACTCTTGGAATCCACCCTAGATGCACCAGGATTAATAGTAATTAATGCCTAAGGTTCAAGCTGAAACATCTTTAATAATTAATTAGGTGACTTGTTAGAGCTCCTGTGTATGGAAGTAGGGCTTTATATAGATTATCAATAAACATGCTTAAATTTCTATTAAATTCATCCCGACTTTTTCAAAATCCCGCAGTATCCTGTTTCTTATCTGGCTATATGTTGTCAGAGTCTCGCTTAATTGCCTTCTCAACGCGCCATCATTACCTTCACCGCAAGTGAGCCATTGTTTATTTATTTTTGCAAATATAGGCATTCGTTTCAGCGGGAAAAATAGCGAGCTGAAAACTTTAATTAGTGAGCCCAATGGCAACACATCGCAAGAGGCGCCATAATTAAGCGTTTAGCTGCTATTTAACATCCTAATGGCTTAAAAAGTCCACCGAGGATTAATATTAAGCGATAGTCTCACTAATGATGACAGTGCAAAATACATTATTATTACTGATTAGAAACCTTAACTAAGGATACAATTCTCCAAAACTTTGTTGATACACTTTATTATCTGGAACTTTTATTATTATTATTATTATTATTATTATTATTATTATTATTATTATTATTATTATTTTAGAATATAGTTCAGCTAAATCTGTTTAATAACCAACATTATTTCTCGTCCTTTTTTTCTTCATAAAACATTTATACAAAAGCGACAACCTAAAAGCAAAGAAACACACCGTTAAATCCCAGGCCTAAGGCCAACTGTACAGGGGTTAAAGCCAAATGTGTTCACTTGAACTTGATTTAAAGCCTTTTGTATAAGTCGATGCTGCTCCTCACGGCATCCCAGCTGGTCCGCTTTCACCTCTTTACTCTCCGTGTCATCGTTGCGTCTTATTTTTCTCTCCCAGATCACAGAGATGTACTGAGGATGGACTCCTCATCCATGTGCTTCCCTCTCTCTTGTCATTTTTAGATTTTTTAAGCCACTCCCCTGCAGAGAGAGAGACTAAGAGGGAGAGAGAAAGGGAGACCGAGAGAGATCCATGACCATCTCCCGGGTGTTTAAAAAACTAACTCAGGACAATGGCAGCGAATGAGCGCTTAATTAAATTAATTAGTCGTTCTTGTCAATCTTGGATTAATGGCCAACAGCGGCGGTGCTGTTTCGTGTTCTTACTTCTTTTCTCTCTCTCTATCTCTCTCTCTCTATCTCTCTCTCTCTCCCTCCCATATCACTGAAGGGGAAGGGGGGCTCATCCCGGCATCCTGAGGGGAGGTAATTTGCACGGATCAAGGGGGCAAGGCGCCGCAAAGTATAAATACTGTGACTTCAATAGAGGATCACCAGCAGGTTTCCAACTCCGCTACCAAAGGAGGAGGAATTGGCTGAGAAGATATATCTTCGTCTATTTTTTACCTTCATCCACAGTTGGCTGCATCACCTTGTATCATTTTCAAGGGGTCGACTTTAAAACGAGCCACACCATTGATGTCTTAAGCTGTCGTGGAGCAAAGGGAGAGAGTGTGAGTGAGTGTGTGGTGTGTGATTTTTTTTTTCTCCTTAAGAGGAGAGGAAGCCGTGATGGAAGAGCTCACCGCTTTCGTGTCTAAGTCTTTCGATCAAAAAGTGAAGGAGAAGAAGGAAGTGATAACCTACAGGGAGGTGTTAGAGAGCGGAGCAACGCGAGCAGGGAGCAGGGAGTCTTTATCCGCGGAGCCGGGGAGCCGAGAGGAGGCGGCTGCTGTTACCCGGAACATTGCTCTCTCACCGGGCAGGGAAACGGACATGCTCGGCCCGGAAAGAATCAGGGACGGCGGGAGCCCCAAACTTATTGACGGTAAGACTGCGTAGTGTAGCATGCTACACTGGCTGTCTGAGCAGGAATGTGTGCAGGACTTGGTCACCAGAGGAGTGATGAAGAGCAGAGATGCTTATCGAAAATATTCCGAGCGTGTAATTTATGAAAACAATCTTTAATGTTAACTGATTATCCAAAAGAATACAGTAGAATTTAGTAGTACATCATTAGCATCACTGATACAGACTTTGTGTCATCTAGCCCTGAAGAAGATGACATCTGTTTATTTTTATCCCTTTTAGAGAATCATTTATTTTTTATTCGTATCAGTTGTTCGTCAAAACATCCCTTAATGATATTTCCTGTGAATTTTGCCTGATTATATTTTTCATTTTTACATGTTTGCAACTTAGTAATGTTTAATGGTATATTTAAAACGTTTAAAATTAGAGAACATGAGAAGAGGCCTACGTGGGATAAACAACAATCCCCCTTGCGGAATATAAACAGATCTTCTGATATGACAGACTAATTTTTTCATACAGAAATTATGCAAGTTTCAAAGATGTTCTGTAGGCCTTCATTTATCTAAAGCAGGCAATCAAATTTTATTACATAAGCAGCACTTACAGTCAGTCATCTCAGGAATATTTCTACATCATTTATTCTAGGTTTCATGAAATGAAGAAACCTGTAACGTGGCTTTAAGGCCAAGTAAAAGGTGGAAATCAAGTCCTGTTATTTCACAAATGTTCTTTTTCAGGTCTTGTCTAGCGCCAGTACGGACCAATAAATTCCATATAGCCTAAAAATTAAATAGTAACACGAGGTGGAGGAATTGTTTTTCGTGGTTGTCTTAAAGCTTTAAACATCTTTATAGTGCATAACAAAAATAAATTAGATTTAAGACTAAATAAAACCAAACGAAAAGGCTAATGTTAAACTAAGTGACACCAACAGCCTGTATTTAAACAGACAAGGGGAGAAATACTAACATCTTAATATTGTGGAACAAATGAAGCTGCTGTGGTGTGCAGCCAGTGTAGAGATTAAACTGGACAAAATGGGACAACTCATGGACGAGGCATGTTAGGTTTGGGTGGCTTGTAAAAGTGACATCTGTTCGTCATGGGCATCGTGGTTAAAAGCGGAACTGCGACAAGCATGTATTAGACATCCAACAGTGGGCACAGCATTGCATATTTATAAGCAGTTAATAATTAAAGAGCTTTATGTAGCTCTACAAAACATCCGAGGTCTGATAGCTCTGTGATAATAGAGGGTACTTTTTCTTTCTTTCTTTCTTTCTTTCTTTCTTTCTTTCTTTCTTTCTTTCTTTCTTTCTTTCTTTCTTTCTTTCTTTCTTTCTTTCTTTCTTTCTGAAATTTTTAAGTAGCTATGATAACACCTATTTAACAGTCTCATGTGGTGCCTGTTGTAAAGGATGTTAAACCCTTTAATCTGCGGTACACCTGGGTGGCTGTCTTTTCAATAACGAGCATTGACCTCAACCTGTTGACCCATTTTTTAAAAATATAAAATAAATATTCAGAATATCGCCTAAATATTTCACCATGAAGGCCAGTCATGAACACTTTTATTTATTTATTTTTTTCCTTTTTGAGGGCTGCTGTTGGTGAGGGGGGTGGGGGTCACCGTGCATGATGCTGATGTTTCCCTCCATTATCGTCTGCAACACAGGCACCACGGATGTGAAAGAAAGGAAAGAGGACTCGAAACCTATAGAGGATGAGACACAGACTAAAATCAAACAGAGGAGAAGTCGGACTAACTTCACATTAGAGCAGCTCAATGAGCTGGAGCGACTTTTCGACGAAACCCACTACCCAGACGCCTTCATGCGGGAGGAGCTTAGCCAGCGGCTGGGACTGTCTGAGGCCCGAGTGCAGGTAGGAAACCTTAATTCAGCTTAAGAAGATTAATATAAAAAAATCATTACAAATCAACAAATTAATGATACTAACAACAACTGCAATAATAACAATAAAATAAATATAATTTATAATAGTAATAAAGTCAGCAATCATCTCTTTGACCTATATATATATATATATATATATATATATATATATATATATGCCCTGAAAATAAAGAAAATAATTAGCCGTAAAGAACAACATTACTGACTGAGGTGTGAGGTGATATTTTCTATTACAAATAAAATAAATGTAAATAGAATAATATTAAGTAATAGGCTTTTTATTATATATTATTACAAAAATATTACAGCATTGCTCTCCTGTTGTTTCTCTTCCTTTCGGTTGCATTTAAATAGGCGTTATGGTTTCGCTGATTTTTCTCATGACTTGTCTGGTACCGCACGGTCTGAGAAAGAAAACATCTTGTTTCTGCGTTTATGGAAAACACAAATGTACATGGATACAGTCCTGCTGTATTACAGTACAGGCCTAGATTTGAGAATCGGTTCGGGGGGAAACCCAGAAGTGTTCGCAGGACCATTTAACTGTGAAGTTAAATGGTCTTATTGAATGAGGAAGCAGAATCTAAATCTCCCGTTCTCTCTGTTTTCCTCTGAATTGATTATTTTTCTCTCAACTTGTTTTGATTATTTAATTTGTTAATCGACTCAATTAGTTCCTGCTTGTGACACCACACTGCTGTTTTAATCTGTATTGTCTAAATGCACCGAAACAAATAAGCCTACATATTTTCGTCTTTAGTTTCGGGGTTTATGTTACCTAGGCCCTGCTGTATGTTTTCAAGGGGATGGACCATCTGTGCAGAAACCCAGTCCGAGCGGTGGGAGATGGAAGGTGGGGGCTCAGACATGTGGGGACAATGAACATGTAGACAACTCTTATATATATATATATATATATATATATATATATATATATATATATATATATATATATATATATATATATATATATATATATATATATATATAATTTATTTATTTATTTTTTATTATTTATTTTTTGTCCCGTTATGCCCGGACTCAGGGAGGACTCTACATCCTGAATATGACGCTCGTTCTGGAAAAAAAAAAAAAAAAAAAAAGAAAAACGGACCGAAAAGGATCCCCCTCCCATACCCCCCTTCAGAAAAAAAAAAAAGTTAAAACCAGCTTTTTGCAGGGCTCCCCAAGTCTTAACTGGAATCTCACCAATAAGGCGTATTGTGTCCCGGACAAGGAGCACAGCTCGGGGATTTGCATAAATTATGTATTATTTTCAAGCCAAATCAAGACCAGTTCTCCCTCTATCTCTTTTATCTCCGTTGGAGTGTTACATCTTTTTTTTTTTAAACTAGAGACCACACATTTATTTAGACCCGTTTTAAAATTCTGCCTCGATCAATAACTTGGCTGCATTTGCTTTTACCATTGCCATAAATTATACCCAAAGCTCGCGCAAAAGGACTTCCGAGTGACACACACCATGATCAATAAACGAAGCCAGCTGACAGCGAGATCAATATGATATTTCAATCATGCTTTCACTGAGTGTTTATGGGCCTAATGTAAAGGATATTGCAGATTGACACGTTTTATTGTGGGCTAATTTAGCTCAAGCTTTGTCTGAGAGATTCAAAGCAGATAATCGTCGTAATAAATCGTTTAATCTGTGTTCCAAGGCGTTTCTCTGAAACTGACGCTTGTCGATTTCAGAAAGAAAAGAGAAGTGGGAGCTATCTTTGAAGCCAGTTTTTTGTTTTTTTTTTCCCCTGTGAAAGTAAGTGTTATGGCAGTGATTAAACAAAACTGCGAGGCATTTAAGCGTTTCTCTGACATGGATTTTCTGCAGATAAGGGTAATTAATTTCAGCGGTCATTTAATGAGAGTGAAACGGAAAGAGAAATAAGGGAGATGCTCTCAGATCGCTTTGCTCTGATGTTCAAAACCATAATAGCATTGCTGCAACTCGATATCCAAGAGTCCATTCAACTCTTCGGGGATACTCATCTATAGAAAGATGAAACCAGCGCTGACAAGGTTATTTATTATAGCGCATTTCCAACAAGAGTGCTTTTATTCCCCTAATATGACTTTAACATCAGATTTATGCTCGATTTGTCCCACTGTTTCTCTTCCTCTTTCCTTTACACTCCAACCCCCACACTTCCTTGTTGTATACTAAATGTAATAATTAAAATCTGGGGTTAAGCAGTGTCATTAATATTTCAGTGCTCCTCGGGGATATTGTTTTTCTGCGGTTGTTGTCACTTTGAGAAGAATTACATATGGCCTCACAAGCAGCTGCCAATCAGTAGGTCTCTAATTAATTTCTGTCCCTGCAGGTTTGGTTCCAGAATAGAAGAGCCAAATGCAGAAAGCAGGAGAACCAGCTACATAAAGGTACAGTTGCATCCTGAAAGCTGCAACTCATGCAAACGCAAAAGTTCTATTCTATTCTATTCTATTCTATCGCAGTTCATCTTTACACGCTGTTTCTCTTTGTTCTGGTGGCGTAATTTCCAATTAATGATGTCATAAAAAACACATTTCATCTTGGTCTTTATTTAAGTTGACTCATTATGAAGTCCAACAGTTTGCTCGTTGTGGCGTTGGATATTCTTCTTACAATTAGACTATCATCTGTTTTTTTTCTTTTTTTTTCAGGAGTCCTGATTGGAGCAGCGAATCAGTTTGAAGCTTGTCGTGTAGCGCCATATGTCAACGTAGGGGCTTTACGGATGCCATTCCAACAGGCAAGTTGCTTTGAAGCGTCTAGTCTTAAGAAAAACAGACCAATCCTCCCATCCACCCCATTCTCCACCCCACCCCACCCACTGCTGTCTTGGCACAGGCTGTGCCCAAGTGCTATGCAGAGACTCCAATTCCTGTGTAGGGGGTAACTTAACTCTTATTACCACACTGGCAAAAACACTGTGCCAACACAGCGGAGCTTAATTGAAAAAGTCACTCTAATGCCTTTTTTTCGGAGGAGCATTTATGGGTTTATTTTATTGGAGCAAATAAAACATATCCCTTGCAGGACCATCAGTTGTAGGATGGATTTGTTCTTGACCTATTGAACTGTACATCTGTATGTGGTGGACAACAGTGAAAGTCTGGAAAGAGTAGCAAATTTACAGCTATATGTGATTAATGTTGGTTTTAATTGAGGTTTAATAACGGAAAGACAAAAGCCATAATGTTGGTGTAAAAAAAAGTCTCAAATTTGGTCTTTGACTCATAGAGTTGCAATCAACAATACACCTAGATGACGATGCAAGTAAGCCTTCACATCCAGCCACGTCATATTAGATTGGAGTATAGGTACCGTTAATAATGGTTAATTTACTTGTAATGCAGTCACACTAGTAAAAATGACCCTTCAGACAACCCACTGCAAAGTTAACGCATGTTCTCCCCCTTCTCTCCCCATCCGTACGTCCCGTCCCGTAGGATAGTCATTGCAACGTGCCGCCCTTCTCCTTTCAGGTGCAGGCGCAGCTCCAGCTGGACAGCGCCGTGGCCCACGCGCAACACCACCTGCACTCTCACCTGGCAGCTCACGCGCCATACATGATGTTCCCCGCGCCGCCGTTCGGGCTGCCGTTGGCGACGCTCGCGGCAGAGACTGCCTCGGCCGCCTCCGTCGTGGCCGCCGCAGCCGCGGCCAAGAACACCAGCAAGAACTCCAGCATCGCCGACCTGAGACTGAAGGCCAAAAAGCACACGGCCGCCTTGGGACTGTGACGCCAGGGAGGCAAGAGGACACGAAGCGTGGACACTCTGAACTTGCGACTCAAAGAACACTCGACAAAAACACTTACAAAGTGAAAAAAAGAAAAAGAAGAAGAAAAAAAAAAAAAAAAATCAACGGACAAAGTGAGAAAAAATATCCATGGACGTAATTTATGTTTTCCTATTGAAGAAGGACGAGTATAAATATAAAATATAGGCTATTTATGAGATAAAAGACAAGAAAAAAGACTGTGACGTGATAGCCTAAACAGACGTGATTTTTGGACACTAAAAGTGGCGGACGGGGTGGACAGCGAGGCTATAAAGGGTCTTTTGCAGCCACATGGCTAAGGAAGCCGACGGGACACCCCGAGGAGGTATAAGAGGAGCATGCATCTGGGTCGATACTTTGTTAAACAAGGCGAACCACTCTGCAGTTGTTCTATTCTGTTTTAATATTTTATTATTATTATTGTTATGATTTAATTTTGTTCCTATATAGAGGCTGGCCTCATAATATTTCAAATCCTTTTCTCTGCAAAAGGACGGAGTGGGAATTCTTTGACAAAATAGGGACAAAAAAAAAAACTGTATTTCTCAATCCTCTGTTTCTTGTCCAGTTTTTTAAAAATTGCCTCTGCAGTGTTTGCATGAGCTTGTGAGTGTCTGCCCACCCTTTCCCCCCTTCACCTCTCCTCTCTCTTCCTCTTTACTTCCCCTTCTCAGAGGAAGGGCAACTCTCACTTGAATGTTTGGCCAATCTGACCTTTCATGGACCTCTTCTGGTAAAGGTGAAACGGGCGACTAACCAGAAATGTGAGACTGTAAAACATGTGCAGGCTACGCTAAACGTTTTTAATCATAATCCGTTCTAGTGTCCATATTAGCGAGGTTATTTACCCCCTTTTAAAGGAGGGCAACATGCCAATAAATGCCATCTTTCATACTGAACTAATACCATTTAACACGAGGATTGAATACGAATCGGTACGGGCACAGTGTAAGATATGTTCAT
This sequence comes from Melanotaenia boesemani, assembly GCF_017639745.1. NCBI lineage: Eukaryota > Metazoa > Chordata > Actinopteri > Atheriniformes > Melanotaeniidae > Melanotaenia > Melanotaenia boesemani. The sequence goes on along the minus strand of NC_055690.1, from coordinate 20,664,452 downwards.
ATACAAGAAACACGCATAATTTTTATTATTTAGTGGCTTTATGAATGCCTTGTGGGGAATTTGTTCCTTTTGTATTTTATTTGATTTCCGTGTACCTATTAAAAACCATGTGCTTTCTGTATGTGATTTTGATGTTTTTATAACAGTGAAGAGACGCTCACTTGAGGCAAAAAAAGAAAAAAAAGAAAAAAAAAAATCATGAAGTTATTTTATCTTATTCCATCTCGTCTGAAACATGAATCCACCTTAACAAAATGTTTTTCGTTGCTACAATAAATTAACAAACGTTTCTTTAATGGGTTGATATTTTTTACATTATTAATTAATCAAATTTATTACATTAACTATCATGATCATTATTATTAATATCATGGTCATTATTATTATTGTTGTTGATGTTGTTCTCAGTAAACCTTTGAGGGCAAAAGGTTTTTAATAATTTATGCCTTTAGCTAAAGGTCTTTTGATAACGTCACAGTATAGTAACAGGCCCGTTTAGTGGCGAACATTGGTGTCTGTTGCCGCGCTCGTGCCAAACTGATGCATTATTCATAATTTGGTTATGGAGGGTTTGTAGAGGATGATTGGTAATTTCCAATACAAGCTAAACGAGCAGATAAAGGGAACAATTCAGTGGCTCAAGATTAAAAAAAAACATTTAAAATGTCTTTATTATTATTTTTAAGGACACTTAAAGGCGACTGCTTTATTCTTCCAGAAACTTAAACCCATATTGGATCCTACAGCCTTCCAACTAAAAACAAAGGTAGATTTTTAAATTTTATGTCTACGGCTTTTTTGTTTGTTTCAAATTGTAATGATATGGATAAAATACATAAAACCTTCCTAATAGTGTTCGTCTTAATCCATTTTACAAATTGCAAACTGTCACTTTGTCACACCCGCGAGATTTTGTCGCCAAATAAGTTGTAGGCTTATCAAATAATTGTTAAATAATTAAACAAAACGTATAGCCTATGTTCATATCTGGGATTGACGCTATTTTGAATGCAAAAAGTTGCAAGTTTTTTGTGCCAATAAATTGGAGATAGGGATGAAATTATTGAGAGTTCACATATTTTAAATAAATAAATAAATAGTCCTTAACGTTCACTTGACTTACAAATTTGCCTGATTTATTTCCTGACATCTTAAGCGCCTCTTATTGAACACTTAATAAACACCTGACATAGGAGCCTATAATTATAGGAATCCAGATCGCTTTACGCTTTCCGATATTTCCACACAAAACAAAATGTCTTTAGCTATTAATTAATACTGATCTCACTAAGTCTGCACAAGAGTCTGGAGTGTTTGTGTATCTTGGCGTTTGTGGCAGGATTTAGACGCCAAAACTATTGAATTATTGATTCTGGGCCTCGCCAGTAATGGAGGAGACGGAACTGGGAAATTGCTGAGACGGGGGCGTGCATGCTGTCCCGCGATGTAACACAAACACCTCAGTCGGGGACGCGCGACTGTCCCATTCAGAAAGCTGGAGTATGAGCAGTTAATAAGCCTTTAGAAATGGCTCACCAGTTGTCTCAAGTTAAAAAAAATGATTAAAAAACATTAGACATTAAACATTAAACTCTGAATTTATGAAAACCGTGATATGAGATTAAAAATACCACCAAGTTCACCTTACTGTTATGACACAGCAAAAGCAGTTCAATGAAAGCCAGAGGTGATCTTTTATCCACTTAAAAATATATATATTTTGTTACCTGAATGGAGTAACTTTCACAGTGTTTCAGTGTTTGCACTTCTTCATCAGACATTCTTTATGACAGCAGTGCAAAGCCTTGTGAGTCTGCAGTGGTGGAGTGCAGCGGCTATCAGCATGTCCTGAGGTGTACTGCTGGAGAGGAGGGTCTCTGCTCTTGAGGGGCCCAGGAGACAATGAGACGGGGACACACAAGTGCTCTGATTAGACATGGAGACTACCAGAGCTCACACTCTCCTCTCAACACACTCTTAAGACACACACCCCCACGCAGCCAGCCAGGAGCCAGGCTTCTTCTCACAGCCATATCCCACTCGCTTGCTCCCTGCATTTCCCTGGTTTCTCTCTCTCTCACACACAAGCACTCTCTTACTCATTGTACTCTGACTATTGTACACCGAGCCAGATGAGTCAAGGAGGGCAATTATACTAAAGTTAATCAATTGAAAGAAAACAGCAGTGGACATACAAATCCAAATGCATGTGAGCAAACTCACACACCCACACACACACACAGATCATCATAGCCTGGTGAGTCACAACAGCACTCGACACCATGGAATCCTTCATATCAACTGGTGCTGTCTTGTTGCTATATTTACTCCACTACAACCCCTGAGACAAATACACTACTCTCTCATTTCCCGCACATGGCTCTTTATCAAATTAGGGCAAGTTAAACAATCACACAGTGCAGTTTTTTACCAGCAGCAGAGGCAAATTTTTCAGCGAGTGAACCAGCTGAATGTGTTGTATATGGATGTTTGTAACTGCTTGTGTGTGGAATTTATGTGAGAACATATGAAAGAGAGATCCCTTTTTCTTCTTTTCTCTCCAAGGGCTTGCCTTTGTTACATGTTAGGAGTGCTCAAAGAGCAGGGCGCGCACAACCCTGCACCAAAGACAACAGCCATCAGGAGCAAAGGCAGATAAAAGCCCAACTTCAAAGACATCAAATGGAGGGAAAGTGAGAAAGAAACCTGCTGAAAACTCCCTCCAATAGCACTCAGGCCAGCAATTACGACGCCATATCGCTTGCCTGTTATCACATGTGAGCACTGTATAGGCCTGGGTGGCTAACCGCAGCACTCAGTGTGGGTTGCTGTCAGCAGAGAATTGCAGCATTTATAGAACTTGACTGTAACACTGTATTTAATTTCACCGTAGGATGAAAAGTTGGTGTTCACACAGATTTGACCCCAGCCACGACCAGGGAGGCTTAACTATGGTGATTACAGACACAAAAAACAACAGTCTCTATCTCCAGCTCCTTCTATTCAGCAGCTAAGTAGAACAAAACAAAACAGAGGTCAGAACAAAACAAGAAGTCTAATTGTTTCACTGGTTCCTGTTTAGGTGCCCCAGGGCAATCTACACATTTTTATGTACTAGGCACATTTTAATTGTTTTTAATTCATTTCCAGTTGCAGATGGTTTTCAGATTAGAGAGATAGTATAATGTATAACTCCCTGCCCTGGGAAGAAGCCATAACAAGGGTGTATGTGTTGAGACCTGTGGCATTAGTAACCCTGAGGGGAATTTATTGTTTTTGTTGAAAAAAGGTGACATTTGGTGTATAGTGGATGTACTGGGTGGGTTAGGAGGGGGAAGGGGGTATTTTGTGTGTGCATACTTTTATGTGTGCATTCTGGTTTCAGGGAGAAGAAGTGTAAGACCAAAATGAAACAGAGAGCAAGAGAGGGAGAGTGATGAGGGGCACACAGTAAATGTTAAACATTTGGCCCATGCCGCACTGTATTTACAAGCTGGTAAGATCCAATCATCTGTGTGTGAGTATAATCGAGTACTTGCTTTTCAATCATCAGATGTTTGTACACAGACTCTTAAATTACAAAAAGCCTTTTGGAAACACAGGCTTAATTCATCTCATATTGATTGTATTCACGCTGTCTGAAGTTTACAAAATGCCATTTTGAAATGTCACAAAATTTTAAAAAAAGCTGACAAATCACCCAATATTTGTATCAGGATGCTTGAGTGCCTTTTTAATGTGGGTAAATCCAGGGAGGTCTACATTCATTCATTCTGGGGTTAAATGCTTTTTCAACATTCTGTCTAGGAAACCATTTATGACCATTTATATATCTGTCAACGGCATTCAAATGCTCTCTGAACTGGTGACAGACATATGTGGTCAGGACAAAGTTTACATGTGGGGGAAAATGGCCCCTGGTTTTCAGTATAAGCATTAGTCACCTGCGTACTGTAAATGTTATACTCATGAAGCTGTTCACTGCGTTCACATAACCATAAATCTGTGGGCAATACAAAAATCAATACATCTTACTGATGGCAAAAAAAAACAAAAAAAACAAAACAAAAAACAAACAAACCCAAAACAAACCACGCTACAGTTTTCCATTTGGTACTGTAGTGTCATGGAAACACATAACAACATTATGAAAAATGTGACATGTGGATTCTATAAACATTATATATATATATACAATAAAATGTAAACTGGAACTAAAGTTGTTATTGGATATTTTTTTATGCACATAGTTTATCTTTTTTAATTGTATAAAAATTTAAAATAAAACTGTGGTAGATAGAAAAATGCAAGATAAAACCATGATCATGTAATTGTTGCATGTCATCCTTCATCTTTCTCCATTTCATTCCTGTTATCAGCTAACAGTCTGACCAGAAAACTGGTAAATTAAATTTGGTGGCTTGTCCAGTAAGTAGTAGTGCCACCATCCATGGCTGTAAATTGTCAAATGGTCATATATTCTTATTAGTTTTAATTTTCTACAGGGCAGTGTTTATGTAACATTGCAGAAATCATGATACACGAATAGCCTATCAAGAATATGTCATTAGCTTGTATATTATTTACAAGTATCCAACCATGTATTTTACAACATGTAGACCAAATCATGTGCAATCATTTTAACCCTAAACACATGTTTTCAATGTTCAACATGTAGAAAAGTGAGGAACTGTGACTGGGTCAAATGTAGAAAAGCAGGACTGTTGAAAGCATTGTGCAGAACAAGTTTTAAACCAGCAAACACTTTCATGCTAATTAATTAAGATCACTGACTAGAACCATCTGCATTGCTTTTGATCTCTGTGTAAGAATTTATGGCCAACTAAACACTGGGAAGATGTGAAAAGTGGACAGGATAACATAGAAATGCAGGTGGAAATGGAAGACATAACTGTGTCATGAATCAAATATTAAGTTTTATAAATCTGTTTATTAGTCTTTATTGGGAAACTGCAGAGTCTTAGGCTGTGTACAAATAGGTATTTAATTATTTTTCACAGGATAGGGATGTTCCAAAGCATTATATTTTAGTTTTTTTATTGCTTCATGACACTGTGTGATATACCAGAAAGAAAGAAAGTGATTGAGCAAGAGATAAGACAAAAGTCAACATTGGACTGACTTTTCCAGGCTAGAGAGAGCTCTGAGATGAGACAGGGGGCATGACTGATGCTGAATTAGCTTTTGTTACAGGGTAGCAAAGTGCAAAAATTTTTTCAGTAGTGCTGCTTTAATAACATTGTGATGAAGTGAATTTGCACAACTGGTTTAAGACACTTCAAACAAAAATGAACAGCTTTCTTGCACCATACAGTTTTTTATTCACTCAGTTGACCAATCAGAGCACCTAAGCCTTTCCAGGAAGTTGGTACTTAAAAATTAGCATTTCGTACAGAAGCCAACAACAGATGTTAAAGCAATATGCAAATTTGACAAAAAAAAAAAAATTAAGCCACATAAAACTCAACCAGTAAACCACCAGTCAAAACAATTTTAGTTTAAGATGCTTTACAGCAGAAGCAATACTGCATCAAATGTGGTCATAATAAAAGAAGCTAAAGGTACCAGATCAATGCTATTGAGTTAAAAGTACAACACTTGAAACTTGAAAGAGTTTTTTTTATTTGTTTCAATGATTGTAGAGACCAAATGTATAATATGATTTCATGAAGATGCTCAGATGGGTTGAGACCTGATGACTCACTTGTATTATTCACTTCATTTTCATTCTCATCAAACCAGGCACTGACACCAGGTGCCCTATGGATGATGACATTGCCATCCTGGAAAACAAAACTCCTATTAGGGTAGAAATGATTCATAACAGGAGAACAACTTTGTATTGATTTGAAGTGACCCTTCCCCTCTAAGGGCATGAGTGGACTGAAACAATGACAGTGTGACCTCAAATGCATCACAGAACCACCAGATGTTCTCACTGGCAGGGATCAAGAGGTTCAGGTTTTTCTTGTTCTTAATTTTTTGTATGTAAATTAAAGGCAAGAAAGGCAACGCTGGTGGATGCCTTCATTGCAGTTTATTTCCAATAAGCTGTGGCAATAATCATTATAGATCATGATCTACGCCTACTGAACATATTCGTGTTCATTGTTAAAGCATTACCAATTACAATGAAAGTTTACTAAGTAGCCTCTTGTATATTAATAAGTCTTTGGGGCAGTGGGATATGGGAGCAAGAGGTCAAGTGCTGTAGAATTAATAGAATTTTAAATCAGGATGGTGCCTGTCGTCCAGGGCATCTTATTCAGATGTTTTCATTGATCCTGTCACTTGCGTCATCTCACTGATACAGCAGTATTGGCAGCTGTATTGCTATGGTAATTTACTCCTTAGGCGAGTACATGTCAGTTGCTCTGCCTGGGCTGGAAAATAAATATATATGAGAACCACGCACAAACTCATGTGTGCATCCACCTTATCTTAGGCTAATAACATGAGCATTAATATAAATGTTTGAAAGTGGGGCCATGTCAGGTGCAACATGATGCATTAGGATGTAAGAATGCCTCCTGTTTCAGTGCAGCCTAATATAAACGGATGTCACAAGCTGAGAGAAGGGCAGACAAAATGTGAAGGGCTGACTGGGCTGCATTGTGGGGCCAAGGAAGCATCTGAAATGGCAGGACCCTGCTGTGGTGCGATGTTCTATTGGATTACAATGTTGGCTCAACAATCTGCCAGCGTCTAATTAAATAGGCCTGCATTACCTTTCTCCACAGCAGGGTGTGTGTGTGAAAAGTGCTCTATCTCATTCTGAAATGGGATGTAAAAATAGATCTCATAAGCCTTCACACGCGCTCTCTCCTTCCTGTGATAGGGCTGTAGTGTGTGACAGTCCCTCACTGTCTCGGACTTTCTTACACTTTTGTTTTTTCAGACTCTTACAACATTGTTCTCAATATAAACCAATCAAAGAAAGTGACTGTCAGTGTACCTGCTACTCTATACTCAGTTTAATATCAGATTGCATTTATTCAGTGGATTCAGTGATGAGATGAGAATGAGATGAGAGTAGAATATAAAATGAGAAATGATTTTACTTCGACAAGAATCTTAAAAAGTTTAACAACGCTGGGTGGCAGTGCGTGCGGTGAACAAAACTTTCCCTCCTTTTTCTGTTTTTAAGTGGAAAAAAATGTCAAGGAAGTGACACATGTATCAAGAATGAATATAGCATGCGTCTTAAAATAGCTGACACTTGTAGTTGCAGATAACTGGTTGTGTTATAGAAAGGAAGGAAGCCAGCTCATTGAAAACAACAATATCTCTCAGCTGGCACTGATACTCATAATCTAGATTTAAGAATGTGTCTGAATCCTTGTTTTTTTTAAAACTTTGGCTCTTTGACAATGAATTTGGACTTCTATGGGCGAAAGAGTGGAATGTGGAGGGTAAAAGAAAGTCCTGCAGGAAGAGACAGCTGAGTTGGGAGGACAAGGGCAGTGATACAAGCAGAAAAGATAGAGAAGAGTATGTTGGAGAAGGCAGGCAAAGGTGCCAAAGACATGAGTGTGCCAAAGAGGAAGCACTTTGTTGAGCTGAAGCATGCTTGAAAGACTGCCTTTTATCTTAATGATGACAGGGACCTTTTTAAAGGGTCACGTGTAACTCGCTGTGTGCTGGAAGTGCTCTTATAGGACCACCTAAAAGAAACCGGTGCAGAAGTTAGTTTGGGTTACATGTGCAAAGAAGTCACAGCACTGCAAAGAAAATCTTCTCTGAATTTATAGATCTGTTTGCAACATGCAACAATGTCTGAGACTCAGAACTGATGAAAGTTCACACAATTTTATTTTTTAAAAAGTTTTTTTTCTATTCCAACTAATATTACTACATTGGAAATAAACATCTAATTATTATGTACATATGTATTCCGATGCTTTTAATCCTTTACAGGTGAAGACATAGTCAGAAAAATGTTAACTTGAACGTAATGCAAGTTTTAGGCATTTAGTTTATCACATTTTTTCATTATAGCTTTGATTTTACATAGAAATACACTTATTTGCTCTGTGATGGACACTGTGCAGACAAACATCAAACCTGAATTTGTTCAACCTTAATCATGTTACTATAAGACTGACTTCTATAAAAGTAATAGTGACACGATCTCTCATTTGATAAATCAGTTACTGTATTTAGGTAAAACACTAAGTGTATAATTAATTCTCTCTCTACATCTTGTATTGTGCAAATCAAAAGTGCAAAATGACAAGAAAAAAAAAACTTGTGAGTGCAGCACTCTTCTTCTTTATTTATGCATAAAAATAATTAATTAAATATCGGTCTTTTACCCAGGACACTTCAGTTTGAGCCATAATAGTTAATTTTGTTTTAATCTGGTTTTATGTTCACATTATTTGGTCAGGTTTCAGCAGCCAGAACTTGGTTTGGTTTAGGATAACAACATGCTTTGGATAAAAATAGATCCTTTAACACTGAATATGCAAATTTCCTTAATAAGCTTGTTCATCACTTTGTAGGTAACTATGGTGACAAGTTTTGTAGTAATAAGATTTTGTAGAACATAATGTCTCCTGCCATGTGTTTAGGATACTAAGTGACTTCTGTTGGGGTTTATTAAGCTATGCTCATAGCTGAAAAAAGGATAAAATGTATCATAAAGTGATGGCAAAAGATCAAGAGCCAAGCATCAGCATGTTAAGCGTTGGGAGTGAGAACATACTGATACAAAATCCTAAACGTAATTAAATGAATGAATGAATGAATGAATGAATGAATTAAATAAAAATAAAATGTAACAAAAAAAATCTCTGCTATCTCACTTCTATCTCAGTGAAAATTATACATTGAGATAATTTTTAAGTGTTTCAAATGGCAACAACTTATTTAAAGAAAAAAATATTTTATATCTCTTTGCTGGGCAAACTCAGCAAAAATTTAAATGTTGTTAATAATTAATTTGCATAAAGTGAACGTTAAATGTTACATTTTTGTTAACATTTTGCATTATGTAGTTATTTAACTATTTAAGGGTTTAATAACATAAATTGATTAAAAATGTTTAGTAGTTTTAAAAATATTTACAAGCAGTTTTAAAGAAAACTTAGTTGTAAACAAAAAATATAGCTCCATTAATTAAACAAAACATATTATGAGTTATAAAAAAGTAAAATAAAAATGTATTTTAACTATATTCTAAATATTTAATATTTATATGAAAGCAGAAGTCATCAATCAACATTTGTTGCCTGGCTTTAGAAATTGGTACTTATAAATGACATAGTATGTTGTTAGGCCATATGAAAAAGAAAAATAAAAGTATAAGAAGAGTGCAGACCTTACTTTATAGACCTACACCACAGCTAATAAAAGCCAAACAAATCCATTCTTGTAGTACATTGCAAAATTGGACAATCACAATGACAAAAACACATAGTTTTGTAAGCTGAGCCTTACAGTAAATCCAATCACAGAAGCTTACTCACTAACACCCAACATTATTTTTAACTCATGTAGAGCTTTATATGGTATTACCATGAGGTCTCTGCTGCTGCTAACATCACAAAATTCTTATATTAGTCACATTTGTTTACTTTATCTTCTAAAAGCTGTTTTCCTTTTGTGAGTGGGTTGGATAAATATAACACTCCACATCTGAGAGAGGTTTTAGGAGCTCATGAAAGAGCAAATGCAATGTATCTTTATCATATTTCCATTGGGTGATATTTACAATCCCAACACTCATATCATAGTGATTTGCCCTAAATACTATTAGAAATAATTTGGAGAAGCAGCAACATGCTGGAGTGACTGAACTTCCCATAAGTGCTCACTAAATTGGCTCTATGAACAAAATATGAAATGAAAACCAGAGCTGAGAGCTTGCAGACCACAGAGAGATGGTGTAGTGTGGTCTAGAGGGTGTGTGTGGACACAGAAGAGATCTGAGCACTGTAAAACACATCCCTCCGGCACCATTATATAAGCATACATATGGGACAGTAAAAATGGAAGACGACACTTTAAATGACATTATTATAAAATGCAATACTCCTGGAATGATCCCTTATTAAATTAGGCCCTATGATCCAAGATGAATTTCCCGCTTCCCTAATCCATCAAGAGGGGAATATTAAAAGATAGGCCTCAAATGGCATTAGAAGCTCACTCTGTCTTGACTTTCATTATTCTGCATTAGGGTGCTGCTGGGGGAGAGCCTCTTAATGAGAATTACAATGATTCACTGGCCCTGGCCCCACTTCTGACAAGTCAAATATTAACTCCTCAGTCACAGCTGTCGGAATTAAAATACTTTGTAGCCCTGGACGTGCTAAATTAAATTGGCCTTTTATGTTCCTTACACAGCTGACCCCCGTGGGGCTCCACTGCCTCAGTCACCACTGAAAAGGCTATGAGAGTGCAAGAAGAAATAGCAGTTATGCAATGTATGCAAGCGAGCGCAACAAAAAAGCCAAACATTTCTGTCCCCTGTGTGTCATTCTGTCATCTTCTCTTGCTATCACTTCAGTCTCTCCCATTTCCTTCATTCCATTTCTCACCAAAGGCTGTTTCTTTGGTAGACATCTTCACTGTTGTTTGTTTGATGGCCAGTGTCAGCGACTGTCGACTACTGTCTGCGTTTGGCAACAGTCTCTTTATTACCAGGGCCACAGACGCAGATAAAGGCTCCTCACCTGTTGCTTGCCCTTCATGTTTAACAGCAAAATAGATTAACATAACAGAGCAGCCTTTTCAAAGAGCAGGGGAACTTTCTTCTAATGTGATTGAGGTTTAGCATGAAGGCAACAAATCAAATTTTTATTGACCTTTAAAAGTTTTATTTCAGTTAATTTGCACTCACTTAAGCAGAGGGTTAGAGGCCCACAGACCTGAGATCTACTCTGCCTTTTAAATTCCTCTGTGTGTACATTGTTGGTTGGGTGGTTCTTCAGCCTGCCTGCTAGCTTGCTCACTCTGGCCCCAAGGTCATGTGCGCTTACGGTGAGAGTGGGGAGGAATTTTTTTGCCTTTTGCCTGTCTCCTTCCCCAGCAGCATTTCTGCTCTGCCTGAGTTGCCAGCAGAGCTCTGAGTCCTTCTGCTGTTCTGTTTGAGCTCTTTACAAACAATCGATTTCACAGGCAGAGAGAGATAGAGGAGGGAGAGGGAAAAATAACTGCCAGTGACCCTGCAGTCTGCAAATGTTGCACTTGAAATCGCTGGATTTTTTAAAAAACACATACAAGCCCCAGGACATGTCACCTCTCCCCTTTAGAAAGTCAACTGAATGAATAAAGAAATAGATGGAGCTGATAAAGAAAACAAAAAACAGCCAAATGGAAGAGAGTGGAGGATTAATTCAGTGGGCAGATGGGTCTTGGTGTCAATTTGAGCTATTCTGATCCACAGAATTGAAACCAGAGCTTCAACCAAACCCCAAACAAGTCACCTTTGACCCTCACGACAGAGACAATACTGATACTCTATATTCATTCAGTTCCTCTGCACTCTTTGTTTTGACAAAAACCACTTTCTCTGGCCTTCTTTTAAAACCCTGCACCTTAGGTCAACTGATTAGCATTTGGTATTATACAGTGGACTGTAACAGACAGCTTGCTTAGCTTAGTGCTGACTATAAGGTGATTTATAGAAGTGCTTTTCTCTGCTTTGTAACATTTGAAATAAATAAGTTGTAACCCATAAGTTAAATGCTATCAATGTGTTCTTGATCCTGATTTACCAATAAGGTTACTAATCACCACCCAGAATGTAATTACTTCTTTTTGAAAACACACATCTCATATTATTGGGTTTCGCAGAGCTTTCTTGAAACACATCCTCAATTATGTAAGCTATTAGAATAAAAGAAAGTGCACTGAACTTAAGATTAAAATATCCAAAATTGTCATGGATCTCATTACCTAGTTAAAAAAAAGCTTTCAAGTGTAAATTATAAAATTCACATGTTAAAAAGAAAAGCAAAATGTGGGCTGTTTCAAACCCCTTCAAATCAATGTTTTCTAAATGGCTGTGTATATGGCTCCATTACTGTGCTTTGATGCTTCAGAAGAGAATGATTTAGATGACACCCTTGCAGTGGACCATCAGTCACTCTTTCAGAGTTAAATAAGCCATGTGAAGGACTATTATCCTTACTGGCTTAAGCCGCCATTAATCAGTCCACTTCACCTGTCAATACAGCCACTAGCTCCCAATCAAACAACCATTACAGCAGAGAGCATCCCAATAACGGAGATCTTTGTTTCTTATTGAGTTAATCAGCTTGCTTACACACACTGCTCTCGTCAGACCGGCACTGGCAGTGTACTCATCTCTTCATGTGTGGAGGAGTGCAGGGGTCAGGATTAACACACACTGCGACTTCGAGTGTGGAGGAGGCGTAGGATGAAACAATATAATGAAGATGCTTTGCAATTACAACTTTGTGGAGACAGATCATGGTTTGAAATTGCCCTCTGAAGGTGTACTGCTGAACTATGCAAATTGATAGCCAATGAAAATAATAAGTACTCATTATGAGTGTCAATATCTCTAAAGCAACAATTTATGTTAACAGATTGATGATTGTGAACACGGTGGCAAGAATTGAGCTGGTGGAGTGTGATGGACGGTTGTGTCATATACAGCCTGAGCTGGAGGATATAGCTCTGAGCAGGTGGGAGTGAACATCCCTCTGACAGCCCTTTTCAAAATGACAAAATCCATCCTTCTGTATTGATCAGTTATTCTCCTGTCTTTCAGCAGGAATCTTCAGACACTCCCTTATTCTCCCCATCCCTCCATTTAGCTACCCCTAAACTTGCCCAGCCGCTCCCTATTGATCCTCACCAGTGATTGGTTGAGCTGTAATTTGAGATGGACATTGACGGATGAGTACAAACTGTTTTTCTTTCTCTCTTTCTCTCCTCTTGGGGGTGATGAAGTCATAATGCCAGTGACAAAGCCAGATAGGGACCAATTGCAATGGAGTGCAGACCTGAGTAACCTTTAGAGCCAGAGCAGGATGTCTCTTGGTCTGTCACATGCGCCTCCTGGGTGCACCATGATCACAGGACTCATATATTCTCCCATGCAGACAGTCAGAGCAGAGTGAAGGGACAAGTACAGCATTGAGCAGGAAATAGAAAGGAGAAGCTTTTATTCAAAGAAGTGTAAATGTTTACATATACAGGATCTATAAACCTAGAATCAGTCCAGTTAATCAGTTTTTATAATTCTACAACCGGCATTAAAATTCCACAAAAAATGCCCTAAAACAACCTCTTAGATATTTCCTAAGATTACTATATGAAAGATAAATCTAAAACCAACATGATAAATCCACATAATAACTATTAATCAACCACACAGTTTTCCTAGGTTTTTCAGAACTTATAAGCAAGATCCAGACAAATTTTAACTGGTTAAAATGTGACTTAAGCCTAGCATTGGCTACAGTATCATTTCTTATCTGCAGCTCTAAGTGCTTTCTAATATCACCTGTACACAACTCAAACCAAAACAGCTAGGAACTAGCTGCTAAAGACAATCAATTATTTATCAACTAATGAGACAGACAGCTTAAAGTTTTAATTATTTTTTTTTTTATCAACAACTGTGTATGGGGATAACTTTAAAAAATATTGTTTATACTGCGTTACGGCTTGAATGTTTGTATTGTTATTGTATATAACATCTGACTGACTTTTACTTGCTGAAGAGAGCTCAGAGAACAGGCAGGATGCAAGATGGCTGCCAAATTAGCCTTTGTTATGGGGTTGACAAAATCTGCTAAAGTTCCACAGTGCTTCTGGACATTTACGACTTATTGTGATATTATTAAATAGCATTATTGTAAATGAACTTTCCAAAATGGGAATGTAATTCAAAGTAGACATGACCCTTCTCTTTCATTGTGAAGAATAGACAGTTGAGTAAAGTGAGACTTGAAGAATAAACAGAAGGCTCTCTAACAATTGAGAACTCTCTTTAATGGCTCTCTGACTCTTAAAAGAGAATGATGACTTGCAGCAAATAAACAACCAATTAGGGGGTGAGAAACTGAAAGAAAGTGGTGCCATGCGCAAGATTTTGGAGAGAAGTATGCTCAGATTCAAACATGTAGAGATAACTCTGACAAAAGACAAAGATCAAAACAATGCTGGTATAAGGACAAGATAGAAAAAACCCCCAAACATTTAGTATCTGTCTACACTGTATCCTCGAATCATTACTTGAAACCAGCTTTGGTTTTATAGTGCTTAATGTTTTTGGCTATATGTGAATAAAGCTGGCATCCAAATGAAGAATAAAGACATATAATTCTAATAGATATCCAAACATGGTATGTCTCAAAATGGTCTTTTTTGTCTGTGATTAATGCAAGACACCCTGTTTTAACTACATCACTATCTCTGTAATTGCACACATATTGGATTTTATTAATGGTGTAGAATATCATCAGACAGTGAACATGTTAATAATGGGTCTTGTTCTTTGACTATTTGACAACTCAATCTTTCAGTGCTGTGTTCTCTACCTAACACTATGCTGGTAAAACAACTACTCCGCCGGTGGTTAAACAGAATACATTTTGATTAATATTTTCCATTTGCTTAGCAAGCTTTGAGCTAAAATTAGATGGCCACTTCTTCCCTAAACAGAACAGCGGTGACTTTGGTTTCCCCGTCGGGCCAGCACAACATGCACACACACACACACACACACACACACCAGCTCCAGCTAGGAGGAAAAGAAAGGAGGGAGGGCTGGTGCGGGAGTAATTTCAGCGGATTGTGAGCGGACAGTAGCTCCGCTGGGAGAGCTGGCAATCATGGGGGAAACAATGTTTACATCGATCAGCTGTCAGGAAGATTTATGGCCTCATTTTGCTGTAATGGAGAATTAGTGGGGAGATTATCAGCGACTCAACACCACTGCTTGTTATCCGTGTCCAGGCCTGGCAATTTGTCTCTTCCCAGGAGCAGCCCAAACACTTGTGACAGCACCAGCACTTGCCCTAATTCAATCAAGAGAAAATGTTGGAATTAATTTGTTACAAGAAAATTTAAATATGTTCCAGTTGAGCAGTGGCCTATAGCCACTTTGTACAAGCAAAGGGGAAAGTGAGAAGGGGAGAGAAAGCATCTGATTTATTGTGCTGGGCAAGATATTGATCCAGTTCGATCCTGGCCTGCGCGCAGAGGGTTTAATGTGTAATAATTTCCAATTTAAAGCTCCTTCTCAAGATCATAGCTGTAAAGAGAAGAGAGGTGAAAGCAGGCCAGGGATCCACAGCCACCCAGCTGATTAAGCGGCCTGTTGCTGAGGCTTTGTCAAAAGCTCAGTTCGAATGGAAATGTGAGGTTATCTGTCTCAGCATCTCCCATGTGCCTAAGACATGCATTATTTGACTGTCATGGAAAGGGGCATGAGGGCAGGCTGGATGCAAAGTAATAACAGACAAGTAAGAATAATTCAAGGTAGGCTGTGTTTGTGAAGTAATATCCCATATGGATCATAGAAAGTTAAATGAAAACTAATGTTGGTCAATAGGATAATCTATATAGGTCAGGGACACATAACAACCCTCTAATGAGGTAGGGCATGCAATGCTAGGCATACAAAAATGAAATCACTGAGCAGGACTGTTCTTTCTGTGGACTTCTGTAAACCTCTGGAATCAAAGTAAGAGAACAGAGTAGGTGGTTGGGGTAAGGGTCATCTGTTAAGTGAGTGTTTTGTGGGTTTTGTTCCACCTGCTTAGGTGCTTCTAGTGTCTGCAGGACACATGATCACTCTTAACTACCCCCTTCCTCAACCCACCAAGTCTCTCCTTCTACCAAGACCCAGAGGACTGCTGTCAGCACGCTGACCTATTGATCAAGCTGTCTGTATGCTGCTAAAAGTCTTCAATATGAGCAGACTGAGGTTAACAGAACACAGCCAGATAGCTAGATAACCATCATATATACCAGCAGTCAGATGACACAGGGCATGTTACCCGACGCTGGATCTCGGATTTTATTTCAGGTGACATTTTGCTATGACCTGAGCTGAGCTTTGTCTTGTCATCCTGCATTTTGAATTTATGCAGAAATGAACAATACAGAGATTTAATTGTGTACAAAGTATGTGGATTTTGTGAAAAAAAACAAACAAAAAAAAAAACAAAAACGCAAAGGTTAGTAATATAACAAGTTTAACTTTGTCCACTTGTACCCTGTCTTTGTTGTAAATATATGTATATTATGCAGGTTATGTGACCCTTGAGTTTTATAGCCAGACATCTAGTGTTCTTGGCTGCTGAATGGCCTGTCCACTATTAACACAAGAGGTGTTGGAAACCTCCTGGCAAAGTAAGCACCAAGTAGTGGGCTCGAAACAAGCAGACACACACACACTCTCTCTGAACTCTACCTTTGGGGATTCTTTGCCAAAGCAGCAAGCCGTTAAGAGTGAAACAACAAATAAACGCCTCACTTCCCTTTTCTCTCCTTCCATCTCACTTTCTCACTCTCTGTCTTTCTATGAATCTGTGTGTGTGTGTGTGTGTGTGTGTGTGTGTGTGTGTGTGTGTGTGTGTGTGTGTGTGTGTGTGTAGCTTGCAGGCCATTCCTGGCCAGGGACACAGTTAAATGAAGAGAAGAAGCAGGCTCCATTGCTATGACCTCTGCAGGCCACATTCTCCTCCTCCAGCTTTGTTTATTAACATCTCAAGGCTTTTCTCCACTCTGATTTCATATTTTTTCTCTGTGCATGAGAAAATAGCCTACAAGACTCTATCAGTTCCCGCCTGTTGGCGTTTCTGTGAAACAGTTTTAACAAATTAGTTAACAGGCGTCTCTTAAACAAATTCAATGCATAAGCATTAGCATGAGTTAATTGATGCCTAATTAATTTCTGCTGCCATGCATAAATTTGGGCTGCTTTCCCTCGCTGCCACAGGAGGCTGAGACAAGAGCGATGATTTCCAGGCTTCTCATAAATGAATAAACATTGAGATGGGCCAGAAAGAAGCTGGTCTCGCAGAGTAACCAGGTGTGCAAGGTTAAAGACCAGCTATGTGGGCGTATATGCTCACACACACATACACAGCACAGCAGGAGCAGGTGCAAATACAAATGATCTCTGAAGCTCACCAGAGGTGCCAGGCTACCGCATCGAGGCACTGCCTCAGCAACATATACACAATGTTAACAGCATCCTTTCTGAACATTACACCTCCAGAAATCTAAAATGCCCGCCCTCCTTACAATTTTCTCCCAGCCTCATCATTTATTCTATGCGAGCATCCATCTACATCCCACAGAAGTGTTGAGAAGAGTGTGGAGTGGATGATAGAAGTGGCCTCTCTCTTGCCTAATTTGTAGTAATTGGTAGCTCATTAGGTGAAGCAGGTCAGTGTCACGGGGAGCAGGCTGTCAGGGCGTGAGGTTAATGACAGAGAGGAGACACAGACAGACAGATTAAAAACTCTGCCGACTGCCATGCCTCTTCTCCGCTGCCTTGTCTCTAGCCAAAGGTCCAGCTGTCCACCATATGGAGAGCTCTGGACATAGCTATCCCAGCACTCATTGGAAACCTTCACTGTAAAGTGGCTGCTTTATGTTGCAAGGACACTCTTATTTTTTATTATTTGAGAGACTGAGTTTCCTTTAAAATGCAATGTCACTTTTGGTAAACAGGGACTTCTGTGGCTGTGACTAGAAATTGCATGTGCATTAAATGCTCCTCTGCCATATTCGTACAAACACAGTGGCAGTCAAGCATCAGTCAAGCACTGCACCAGAGCAGTATTTCAATGAGTCAACAGATCTCCATGACCCACATGCCAACCAGGATCAGAGGTAACCCTCTTTGGTTAAATTAATGTGTCCATCAGTAATGAAAAAAAGCTCCTACTGTTGAAACACACTTTAACTGATGTTGAAAGGTGAAGCACAGTGTCTGAATAAATATGAAGGGAAGGAAGTGAAATAGAAACATTAAGCTATATTTAAATAATATTTATTAGGGTATAATTGATAATATGATGGACTGCAACATGAGTGGGATTTATTTCTCTAGAAACAACCACGGGATACATTAAGTGGGAGCTATTATGACAAACCTACATTAACCTGATAGTGAGATAACAATATAACTTGAGGCTACACTTTGAATGGGGCCTGAGAAAACAGCGGGCGGCACTTCTGCATCCAGGTGGTTTGAACATGAGACAGCATCTTTCAGCCTGTGTGTGTCAGGTCACCCTGTGGGGAAAAATGGATCTCATGAAGGATGTAGCTGAGTAACTTAAGATTGACAGCTAAATGAATGAAACTGAGCCATTAAGAGCTCTTACGGATATGTAAATCTAACCAGGGAATCTTCTTTATTTATACGTCTTACATAGGCCTTTTCCCATCATGATTTGGAATGGATTACTGTACCTAATTTAGATTGTGTTTCATCAATTTTCTTTTGCAAAGATTCAAACCTCTGGCATGAATTCTGGGTAATTATCAGCTGCCAGTTTCCCAGACATAATCGGCTATTTTTGACAGGTGAGTTATTAAAATGTCCTCTGTACCTGATAAACATATTAATTTATTTCAAGATAGATAATTTCATCAATGCCGGAGTCATATCATATATGGGGCAGACGATACCCTCTCCTTTTTAATTATACAAATATCGCTGTCTTCAAGATGACGGATTTTTAGACATTTAGATGCTCAAATGCCTTCTCTCCTGTGAAAGGTTTTGATTAAAAGATCAACACTGTTCTCACATTAGCATTGTTTGTTAACAGAATCACTTCTAGCACTAATTATATACTCATTGTTTTGTTTGCCAGTGAGGTATATTCTCAATGTTTGACTATTCATAGAGAAAACAGTCCAGGATTGTATCTTATTAACCATTCTTTATTCAAGAGGTTTCATACCCTAGAATCATTAAGTCTCTAGCCGGTCCTCACTTATACCAGCTTTTAAAAGATAATCAATCGTGTCCTCAAACATGAATGCAGTCTGCATCAATTTAAATCGACATTAGTGTGTTCCATTAATGAAATTACTCATGATGTTTTCTTGATATTGCTGAATAAGTTAGACAGGTTTAAAAGTTCAAGTGAAATTGCTTATTAAAAAACATGCTTGCAAATATATGCAATGATCGTATTGTAAATGCCCCTTGTGCAAATCACGTCAAATGCAACTTGATTATTTAAAAAGAGAGGAGTCATTGGAACACAACTGCAGACATGGTAAAAAATGACAGAATAAGAGACTAAACTAAACGTTCAAATAAAGGCAGCAGAAACAGCGGTAAGGATGGGACTAGTGTCAAAGGCAGTCAGGTGTATAGTGTTTGACCAGTCAATGTAAGCTGTTCATACAATATTGTTCAGAAGCACAAAGAATAGTGATAATCATGTCTGTTGTGAAACACTCATTTAGAGATTCTGTAACATTTGTGTGAATCTGAGTAATTTTTACAGACCATACATTTAAATAATGGAGCAAATTATAAGCTGTACAATCATGCTTACACATTACATGAGTAATAATTATTCAGTGACAGATTACATAGTAGAATGACAGCGACAGGACATTTTTCAGCTTTTAGTGCCCTGACACTCAATGGTACAAACTGAGTGTACAATTCAGTAGTCATTCAGACCCTGAAAGCTCATCTCTGTTCCTGAATATGACACATTTATCATGGTCTTGACATAACAAAGGGTATGATTCCACACCATCTTCCTCAGACAGGGAAAAGGGCCTCATGAACATGCTAACATAGCCCCACTCACTTTTCTGTCGCATTAGTTCTGCAGTTGTGCAAAGTCTCTTACAACTGTGCAAAACATGCTTTTACATTTAACCATAAAACAACAATCAGGGATGACATCTTTCACTAACTAGACCTGAGAATCATTGAATTTACATGCTGACTTATGCTTACATGCCCTTCAGGTTCGGTGGTACTTACTAGAGCTGCCCTAATCTCGTTGCGTGGGGCAAAGTAGGGCATAGTGTCCGTTAGATAGGGAAGTCAGCAAAGCAAATGTGTGGACCATTTGAGTGATTGACAAGCCCCAGCTGGCAAACAACATTGTTGATTGTGGTTGGCCAGACAGCTAGACCTTAGCTGGTAATGCAGGGCCAATGCCTGCTGCCAATAATTGGTAACTTGAATGGTACACAGTGATAATACATCAGAAAAGTAGATTTTTCAGTGATTCGCAGATGGACTACAACAGGATCTGACTTCATAACTAGTTATACACATAAACATATACACATAGACTCCTCATAGACTGACGCTGCCTATTGGAGCTGACGATCAGCGCGTCTGCCATCTTGGATGGGTGTCTCATGTGCCTCTAATGCATTTATTTCTAAGGTGTATGCCCAACTACAATCATCGCAACTCCATGAATTTTTACCCGATTTTCTCGCGGTTTGCTTTGTTACAAACAGCAGAGATGTAGTTATGATGCAGGTCACTGTTACACATTAAAAACACCTGCTTTCATGCTGAAATCAGTTTTATTATACTCTTTAACAAAGACATGGCAAATTATAAATAAAAGTATAAATCAATCAATCAATCAAACTTTATTTATAAATTAATTGACTCTTTAATAAACAAGTTTGATCATTTGAATTTTCTTTATTACATGCATGCACGCACTCATGCAGGCACACGCACGCACACACACATTAACGGATATAAAACCCTTGAAAAATAACTGTTTTCTGCAGCTTCTTGCATGTGCTGGCACTCTGTAACTCCAGTGTAGTTAATTTTGCAATGTTGTGCAGTCTTACTTTAAGAAATACAGAGACAACAAAGGACAAAAGCATGAAATGGTGGTTCAATTCCGAAGTGGGTTTCAGTAATGTGGGACCATCAGCCAACCATTGTTTTTCAGTTGAAGGGCACACCTCACAGGACAGATTTTTTTAGTACATTTTTGACAACAAACCCTGCATTGTAGACCAGGGTGCTGTCCACAAGACCACCAAAGTGCAGTCGGATTGTTATTCCAGCGTCCTAAATAATTAAATAAATAAATAATAATAAAAAACAAACAAACAAAAAAAAACATTAACACACTTAGAGAGCTGTTTGGTAGTGACAGTGAGAGTCGTAAAATATCTTTTGAGGGTACGTAGAGAAACTTATCATTTTATTTTATATTATATTATATTATATTATATTATATTATATTATATTATATTATATTATATGTAATACACAATAAATCAATAATTCCTAGACATGCAAAAAGAACTGATGGTTAAAAAAACCCCAAATCTTAGCCTGCTTGTGAAAGGTAATGCCATGCGATCGGCTTTTAATATTGTGCTGATTATTGCAACCATAGGCTGCACAAAATACGAACATAGTTGCTGGAACTGTCCTGACTCCGGTTATTTCTGCAGCTAGCCTGGAATGCGGACACCTATCTATTATATTATATATATGTCTATGGTTATACAACAAAGCCAAGCCGAAGTCAGCCATCTTTGCTATAAGAACAAAACCCACCAAGTAGTTTCATTCTATCTTGTGCTTACTTCACCTCGTAGCTTGATAGCTGTCAGTTTCATGAATTCCTCACAATGCATGCAAATCATGTGTACGGACAGATCCAGAACATAGAACAAACAGGCTGTCTAACCTCAGGAACAGTGTTTTTGGCTGATTTTGCTCATAATATTAATGATAACACATTAAAAACAATCAGGAAAACTGATAGATGTGTTAACAAGGGTAAAACTTGATTTCAAGCAAAAATCAGGTAAGTAAACTATGAAGTAAATTTGTACTTGTATAGAATGAATCACAATACCAATGCATTACATTAACTAGAGAGTACTTTTACAGTGGTATAATTATGTGCAGGACATTTTCACAATTAGTTCCATCAGATTAGCTCCAGTAAGTGATCTGTTCAGGCTTCAGTGAATGTTAAGAGAATTCCCAATAGTGAATCAAAATGGCTTAAATTCAAACAACTTCCAGCACAACAGTGTATATATGTCTGTAAATGTACATATTTGTAAACATAACTCACCATTTGTATCTTCGTTGTTGACTCAGAAATCAAATTTGCAGCTAAGCTGCTTTACATTTTCACATTATGCTGCATGGCAATCAGTGCTGATATAAACACTTTACCACAGCTTATATGTCTCATTGAGAGAAGAAAACTGTTTTAATTCAATGAACATGCTGAGTTTGACTTCTTCAGAGTGCATAAAGATGAGAAGATGAGAAAAGAAGTCATTTAAAAAACAGAATGAACACTAACATTTCCTGTTAGCAGCTGTCTTCCTGTTGTAATGTGTTTCTGGCCACTGTAAGCTGTGTTTGGAGTATAATGACCCTGCAGGACTCGGCCTTGTGTGTGTGTACACACAGCTGTGTAGCTTCTATGCAGGCATTGTCCTGCAGATTCAAATGTTGTTCCTGGACAAAAAGATATCAGGAATCAGCTCAGATGTTTATTCAGCTCATCAGCTGTGTTAGTTTTACTAAGTTCATGTGTATGTAGACACACACACACACACACACACACACACACACACACACACACACACACACACACACACACACACACACACAAGAACAATACCTTACACTGTCAGTCAAGTGAGTGTCGTTTTAAAGGAATGGTTTAACACTTTGGGGCAATTAGCTTTTTAACAGTTTTCTGGTCAATGTCCCTTTTAAAGTATGTCACAACCAGTATCTGGTTAGCCTAGCTCAATATAACAGACATGCACAACAATAACAAACGCAGAACAGCTGTGGTTGCCACTATAACCATGTGTAGACATATTTAAATGCCTAGCCCAAAGTTCACTTATGATAACATATCACTTTCTTTTAATTGTGAAACATTGTGAACAACATTGTGAAAATGGAAAATTTGAATTTTTTGGGGTTATGTGACACTTCCTGTTTTTTTACTATTTGTTCATTGATTTAACAGAAACACCCCACTGACAGGCAAAAGCTCTTCTTTCAGGGAGTCCTGGTCAAAAAAGTGAGATGAAGAGTTTCATGTAAAAATTACACATAAAACACCATTTCAAATGTTAATATAGTTGTGTAAAATTAAAAGCGTCTTTGAGCTGATGGTATTTTGAAGCTCATTCAATGCATAGGGAGCACAGAAGAAGAAAGTAATTTTGTAAAGCTTTGAGTGAAATGTAAGTTGATCATTTACCTGACAATGCCTTTGCAGCAAACAGCAACATGTGCTTTTTTCTTCTCTGGTTTATCTTAAAAAAGGTACTATCTATCTATTTGAGAAAATTTGTAGCCAACCAGTAGAAGCAAGGAAGTTTAAGCCATGAAAAAGTCCCACACACAACCATTGGTAAAATGGGTAGGTAAGATTTGTTCGTGTCTGTTTTTGTATGGATTTTACTAGAAGAAGTTCGATTTATTTATAAATAACACTTTACAAACTTCAGCAGATCTTGTCTGCTGTCATTTGGGCAGAGCAAAGCTAGTTAATTTACCCTGTTCTCAAGCTTAGTACTAAGCTAAGGCAAGCTTGGCTATATTCCAATAGGTTTGTTATGAGAATGTTACAGACTCTTAACTGGAAAGCAGATGCATGCATTTCCTAAAATAAACAACTTCTCAAAGTTCATCATAGGTATCAAATAATTAATGATGTGCCATATAATTTTATGGCATAAGGTAATTAGTTTAACTTTGTAGTTAGGTATTTACTGAAAAGTATTCACAGTAGGGAAAAACACGAAAAAGTAAAGCATACATTTAGTGACCCTAACCCTAACCCTAGCCAAAAACACTACATTAGGTTAACAAAAAATTCAATGTTTGCTAAAATGTAGAGTACAAGAACTAAGCGGGGGTTGAGAACCCAAAAGCAAAGTGAGGTGATGCATTTGATGAGAATAATAGGAACATTTTTTTTCCTTAAAAATCTTCTTAAGTACAAATTAAGTACAAATTCAAGAAGATTTGTAAGAAGATTTTGGTGATTGAGGCCCAAAGCTGGAAAGCTAGTCACAAAGAACACAGACAAAAAAAAAAACAGGGAGTATATGACTATATAAACTTTATTTTTGAGTTTCTTACTAATGTTATTGGCTTTATCTGCTGTTATTGTTGCTTCCTCTGTTGAGCACACTAGCACCTGCTGGTGCCAGAGAGTATTATCAGTGGGTGTGTCTTCAGTCAGAATGTCAGGAGGAAAGGAATGAAAGGTGGACATCAGGAGGTATTTTAGAGTGGGTCAATGTAAAAGTTTGAATTTCATTAATAATAGTCATTAGTAATGGTGACAATAATAGTCAATAAGCAAAAACTAGTTTCCTTAGCATGCATCAATGTGTTATTTGCTCAGGTAACAGAATCAAAGCTGTCAGGCAGTTCAGCGAGCGGAGGAGATGCTGAGGCAGGTGGAATGGCAGACAAGCTTTAGTACTTTTAACAACATTTTAAACATTTTAGTGTATAAAAAGTTAACTTAAAAATGCTTTCTTCTTAAAATGATGTATTTAGCTAATGATTACTTTGTGTGACGTGATCAAAGAACATTTCTATGATGCTAATGATTGCACTGTAGTAAATATATGTCTAAGTAAAACTGCCTTCTTTTCTGAACAATATTAATGAGAAACAAACATACAACAGTTGACTTAAGCACATACCATTAGAGAGATCACTAAAATAAAACTAAAGCTTATTAGAAAGAAAAACTTGATGTAAATCCCTGAACATAATATTTTCAATTACAAACTTTTACTTGTTTAGATTTTCTGCTCTAAATGAAAGGATATTGCAAATAAATGCCAACTTGTCCTCCAGTGGCCCCTGTGGACCACTTTTATGTCCCTACCAATGTCAAAAGTCAAACCAACACCTTTGGTATATAAACACTTTACATGAAAATATTGTCCACTTGAGAGGTGTAAGACTACAAAGAGTTTACACTATCTTAATTAAATGATCAGATTTCAGATACTGGCTGCCAACAAATAAACCAGTGTGTTATTTGTTAGCAGGGTTATAGGAAACACACGTAAGCTAAAAAATCAAGAGTTTCTTTGTTTTGTAATAATTTCCAGCTTTATTATTTAACATCTTTCAGTACTGAGCCAAATTCTTATTTAGGCTTACCTTTTTTAAAAAGAAAAAAAAGAAAGAAACCCGTTTCATTTTAAGGTCTGGGTATATGGGATTCCCTGCTTGAGGTGACCTCAGTGGACCAGGCCTTGGCCTGGAGCAGTGTGATTGACAGGTAAGGCTGACCTCATCTGTGGTGGTTGGTCCCTGAAGACTGATCACTATCACATGACACAGGACAGATGGGATGAAACCATCACTAACAACACCACAGACGGGACACCGCAACACCCCGAGGCTTCCTCTTTCTCACACTGATTTTGTGATTTTTTATTTCTCTATCTCACTCAATATTTGCACTTTTGTCATTGCCCCCCCCTTTTTTTTATTTATTTTCTTCCACAAAATCTAAAGGTCTATACATGCTGATACTAGGCAAAACACCATGCATCACACATCAAGTGGATGCTGAAAAGTCTCTTGAACACTTCCCATCCCGTTCTGCTGCAAACAGATGCAAGTTGCAAATAATAAGTTGATAATAAACTGTTGAGTTTAAAATAAAAGTAGAACATAAGGTCTGTGCTGATCATTAGGTTTCAATTAATCACTCAATTATCTAAATGGTTCAGCGTGTGTGTTGAGACAAACAGGATCTAAGACAGCAACATCAGTTAAAACAGTCTAATGAAGTGAGTGGAATTCATCATGAAACACCAAATAATTAGCAACTGTGTCTTAGGGGAATACTTCAAAAGGAACCTCAAAGTAGTTTAGTTTAGTGAAGCTTTCCCTTCAAAGGCAGAACATAAACACACCGCTTAAGACTACAGAGCCAGGAAAAGCTGTCCCCCATGCCTTTCATTTACAGCAATAAATAATGATTCATCACCAAAAAAGTTTTGAGAGGGTGTATTTGTTTGCATCAGAAGACAGTGACCTTTGTGTTGTTGTTTGGAGATTAAAGTGACACATCAGCCAAACATGCTCAGAATCAACAAATTAACATAAAAAGCAGCCTGCTGTAGCTTTGGTTGCTACAGAGTCGAGTTTAGTTTGTTTTTTTTGCTAAGCACTGCTGGGACCTGGTGCAGTGGCACACATGGCAACAGAGCTGAGAGACTGTAGGTTCACTGGTGGCTCTAGTGCTGGGGACCACAACGTAATTAAAATGACACAAACAAAGTGAATCTAATTAGGAATCCCTCCGCTCAAGCTCGTTAGCGCTCGACACTGCTAAATTATTTTCCTCCATGGAAATAAATGAGGCCACTTGTCTTTGCAGATTTGAGGGTTGTTAGGTACTCAGGGATGGAGTGTGCGCTGAAAGTAATTATTGAAGTGTTATTAGTAGAACCATGTGGCTGCAAAACCTTATGCACACACATATGCCTACAATTAAATTGGTCAGAAAAGCCAAACGTCACTACAATCACACCTGAAAACATTTGTTTTGCAGGCTAACATGAAATTTCTAGGTCTCACATTCATTGCCTGCATGCCTAAAAACACAGTTTTTACCTCTGCAATGTTCCTGTCTGTCCATGGATTTCTGTCTCATACCTACACTCAGCCAATCACACACACATATGCAACACTTTATTTGCAGTATGCACTGTTCACACCACTCAGACCCCCCACACACTCTTGGTTGGTACAATGAGGTAAGTGAATCCAGTGGCTGATAGTTTTGAGGGAGCCAGGGGAGCCATTGAAAGCCCATTAGGAGGTTAAGTGGAGGAAGCTCTCCATTGTTCTGCTGTTTGATTCCTGCCCTGTGACCCACACTCTCCTGGCCAGAGCCTGGGAAACCCCGTTAGTGATGATGAGAGTGGATAAAAGACAATCACATGTGCATGAGTACACACACACACACCTAACACACAGAGTTGACACAAGCCTACAACAGTACAGAGCACTGACAGTTGGATGACTCTCTGTGGACTGCAGGCTGTCTGTAAGGGCAGAGAGGTTTCCGGCCAGACGACAGTAGCAGTGCACAAAGCCAATGAAAGGGCAGATGCAGACGTTTCTGTTTCTGCATAAAAATAAGATCCCATTTAACTGGTGTTTACGTGAGTTTTTCATGTGAAACAGGTGATTTTTCTTAATGTAATAAGTTTCAAGAAACTATGTACAGTATTTGGTTTATCAGTTTATAGGCATTGTCTTTGATTATTGATTATTTTTTTCACTGAATATTTCTTTTTCTTTTAAGCCATTATTATAATGGGAAGAGCCCTCCAATGAATCGTTTCAACCGTTACACTCTGAAAAAAGCTAGCTAAAGGATCAAACGAGACAGCCACGGCAGGGTCTCCGAGTTTATCTCAAAGTGATGCTTTGAGATAAATTTTCACTACCAGCATGTTAACATGCTGGTAGTGAAAATGCTAATATTTGGATGGATGTTAGGGGTTTCCTGGAGCCCAACATACATACACACACACACGCACACACACACACAAACACATGAAACACAACCACACACACTCATATTCACACCTGAGGCCAATGTTGAATCACTAATGAACCAATCATGCATGACTTTGGACTGCGGGAAGCAGCCAAAGAACCTGAACAGACAGTTAGTTAGGGTCTTACAGAAAGGCCTCAGCTGACCCATAACCCAGAGCATCACTGCTGTGAGAGACGGTCCTCCGTGCTGCCTTACTTATATTCATCAGATTTAATTGAGACCATTTCAGTTAAGTCCGGTTGTTCTCCAACTGAGAGGCAGCTTCCCTGAGCAGAGGGCAAGTGCAAATCTGAGAGATGGTGTTACATGATGGATATGAATGTTATTAGTATTATTCTTAGCTTTCCTTATAATTATTGATGAAACATAGCATTTTTTTTTTAAATTGTATTTGTACTGTGCACAAGTACAATTGAGACTGGTGACAATAGTGCTAAGTAAAAGTTAAGGGAATATCAACATTATTGAACTTCGTTACTCAGCTGACACCAGTCTAAATATGAAACCAATTTCAAATTAGTGGATATTGATAAGTCAGAGAGGATCACCAAGTCTGTGGGACACAATCTGTAAATCATGACTATTTGTAATCCCAGACATTATCTATCTATCTATCTATCTATCTATCTATCTATCTGTCTATCTGTCTATCTATCTATCTATCTATCTATCTATCTATCTATCTATCTATCTATCTATCTATCTATCTATCTATCTATACACATACATACATACAATGCTCAAAAAATAAAGGGAACATTGAAATAACACATCTTAGATCTGAATAAATGATGAATGAAATATTCTTATTTAACACTTTGTTCTTTACATAGTTGAATGTGCTGACAAAAAAAATCACACATAAATTATCAATGGAAATCAAATTTATTAACCCATGGAGGTCTGGATTTGGAGTCACACTCAAAATTAAAGTGGAAAAACACACTACAGGCTGATCCAACTTTATGTAATGTCCTTAAAACCAGTCAAAATGAGGCACAGTAGTGTGTGTGGCCTCCACGTGCCTGTATGACCTCCCTACAACGCCTGGGCATGCTCCTGATGAGGTGGCGGATGGTCTCCTGAGGGATGTCCTCCCAGACCTGGACTATAGCATCCGCCAGCTCCTGGACAGTCTGTGGTGCAATGTGGCGTTGGTGGATGTAGCGAGACATGATGTCCCAGATGAGCTCAATTGGATTCAGGTCTGGGGAACAGGTGGGCCAGTCCAGAGCCTCAGTGCCTTTGTCTTGCAGGAACTGTTGACACACTCCAGCCACATGAGGTCTAGCATTGTCTTGCATTAGGAGGAACCCAGGGCCAAACGCACCAGGGGGGTGCACAAGGGGTCTGAGGATCTCAACTCGGTACCTAATGGCAGTCAGGCTACCTCTAGTGAGCACACTGAGGGCTGTGCAGCCCCCCAAAGAAATGCCACCCCACACCATTACTGACCCACTGCCAAACCGGTCATGCTGGAGGATGTTGCAGGCAGCAGAACGTTCTCCACGGCGTTTCCAGACTCTGTCACATGTGCTCATTGTGAACCTGCTTTCATCTGTGAAGAGCACAGGGTGCCAGTGGTGAAGTTGCCAATCTTGATGTTTTCTGGCAAATGCCAAACGTCCTGCATGGTGTTGGCAAGCGCAACCCCCACCTGTGGACATCGGGCCCTCATACCACCCTCATGGAGTCTGTTTCTGACCGTTTGAGCAGACACATGCACATTTGTGGCCTGCTGGAGGTCATTTTGCAGGGCTCTGGCAGTGCTCCTCCTGTTCTTCCTTGTACAAAGGTGAAGATAGCAGTCCTGCTGCTGGGTTGTTGCCCTCCTAAAGCCTCCTCCACGTCTCCTGATGTACTGGCCTGTCTCCCAGTAGCGCCTCCATGCTCTGGACACTATGTTGACAGACACAGCAAACCTTCTTGCCACAGCTCGCATTGATGTGCCATCCTGGATGAGCTGCACTACCTGAGCCACTTGTGTGGGTTGTAGGCTCCGTCTCATGCTACCACTAGAGTGAAAGCACCACCAGCATTCAAAAGTGACCAAAACATCAGCCAGAAAGCATAAGAACTGAGAAGTGGTCTGTGGTCACCACCTGAAAAACCACTCCTTTATTGGGGGTATCTTGCTAATTGCCTATAATTTCTACCTGTTGTCTATTCCATTTGCACAACAGCATGTGAAATTAACTGTCAATCAGTGTTGCTTCCTAAGTGGACAGTTTGATTTCACAGAAGTGTGATTGACTTGGAGTCACAAGTTTGTTGTTTAAGTGTTCCCTTTATTTTTTTGAGCAGTGTATGTATGCATATATATATATATATATATATGTATGTGTGTCTGTGTATAAAGAGTGAGAGAGAGAGAGATTATTTTAACTTAAGTTGTGAGCCAGTTATGAGAGCTAGATGATCCAAGGTAGCCACTATAATGTGGTAAAAGCAAAAGAGCAGTTCATTCGTCAGAATCAGCCTTTCTCTGTGTGATAAGTTAATTTACTAGTTTTGTAGGATACGATACAACACACCTTTATTGTAATACATGTCTTAAAAAAATTTGTTTTGCATCACGTCAGCAAAATGTTTACACAGAACAATACATAAACAGCACACACATGAAATTTCTTCACATTTAAACAATATATCATGGACTACAAAAATGTTGGATTCCTCCAAGTTCTAAGTTTAGTTTTAAAATTGACTGATGTATAAAAGAGATTTTCAGTCTTACTTTATTGAACTTTGGAACCTGATATTTTCTACTACAAGGTAGAAACTCATATTATGTGTTCAATACATGATTTGGATCAGATGTTTTATTCTTGAGTAGTCTCAGCATATTACATCCTGCAGTACTGTAGGACAGACATGACAGCAGATGTGTAAAACATCAGAAGAACTCGCTTAGCTTAGGCATCGGAGGAAATAGATCCTTTGTTTTATTTTATACAAATTATTTCAATGTGATCCTTCCAAGACATCAGATTGTGACCCAAATACAATTTCATCAGTCTTTGCAGTGTTTATCTTGATAGCATTTTTGTCACACCATTCAACCACTCTTTTCACACCTTCTTGGTGTAGCCCAGGATTGTCTGAGTTGTTAAATAAAGTGAGTAAAACTGTGTAACACACAGTGGTTTGTAACATTAATGCCATCAATACAACTCTGCAAGTGTCCACGCAAAGCCCTTGGTGGATTTTACACACAGCCCAAAAAATTTGGAATTTATTCA
Organism: Melanotaenia boesemani; assembly: GCF_017639745.1. Lineage (NCBI taxonomy): Eukaryota > Metazoa > Chordata > Actinopteri > Atheriniformes > Melanotaeniidae > Melanotaenia > Melanotaenia boesemani. Next base: position 20,633,617 of record NC_055690.1, on the reverse strand, counting down.
CTGCATATGAGCCACAGAACTATAATACAGCAGTTGGTAACATGGCTTCTGTCTATAAGTGCCTAGCAAAGTTTGTTATTTATCATGAAAAGAGAAGCTCTAAGAACTTTTTCCACTTTTTCTTCTTGTTTCATCTTGTCCCCCCCGTTGTCCCATTTTCCTTGTAAATGCGCATGTTTGAAATGCACATATGTCACTGACCAACCGTACTAACTTGTACGCATGCAACAAACAGCTGTTTTAACGAGGAAAAAATATGTTAGCAAACATGTGCCGTACATAAAAAAAACAAACAACACAGAACTCTGAAGCTATATCTTGCTTGCTTAGAAAACAACCTCAGTTAATCAAAGACAAAACAAATAAAATCACTAAGTCAACAATAAAACAAAATGAACTAATAAATCAAATTAAAAAAAATAGCAAAACAGCACTATAATAAAACAGATAAATAAACTGATATAATATTAATACATATAAAAACATAGACATATTAAAAAGTCAAATGAAAATGTTTGAGGTGGAGGTCAAGCCAGTGAGAAGAGGAGTGCTTTCAATAATGATTTAGAATTATCAGTGGTCTGTATAGACCCAATATTAAAAGGCAGACGGTTCCAAAGTTTGGAAGCAGCAACTAAAAAAGCTTTGTCCCCTCTGCCTTTTAATCTGTAATCTTAGAGTGACTGCATCATTTTAAGCCTCATTCTGGGAATTTACATTCCTCTCTCATGGTTTATTCTACTTCTAGCTCTTCATTATTTTCTTTCCACTTCAAAGCTGAGGTGGATCTCCTGCAGGGAAAGACAGAGAAGCTGTAGCTTAGCAGGAGGAGGTGATGGGCAGCTACCGTAAGGTGGGGGAACACAGGAGGAGGAGAAGGAGGTCATGTTAGCGATTGGGAAGAGAGAAGGGAAGACAACAGTGGAAGTGGAGGGGCGACTGGGGGTAATGAGGAAGATGGCAGTGGGGTAGGGAGAGGGATGAGAAATGAGGGGAGAAAAGGGGGAGAAGGGGAAGGCTGGATGTCTTGTTTGGCTGATAGTAATCTGACAGCTATTAGAGAGGGTAGAGTGGAGACCTGCTGGCTTGGGGTGGAGGGTGGTAGCGGTGGTATTTGGGGGCGTTGTAATGGTGGTGTTGGGGTGATGTGATATATGCTCCCTTTCACACTGAAACCCGCCTGAGAGTGTGTGTCTGAGTGTGTGCTTCCTGACTCTGTATGTGTGTGTATGTGTCTATATTACTTCATTCTTCTACATTCAATTCTCTCTTAGCCTCAATGGCCTCTCTCTCATCTCCTCCTCCCCTCCATTCATCTCCTCCCCCAATCTATCCTCTTCCTCTGGTGTAGCGGGTGCCACTGTACATTTCAGTGTCTCACCGTGTTACAAGGCTTGCCCTTAATTTGACAGTGTCACAGGGATCCATCTTCATTCTTTTACTCTTTTCATAATTTGATCCTCTTCCTCTAGCATGCAATTAGTGCCCCTCCTTTTTTGTCCCTCCTCCCATCACTCCGTCCTCGGTCCCCTTGCGGCCCCCCGAGCAGCGTGCCGCTGCCCCCTCTGAGCGGCCTGGATGATTGCTACAGCTTTCCCTGTGCAATCCATTTAGAGCCGAGGCCCTGTAATGAATATGTACATTGAGAGGGACCTCGGCGGGGGGGAGGGTCACGAGCAATCAACCTTGAATTCAATTATGCCAGTGAAGGTTAATGACTGTGCTCAGTGGTCAGAGGCATGCGCCACATCGCCCATTAAAGCAGCTTGTCAGAACTGACAACATGGGGGCAGGGATGCGCTGGCTTGGAGGAAGAGTGTTGGTGGGTAACAGAGGTGGGAGAAAGATACAGGTGGGGGATATAGGCAAAACAAGCAAGAGGAATGAGAAAGGGTTTGCAAGGTGGATGCACGTTGAAGACGTGGGGGAGCTGGGGAGGAATCATTTGACAAACGCAGCTAGATAGATGGACAGATAGATAAAATGGTGTCAGTCGGAGGTGCTAGATTACATTGAGTTCTCACGGACAAATCAGATTGTAAAGTTCGGCAACCTCACCCTCCTTTTCCTCTGTCTCCCTGAGGGTGAAGCTGAGCGTGGTAGCTGTAATATGATTAGTCTACATAAAGACGTGTCTGGAGTGTAATTCACTGCTCACTAATGAGGCCCTGTCTGAACCCAGGACAGATGAATCCCCCCAGTGGCACACATTCACCTGCTGCTTGAATCCCTTTACCCCTCCCACTCTCTCTTAGACCCTTCGTGCCTTTCTTTGCCTCCTTCCCCACCTTTACCTTCCCTAGTGTCTCGCATTCACCTCACTCATAAAAGTAAACCTAACTTGTAGAAGCGCTCTGTCTCATACATCATCTACTGCCTCTAACTTGTATATACTCCCTTATTCCAATCACCTATCATTTAACCAGAGCTGTCTCTAAATCTTTTCTGGGAAGTCCATTATAAAGCTCAAGTCCACTAAGTCTAAGTGAAATCTATTTGGATCAAGCATTAAATCAAATCGAAAGTCCTTGAGGAAAAGTCAGAAATCTTGTGTGTGTCAGTGACCATTAAAAGGACACAGTACTTGAGCATTTTGTTACCTGACTTAACTGTACTTTTTACATGGTTTTAATGTCTCTACCATGTGAACCATATAATATAATACATTATATATATATTTGATCAAAAATACATATATGTTGAGTCTGACTGAATTAGATGACAAAAGATTATTTTAAGATGACATCTTATTTTGAATAGAACGGGGCAACAAAGGGAACATATCATGACTAATTAGCTCAAATGATAACAGGTGAGTAACTTGATTAGATATTTTTTAAAAAGCATTAAAAGGAGGCAGTTAAACAGAAAAAAGATCAACAATGTAAATGTTAATGTTTATGGAAAAATGGAAATTTCACTGTTGTTAGATTTAGATAGTCCTGATGAATTGCTGTATGCAGAGAAGCCGCTTGGCAACAGGCAAACCAGGCAAATGCGTAGGGGCCAAAAGGAGGCCTCTGAGGGCCTCCTCCTGGTCCCCAGAGGGGCTTTGAATCAAGACAAAGCAGTGACAATATGCAGAGTTTGCAATGACAGTGGCCGACCACTACAAAACTCACTAAAGGGGCCCCACCTCCATTTCTCTGTCTTGCCACAAGTAGTAGTGAATCTTATGTAAACAAATCGGAGAGAGCAGGTTTACATGAGAAATAAGAAGTTTTCTATCTGGAAGTGACAAACGAAAAAAAAAGGGAAGAGTAAAGAAGAAATCAAGATAGTGGTGAGTGAAGCTAATTTAGCTCGGTGTAGCTCAGTGTGTCCTCCTGATGACTGGGTGTTACCAGGCTGAAAATAAAAACAGATAACTTGGATAATATCAAATTAAAGCTTTCTAGTTCAGCTTAACTGTAAAGATAAGACTGTTAAATTATAGAATTCATAGGCAAGAAATCTGATATGTAAGTCAGTGGATGAAAGTTATATAAGTGTTGTTTATATTTTATTTTCTATGTCCCGCTGACTTTATACTTCTAAAATCTACTTATGTATATGCCGTATTAGCTGCAAATGTAATATTAAAGGGTTATAATGCGGGTTACAGCACATATTGAAACTATATTAAATCATATTGCCCCTGGTTAATTAAATGAAAATAGGTAATAATTTTGTAAAAGTGCAAGCCGCCAGAGTACATTTAAAACTTGAAGAATTTGACGCTGTAACAGTGCCTTTAAAGATAACATTATTAACATATTCTTGTCATTGTTATAAGTATACAATATTATAATAAAAGGGCAATGAACGATGGCTGTAGGGACCCCCTGAGGAAACTTGCTTAGGGCCCCTAGAGATCCGAGAATTGCCTCTGGCTGCTTGGAAAAAACAAGTCTGAAGACCAACTCTGAATGACTACTACAGTCATGTTATTCTAAAAAAAAAACAAACAAACAAAAAAAACAATTAACAATGACACAACAACATTTGTTTACTAATGATGACCCAGCATTGTAAAAATTAAATGCTTACACTTAATTGAAAATAAGAAAAACTCATAAAATGCAAACAGTACAGACAGACAAATATCAGACATGGAGGCAGTTACTGAGATGATATTGTTTGGATGCTTTGGTGCCATCCTTGGTTGTATTCATTGAATTAAATGAAATATAAATGGAATCAAGTATCAGTCAAGGAAGTTCTTTATTTGTATTGAGTGTGAGTTTAACATTATTTTGTAAAGTTCTCACCTCTAAAGCTATTTTTTCCTACTTTCTCATCCACAGTAACTATGACCAGAAAGAAGCCATTTGTTCACAAAATGACCCCAAAATATTAACACACCATTTTCCCCCAATCAGTCTGTGTAAAGGAATACAATAACAAGGAATACATACAGAATATTTTAAGAAAGTGTTGATATTCCAAATATATTTAGAAATTAAAGGTATCCCTGATGTTTGTTTGACCGTTATAAACTTTGCATGGTTTTTTAGGGTGCAGAAAGTCTGACAGTGAATCCCCTCTCACCTTTTGTCCTCAGCCTTGAACACAAAGCAGCAAAGAGAGCCGAGCCTGAGGTTCTGTGTCTGAGCACTGGCCTATCAGGGGTTAGGATGTCAGAAAGGTAAACCAGTAGCAACAACCTCTGTCTGGAAGCTTGCCACATTTTACTATGGGCGAACACAATATGATTCAGTTTCATACAAGCCCATTCACTTCTAGCAGACTCTCTTATAAACAGATCCTGTTGTTGGTAGCAGCAGGTTTGGAGGCCATCTGGACAATGATGCTTACAGAAAGATAATGACGTTCTAAGAGACTGAGGCCTTTGATGACGGTAAAATACAGTCCTGCTGTACCGCTTTGGGTTTTCTTTCAACTGTGTTGTTGTTTCTTTTTACGATCAGAATCTAAGCTTTTCTTTTTATTTTTATTTTACCAACTTATTGTGTTTTACAACATATGACTGCATGAAGATTTTACATTAGGCAGAATTATATGTGCTCTCCATCTTTTATTATGATATTCTTGTCAGGGGTCACCACAGCATAGTGTCAATTTCCATTTCTTCTTGAAATCTAATTTATGATCCTCAGGCTTTGTTATAACTTGTTAACTATTCAGGAAAAACATTTGATTTTTAAACACCTTTAGGTGAATTCAGTCCATGTTTCCTTATCCAAAGATTAAGCAAGCAAATAACATTAGCAGGTATGTAAAATGGTCTTTAGACAATGCTAAACTCCATACTGTGTTGTCTGTATCAGGAAAATAGGATTGGCCTATTTGCAGTCAAGACCTTTCAGCAATAGAAAAAATGTATCATGCATCATGGAACACAAAATGTAATAAAGATCCATGATTGTTGAGCAGTTATAATCCCACATAATATGAAAATGGGACAACATCCCTCTCTCAAAAGTCCAGAAAATGGTCTTCTCTGTTCCTAGATGTCATTAAAAGAATAGAGGATGCTGCACAATGGGAAACATTGCCCTGTTTCAAATTTTTTCTTGCACTGTCAATAAAATATTGGTTTATGAAATTTGCAAAGCATTGCATTCTGTTCTTCTCACACAGCCTTCCAACTCTTTTTTATGGTGGAAAACCTGTAAAAGGGAAAATAAGTATCAATATCAATGTAGTCAGTTATTCTGCTATAACTCTGGCAATGTGTGTGTCTGTGTTACGCATCATGGGCATGAAATATTGACAAAACAACAGGTTAATAAGGTCAAACAGATGACTTTAGCACTCAAAAGACAAACTAGTGATTTATTAGTTCAGTTTAATAAACTGGTTAGTCTTTGACAAGAACTGGACCTGACAGTGAATGTAAATGATTTATGAATGGAACATCCAGGGTCAGCGATGTAGTGATGAAGCTATGTCACATGAAGTGTGTCAGAGTCTGTGTGTGTGTAAATATTCTACACTAGCTGGCCAATATCTGTATCCAACCTACACTGGCTCCTAAAATATCCATCAAAAGGGAATATCCAAAAATAGATTTAAGGATGGAAGCGAAAGTTTGCCACACCAGCATCCTCCTTAAATAGTTTATGTTGTTCTCTGATGAAGAAAATATCAAATTTCAGATGAAAATATATGGAAATTAGATCAATCCTATTATGGTAGCGACTTTTTAAAGCAATATATTCTTTGCAGTGACAGTCTATGCACACATGATAAATAGAAGGTAGTCACAGAGAGTTGCACGGGTCCTTCCTTCCGTGGAGGAGACCCACGTTATCTGTTATTGCATTTCAGCCTAACAGGATCAACATGCATACTAAAAAATGCAGCTTGCCCAGAAAATCCCCATCCCAACATTCCTGTCATTCTCCTCCTCTCTTCCTCACTTTCTTTATTTGTCATCTAGAATCTAATACTATTTTCACCACAGTGGAGTGCCAGGTTATTGTAAATAAGATGATATTTTCTGGAGAGTGTGCATGTGTGTGGATGAGTGCAGCTTTGTAGTATTGATTTATCAGCTTGTCAAAATCAAGCATCCTTTAGACATTAATGCATATGTGCATATTTGTGTGTGTGTGTCTGAGTGACAGCGCCTCATACGCAGGTGTCGTGCACTCACTTTGATTCTGTCATAGTCCTACAGTCTGTCCTGGCTTCCCATCAGTTTGTGTTGATTGGTTCAGACACATCAAACCAACCATAATTGTGTTCATTTATGGGCCACTCTCTCAACCCTCTGGTTGGTCGCCAAGCTGAGTGGTATTGGCTTTCCAATCAATGTGTTCATTGTTATGGGGAAAGGGCGTACATGTGTGTCATTTATTCAAAACTGAATGCTTTTACGGTCTTAACAACTTTCTTTAATAGTGCATGTTATTGATTTTGTACTCGTAAGAAGCCATTAAATTCCTTCTTTCCCAACTGTTTAGAAAAAATATTATAATATCAACGAGACTCCAACCTTGTCCAGCTGTTTAGCTCTTCTCTTGTTCTTGAATAATACATTACGATAACTTGTGATGAAACCTTTGTTTGTTATTTTTCATTAATACATCCATCCGTCCACCCATCCATTGTCTATACCTGCTTATTTTAATGCAGGGTCAGGGGTGCTGGAGCTTATCCCAGTGGTTACGAGGTGAGAGGCAGGGTACTCCCTGGATAGGTGACCAGTTCATCACAGGGTCATTAAAACCTTCTAATTCTGTTACATTTTGTGATTAATGAAAGTATTTGTTGGTTAGATTTTCAATAACAAAGACCACGTTGCAGTGATTTGTTAACTGTTACCTATAACTACCAAATGTCAATGAAACTCAGCAACTTGTAGTGAGAAGATGAAAAATAACTGCTTGTGAGACAAAGTGAACAGATGCTGAATTAAACATACCTAGGAGCGAAGGTTCAACAAACTTACATTTGATGCCAACACATATGAGGAGGGAAATATACAATGCCAAACACAAAAAAGTTGGGATGTTGTGAAAAATATAAATAAAAGCAGATTTGCAAAAAAAAAATCTCATTCATTATATTTCATTATATTACATAGACAAAAAATTCAAATATTTTTTTTTACAATAAAAATTCCTTGAATTTTTAAAAAAGCAAGGAAACAAAAACCCCAAAACATATGAGCATTCTTGGCTATACTAACCAAGATTATAAAGATATAATGTCTGTTGAATTTGTGTTGTCTGAATTATTTCTGAGTAGTCAGTGTCCTGCAACACTCTTTGGAGCAACACAACATTTCATGAGGGATGTGCTAAAACTAAGACATATTTAGAAGAAGCCCATTAAAAAAAAACAAAAAAATTCTTTTCTCCAAACAGCAGTCTGACTGCTGTCTACTGCAGTGACAACCATTAGGTTTTTATTCTTTCTTTTTCACAATTTGAAAGGCTGCTAGTTGTAAGTTTGAAAGTAGTTTGGGCCATTACTAACCACAAGTTTTTTTCTTTTCTTTCGAAGTACTGTATATGCTCATCTTTGTCACCCAATGTGGGTGCTTTCATATTGGGTAAGCTGCCCATGTACTTCCCTATTTTTTCAAACTTTAACAAAAAGGAACATAAAAGAGACCATGTTTTGTGTTTCTTTTTAGTTAATAAGCAAATTGTTATGTGCATTTAGCATCTCATTCACCAGTGTGTTTAAATGATGTACTTTCTGTAAATTACTTCCCCGCTATTCCAGCAGTGCACTACTGCTACTGCAACTAAAAACTGCTTTAGGAGTTATGTAACGCTGTGAGCTCTTTATAACATACTAGGATGTTTCTTAAACATGCACTGGGAGATTTGGGTAATTACACCATTTACAGGGCTGTTTTTTATACACCAGTATAATAAATTATTTTATAAGTAAACATAGATATGTATTTAACTGTTTTAAGCCAACCCAAGTCAAAAAATAATGGAATTCAAAAAATTTTTTAATCTAAAATCTTTGCTTGGCTCTTTAACAAAATGTAACAAAAAATAATTAAGAAAAAAACATATATATTATAATGTGGAAGATATCCACCAGGGGTCAGGAGATAAGTATCAGATTGTGCTCAACAGGTTTTGAGCAAAGTTTCTACCATAAAGTCATGCAAAAGGTCTCAGAAACCATTTGTATAAAAGTTGATACATATGGCAGTAAAGGGTTAAAAGCACAGACACATATCTAAGAGGACATCACCACCCCTTTCTTTTCTTTTAGGCCTACTTACTCTCTTGGACAATGAGGGTCTCAAATGAATGCAGGGAAGTGTGATAATTACTGCTATTCTGAGAAGCAGACACAGAGAGCAGAGAAGGAGGGAATTATTGTTCTGCAGCTCGAGAGGGGAAATACATGTTTCCTTTCCTGGACCTAAATATTTACCCTCCTCTACAGGCAGCTGACTCACGCTCAGACAGCAGCTCACATGGACCAGGAGGGGCCCCTCACTGGGTCCAAGCGATGCCTAAAGCTTCACAGTTCACCAGCTTTTAAAACATGACCGCTGTTAGTGCTTTGCTTGGTTTACATGCCACCCCAACAGAAACACACACATGCTTTCCTCGAGTAGGACACGCACACCCTGCTTCCTGATCTGATTAGTGGACCATGGTCCCCCGTTAGCCTGATAATAGTTCATTTCCCATTTTCCCGTCAGGCCGCTGTTGTGCCCTCGTCCCGAGGCATTAGTTCCAGCAGGTGACAAAAGATTGTAGGAAGTGAGACGACGTGTGTGTGCCATGTGTGTAATGACCTTGTGCCATTAGAGAAAAGCTTGTTAAAAAATGTATATGAGCAGAATTATGTGTCTTTTTAATGACTAGCTAAACTTCTAAAGATTTTGTGTTTCCCTTTGTTTGCAATTTGTGATCAAATAATGTAAAGAAACAAAATGTTCACGGCAGACTTTTTTAAAAATTTATTAATTTATTTTTTTTAGGCAAACTTGTTCAATTTACTAATTTAGTGCAAGTTTCCCAAGGAAGAAAATGCCCTAACAGGAAAAGTTTGCACATTATTCAGTAGTATGTGGTATGTAACCTTTGTTAATTCAGACAGTCTTGAGAACAGGTGGCTAGAGATTTTCCTCACAGTATACAGTAAGCTTTTAGAGAATTTGTATCAAATTATTAGTAGGTGGTGACTGAATGAAACAATAGACGCGGGGCACACTGAGCAGCGTTTTGTGGTGACTATTGCGACCTGAAAGCTGGAGTCTTTCTGTCACCTATGTTTAGGTTGTTCTTGTTGTTTTCCTTGTTTTTTCCCCAAGTGTGTGGTCAATCTGTCTGCATGACCCTAAAACACACACACAGTCACACTTGTGTTGCTGTACTGTATTACAAGTCCCACCACCTCCGCTCTAAGCCTCTGCAGTAACTGAGACACTCAAATGTCAATAAGTTTACAGAGAAAGGGCTGTAATCTGAAACTAATGGAGCACAAATGAGATTAAAACATTTGTGCATGGAAAAAAATAGGGGTGCCTATGGTTATAATTCAGTAAAAGAATAAAATTAAATGTGTAAAATAGAACTGCATATGTGTTTAGAAAATGTTTTAATTGTTGGACAAAGAGTATTATATAGACCATTCAGATCTGCCACCTGTAAGGATGACTGGTTATTAACATTGTACAGTTAAAAACAAGCGTCAGATTCACTGCAAGTTCAACATGAAAAAGAGAAACTGATTGGATAAAAAAATAAAATAAAAAGAAATAAAATCTTCTTTTCTTCTAGTGTCACCAATATTATCTGTCATATCTGAAATTATGATCCACCAATTCTTTGTGAATCTTGGAGGTTTTTAGCTTTTTACTTCTGATGTCTCATTTTTGTTCATTTCTCTGTCACCAGTTTTGTTTTTGTTGCTGTTGATCAAACACACGCACACACAAAAATGCTAATAAAGACATTGTTTTCATTTTACTGTAGATTTTTAGTTTCTAAGGTCCACAGGTTTTCAGAATTTCTTCTGTTAAAAATGACAAAGTTGAAAGCTCTGCATGTTTATTAAGAGAACAGGGAGGAAAAAATCTTTGCAGGTTTAAGAACATGAATTACTGTCTTTATAAACATGTTAATCAATCCCTTTCAGTTTTGCGGCAAGAATAACACATTCACATTAAACCACAGCAGTTTTCTGGGGGCTTGTGGTAAAGTTAAAGCTATTGTATTCAGAGCTGTAATCCCAAGTGAAAACAAAGGAGACAATAAATAATAAATGCTTCTCTTTAAGCTGTGTTCCTAACATCAAAAAGTAATGCCTTTAATATGCGATTAATATCCCATATTTTGTCCTCAGTGGAATCTAATGAATAACGGAGCTATAGCAATTAAGTGCAGGGGGTTTCTGCTAATTACATTTCTAAGTTCTATTATGTAGTTAGCATGCATTAATCACAATGTTATTTTCACAAATTCTATTTGTGGTAAAACAGAGTCAAAGTGTATTTGCCGTGGATTATGGCTCAGCAAAGACTCCAATACATTAAGGCTGTATGTTTTCTAAACAACACACAATTTAAGATGCCTAATTCAATAATTATTATGAGTTGTGAGGTAAAAATACAAAACTATCAAAGACAAGAAACATAAAAACAAATTGTCATTGGGGCAGAATACAGAAAACTCAGAGAATTTTCCTGTTGTATGAAAAAACGTGGGATGCTCACAAATAAACATAATTTTGATGATAAAAAAATGTAATGTTGAGTTTTTATGTGTCAGACACTTGCTTTGTGGAGTTTTTAATGCAAACTACCAAGAAAGAGACATGACAAGAAAGCAGCAAATCTTCATTTTTGAGAGGCTGAAATAACATTTTCTCTCCATATTTTCCACAAATATCTATCTGTAGATGATTAAAATAGTTGCTAATTATTTATCTTTTGTTTGAACAAACACATTTGTTTAAACTTAAGACAGCCATCTAATGTGATCAAAATGTGAGCATTTCCGCACAGCCATGGCAATAATGTAATGATAACTCTGCAACAATAGTACCTACACTTACAAAGAGGAAAGTGACGGCGGGTCGCGAGCTGGAGGGAAACAATAATTGTTTTCCTAAGGTCAAAGAGAGAGTGTATATAGATAAACTTCCCTCTAATCAAATCCAGTACAACAGTCTCCAGTTTCCTCCTCTCCACACTGAGCTCCAGCTGGAGGAAATACAGAGTTTAACAGGAAATGTCACATTATAAAACCAGGAAGTACGAGTTAGATTATCAAATCAAAGAGGAAGAGAAAGTTTAAAAACTGGAGGATATTCTGCCAATGTAGTCATGCACACCCAACAGCATTGGGTGACACCTAAAACAGTGAAGCCCATCCATCCATCCATCCATCCGTCCGTCCGTCCGCCCGCCCGCCCATCCATCCATCCATCCATCCATCCATCCATCCATCCAAGCTTGTCTCAGTCTAACAAACTAACAGACAACATGCCAAAAGAAATGATTGAATCAAACAGGGGACTATTTCAGTTGTGGCACACAATAGAGCTTGTCAACATACAGGCTGTTTTAGCCCACAAAAGCCTATAAATAGACTAAACCATTTATAAGAAAAGGAGATATATAAATGGAGGTGGTGAAGAACTGTTACAGAGTAGCAATTTCTTTTGACTCTAATCCACTGTTCAGGAACCAGGACAGCCTATTGGCATCTGTTAATCCTGAATTGGCTCACAATCAATGTTATCCTCAATAACTCCTGATTAATTCATTCATCAATACCTATTGGGTACGCCAGATCCTCACGTGTCTGTTCTGTGACATCTTGTGCCTGCTTCCTATGTGCTATCTCACTGCTTCTGATTTTCTCATCCACTATGCAGTGGCTCAAGGGATACCTTTGACAGTCAATCAATTGGTCCATCAATGTATTTGAGACTGAATTATCTCAGCAAATCACAATGACATCTTGTATTGTCACTCAGTATCTTAGAAGATAGACTGCATGTTTTCTACTTATCATTTAGGACTTTACTTTGGTTTGTGACCAAATATGATATTCCCTACAGTCTCAGCTGTAGTCATGCTTACTCAACATGAACATGAAGCATAATGCGCACTAAAAATTATTAGCATATTGCGACTGATGTTAAATTTAGGCTTAAGGTAGTTAAACGTTACTAAACACCACTCAGTGTCAATGTTTCTAAACCTTACACAAGGTTCTGAGACAACACTGACACACAAGGTACCAGAAATTTAGAGGTGCATAGTCTTTAACCAGTAAAAAAAGCCACATCAGATGACAGGAGGGGTGGTAATAGAGTACAATGTGTTATGGGATTCTTCATCGCCAAGACAACAGTTTTTAGTTGGGTTGAGGTACCAAAAATTAAGAGCTAGGAAAAAGATAATTGATATGCTTAAAATTTAGACAGAACTTTTTAAGATTATAAATGGTGAGATTCAGTCTGTGATTTGCAGGAAGATACAACATCTCATTCTGGCTACTTGGCTGAACTACAGCAGAAATAACTAGTTTTAATTTAAAAAAAAAAAAAAAGAGTGCCATGTTTTTATGCTCCTTTTTATTATTTCAATTTCAAATGGTTATATGATGGTAGAGGTAACCCCCCGCAAGCCCTGCCATGTCACAGATGATAACCTGCCAGTTTTATAGCAAGGTTCCCAGCACGTGCTACTGATCTGATAAACGCGTGTCACAGCGCACAAAGTAAATCAATTAAGCAGAGGAGTTCTCAAGGGAGCAGGCGTTGTTTGCTGTCCTCAACTCCCCAAAGACCTGTAAAGCACACATATAATTTAAAAAGTAATCTGTGTTTCTATAACACCTAAAGCTGTAGTTATAGCAAAATGTCAAGCCTTCATAGTTGCATCTGAGCCCATGAAACAAAGAAAAAAAAAAAAAAAAAGAGAAAATCTGCATTTATTTTTATTCATCTTGCATCTCATACTTCAACTTCAACTATGAAACTTAATCAGTTCCATATTTAATCTTATTGGGTTAAGATGGACCATAAAGCATAATCCAGTCTGCATCAGTGTGTTTAAAACACTCATATAGAAAATAACTAATTTAGCAGAAAATTCATCTGAGGCTGAAGATTTGGAGCATGAAAACCACTGTTGTCTTCTTGATTATCTATGTACATTACCAGTTATTGTAAACAACGGTAAACAGATACAAATGATTCAGTGATTATAAGCAATTCTGGGCTGTTGTGCAGAGGTTGTAAAGCTAAACTCTGAAGCTCAGAGGTTGAGCTGTCCCTGAAGGGTTCGGAGGAGGGGTTAGGAAGGCAAAGGGGGATGCAACCATCTAGGGTACACTTAGCCTCTTCAACAGAAAGGCTCAAACTCTAGACCTCAAAGGGAGGTCCACAGGGATAATGCAACATCTTTTTATTAGAAATTAATGAATACATATCACACCTTTTCCCCTCAACTTCTGTGACCGGAGCAAACACATAAAATAAATAAGCAAATCTCTCTATAGCAGTAGATATTTTAATTGGATGTTCTGTGTAACAAAATTTACCCAAAACAAAACAGCTTTATAAAAGCTTCCTGGCATAGCCAAACCTTTACCCTCCTGTCCTTTCGCCTCCATCCTCACCCTGAACCTTTACCTCACTCCCTTAGAGGCCAGGGGGTACAGGAGGGGGATGCGGGCGATAGATGAGGACAGAGAAAAAGAGCAGCGTTTTAATTGACATCCTTTAAGTTATCTGCAAGATAATTATAGCCAACAGCTGTAGACGGTGCAACATGCAACAATGGGACTTATTAGCATGCTGGTGGAGGCCTGTCAGGGAGAACCAGCCCACTTGAATGACACAATGTTGATATGCACACACAATTATATACACAGTAACAGAGAATGGATTCACAAAAAGGCATACACATAAGCAGGAACTGTGCAAAGACACAGCAGCTTCACGCTGCTTTGAAATAAATGGGGGAAATAGTTGAAAAGATGCTGCACCTGATGACTTTTGTTATTTTACAATGTTGAGGGGTCATAGCTCCTTTTACTCTTTACACTCTGCCTCAAAGCAACAGAGGACCCCACTGCGCTTAGAATATGTGCTCTTAATTTTTGTCCTAATGCAAGAATTAATTATGAATTAATTAACATTACACTCAGGAGCAGCTACTTTTATATCTCTGCATGCCTTTTATTTTTCTTCTCTTTTTGCAAAGTCAGGAATAACAGGAGAGAGCCAAGGAGAAACAAAGAAGAGGGATGGAGATATTGATGCATTGTGTTCGTATGTCTAAGACTATCTCCAGGTTATGAATTAGAGAATGTGTGTAGAGTTTGTTTCTCCCGGCAAGCCATTAAATATTTCATGGAGTGGGATAAATGCTGGGAGAACACAACCCCCTTCCAACCTGAGCCACACTGCAATTAGAGGCCCATTATCCCTCTCTCAACCCTCATACTCTTTACAAACCAGGTCTCAAAAGCAGCAATAAAGAGCTCTGTGATGCAATATGACAACAGAAACGATGAATAGAATACTTATCTTCAGGATTAATAATAAAATTACATAGTTTTGCTAACCCATGTATGTTTATAGGTCACTTCCCACCAAACATCATAAAAAAGAGGAAACCCTTCAGCTTCACACTATTGAGTTTCATTCATTTAATTTGATTTGACATATCATGCTTCTGTGTCTTGGCAATAAGGAAACAACATTGCAGCATATTGGCAGGCTCATTTGCTTTTCATAGTGAGCGTTGTGTCCAAAAAAAAAAAAAAAAAAAAGTGCCCCCTGGGATAAACACGTGTACAGGGACTGCGGGCTCGCCGCCCCAGCAGCAGGTGGCCCATTGCTGCCTAATGAACACCGCAATCTGTTACTATCGCAGCGGTGCTTTTCACCACACAATTAGGCGACTAAGCATGTCATTATTCCAGGCCAACAAGAAGAGCCTCTTCTCTAATTTCATCTTTTCATTCCTGTTTACTCACCCACACTCCCCTCATTAACGAGAGATTTTCCAGTCCATGCTAATTGGTTTCAATAACATTCATTTTAGTTGAAAGGAAACGATTCTGTTAATTGAGGAGCACAGAGAGAGGAGAGAGGGAGCTACGAAAGGAAAAAAAGAGGTGCTTCTTTTCATTTTCAAGTGCGTCCATGAGATGACGCTTTTGAAAAAGTGCTCTACAGGTTCAGAGCTAATGAAATTAAGTGATGCCGGCCGTGGCAAAAAGGAAAGCCTAAATTAAAAGCAATTTATTTTCATTGAGGCATGTGGCACTGTTCGAGCACAATTAATGGGCTGAGGATAGACACAGAGATGTGGAGAGAGCGAGAGGAATAGACAGAGATACAAAGAAATGACTGGTGGCACAGATGAGTCAAGAAAGATCAAAGCCTAGACCTGGACAGATTAATTGTAATGATTTCTCTTGTTGTATTTTTATCTTTTTTTTCAATATTGCAGCATGTGAACTGGAATTGCGGGCACTGGTTGTTCAAATATTTAAAATGATCCGAAGTACTACAGATGTTTGCCTAAAGTCTGGCACAGAAACTAAAGTAGAGCAAAAATAGACCTCAAGACTTAATTATATACTGAAAAAGAATAGTTTGCCTAGAAACAAACATTTATTCTATGAAAAAATAACATTATGACTTTTACTTGCACACAAGTTTAATAACAAAGAAGACTTAATCTTGTTGTTAACATCTGTCGATCAACATGAGCAAAGTTATTGTTAATATGAAAAAAGATATTTCATTATGTGTGCAACTGAAACCTGTAAATGCATCTCTTAGGTAAAAAGAAGAAAAACAGTCTTAGTTTCAAATTAATTCAAATACGTTTGGAAGAATGTTTTGATCATATCATCATCAAACTGGTTTTCCAGTTAAAGGAAAAATAAATAACTTTAATTAGATGTTATTTTCCATTTGATTAATTTAAATAATTTTTTTAAAGCTCCTGAACAGCTATGAAAATTTATTCCCTGCAGCGTTCTCAGTTTGTCTTTTTAACTGAAATACCTGCAATTAGATACAAAAAGATGAAATTGCCTCACAGAGGTTACAATATAACCTCAAATCACTATTGTATATAAACCTTGTTGCATTTGATGAAAAATATGCAGACAAACAAAACCACTGTTTTTGCCTGCATGGTGGAATGTACACAAAATAATTTCTGAAGCCTTCTGGCAGTGTCACCAAATCCAGAAAATTAGCCTGTAATCTTTAAAGGTGGTATATCAAGTGTTAGGGCCTGACATCTCTGCCAACAGAGGAGCCACAAAGCCTCGGTTACAGTCAGTCAGCTGCCTAACCAGGTGTTGGATGCTTGTTTAGTGAAGGCAGTGAGCATGTTAATGGTCTTTCTACACTGTTTCTACTGGCAGCAAAGGGAGGGGAGGAAGCTCAACCTGCTGGTTGCTCCACAGGCTGGAGGTGGAGAGAGTGAGAGCATCTACAGAATGAATGAACATAAAGGATTACTCAAGCAGCTCTAGTCATTATTGATCAATACATTGACAAGCAGAGAGAAAAAGAGGCAGGAGCTTGAGATAGAAAACAATTACACAAATGAATTTTAGACTACTGTCTGTTTCCTTGTGAGCTGTCGACATATGTGTCTCTGCTTGTGTTTCAGCCAATGAGAAACTAAACTAGTATAAAGTATGACTAAATGCCCTGCTAGTCTCCGAGGAGCTCTGAGTGCGGAGCTAGAGGGAGATCAGTGCAGTTAATTTACATAGCATTTGCATTATGTCAGGACATGAGCTACAAATAGGTATGAGTGTGTGGCTTAATTAGAAATGAGCCAGACTTTTCAAAAACACCCTTTTGCATCATAATTGAGTCAGCTCTATGTAGGATAAACGGCAGTGAGAGTAGGGAAAAGATGCCTGTTTCTGAACATACTCAGAGATTATTGCTAATTATGATACACCTACATAAGCTCAGAGCGAGCTAAATTATTCTTATACAAAACATTTGTGCATGCTTTGTATGACAGCAGAGGAAACTGCTTATACAAATGCACAATATTCCCTCCAATCACACTTTTGGCAAAATCAGATGAAAATTAACAAGGAAAAAAAAAAGAAGCAAGGAAACCAAAACATGTAAAAAAAAATTACCCCTCCCTTAGTTGGCACCTTATCGCTGTGGAGGGGTTTGTGTGTCCTGATGATCCTTGGAGCTATTGTTGTCGGAGGCTTTATGCCCCTGGTAAGGTCACCCATGGCAAATAGGTCTCTAGAGGAGGGACTAGACAAAGCGCAGTTCAGACAACCCCTATGACACATAAAAACATTGGAGCCAAGATTCTCTTGCCCTGATGCGGGTCACTGGGGCCTGCTCTGGAGCCAGGACTGGAGGTGGGGCACAGAGGTGAGTGCCTGGTGACCAAGCCTTAGGCCCTTAGCCCATGGGTCCTGGTAGGGCTTAGCCCAAAAGGATGACATTGGCTAAGCCCTACCCCCTCTGTGGGCTTACCACCTGTGGAATGGGTCATAGAGGTTAGGTGCAGTGTGAGATGGACGGGGGCCAAAGGTGGGGACCCTGGTGGTCCAATCCTACGCTAAGGAAGCTAGCTCTAAGGACATGGAAGTCATCACACTGGTGGGGAAGGATCCTGAGCTTGTCCGCAAGATTGAGCGGTTCCAGCTCGATATACTTGGACTCACTTCAACAGCTTGAGTCTCCTCGAGAGGGGCTGGACCCTCTTCCATTCTGGAGTTGCTCCCAGTGAGAGGCACAGAGTGGGCGTGGGCATGCTCATTGCCCCCTGACTTGGTGCCTGTACATTGGGGTTTACCCTGGTGGACGAGAGGGTAGCCTCCGTCCGCCTTAGGTAGGGGGACAGTTCCAGGCTGTTGTTTGTGCTCACCGAACAGCTGTTCAAAGTACCCACTCTTTTTGTAGTCCTTGGGTGGAGTGTCACGTGGGACCTGGAGAGAGTTAGACTCTGTATTGGTCTGTTGTAGTGATAAAGGAGCTGAGCTGGAAGGCAAAGCTCTTGTTTTACCGGTCAATCTACGTTTCTGCCCTCTCCTGTTCACAAGGTGTGGGTAGTGACTGAAAGTATGTGATTGCAAATCTCAGCCAAAATGAGTTTCCTCCGTAGGGTGGCTGGGATACAGATATCATAAATACAGTGTTATGTATTGTAAACAGTAAAATAAAAAAATAAAAAATAAAAAAAAGAGAGATGTTGCACAGAGGATATAGTTTCTGAAAGGGTTCTTTCTTTTTAGGGTTAGTAATATGAATATAAAGATATATGTTTTTTTCAATTATGAGGCATTTTGGATTATTACATTTTTTTTTTCTTTTAATTTGAGCTAAAAATACGACATTCCCTTTGAGCATTAAAGTGACATAAAGATTAAACACAGAAAATTTCCAAAGTATTTGGTGTCAGATAAATAGTTTTATAATTTATTAAAGCAAACAAAATTAAATTAGTTAATCTAATTCAATTCAATACCTCGGGATACCAAAACTGTTTCAAAAGTTCTCCACTGCAGGTACTAGTAAAAAGCAACATAGTCATTTATATTTCATATAGCAAAATTATGTACTGCAATCTTAGCATTTGTCAGGAACTAATTTCCTTATCAATTTGTGGTTTTAAACCCATTTAGTACATTATGGAGTGCTTAGAGCAGTAGAAAGGTATATGAATAGATAGAGTGATGGTAATGGAGTAATGATAATGTGTTCTCAGATGTTTTGGATCACAGTGGATGGTTAAAAAAAATGTAATTGCCAGCCAGAGGTTGGAACTAAGGAATCTAAACATTGCCAGGATGGTGGCTTAAAATAAACAATCAGTGAGAAATCTGGGAATGGGCCTTGATTGGCAAATAACATTTCAATGGGTACTGTTTTGAGATAACACATCATGATGCTTTTGACAGAACTGTTGTCGTTGCTAAGGGGTCAATATGTTTTGTTCCTCCCACATACTCTTCCCATATTCATCCATCTTTCATACATTTATTCTCAGTAGCTGCTTTTATTTTTCCACTGTGAGCCTCTGTGCTCCAAATGTGTTTAAATATTTGCATGAGTATGTTTGAACATGTGAACAAAGACTGTGCTAATGTGATGGTGGTGAGCATGTATGATTTCTTATTGCGCTTACTAACTGACGTGCCAAAAATGGGTATGCGATGGGGAATCTGGTTGTTCAGAGTACCTGGGGTTACCAAGGTTACCAAATTGAATCGTCCCCTCAGACATGGCTGATCTACATAATTTGGTGGTATCATTCACAGTGTCTCATGGCTCGGGTGATGAATGGCACAAGCAGAAGATAATATTTCTGCTTGGATGTAATAAATCTTATGTAAAGTGCTCCACTGCTTTTATGGAAATGGCAGAGAGGTGGTAGGGAAAAAAAAGAAAAAAAGAAACACTCTTTTTAACCTATTTCAGTTTTTCCTTTTCTTATTTTTCTTATTTTCCTCACTTTTGTTTTTTGGGAGTGTTTTATTTAAATCTCATTCCCTTCCAGAAAAACACAGAAATGCAAGGCCTTTGCTAGAGTTGTATCACCAAAAACTGAGTCATTATCATGTATTTGCTATGATTTTTGTGATTTCTCTGGAAGGTTCATATCTGTAAAATCTAACTGAATCAGCTGGGTGTTTCTTTGTTTACAGCAAGCATCCTTGTTCTACAGTTTGTAGATTGTGATAACGCTGCTCTCCCCTGAGATATATTCTTTGTGCTCCTTTCTCTGCTACTCCTGCACCTGTTGTATTGATCGTGGCCCCAGCCATCCCCTTGCAGACAGCCTGCAGTGTCCTGCTATTACTAAACCAGCCCTTGGGTTGTGAACTTGTGACCTCATGCTGCTCAGCACCACTCAGTGAGGGGGCACGACCCGTACAAGAGGGTCTCTGGGAATCTGCTGGTGTTATTCATAGTTCTCCGATCATCATGTGTTTGCATGTGTTTATCATGCATTAACAAACACACACACACACACACACACACACACACACACACACACACACACACACACACACACACACACACACACACACACACACACACACACACACACACACACACACAAACCCCACTAAAAACTGGGTATAGCTTTGTGATACAAATCAAGAATAAAGATTTGAGAAAACAATGAGAATCCAATGTGGAGTGCTTTATATGGACTTCCAAATTGCTTGTCTGCTTTAAAATAGAAGTATGTGCAAATTAAATGTTTATTACTTGTAGTTTAATTGTATATACTGTGAGGAAACTGCTCTGAAAGTCAGAGTCAGAAAGCATCTATTTATTCCAAAGGTTACTAATCACAATTGTTTACTAATTAAGTTTTCTGTTCTCCTTCCTCCCATTAAGCCAGTTTTTAATAAGCTGAGAGTCAGGTGTACATGACAGTAATGAATGACTGATTTTAGCCCATCATTATTGCTGCCCTCCTCTTCCCTGAGATGCACTGAGTGTGTGTGAGTGCACAGACATAAATGTCTGCGCGTGCCGAGGCTGCCTAATAAAAGGGATAATTGTTCCATCTTTGCTTGCAGACACATAAAGCAGTGTGTATTGACTGCTTGACAGGTTGTGATTCCAGTGAAGCTAATGGCTTTCTCAATTCTCCTGCTCCATCCATCAGGCCCTGAGAGCACCCCATCATGTTTTCAATTAATGAAGAGAAAACCATAAAAAGTTAAAAGCTAGTGTGACAAAGTGAAAAACACTAGTTATAGATACAGAGACACAGACACACAAACACAAAAGTTATAGTCACAAATATAAGAACTACACACAGGCAGTTGCTATTTTTTTTACCATGACACACAGATAGCAAAACAACCCTGTCTTTTGGTTACTGTAGGTTTGAAGCTGTCTTGTGTCTCAACTTCACACCAGCAGCTTGTAATTATAATGTATATGTATCCTGGTGCTGACCTGCCTAGCTCAGGTGCACATGAGCTTGCTTTATGTGGAGATAAAGGGAAACTTCCGACCTGCCTGGGTGAGCGATAGTAAAGCCCTCCAATTCAGGCAGGAAATTATGAAGTAAGTGGCTTGGTGGCTGATAGTCAAATGAAGCCAGGGGGACTGGATGCCTTCTCTAATTAGCCGGCTGGCAGGTTTCAGCGATATCAGGAATCCTACTGGCCAAATGACAGGACCAGGGTGTGCACATAGGCACAAACAGACATACATCTGCTGAGAAATATTCAGGATAACACACACATGGATGTGCACGCAAAGATTAACAATGCAACATTCCCTCTCAATTCCTTCCAAAAATGATCACAAAAAGTATGGGACATGAACAGACAGCAGAAGAAGAAGTTCACCATAAACAATCCGTCTGTTCCCTAATGATGGCTCATGTCTGAAAATCAGCAATCTCACAATCACACCATCAGGCGCTTTACAGAATTAATTTTAAATGATTGACAGTCTTATATGCATATCCCTAATCTCTGTAATTCTCCATTACATTATTGGACAGAACTGTGGGGAAAAAAAGGGAAAACTTTGTTCACAAAGCAATCAGCTGAGAAAACAAATTTAAATTGTGTCAAATTCACTGATGACTTGCAAGTTAAAGCTGTTATGTGTTCAAATGACCAGCTGCAGTATTGGACAGTCAGTTCTTCTGTAGAGTTACAATGCAGAACTCAACGCTTAGTCCTGCGACTGTTATTACTTATTATTATATACAGTATCTCTTTTCATGAGACAACACTATAGAAATGAAACTTTGACATACAGAATATCAAAGTTTAGTTTCCATAGTTTGATATTCTGTATGTCAAAGTTTCATTTCTATAGTGTTGTCCCAAGAAAATATATATACTAAAATATTTGCAAAAATGTGAGGGGTGCACTCACTTAAAAATTTTATATGTTAAATTTTTAGATATATTAGAGATAATGTAACACTTAAATCAGCTAAGTTGTTTTTAATGTAATGATTGCAACACATATGACATACTGTCTGACAAGCTGGGTACAGTTATGTAAAACCCGTCTAAAACCATCATCACTGCAGAATCTTACAAAAACGTAACTTGCTGAGCTGGGGAAATATAATTAAATAGACAGACTATTATTTTGGTGTTTAAAAGTCTTCATGTACTGGCCTTTGCTCTATTAAAAATTTTAAAGAAAAAAGAAAATTAACAGGTCAACTAGAGCCAGGTCACTGATATGTGAGCGGCCCACCTTGGATCATTCACTAAACATTTAAAATGATGGCTCTTGGGCAATCAAAACTGTTCTCACAGTCTAACATAACTCATCTGGTTTATTTATTTGTTTTACTTGTAACACTTTGTATATTTTCACTTATTGAAAAAGAGAACAGCCTTGTGACCTACTGGGTCGGTAAGCACTGGTCAGTAGAACTGGAAATATGCAACACAAGGCATTGTGCAATTTTGTTGATGCCCTTATTATGTAACATGCATAGCATTTTGCACTTGTTGATTGGATACTCCTTCTGGTCTAAGATTAACAATACTCTAATCTTTTTTTTCTTTGTTTCTTATTATTTGTATCATTATTGTACACATTAATCTCCTTCTGTTATTATTTTCTTTTCAGATTTTATTGTTGTATTGCCAAGGGACAAACTATGGAAATCAACTATACTATAACCTTGCATATTTACATTTTATATGTTTATTAATATGCATTGTCCCTTTTTATAAACAACATAAATTAACAATATGGGGGCAGTTTAATCTCTAAAAATTAGAAGATAATGTGTCTTTCGGGTTTAGTTTGCTGGTCTAAATCACAGTTAATACTTTGTGAAAGTAAGCTTAAATATAAATGTAAGAGTGCCTACAGGGCAACATATAGATGCCATATTCCTGAGGTCTCCTGGCAGTGTTTTTTTCCACACAGGCATTTGAAACATTTATTTCCATTGCTGGTTTTACTGAAAATAATACAGTGGGGAATCATTAACTGACAGAGACCATTTCTAGAGTTCTACTTCACACATGCTTTGTGTTTGGCAATAGAGATTGCATGTGTGAACATTTCTGAGTTGCAGCTATGGGACCTCACACCTAACCCTGCAAGCACCTTTTGTTTCCTGACCAGTAATAAGTTCAATAAGATAAACCATTTAAAAAAAGGGGAAAAAAATAAGTTGATAGGAATAACTTGATAGAAATCACATGAGCTTGTTGTACAGTGCCTGCACGCCTCTTCACTTTAACTAAATAGAGCTTAAGGTGAAAGAGCTGCTGGAGGATAGATGGGGATGTCATAATCGTGTGTGGGAGTGAGATACAACCAATGCTTGTCAATCATCATCAAGCACTCTTCTTGATGCTGGTAGTTTGACTTTCCTCATCATTCAGTAGAAGTTCCAACTCAACCCACTTGAGGTTTTTTTTATTATTATTATTATTTTGATGCAGTTATTTTTCACTTACTCGTGCATGTTGAATGTGACATGCGCCTTATTCTGTCTCACAAACACACAAGCATCTTTACGGCAACGTTTCGCACAAGAGAGGAAAGGAGGAATGGCAGCTGGAGATAAATGAATTTTTCATTATTATAGATTCTCTCCACTTCTCCGCTGGCAGTGAGAGCAACCTCTGCTTAAACATCTCCTCTCTGCCCCTCGGCGCTTTCCTGTGCTTGGACGCCGGCCAAGCAAAAAGTAATTTAAACATTACAGGAAATTAAATCTCACATTTCCAATTTTTAGCCTAAAGTTTAAGTACAATGAAAATGTTGCCCATGAATTATGGAATCATGTTGAATTTCTCCTTTAAACTTTAAACTGTAAATGGCCTTGACAATAAGGTGGGGACTTGGTGGCTCTGCCACCACCTTCCTCTGATGTAGTGCCACAGCCAATCAGAAGCTGGTAAGAAAAAAGCTAAAAGGATAGTGGAGTTTTTCAGGGATGTGCTGTTCTGTTTCACAAATTATGCAGTGATCACTATTTGCTACATAAAAGAAAATAAATAAATAAATAAAAAGCATCAGATTTTTTTTTTTTTTTTGCACTATTACCTAAAGCTTCACAATATTTTCATAAAAAACTATTGAAGCTCTCACAAAGACATGTGCTCAGCATAATATATCCCAGTATCTGGTGTTATTTTCTATATTAACACATCACACAAGTCTCCAGTGTTCAGAGTTATCCCAAGATCATCAGTTAAACGCATCTTCGTGATATTTTATTCTCTAAGCATAACATTACTGCAATGATAATACATTCACTTGATATTTCTCACATCCAGACCAAATTAAATTTACTGCTAAATCACATTTCTGATGGCGCCGTGTTATTAGAAAATTGCATGTTGTGCATTTGATTTATATCCCAGCATATCTTGAGAAAAAAAAAGAGAAAGAAATCCACCTCCCACGCTTGCAGGTGAGATGAGTTCTTACAGATTGCTGTTAGTGTCATCCTCCAGGCGAAGTGTTGTATATTAAAGAGACAACATGGTGGATTGTCACCCTGCACCCCACCACCTAGCAATGGGCCATCTTTAATTATGGTCCAACAGAGGTGAATGCATCAGAAAAGGCCTGACAGAGCGGCCAGTGTGTAGATTATTTTAATTTGTGCCACGCCTCTAGGTGAGCGATGCGGCCGGCCTTGACCCTCCTCTGACTGCATGGATTAATGCCTGGTAATGACTGCTGAGGCTATCATTGCAGCGGGCATCATTAATTATCCTTATTGATTGTTGCTCTCAGAGATAAAGCGATCTGCTGACTGGAAAATAACCTCCAAGCACAAGGTCAAGGTAAAAAAAAGAAAGAAGAAAATAAAAAGAGAGAGGAACTTAGATAATCACATATGAACACCCACAATAGAAAATAAATGTGTTCAATGCCCACTACGTCCCACACTAGTAGTGTTTTCATATTATGTCCTCCACTCTTGTCTCCTTCAGTCTGTCTCAACTGAACTCACATTTTCTGAAACAGAGGAGAATCAGTTAGATGGTAGCAAGACTCAGCAGAGGAGGAACTCAGTGAAGGAGTGAGGGAGGCTGGTAGGCAGCTGTAATGCTCAGGCAGATTATGTTTCTGTGGCTGCCATAATGGAGGAGACAGCAGGAAATCAGGGTTTTATATTTACAGTACTCTACATCATCCTGCCCTCAAAAACAACTGCCACAGAAACTGGCATACACACAAGTGTGCTTGTTCCTAATGTTTGACCTGAAATTGCAACACAGAGTCCAAAAGTAGGACAAGAAATCAACCAAAACATAGGAAGTTATGTTCCAATCATATAAGCAAAAAATGCAAAATCACAAAATCTTTGTTACTTCAGCCATTTTTTTTTTTTTTACCCTAGCATGTTGGATTAGGCTACTTTAGGCTTGTATTTCAGATAGAAACTGACAAATACTTACTAGCTTACAACATTCACTTATCAGTTAACATATAACAAAAATAAACCATTTTTCAAAATGTATTTATATTTTTTTCAATTATTTGAGGGTGAACAATTAGAAATAAACATCACATAATGCTAAAGTAACAAATAGAGTGCTGGATGTCAGCTGATATTGATTTATTGTATAGTACTTTGACAGCTCAGTGATGAGCACACACCGGGTCATTCTGGCATTGATGCAGCTCCGTATATATATATATATATATATATATATATATATATATATATATGTATATACACACATATACATATATATATATATATATATGTGTGTGTGTGTGTGTGTGTGTGTGTGTGTGTGTGTGTGTGTGTGTGTGTGTGTGTGTGAAACTATCAGTTAATCTGTTTTGGGTTTTTTGAGGAGTTAGAGAATTGGACTAAAACTTTTTATACATTCTGAAGAGACCATTCCATGTTCCTGGTAGTTTATCAATATTATCTACATTCTGAATTATGGGCAATGTGCAGAGCTGTGTAAATGCAGCAATATGTGTATTGATGGAAATAGTTTCATAGTGACATTACTTTGATATCAATCTTTTCTGAAAACAGAAAAAAAATCACCATGTTTAAGTAAGACCAAAAGTAAGACAAAGGATGGTAGATAAACTAAGGTTAAAATGATCAAATAAGCTAACTCAACTGAAAACCAACAGTGCAATGAGCTCGACCTGTTCATAAAGGCGTTAGATATGACATGTAGTGTCTTGAAAATATGTGCTGAGACAATGCCAACAGAATATCTGTTATTGATGGTTGAAAAATCAGAGCATGCCACGTTGGGGGGCAGGTTTAGGAAGGTGGCCAAGCAGTACAGATGCAAGACTAAATTAGACCACTGCCCACTTTTTACTTTATTTTAGGTTGTTGTGACTCACTCTCAGTAACCAGTTGGTTCATTTTCGGTATGTAGTTTTTACTTTCACTTTTCACTTTCTTCCATACTACATACAGAGTACATTAGTCACTGACATGGACCTGAATATTGGCACTCGATGTAAACTGTGATTTGCAAAATCCCAAGAGTGTGTATCTGTGTGTCTCCTACTAACAGACAGATGGAAACTGAGTGTGACAAAAATGTATTCTCTTTTTAAAAGCTGGCTTGAGAGGCTGCTGTAGCATCACTCTTGTCCTCTCTCTTCTCTGCTTTGCTAAGCCATTGATTGGCATGTCTTCATATGTGGATTCTGTTCTCACTGCGATTTGCTCCTTTGTACAACTATCATGTGTCAAATAGCAAATTCATCCCAAAGCCAAGAACAAGGAGAAGATGAGACACACCAAAGAGAATATGCAGATATTCCCTCATCAGGGTTGACACACAATGGAACATTCAGGTTTACATGTTCTTAAAACTGTACATGGTTTTAAGAATATAAAATTATTTATTTTTGGTGGTCCTATTTCATAAGTGCATGTTATCTGGGGTTCATGAGGAGATACAAACACAGACGGTGGAGGTAGGGCAAGATGAAGGAATAGACTGTCTTTTTTTGTTAGTACCTGTTTGAAGTGTATCAGAAGGAGCTTTCCAAGGTCTGGAAATTCATTACTGGACAGGAGCTTTGAAAGAAGTCTGTCAGATGTGCATTTTTTTTTTGTGTGTGTGTGTGTGTGTGTGTGTGTGTGTGTGTGTGTGTGAGAGAGAGAGAGAGAGAGAGAGAGCATTGTATTCAGAATGGAATTCCTGAGCAGTTGCCTGAGGCCAAGAGAGGGCAGCGATGGCCAGGTACAGCTTGCCATTACTGCAGGGCATTAGAGTCTATCAGGTTCTCTGGAGATAAGATCATGCTGGTCCATTCACATTCGTATGTGTGTATTTGCTTGTCTGTGTGAATCAATTTATGTGACAAAGAGAGACAGTAGAAATCCACTATGTCATTGTCTACATTGTAGACATTTTTATGAATCTGAAACATTTGGACTGTGATTATGATCGTATTAACGCAATACATAGGAGGTTGATGAAAACCAAGACAGAGAAGTCAGACTTTGTTGTACAACTATCTGCAAATCAATACATGACCACAACACTATGAGGAGATTCCAATCAGAGGCCAAAGGCTATGAGTATGTATGGCTTCACAAATGTTTACACTACAACATACACTCCTGCCTTTTTTTTCTTTTCTTTCCTTCATGTTATGTTGCTGTTAAAACATCAGATGGAGGTGCCCTTTGGTTTTATCAGGACAGGAGGTTCTTGGGGATTTTTGTTAGACCTGAGGTATAAATGGACACACACTTTTCCAGGACAATGGCATCTGGGATGACTTTGACAAGCACTTGAGCTCAACGTTTGCTCCATGATAGTAAGTTTTGCTTAGCATTTGCAAGTGCTAATCTTACATTATACAGTACGCATATTATGCATGCTTCATATACTAAAGGTGATACAATATAATATATAAAGTTTTGCATGATATGTACTTTCTTTTGTTTATCCAGTATTTGAAGCAAATATTACCTGTTTAATGTTTTGGATTCATATATTGGTGGATGTGATATGTATGATAAACACACACATGCAAAACAATTTAAGGGGGGAAGTGAGGTTGGGGTGTTGTACTGTGATGCCCATCTATCTTTCTGACATCTCCTAACCCAATCCCAGTGGGGCTAACTGAATTCAATCTTCAACATTAGATAAGCACACACCCCCTCCCTTCGGTGTGTGTGTGTGTATGTATGTAAGAACATATCACCCACATAAGAGCCGGCTCTGATTGTTTCTATAGTCAAGTGCTGGTTTACAGGTCACATAGCAAGATGGAGAATGAGTCAGAAATCAAGAGAAAAAAACGCTAACAGTCTCAGCAGACAAAGAGAAACAGAGGGAGAGAAGGAGGCCTGATGTAGCCTGTCTGTCCAATGAGTCCATTCTCTATTTCTGCCTTCATCCTTCCTATACACCCCCCCCCCCCACCCCCCTTTGCTGCTCACTGCAGATTGTTTGGGTGCTTCTTAGTGCCTATCAGGCCCATCACACTATGTTTCCATCAAACACAGCATTTATCTTATCATTGCCTTGACAACTGCCTATTAGTACAAAGGAGTCTACAGGCTCTGTTTTCCCATGGCGATGACATGGTGACATTGCCAGCCAGCTCTAAATGTCCTGCTGAGACAGTGGACCCGTTTCCTTTCCTTCTCACACCCTGCTCTGTCTTCCTTTTTGCCCATCCTTTTGCCTTTCTTTTGCTCCTTCTTTGGCAGCAGCCCCCCTCCCTGGAGCTTCAAACTCTTTGAGGCTAAGTGCATGAATTTGTGTGTGTGTGTGTGTGCGTGCAACTGTGCACGTTATGTACAACAGATGGGAAATTCAGCTGTGTGTATCTCTGTCTTTGTGTCTATTTGCTGGTTTGTTGCGCATTGACTTTTCTGATCAGAGGGAAGAAGCGACATCTGATTAGAGATTGCATATTGTTACTGAATCTGTTTTTTTCCCCTGTATGTGTGTGTTATGGTTGCATTAACCCTGTTAGTAATGACAGGGATTAGATTGTACGGCATAAAGATTAGTTCAAAACAATTTGCAATGCCCAACAAGTTCTATCCGTTGTTTATACCTGCTTAATGTACCTGCGCAGGAGCTGGACCCTATCCCTATTGATACTAGACAAGATGCAGGGTAAACACTAGACAGGTCACTAAATTCATCACAGATACAAACAAGCATCATGGGTAGAATTTAGAGACACCAATTAGCCTAACAAGCATGTTTTTAGACTGTGGAAGAAAGTCCCCACAGAAAAAACATGCATGCACGGGAACAACAAGCAAACATAGCTGAGGTTTGAAACTCCAGGAGCCAGGAACCTTCACACTGTGAAATGAAGGTGTTAACTTTTTCCACAGTGACCATTATCAGTATGGACGCCAGTTTTACAATTCCCATGCACCTGCTCTCACAACCACAAGGGGTCACATATTCTTCAAATGTCAATTTGGGCTCTTATCTTATGGCTGAAGACATCTTTGCAGGGGAGATTGTGCTCCAAATCTTGTGTACAAGCTTTTGATGCTCTGATGAGTAACAAGAAGCAGCAATATCAATAAGAGTGCTTTATTTTAAAATAAGTTGTGCTGACTAACACTTTTTTCCTCTTGTCTGGTTGCTGAGCCACAGGTTAACAAGCAGACTGAGTGTCTTTTGCTGTGTTTGCACAGGCAAATTAGAAGTGGGAAGCAATTACACTGACATTTACAAAATTACATATTGTAATCTGGCATATACTTGCTGCCTTTTAAAAGCACAGGAGGGATAAAGATATATATGCACAGTAAAGACTATAGTTTTACCTTTTTATTAGCATGTTATCCTGTGGTCAGTGATTCAGCACATTAGCTGCAATCTGTGCTCTGTCTCTGTCCTCTCTGGATCTGGATGAGAGAGGAAGGGTCTTCAGTGGCAGCTCACAGGGGCCCAGCTCTAATAATAGAGTGTAAATCTTAGTCATTACTTCTCTGACAGGACACTGTGTCATCATTGTCTGGCAGACAAGTCAGCTAGAGTAGAGGGGGCTCAAGTTAACTACTGGTTTTATTGCGGGCTGCCCTTGTAGTTCCAACAGTCACTACAGGAAGTTTGATTCAGACATCAAGAGATATTATGATCTGATACAAAATTATGAATTTCTGCTTATTGATATATTTGCTCAGCTAAGTGATTTTCACAGATTTAAACATTAAACACAGTTATGTCATTAAATCTAACAACTGACTTTTATACCATTAAGACAGCTTCTACACAGCACACCAGCGGGACTGACATTCCACATCCTGTTAAGCAAGAAATCCACATCGATCTAAAAAAAACATAGACCATAAAATCGCATTTTGCCATCCATTGATTTTCATTTCATAGTAAATGGCAGGTAACAAACCGTGGGGCTGCTGAGCAGAGTAGTGTAAATGCACCTCTGATAAACAGTTAAAGAAGTGCATCTACTCTACTGAACTGTGGCTTAGCGGCAGAAAAATCAACACTAATCTGATGAGAGGCAGCAAAACAAATTCTACTGTTGTGCTCTCAACACAGACCTTGTGGGAAAGAAGAGTACTGAAGAAGGGAAAAACTGAGGCTGGGGACGGAAGAGAGGGAGAGGAGAGGAGACACAAGAAGAAAGAATCAGGTAAAAAGGAGAAAGGAGAAAAGCAAAGAGAAGCAGGTGAGGTGATAAAATTGCACAGCAGAAAAGAAGACAATAGATGGCTGTATACCTTAAACTCACTGCAGAACACGTTTTCAGTTAAGTTCAAGTCTTTAAAGGTTTGTATTTATGCTTGGCTGATATAAATTCACACAAATGGCTGCTGATGTGAACTCAATCCTAAATGTTTGACTTTCTCTTTGCAGGTTGTATAGCTGTAATATTTACAGCATACTTCTTAAAAGTTCTGGGTAATGGGTTTAAATGTGTTAGTTATTTGCTTGAGTGTGTTACTTAACTCCTTACATATTTCTTTTCACCGTGTCTGTTTCCTTTTCTCTTTTAGCTTCCTTCGTCTCTGAGCTCTTTTTAGAGAAAAATGCCAGATCAACAGAAACGTCACATCCAGGATAGGGGCCTTACTTTTGTAGCTTCTAATTGAAGTGCCTTCCTGCCTTAGTGTCTGACAGCTCCTTTTGACAAGTGATGTGTTTTTTGAAAGTGAATCAGCTTTCTTCAGCTCTGAGTGCAATAGACAGCATAGATCAGTGAGGGTCAAGCTGAATACTGGTCTCTATGCTGAGTTCCTGCTGCCTCCTGCCATTACAAAACTTGTCATTCTTCTTATTGTTAATCCTGCTCTTCGCTTTCATACAGCTCATGAGTTTTCCCCCCAAAAAATAGCAAACGAGCCAACCAGACATGCAGTCCGCCAGCCAGGTTGTGCAGTAAATGTCTGAAGATGTACTAACAATATATCTAAGTTCTTGCCTTTGTGCATTTTCAATTTATCGTTGATTTGGTTAGATGACCCACTTCGGATCTCAAATGTTGCAACAGCGATAGCAACAACTTAAGAGTAGAAAAGGTCAACTAAACGTACAATAGCTTCCCAGAGTGAACATGTAAAGCTGATCCTCATGCTTTGAATGCTGCATGCTAGGATGAGAGCACCAATATGGTGTCTAAATAAACCACCAGGTGACATCAACTTTTCATTTTTTTATACTTTATTATGTATCAGTTTGTGCCCTGATGTATGTATTTCCTTTACTACTCCCTGAAATGGCCTTAAAAGACACAAATACATCTTAATATGACCAAGAGTCTTTTATATATGGTGACTGCATTTTATGGAAACAAAATTAAGATTGCATCTCAGCTGTATAATTATACTTTTAGAGCTTAACTCAACATGGTCTGGTGGTGCAGCACAAAGCTCATCCATACCCTTCAGTTCCGTATGTATAATCCCATTTTTGCCTCTATCATTTAGCATCAGTCCTTTAACAGCTATCAAGAATAAAATTTCAATCAAATCCTTGACCAACACACACAGCCAGTACTCCACACTGGAATTTGGCCACATCCATATGGGAGGAAATTCTGATAGATATCAGATCCTTTTTTCTGGAGGTTTTCCACCATTTGACTTGCCTCTTGCCTCTTTTCGGTATCTTCCCACTTTCCCACTCCAGCTCTGAGTGTGACATTATGAAGAACAGATTTTCCAGAAAGGAAATTAAAGGATTTGTTAGCAGACGAAAGGGAACGAAGGAGGGAGATCAGAGTACCAGTGTTGAGGCTGACAACAGACCAGTTTCCCTGCATTATCAACCCACCCACCCAGCAGCTAGTCAGCCTTCACAGAGCTGTATAAATCCACATGCAGGTCACATTACTGCTCGCTTTCATCAGTGTTTACTGGCATGTTAAAGATTGTAATAACATTGGTCAGGACATAGATTTTTAATTTAGAAAGTTTTTTTTAAGGGTTTCAAACCCAGCTGTGGCAAGAGGAAAAGTAGTCGGGCGAGAGACAGATTCTGGCACAGAGGATGTAGGTGTAACCACATTTGGACTGAGATGAGAACAGAGCCTGCAAGGTCATGCTTTATAAACACTCCTCAAGTCAGGATGCTAGACTTTTGTTATACATACTAGCTTCAGTCAACAATTTGTAAATGTCTTCATGTTTTCAGTCTTCATTTGAGGTAAAATAATAAAAGCGTTTTGAGTCATGACAGTAAACATTCAGCTACAGCAAGAAAATAACACACAGAAACAAATGTGCCGAGGCAAACCAGAAATTCCCCTCGTTTCAGTTGCCACGTCTCTCCTCCCCTCTCATGCTTTAACTCCTGTGTTCAGACTTGCAGCTGAAGCACAGTTTATCAGTGTATTTTCTTTAGGTAGTGGGCCATTACTCTGCTTTACTTAGATATATTGGATTTTGATCAAATACTCAAAAAGTGGCACAAGGTCACTGTGCTTATTTAAACTGTAATGTTGAATACACAAATCAGACCGGGTGCTATGATGAGATAGCACACACACACACATACGGCACATTCCCCTCTGCCCTAAAGATGGTTGCTTTGGCTGAAGTTTGAAGGGCCTTGCCTTGTTCAAGGTTTTACACCCACTGTTCACTTCCACTGAGCTGTGTAACCATAACAGTTTAATGACATGCTATTACATGGCTATCACACTTACAGCATCATGTTAACACCATAACCACGGTTTCAGTCCCACACAGACAGTAGATTGTATCACATTCAGGCCCTAATCTTACATATTTGGCCATTTGTTTTGCACTTTCACAAAGACTTTTCTTACCTTTTCTTTCCCTTTTTTATGGTCTTTCTTGCCTTGCATTGGTGTGAAATTACAGTGGGTTTGCTTATGTTTGACACATACAGTGCTTTATATTTCTATTACTGCCAAATAAATGCAGAATTTTATTTGCAAGATACCATATGATGCATCACTGTAAAAAACAGAGGTTTCCAGCAATATAGAAAGTAATCTGAATGTTGATCAAATCAGAATTGAATATTTTGTATTTTGTGGTATTGCTCTCTCCCATTAGCAAAGAAACAAAAAGCTTCTTGCTCAAACATCTTTTCATCATTCAGAGTCGGTATCTGTCCTCCATCTGATTCATCATCAAAACAGCAAAGTACAAAAAAATTGTATAGTCTGGTGCATTTAACAAACAAAGCTGGTCTCACTTGTTTATTTTGATGCATTAAACCTGACCCTCAGATTTGGCCACAGCAGCCAAATGCCAGGCCTTGAAGCAAAGCTAATCACTTGTGATTTATTTCATACTTCCATTTGATTATTTATTTCATACTTTCATTTGATTGGGGGCCGCTTTGGGGTAATCAGGCTCCAACAGTGGGTCCTGTGCTGTGGCTGAGCTGTTTACATTGCTCTGCAAGAGACATGTTGACACTGAGGAGGGCTGAGACGAAGAGCCTAGCTACTCTCTGTATGGACAGTATTTGGGTCTATTTTGTGGGGAAGTATAGGTAAATCAGGGCAACGAATGAGGGTCAAAACATGTAGGACAAAGGACAAGAAGATAGAGGAAAATAGAGTGAATGGGAATATTATTTAGTGTTAAAGGAAAAATAGAGCCTAAAACAACTTAGAGTCAGTTACTTACAGTTACTAGTGAGTGTTTTGTATTTCTTGGCCCATTTTGTGGTTTGGTGGAATCCTGTTATTCTTCCCACCATCAAGAAGGCAGACTTTGATAACAGAAACATGTTTAATACTTTCATTTAAATATAAACATTGCACATCTAATTTGGTGTCAAGAACAATTTTTCAGGGAAAGCACAACCTGAAAAATGTTTTTTTTTTCACACTGCCATAAAAAGATCAGAATGCAGCCAATTTGTGACTTTCAGTTTCTCTAAACTATAAAATGAACCCATTTGCCAGAATTTCCAATAACATAACTTTGATCTTGCCTAAAACAAGTGAACTTGAGAGTAATGAACGTGACTCACTGAAGAAGAAAGAAGAAAGGCAGATTGAATGACAGTGTGCACCGTGAGAGGGAGACTGAATCCAAGTAAAGTAAAATATGAAGTAAGGAGAGCAGGTCTGGAATGACCTGCCCAGATCTGGAGATTACTATAAACCTAGGAGGGAATGTTTTACTTTCTTCAATTTCACTCACAGGATTCGTTATGGCCAAACTCCTAAACTGAATGAAAACAGAAATATACAACCCCAATGAGCTTTAAAAAGTTTAACTCCACAAGACTCAAGATACGATTTGAGTTGTCACACAAGCATTTTTCCCTCAACATAAAAAGACCCTCACTGCACCTGCACTGGCAGAAGGCCCCAGGTTCCCAACTGAAGAAGAGAGAATCAACAAGACTTGTTTGTGAACTTTACAAAGCAAGCAAGTGGAATATTGAACATTTTACATGGAGTTGCAACAAAAACTTGAAAACTTTGGAAAGCCTAATCAATTTACCAAAAGGATTGTATTTGACTGCCGAGCAAAAGTCAAATCTTTGAAAAGCAACGGCAGACATTCTTAAAATAAATAAATAAACAAAAAAAAGAGGCATGCAGTGAACCCATGCCTTTGTCTCCTTTTGGTCTTTGTTTGTAGAAGATTTGTACGTGGAGGAGGTAGCTGGCTCCGAGTAACAACCTCAAGTAAAATCACACACACATCCATACACACTTGTTCAGTCTTTAAAAGAACTGTATAAAGCTGTTAGATATTATGTTAAGTTAAGGTACTGATTTCAATGACAAATGTCAAATCAGATGTAAATGACTGGGAGGGTTTTTATGCTAACGAGGTGGTTAATATTCTGATGATATGTCTACATGAAGCCTAAGTCTGTTTGAATACCCCAGAGAAGATGTGTGTGCGTCTCTCTCTCTCTCTTCACATAGATGGTGCACCCAGGGGCGAGCAGGCCTGTGTCGGCTGAACTGGAGCGCCTCACTGTTTTACCGCAGGAAGTAACACGAAAGAACAGCAGGAATGTTTATGAACACCTCCAGTCCCTGAAGATCTGCAGGCTGACCTGATTATCGCCTGTGTGTAATTCCACAGTCGGGAAGGTGCTGCTGCTCCTGGAGGGGTTTGAAGGGTGTTTGTGTGTGTGCCCGTGTTTGTGTGTGTATTCCATCACTGAAAGGTATCATTAAGCATCATTAGAGGGTTGGAGGAGTCTCAAGCTGCTTAAGTTGTGTGTCTGAGACTGTTTTGTCAGACACTCTCTAGGAAGATCACTAACAGCGCAGCCCCGAAGATACACAGACATTAAAACACACATGCACAGTAAAAAACATGTATTTATCAGTCAAGCTTGTTTTGTTATTGCATGCATTCTTTTGACATGAGCTCTGGCTGTGGCCTTTGTAAAGGAGATAATCAAATAACAGGGCCAACAGGAGCAGAGCTACAACCCCCTCCAGCATATACAAACAGAAATAAACTTAGGCTGTCTAAATCTAACAATAGGACAACAACTTTTACTTCAAGGCTATTGCAAAGTTTGTGCTGTCATTTAAAAGGTTTGTATAAATTTGTTCTCTTGCGTATTCAGAGATGGCTGGCATCTTCTCATTCATTTCTCCAGACAACTATTTGTTAAGTTATGTTTAGCATTTACTGCCAGGATGTGTCACAAGTGATTCTGTTGATCAGCTCTTGATTTGTGAGACGATCAAGGAAAGCGCCAGTTAACTGGTTCAATGTGTTTAAATGTGGAGAGCAGCAAAAAGAGCCAGGCCCCCAGTCAGCCCAGTGACCTACACTGTGTAGCAAGTGCTGCCACACAACATCTCTATCTATCACTGGGTATAACGCAGGAGTAGACTGATGGACACAGTAGAGATCAGAGAAAGTCAAATAATAGCTGGGTGCTGCCATCTTCTGGCAAGGCACCACACGAGGAAAGCAAATGTATCTCTGCTGCTAAATTAAAATTCATCCCAATCTTTCTACTAACCCCTAACAAATCAATACTGTAAAAGGCTACAAAAATGCTAGCTACGTAATGTCATTCATCACATCTCTTAGATGTTGCAGTCTGTTTTTAAGGATCCCCCTGCTTATTCAAAAAGAAAAACATCTTTTGAATGTTAGTACTTTAATTTTTTACTTTTATGGTAAAAATGAATCCCTGATGGACAAGTTATGAAACTTTAAAGCTCCAATAAACTGTACTTCTTTAGAGTAGAATATGCTGTATGACTTCTGGTGATTGTACAGTAAACACACCAGCAGCAGAAAAAAGCTCCTGGCTAACTCTCCACCCCAGAGTGAATGCATCAAGCTAATGCACGGCGACGCATGGTGAGTTATTGCACTGAGTACCAGGCCGCTGGTTCTGCTCACAGGCCTGGTTTGATCTTTTATTTACACTCCTTTTTGCTCAGGATTTCAGGACAATTTTCTCGGCTCTTTACAGTCAACAAACTACAAAGCAAGGCGCCTGTCTCTGGGAGGCATGTTGAATAGAGAAAAAGACTGCTGGTTTGGCTGCTTGCTTTAAAAAAATAACAAAAAAGCCCAAACTGGTTCAATCTAATTGAAGTCCATGTTGGCCTGGTGAATAGGCTGATACAAGCATAGCAGCTTGGGAGAGAAAAGTGAGTGGATGGATGGATAGATGAATTGAGGGAGAGCTGTTAAAGAAGTAAGGATATAGACAAACAGGCTAACAGACTGAGAGACAGGCAGACCATTACATAGTCAAGCGTAGGACAAACAATTTTGACTGCAAGTACTGATGCATATTCACGCAAGTGGCTGTCAGAGAAACAGAGCCAGTACCTTAAACTATTATTCTGCCATTAGTTTTCTGCAGGTCACGATTGTGGCATAATGCAATAGCATTCATCTATTTCATTCATTTTAGTTCTTAGAGAGCGACACACAATTTAATTACCCATCCTGCTCTTTGGCGTTGGGAGCGGCAGCAAGCGCCTCGCCCCCTCCCTCTGCTCACTCACTTCTCGTAAAGGATCGAGGGTGCCGAAACAATGATGGATAGAGTCTGAAAAGTGCATTATTTCTGATGCATTTTTGATTATTTCTACCCTTTCCCTTTTTTCATGTAATGCAATAAGCCTGATACGCTCTGAGTTCTGTCAGAGACATGGATATTGCAACAGCTCAGCCATCACTTTCTATTGGCAGGAAAGTCATTGTTTCAGAAACAAGGAGTTCTTTTCTTCTTTCTTTCTTTTTTTTATAAGATAGCTCCTTTACTCTTTTTCGCCCCTTTTTCATTTTTGTATGTGTATGTCTGTCTGTCTTTCTTCACAGTCTTTGTAATTTTGTCTGTCTATCTGTCTCCAGCTTGGAGACATTCTCATTTGGACTGGTGCCTTGGATGCCCCAACAGACTGCCACAATAGTTCCTCATCGAAACAATTTCAAGGACCTCTTCAAAGTGAATTAATCAATAAGTGCTCATATGTGGGGTTAAAGCAGAGGTTACACTGATATTGTTCAACTCCAGACACTCCCCTCAGCCTCAACATGCAAGCCAGAGCCAGCGACCTCTTCTTTGGTTAATATAATTCATTCTGTAAATAGAGAATATCAATCTCTCCAAATATAACCCCACTTTGCCCTACACAAAAAAATTACATATTAAAAAAAAAAAAAAAAAAAAAGCACAGAGCAAACCTTTGGGCTAATACTTTTATGTCTAAACTTGGTTTACCCACAATCAAACAATGCAAATGTTTCTGATGTCTGAAATGTAGGTGCTCCCAGCTAGCATTGATCCATAGTCCTCAGAGCTACTCCTAACAAAACCAATTGTGGGTGCAGTTTTCTTTGTACAGATTAGTTGAACAACATTTTTCTCCCTGCACTCACAACAATTCTCTCACTACCATTTTATCAGTGGAAAATGATGATTTACTTATAAATTTTCACAAACTACTGTTATTAGAGCATGACTTAAAAAATTATAGTGATTATCAATTTAAATCTGTTTTTATGGTTGTGCATATTATTCTTAAACATAAAACACATTATGCCTAGCATTATAACTGCACAAAAATAATAACATTACAATGCAAAAAGATGTAATAAACATATGCACATTCAAATAAAATAA
Source organism: Melanotaenia boesemani (assembly GCF_017639745.1). Lineage (NCBI taxonomy): Eukaryota > Metazoa > Chordata > Actinopteri > Atheriniformes > Melanotaeniidae > Melanotaenia > Melanotaenia boesemani. The sequence continues at coordinate 20,594,663 of NC_055690.1, read as the reverse complement.
TTTAAAGAACAGTGTATAAAATCTACAAAAATGCTGTCTATTTACTAGCTATAATTCTGCAGTTTGTACTTTTTTGTACTTAACAGCTGTTCATTCCAAGTGAGCATAAGTGCAACAACTTCCTGCAGTATGTAATCTACAATTCACACACACACTCAAGTATAATATTGCTCTCCCACAAGTCTTGTTTTACATGGTAACCATAGGAAAAGGTACATGTATAAATGATTAAATTATTAAAAGCGGAAATCCAGTTAACTGCTTCAGTTTTAGGGTGGTAATGGTATGCTGTTCATCTTTGATTTTATGTATATTTAGATGTATTGCATCATTCTGATAATAACCCCATTAACCCTGTTCTGAATAAGAAACCCTCATGTGAGTTGGATTTTTGAATGATCTTTTTTTTATTTTGTGGCGCTGATCAGAGTTTTTGCAGGATCTGCGACACACACCTCTGCTTTACAATGTGTGACCTAAGCTCTCCCAGAACAAGATGACTGCAGGAAAAAACTAAAACACAGTTGGAGATGAGGGAAAAACTGTAGTAAATCTTTGTGGTTTGTGGGATATGGATGTAATAAAGACTTTGGATCTGTGCAAACATCACAGTGAGGTGTGGGGATGGAATGAGGGCATGAGTCATTAATCAGATTATGGTCAGTAACATGTAAACAGGAATATGAATGGATTATCTTATATGCAGTTCATGTTAACACTACAATCTGGATACTAAAATAAAAAACTTTTGGAACAATCCTTTGCTTGCCATGTGAACACAATCTGATGGGAAATAGAAATGCTCCTAACAACAGTTAGGAGCATTTCTATTAAGTGCATTTTTCTGTAATGACAACTTCAGTGTCTGCTGTGAAAAAGAACCATGATAAAATCATACAAGCTGTTACACTTACCAACATGTTTTTTCTTACGTTTAAATTAAGACTAACATTCTGATTACTGTACAATAAGTGCAAAAACTGTACTCCTAGTAGTTCTCTAGAATAAGTGTGATGGGTTGCAGGATATTATTGATGCTACCCATTACAAAGAGAAACAGGGTTCATGCACTAAACACCAACGAATCAGCACTTGGCACAGTTGGGCTTCTTTCATTTTGTTTTCTTATATCACACAGTCACACACCACTTCTCTTTGATCCAGCCTAATGCTTTACACATACAGAGCTGCACGGCACCACTGGGTCGGAAGCACAGGTGAAGTAGTCTAGGTGAGTTTGGCATGAGAATGCAGACAACTGTCTGTAGGATGTGACACTCAGATGGATACCTGCGTCTCATCTTGGCATCCTACTTCACACGAAAACACAATGTCACCAGGTAAGGCAATAATATACAGTGCACAGCATTGGCTGGGCTCCATCGTATTGGCAGCGGCTTTTCTTTTCTTCTTTTTTTTAAAATAATATACACTATAAAAAATGATAATCACTCATTGTTTAATTATGGCTTATGAAGAATAATCTTTGAGGGTAAGACCCAAGTGTGCAAAATATAAATGGATTTCTTTTTTTTTAATTAAGCTATGTCATAGCTTCATTATGCTGTCTTTCTGTTAGTTGACTCTCTTAAATCAACTGCTGGCGTATTATTAAGGACTGACATGATGGCATTAGCTTTGTAGCCTTTGGTTTTATCTCAGCTCACAAGACTCAGTTGAGCTGATCCAAAATAGAAATGATAAAATCAGTTCTTCATCTGTTTATGGAGAGTCAGATTGCGCATGGATCTCAAAACATACTATTTTGTTCACCTGCAACCACTATCTGCTGTCTCACACACAAACACACTCACATTCTCACACACCCTCCTGACATAGCCTCTCCAGTGACATTTCGTCAGAGGGTGAGTGTGGCATTCCAGCCATGTTGATGTGATTGGCTTTGTGCTTTGCTGTCGTAGTGACTGGGAGAAGATTGATCATGGGGTTGTAGGGTGTGCGTATGTGTAGGTGTATGTGTGAGGAGGTGGAGAGGAGTGTTTTAGAAATGGGACTGGCTGGAAAGGTCAGGCACTGAGGTGAAACCTCTGATATTGACTCTAGAAAGGTTCAATCTGATGAATGTCTGATACCTGTGATCCCACAGGTCTATGCTATAGATGTTTGTAATTTTCTTTGTGAGGACTGCCCTCCACATAATGTATCAACAAGCCCCTAATCCTAACCTTGATTGTCACAACCAAGGGTTTAATCTCACCCTAACATAATGTTAAATGAAACAAAATTCTAAAAAGAAGAGTCTGTCTCTTAAGTCCAAATATCCAAGAGTGTCATGTTTCTGTGTGTATGTGTGCCTGAGTTTGCAGGTAGGGCTGAGCAAGTTGCCATGGGGACGGAGGGCGGAGGCTGGAGCCTCAATTGACACCACCTGCAGATCATCAGCATGCTCGTTAGCCGGCTCTACTCCCGGCTATTTAGGTTCATGCAGAAGCTCCAGTCTTTGCCAGATTGTCATTCTATGCAGCATGGTAATCAGGCCTCTTCCTACGATCTATCTTGTACCTTGTTCTTGGATTACTGACCTTGTCATCTCTGATCTACAGCCTAAGATCTTCCCTCAGTAAACCTCAACACCCAGGATTTGGACTACTCTTCATACCAAGCCGCCTGCCTGCCTGCTCGCCCTGCCTCCAACCAAGCTCGCATCACCATCCGCAGAAAGCTTTTCCAGGTTCACTCCTCCACCGTCAGTCTCACTCCGGAACACAGTAAGCCGCTGCCTAGCTGATTCATCCCGGCATCCTCTCTGAACCACAATAACCCTCTGTCCTTTCCTAGGAAGAGCAACCCGCACCCAGAACAAGCCACAAGCACTTCTTATTAAACTTTGTTTGCACCTTCCTCCTTGCCTCTCTGAGTGTTCTGCTTTTGGGTCCGCATCCTTGTACCACGGCCACAGGCCGTGTCAGTACAATCTGGCCACAACATGGACCCAGCAGACACTTTCCGTTCAGCCCTAACAGACCAAAGGAAAACTCCTCGCCAAACACGAGAGACTTGCGCTTCATAGGAGAACAGGGTCATTGCAATCATCGCCTGGATACAGTGTTCGAACAAAGTATTCAGTTATCTGTTTTATCCACAGCAGCCTCCGGATCTTTTCACACAGCCGCCATGTCCAGTCCACCAGTTACACCTGATCCTGTATTCCGCGATGCCGCCTTTCCTACCCCTGAGCCGTTCACCGGGGATGTAAGCAGATGTGGGGGTTTTATACTGCAGTGTACCTTAGCCATATCTCGCTCTCCCCGTTCCTTCCCCTCTGACTCCGCCAAGATATCCCACATCATAGACCTCCTCCGTGGGAAGGCACTCGCATGGGCGCTAGCATATTTTCAGTCACACTCCATTGATTCAACTCTTTTCTTTTCTAGATCTCAGCAAAACTTTTGATCCCCCCCCCAGGAGGAGCCAACGCGGTTAAGCGACTGCTGAACTTAAGACAGGGAAACCAACCCGCGGTGGAATTCATGACTTCCGGGTTCTGGCCGCAGAGACAGGCTGGTCTTCGGAGGTGTTAAAAGGAGTCCTGCTTAACTCCCTCAACGATCAACTTAAGGATCAGCTGGCTCTTAGGGAGGAAGCGGCCACGTTCGAGGGTCTTGTTACCACAGTAATCAAGGTAGATTCCAGGCTAGCTAAGAGATGTCGAGAACGTGGTATCTGGAATCCCCAGCCCAGCGAACGGAGAGCAGCAAGGCTGGAGACTCCATCGAACATTGCTAGCACCAATCTTCCGGCTCTACCCGAACCAATCGGATGGGAGGAGCCGATGCAGATAGGACAAACTGGGCTGACGGCAAAAGAACGCCAGCACCGCGCCCATGATCATCTGTGTTTCTACTGCGGATCATCAACACACCTAGTTTCAGGCTGCCAGCTGAGGCCAAAAGACAGTAGATAGCAATAGCCAGTAGAGGCAGGAGCGCTGGTGGGCAGAGTACAACAGCCAAATCCTCCACAATGTGTGTTTACAGTTACACTCTCCATAGAAGGTGCAGACCATCAGCTACAGGCTCTAGTCGATTCTGGAGCGGAACAAAATCTAATGGATCCAGCTACGGCTCATCTCGGTCTTTTCCCCGTCGCTCTGGCAACACCCATCTCAGTGACTGCTTTGGATGGTAGAATCCTCACTACCATCACCCATACTACCCGTCCTCTCACTCTACAGGTTTCTGGTAATCGCACAGAGACGGTAAAATTCCTCCTGTTTCCACTTGCTAACGTTCCTCTCATTCTAGGGTACCCCTGGCTAGCATTACACAACCCACACATCAACTGGAGTCAAAACCGAATAGAGAGTTGGAGTCTTTTTTGCCTGTCCAATTGCCTCAGATCTGCACGTTCTCGCACTAATTCTCCAGTTCACCCTCCTGAAAGCCCAGTGGATTTATCTACCATCCCGCCGATCTACCACGACTTAGGCTCAGTTTTTAGTAAGGGTAGAGCTATGTCTTTACCACCACACCGACCCCAGGAGCCACTCTTCCAAGCAGCAGGTTATATAATCTGTCCAAGCCCGAACGTGAGGTAATGGAGAATTATATCCATGAGTCGCTGGATGCAGGCCTCATCAGACCTTCATCCTCTCCTCTCGGTGCTGGGTTTTTCTTTGTCCAGAAAAAAGATAAGACCCTGCGGTATTGATTATCAAGGACTGAACCACATAACCATCAGAAACAAATATCCACTACCTCTAATATCTGCTTTTGAACCCATTCAGGGGGCCAGGATTTTCACGAAGTTGGATCTGCGTAATGCTTACCACTTGGTCTGGATACGAGAGGGGGACGAATGGAAGACTGCCTTCAATACATCGAATATCTGGTTATGCCCTTTGGCCTCACGAATGCTCCAGCCGTGTTCCAGGCATTAATTAATGATGTCTTATGTGACTACCTGCATCACTTTGTTTTCGTGTATCTCGACGACATACTCATTTTCTCTCGATCTCTCACAGAGCACCAACAGCACGTGCATCTGGTCCTGGTCTGGACTGTTGGAAAACCGTCTGTACATCAAGGTTGAAAAATGCGACTTCCACGTTTCCTCGATCTCCTTTTTGGGATACGTCTTCCAGGGCGTACAGGTGAAGACGGATCCCTCAAAAGTCAGGACTGTAGCTGAATGGCCCACACCGACCAGCAGAAAGGAGCTGCAACGCTTTCTTGGGTTCGCAAATTTTTACCGACGTTTCATCAGGAACTACAGTATGGTGGAGGCTCCCCTCACGAGGCTGACCTCAGTCAAGATTCCCTTCGTCTGGACCCCGGAGGCTGGACAGGCCTTCAGCCCCCTCAAGGACCGTTTCGTCACAGCTCCCATACTAGTTCAGCCAGATCCTGACCGACAGTTCATCCTGGAAGTAGACTCCTCCGATTCTGGAGTAGGAGCAGTGTTATCCCAGCGTTCAGGTAAGGGGGATAAATTACACCCCTGCGCCTTTTTCTCTAGACGGTTGACCTCCTCAGAGCAGAACTACGACATGGGCAACAGAGAGCTGTTGGCGGTCAAGTTAGCTTTGGCGGAATGGCGACACTGGCTAGAAGGGGCGAAACATCCTTTATTGGTATGGATGGATCACAGAAACCTGGCGTATCTGCAAAGCACTAAAAGATTAAATGCCCGTCAAGCCCGCTGGTCATTGTTTTTCAATTTTAACTTCTCGATTTCCTACCGCCAAGGGTCCCAGAACACAAAGCTCAATGCCTTGTCCAGGATTTACGCCACAGACAAAGATTCTACTGAACCGGTGCGCATCTTTCCTCCGTCAGTGGTCGTTGGAGGGGTCACATGGCAGATTGAGGATAAAATTCGCCAGGGCCTACGCACGGACCTGAACCCTGGGAACGGTCCTTCCAACCACCAATATGTGCCCACATCCGCCCGTTCCGCCGTACTACATTGGGTTCATTCTGCCAAGTTTGCTTGTCATCCCGGCATCCAAAGAACAATAAAACTGGTTAAAAGGCATTTCTGGTGGTCATCCCTGGTAGTAGATGCCAGGGAATATGTCTCGGCCTGCACAGTCTGCGCTCGGAGCAAATCCTCCAACCAACCACCATCGGGGTTACTCCAGCCACTGGAAGTCCCTGGATGCCCTTGGTCACACATCTCTCTGGATTTCATCACTAGCTTGCCGCCGTCCCAAGGTAAAACCACCATTCTCACCATAGCAGACCGGTTTTCTAAAGCCGCCCATTTCATTCCACTAGACAAGCTGCCCACATCCACAGAAACTGCAGACCTTCTGGTTAACCACGTTTTCCGTCTCCACGGCATCCCCACCGAAATCGTGTCCAACAGGGGTCCTCAGTTTGTGTCCAGAGTTTGGAAGACTTTCTGCACTGCCATTGGAGCCAAGCTGTCTCTGAGCTCTGGTCACCATCCCCAGTCTAACGGAATGGCTAAATCAGGAGCTGGAGGCTGCCTGCGGTGTGTCGCGTCCGACAACCCCTCCACCTGGAGCCGCTATGTGGGCTGGGTGGAATGAGTGTCAAAGAGGACATATAAACAAAATTAAAATGCTGTTACTTTGACCCAATTACAGCAATACATAATTAGCTGACCTGCTTTATTAAGAAAAAAATTTCTGTTCTTGTGGACTCCAAAAGATGTACTTTAAATGGTGGAAGAAGTTTCCACAAATGTTTTCTTAGCTGAAAGCAGGATAATCAATCTGGAAGAATATCCTGCTGTAAATATATTGAAATTTTACTTAAGTCATAAAAATACACATGATCTATCAATAGTACTTATATGATAGAAGGTATGCTTTAAGAGTTTAATCAATACCTGGAAAAATGCAAGGTGCATAGTTTTAGAGACTGCAACCAATTGTATGCCCACTGCTAACTTTAGCCAGGCAAGTAGAAAACCAAGCAGAAAGCTCTTTAAAGCACCACTAATGAACTTTTTTAGTGAAAAGCCAGATTTTCACACTTTGGTGCTAATTCAGCATCTGTTTTGCATCCTGTCTCTTCTCGGAGCCCTTTCCAGTGAGTAAAACACAGTTTAATGTTTTGTGTCTTATCTCTTGCTCTGTCTCTCTTTCTTTTCCTTGCTTCCTCTGATAATGCCATCTTGCGATTCTTTGCTGAATCATTCATGGCATAGGTCCAAAATAGCGTAAATACCGTAATAGTGTGTTGCTATCCAGTTTCTGACATGTGACGTGGTGGCGTTAAGCAAAATTCAGCTGTCACATGATACTCTGAGTTAAAAAAGTGGTGAAGTGCAGTTTCTCAGCCTAAGGGAAACTGCAGAGCAAAAATGACTCCAGCAATGTACATAATGTCAGTGTGCCATCAAAATGAGTACGAAGCACAGTATAAAAGTTGGTAACTTATGAACTATTGCTTTAAAACAAAGAAACATACAAGACCGTCTCGCTGACATTGCTAATGTCTTTGTTGAAACATAAAAAAAAGACAACCACCAATGTCAATAACAGGAAAGATGCTAACATGATCCTATCACTTCTTTAACCTTCTTCATATTTTCTGTGTTTTGGGGTGTTCATTGAAATCTCGTGAACAGTATGGTGTTTTGAAGTGGAAAAAATTCCATTCAATAAAAAGCTAGTATGGGAAGAAAGAAAAGCTCCTAAGCACCTTAGCTCAATCGGCATGACAAGAAGTTGTGTATTTTATTAAAAAATATGCATGGTTGTATGTAAATTGTAGTTATAGCTGTGGAATTACACAAAAATAAAATAAGCAAAATAATAAAAATGAAAAAAGTTAATATTTTTATTGCTGCTAATGTCTAATAATTCTCCTCCTTTCATTCTCTACTTTTGTCTCATTATTTCTAAAATCTTTGCATGGATTTCCTTAACAAATTTTTCTTTTTTAGCTTTTTCAAAATTGTCTTTGGTACTTTTTTTTTCATTTTTTTATTTTAGAAATCTCTACTTTTCTTACTCAATGTCTTTCATGGCCTCCTGTCCCACCATCTTTCCAGCCCTCATTCAACACTGACCGGCATGTTTTCTACAGTTCATTTCCTGTCATTGTTCTTCACTTCACAGCGCCATGCCACTATGTTTCCTGCCCCGTCTCAGTCCATGCCTGCACCCATTCATCTTATGGCCACCTGGCAGCACGGGCCGCCTCTCAGCATTTCCTCACCCAATGCTGCTCCATGGTCCTGAACCTTCTCCCTTACTGAGCCCCATGCACAGGGAACCTGCTGGGCTAATTAAACAAAAACAAACTCAACGTTCTCCACTCGCTCTCTCCAAAACACTGCTTATTAAGGAGTAAAAGTCAAACTTCATGATTCATTAACGAGAGGAAGTCTGAGCAGACTGGACAGATGAGGCTGGAGCGCAGTGGAGAGATGGAGCAAGGGAGGAAATGGGGGAGGGAGTGGGTAACTAACTTTATTTAATAGTGTGGAGAGGCAGAAACAAGAAAATTTAGCCTTGGATTCACCATATGCAATTTATGTCATTGTCAGCACAAAAGTGGCATATGTGTTTATTTTGGCTTAACAAGAATGTATTCTAATTGCCATTTTTCACTCTCAGATAGCAAACACCCCCCCAAATTATTCACAGCTCTTTCATGGCTTCTGTCCTCTCTATGCGCAATGTGAGTCTTAATTTCCTTTAGCAAAGTGCTGATTGAAATACTGATTTTAGTGCTGAGAAGTTGTCCACACCTGCTTTGGTTTTGCAGCATACAGTATTCAGGATTTTTACCCCTCGCCTTGTTACAGATATTCTTTTGTCATTTCATGAAAAGTGTTTTTGTGAGGTACATCAGGTGTCCATCCGAATCCTCAGATATACACCTTCATGGACTGTAAAGTATCTTACGACAAAGCATTGCATGAAGAAGATTTAAAAAGTTTTCATGGTATTTTTAAAATGTCCATTTTTGTCTTTTGTCGCTGCACAACAATAAATTCATTGATCAGTGATATGTAAAAAATATTTAATGGATGTAATGTCATCTAAAAGCACAAAAAGAAATATGATAAAATAAAATCTAATATCACTGTTTGCAGAGTGTAGCAAATAAAAAAAAAACCTTTAGAGGTCATATCTGGGAGTATAAAAATGAAAAGTTATCCAGCAAACTCTGGCTGCTTATCCACCTGTGTCTGTATTTCCCTCAGGCTACCTCTTCATTGTCAGTAGTAGTGGGTGGCAGAGTGGCAATGGTTAGCAATGTCACTTCACATCAAATATGGCCTATAATTTGATCTTCTTTTCTGGTAGGGCCAAGAGTTGCATGTCTGAATGTGGATTGTGCCCTGCTTCTTTCATTTCTACATTACAGTCCATAAAAAGGGTAATTCAGGTGTATCCCGACCTGTACTAACTGCTCAGCCCAACACATAAAAAAGGCACATAAAGAGAAGGGAAAGATGAATAGATGTAGCACACAAATTGCTGAACTATATTAAGTGAATCAAAAAGAAATGTTTAGATTATATTTATTATTTTAAATGGAACATTACAAATATGACTTGTATGACTTATCAGATAACCAATAGCTGTATTTGTATAGGTGATACTTTTTTTACAGTATTAGTTGTTTGCCATTGTTGTTTACACTGTAAAGTATTAATGTAATAGGATGCAGGTATGTCCTTTCCCAGATGACCCCCTGAAAATGCATTTTATGTTTAATCACGGGCTGCAAAAAAAGATTAACTACAATGAAGAACATTAGAAAGGTGTGAAGACAAGGAAAGTTTGCAGTGCTATAACGTCAGTTGACTTTGACTTAGGACTGAAACAATTTCATTCCAGTTTCATGGAACCAAACTGTCCACTAATGATGTAGCTGTTTTATTTGTTTGAAATTTGATTTTTCTGGTTTTTAAGAGCTGATTAGCTGAAAACATTTACTTTCAGTCAGTGATTACAAGCAGAATGTTTGAATCTTTTAGTTAGGAGTGAACCAAATTATAGCAAAAATAATGCAACAGGATATAAAAGTATGTCCATGGATAGGTGTTGTCCTTGTTACAACATTGATAGTGTCAGTTTTTTTTCCTGTTAGTACTAATTGACAAATGAATCATGAAAGAAGTGGCACAAGCACAGCCACAGGTCTTTGGGAGGCTGTCTTTGCTCATTCTTGTATTTAGGAAAGTTGTAAAGAGTTGCTTTACATCTCTCGTTGTCTTTCAAATGGAAACTAAGTCCAAAAAATTCAGCAGGATTTGGCACTGAATCATTTCCTTTCTAAATTGTTATAATAAGTGTCAAGAAGGGCCACTTTAAGTAATTTTCCTTTGAACTAAAATGTATTGTAGACAAAGAACAATATCAAACACTCTTCTAAAAATATGGGATAAACTTTTGAAGAAATTGAAATACATCATTTTTAATTGTATATTTTAGAGAATAAAATATCAATTAAAACATGTTAAGGCCCATAAGGCTAACCCTTCCTACTCTGGGTTCTTTTTTTCAACTGAAAGTTTGTGTGTCTCACATTTCATACAATTGGAGGCTGCACTAAAGAAAATGTTTATGCTTTAAGTTGGTGTAGATGTATGAGGTAACTGCCTTTTGCTTTTACCGATGCTGTCAAAGACTGAAAGTTAGATAACAGCTGCCATGCCTTTAAAATGAGGTTGCAGTACTTCAATCTATCTATGCAAACATGTGTATACAGTACTTGTGTGGCTTTATGTATGTGTGCTGGCATGTGTGTTTATATATGTCACTAACATTTTGAGATGACAAAGTAATGCACATGTCTGTAGATGTGCCAGCTAGTGTGAGTTCTCCAGTGTGCACTGGACATTGCAGTGTTTAGGTGTGTATGTGTGCTTCATTCCTCCTTTCTCCCCTCTCCTCCAGCTTTCCTCAGTTTGATGTTTTCCTTTGGCTCTAATGAGTTGTAAGTGGCCAATACTTTCTTCTGCAGGAAACTCGTGTCAAACTAATTAACTTTTAATGAGAGGAAACCCACTGATTAGAGTGTTTTTCTTGGCAAATGAGCTTATTAATTCTGAGTTGGTTTGAGCAGCAGGGCTGAGGAGTCGGGTGAGAGAAGGCCTCTCTTCAGCAGTCACACACACACACACACACACACACACACACACACACACACACACACACACACACACACACACACACACACACAAAGCTCCTGTTTGAACCCCTGCTTGGTGTGTTTGGCCAGCTGCTGAAGCTTGGGCGTTTTGAGTCCACACACTGTTACATTCACTATGTTTCTCTTGAACACACTCATATAGACACAATTAGCATCTCCCCTTTCATCACTGCCCAACACTGCTCTCTAGTGACTGGAAATATTCTTGATGATTTTATATGGCCTTATTTCAGATAGTGCTAGTTTTTTCTATACATGAAAAAAAGCTATTCATATAAATGAAGTTTCAAAAATTTAAGATTTTAAAGTCAATTTAAAACAATTTAGCTAATTATTCATTAGTCCCAAGTGATGTTTCTTTTTTCATGTACATCAATTTTAATAAATTATTAATCAAGCAAAAACACTAAGTATTCAATTTTCTTATCTGAAAGTATTTTCTGTTTTAGTTTGGAATAATTGAAGAAACAATTCAGTTTTAGTCTTTTGATCAAGAACAAGAGGACACAGAATCTGAAGATGACACCTAAAATAACCAGTCGCTAATTGTTTTGGATTTTTTACTTTTATTATTTACTAATTTTTTTCTATCACACAACCAGCTGCTAATCATTTTCAAATCCTCCCCTTTTTCTCTGCTTATCATCAAACAGGGACCAGAGAAAAAATCCACATTAAAAAATGTATCATCTGCTTTAGTTAAAACTGGTCTGGTATCACTTCTTAAACTTGCCCCATATACATTTATTTTTTTCATTTCCATGAAAAAAACCATGCAAATTGACAGAAAGAGAAAAAAACAGAGTTCATTCCAAGGCTTGCTCCAAAATCAATATGTTGTATGTAAGACATTTACAGAAAATAAAACTTCTTTTGCCATCTACATCAGGATGCATCAAAAACATTTTCAAAAAGACAGAAGCGTTTCTGATAGTGCACATGTGCTTCACCTGGATCAGCAGTAGGTCTTTTTGACATATATTTTCATACTAGAGTAGATTTAACTGCCAAAAAGGCCACATTAGAAAGTGCTAACATCTTATTACAGCAGTATTTAGATCCTGTGGGAGCAGAGTGGTCTATGTCATTCCCTGGAATCCCAAGTGTGAACGTTTGATGTGCCAATTGAAGCGGGCCTCTCAGAACCTAGAAATGTGTCTGTTTCATCTCTAAATTACTGTGAGGGTTTGACGTATTGATGCTCTACCTTTATCTGTCACAATATGGCTAAAGTTAGTTGAAGTATCTGGAAAAAAAAAGGTGAGCCAATGAGTCCAAAAGAGGGGAAAAAAGAGAGACAAGTAGACCCAGCAGCTGGTGCCGTTTCAAAGCCTGCCCAAGCCCTTAAAGATGAAATCCATTTTGTTTCAAGCTCCACACCCAACTTGCCTGATGAGGGCTCTGGGGGTGAGGAGGGATAGAAAGAGGGATAGAGAGAATGAGAGGGAGAGACAGAGAGAGAAATCTGTTTGATTTGTCAGAAGTTCTTTAATTTAATCTACAGCTGTCAGGATCCTGAAGATCCAGACCTCATCACTGCCTTTTATCTGCCTGATTTCACCCCGGGCACCAGACACTCTTCTCTAACACACACACACACACACACACACACACACACACACACACACACACACACACACACACACACACACACACACACACTGTGAATGAAAGAAGAATAAGACAGGATGATCACTATTCATTTATAAAAGAACAAAAAGATAGATAGAAAGTAAGAATACAAAACAAATAAAAAGGGCATGTCATCTAATATCTTGCAGTTTGCACTCAAAGTGAAGCATCTCATGTGTGCTTGACTTTGTAAAAACTCCACTGTGTAGAAAGAGAACAAAAAGACACAAAACCAGGATGTTTATGTAAGCTTTCTCAGTAAGTGCACACACATCAATATCAAAGTACTTATCTTTTGCTTCTGAAATGTGAAAATAAGCCACTAATACTTTCCTTACATGATGGTAAACTTTTTTTTAAATGACAAAGCAGACATACATAATAAATAATAATACAAAAATTAAATAAATAAATAAGAGGAAAGAAAGTTTGTTTGTGTTTGCCATTTGGAGGCATAATATGCAGCATCTGCAGCCTTTAACTAGTTAGGTTGAATATGACTCTTCACAAGTGTGTGAACACACAAATGAGTAAATATGCAGAAGTGTAGGCTGCTTCTGCTGGCCTGCATATTCTACTAAACAACCGAGGTTTCAGATAAATTCTGCACTGTCCATTTGTCACTGCATGACATTATAACAGACTCCTCACGAGCTGATTCATCTCTGACATAAACATCCCCCATATCAACATACTGTTTACTTCAGCCACACTTCAAGCACAGCACAGACTATAAAAAGGCATAAACAGAATCAGTCACACATTAAGAGTGCAGATTAACTTCTTAAATAGGAAAATGCTAGATGTGATCCTCAAGAGTGGCTTGACAGGGAAGGGAACAACTGATGTTGCTTATGTGAGCAGTGCAGTGGAATAAAGTTCATGTGGAAGGAAGACAATTACAAAACTTGGACGTTTAACTCTAAAGCACTGAAGTCAGGCTTTTTCTCTTTAACTAATTGCAGACTACAGATTTACTGTTTTTTTTTCTAGAAAAGAAATCCTTAAGTTCACTTCTAACTTAGCTGCTTGTCATGCTTCACATAAAAAATAATAATAAATAATAACTTCAGCTATATGGTGGATTTTCCCTTACACATTTGCTTGTCTTCTGCAAGTGGATATATGTTTAAAACACTCAAATGTCCATATGTTTTTTAATGTTTTTTTTTCTTCGTTTTCATGTTCATCCATTTATTGCTTCTCAGTTTGCCCTTTAATATCACAGCAACTCTCCCTCTATAAAGATCTCTCTCTGTGGTTGTATATCCACCATCAGCTTGTTCTCTTCTGGCAAAAACTCACATTTTCATACACAAGCTTTCACAAGTCAGGTTACTTTCTCTCCTACACATTATTTCCACTGCTTTCAAGAAATCTCTCATACACTCAGATCCAAATCCCCCAAAACACTATTCGTCTCTATGTCTCCCGTAGGATTAGGCAACTGCAGATGGACATGCACATCTTGTGTGTTAGCTTGTGAAAAAGGAAATTAGAATTAGACGCTTGGGCAAAGCTTGGCCAGCAGAAATGTGATCTTGCAGCTCTCCCTACAGGCTTTGAATAGCCTCTTTCTTTCCTCTGTCCTCAAGATGGTCTTGAATTGAGAAACCCGTGGATGCTGGAGAGTGCTATCTTGTTATTGAATCTGGGGACTTGACAAGAAATATAGGCTGCCTAAAGCTACTCTGTGTCCAACTCCTGCCTGAAGGGTTCCAGCATTTCTCCAACCCTCTTCACTGTGTTGGTTTTTTTCCCCTCAACTGCTCCATTTTCTTTCATTTCACTTTCACCTCTCAGTTGACCTTTACTGTCAGCCAGTACAGGACTGGGATTAGGGTGAAGCTCACAGTACATTTATGACTGTCTGGCTAAAGCATTATGAGATTAATTTATCATTTATGAGAGCACTCCAGCACTTATTTCATGACTACTTTATTTGTCTTTTTCATTTCAGATACTTTATATAGTAAACCCCAATCTTTATATCCCCCACCTTCTGGTAAGCCTCTGCTGCAGCTGGAGCTCTGAAGTGAACTTGGATTGATTTCTGTCACGTGTCATTTGCAATTCTGATGCCACTTCATTAGTTGTAAACACCATCACAACATAGGACAGACTTCCTCTCAGCAGTATACACTATCTCATCTAAAAGTCAGGACAAGCTTCTAATTTAAGCTTTGTAGATTAAATATGAGAACAGATTCTGCAGCCATACTGTTTATTAGTCAACTTACAGGTTCATAAAGAGATTTTGTTGTATGGTTAAGGTGAATTAATGCCATAAAAGAAATAGTCTTGCTATATAATGAAGGGCACTGAAAATCCAATCATATTATACTGCCTGTGTCAATCACCTCTATATTGCATCTTTTTGATCCATAGCATTGATTCATGACAGCAGTTTTAATTTGAGAGGCAGCTATCATCAGCATGGATGTGTAATTAAAGAAAGCAAGAATATTAACAGCCTAGCATCTTAGCTAATGTTACTATTTACTCTATTTTGAGTTTTTGTCTTATAAGCCATCACATGAGCTGTACAAGGCACAACATTGACTTGCTTCCTGGCCTTCAGCACCAGAGAACAACAGGTAACGAAGCAGGTGGGATTAGAAAGATTTTACATTTCCTTGTTGTTTGTGTTTGTATAAAGTTTAGATGTTGTAGAGATGACAGGTTGCAGTAAACCATGCAATCTGTGTTTGTGCCTTAAAATAAACAGGATTTAAAATATCATTACACTTAACATATGAAGAATTATTAAAAATGAAACTTTAAGTTTTTGCATAAATAACATTCATTTAAAAAAATAAGCATAAGACATAACTACCCAAGTGGAGAATACAGTGTGCTGTTTGCAGCATGAGTTTAGCACAGGATTTTTAATCAACTTCAGACTGTGCAGGCTGGACAATTAAAATTTACGTCATAATGTTACAGGAGTGGTTTTGGTTGTATGTGGGGCTCTGAGTAGGGTCATTGAGGCCTTTAAGGGACCAGACTGCGATATTCAAACATTGCTAAACCAGACTTTCACAGAAGAGAGCCCACTTATTGTAGAGCCTTTAGCACTCAAAGAGGTATGCAGCTTCATGACTTGCATCTATCAAAACTCCTTAATCACTTAAAAAAAATACCACGCGCCTAAACAATAAGGAACACTTCCCTTGTGGCTTCCCTACCAGCACAATCTGCATTGCAACATCACAAAAACTTCTTAGGAACAGCTTAAGCAGGGCATCTCCTGTATATAGTACATAAAAGACAATGATATAACAAACTTTTTAAATAAAAAACAATTATAAAGAGTTGGAACAGAATCCAGATCACAGGACTCCCTCTTTGCTCTGCTGTTTAATTACATTTTATTTTTAGCCATATAAATATATATAAATGTTTTTCCAAAGCGCTTTGAACAGGACAAATCAAAAATTAAACAACAGATTGGCAATTAAAAATATACTGAAAGTGTTGTGTGAGCAGCTTTAGTCAAACTGTTTAATTACCAAACCACATAACAAGAGGAAAAAGAACTTAAAGAGGCCAGTAAGTGTCTACAGACAGAAGATGCAACACTTGCGTTGAAATGGGACATATTTAATCCATCCCTGGAGGATGTACTGAGTCTAACAACAAACAGCTGTGTATTACTTACAAAACATATCACAGCAAGGTCAATGGGAGACTCAATATCAGTATCTAAAATGTTATACGTCACTGGCCAATATCTCAACATTTGTGAAGATCACTGATTGAATATTTGATCGCTCCAGTTTTACAAACTTATCCAGTGCAATTTGTGATGCGACACTGCCACCCAGAGATCAAAGTCGGTACACCAGATTTATAATCCCAGAGGGCCAAGACATACGTGATAAGTCCAATGTCATTATGATTTTTTTTTTATTTTAATACTTAAAAAGGAATTAAAAGTCTTTAGAAGATGTCAGTGGAACTCTGTTTCGTCTTGTGAGATCTTAGGGTTAGGCACTGCCCAACTGACTGGTTTGGGTTTAAGTCAGAGTAGGCAACTCCTCTCCTCATGAGCCACAGTCCTGCAGGTTTTAGGTGTTTCCCTGCTTTAATACACCTGATTCAAATAAAATGGATCCAACAGCTTATCCAGGTGATCATTGATTTGAATCAGGTGTGTTTAAACAGCAAAACTTCTAAAACCTCCAGGACTGTAACTGTAGAACAGGGGTGGCCAACATCAGTCCTCGAGCCACAATCCTGCAGGTTTTCCATGCATCCCTGCACCCACACACCTGACTCAAACTAATGAGTCATTGTGCAGATTCTTATAGGTTGTTGGATCCATTTAATTTGAGTCAGGTGTGTTGGTGCAGGGATGCATGAAAAACCTGCAGGATTGTGGCTCTTGAGGACCGACGTTGGCCACCCCTGCTGTAGATGGTCAGATTTGCCTATCTCTGGTTTAGGTTCAAATTGTGTTATTATCTTAAAGAGTTAAGAGCACAGAAATTATTTTATGTGCTTGTGCAGAGATCCATTTAATCTGAATCAGGTGTGTTGCTGTCATGATCCGTGGGTTTTGGTTTAGTAGTCTTGTCATGTTCTATTTTCCTTGTCTTACTTTGTAGGACTTGTGTATTCTGTTGCACTTTCTGGTTCCTGATTTGCTCATTTGCTTCACCTGCTCCCTGTTAGTACACTTCTATATAAATACCCCTTGGTTTCACTCGTATCCTGCCAGTATATTGTAGTCTTCATGTCTTTTTTTTTTTGTCCATATCATGTTCCTGTCATGTGTCCTCTGGTTTGGCTTCAGTTCCTGTTAATAAATTTTAGTTCCTGCACCAGTCTGCCTTGTAAGCCTGCATTTAGATACTTACCATGCTGCAACCCTGACAGTTGCAGCAGGATAGTTGACCTTGAAGACCAGGGTTAGGGATCACTGTCCTAAGTCTGAGTCTCCTTAAAATAAGGAGTCAGTCAGTCAATCAAATGGTGTTACAGGTGTGTGCTAATGTGGGCTTGTTTTCCCACCTGTCTCATCTAGCCTCCTGCATTGTCTCTGCTCTTATCATCTTATAGTTTTTGCTGCTCCTTTCATCTTCGGTTCAGTCTCCTCTGCTCCTCTCTCCTCATGTAGTCTCCCTCTCTTTCCTCATCAGATGCTCTGTTCTGGTCAACATTTTTATGAGAAGAATGGACAAAGAGAGAGGAAAGAAGACATACTATTTTGATCATTCAGTTTTGTATTTTTGTGTTAATAAATTAATTTCTAATGGTATTGGGCGAAATCTACGGATAACAAAATAGACATACACAATTCCGCACAAGGGCCCTAGCCTTGTTAACTAGTCAGCAAGTCAATGCTCTGATGGATGTTTTGGAGTTGGCCACCTTTTGAAGAACTCTAATCTTCCTTCTCTTTGCTTCTCTTTGTTTTCACCTCTAATTTAAAAAAATTAAAACTGAATTTCCTAACATTTATTCACCTTAAAGTATCAAACAGAAATTAAAACTGCATGGACAGCGCTACGGAGCTTTATGTGATGTTAGTTTTTCTTCGGTACATTGCTCAGATCAGAATAGAAACTCTCAAAACTATCAGTTCAAGCTTCACATTGTGTCACTTGTGCACATAAAAAAGCAGTTTCTCATGTCTTTAAACAAGTTGCAAATGCTTTGGTGCATCCATGAAAATGATTATGTACAATTCTGTGCTTTCATTGCTTATACCATGTTGATCAAAATGTATTGTAATGGGTCTTCTTTGAAAAGTCTCACCCCCCTACAACATTTAGGCATTAGTTCATCAGAAAATAGGGCTGGGCAATATATCGAGAGTTTAAAATATATTGAGAGTTTATCACATGTGATATAGAATGAAGGAATATTGTTTGTATCAAGATAGCTTGTTTTGAGTTAAAGGTATCTTGTGGTTTTGCATTTCACAATTTTTTTTTATTTCTGTTATAGTCATTGAAAAGTATTTTTTATTCACTTTGGCTCAAAAGCATTTAATTTAGTATGCAGCTACCTTAATTTAAGTCAATTGTTTTAATGCACATGTGCTGCTGATCCTTAATAAAAGGGTATTTAGCACCAAAGGCTGTAAATTTGAACTGTCTCTTTGGTTACTTGAAAAAAATAAAAATAAATAAAAATATTAGATATACAGGGGTCCCTCGTTTATTGTGGGGGTTACGTTCTGAAAACACCCCGCAATAAATGAAATCCGTGAAATGACGATCTTATTATTTTTTCACAATTCAAATGCTTGTTAAGGCCTAATTATCCCTCCTCGGAATGTTTATAGACATTTCCCAAACTGTAATGAACATTTTCAACATTCTCACACACTTCTCATCCCCACCCTCGTCTGTAACATCATTTTTCACACAAGGCCCGGGTGTTGCTGTCTTTTTCAGAGTGAAGAACATAGTTATAGGATGTTGCTGGTGTTCCTTTTTTTCTGGGCGATAATGTTCTTATACACCGACATGCCACTTTCGATGACATTGGAGAACTGTAATGAGTGGAACATCAAAGGGTCCCACTCTTGTGCAACTCACTGAAGTTCATAGTGATCAGGAATCGATATGAAACACAGTTAAAGAACACAGGACACAAAGTAGATTTATGGACAGAGTCCTTTGACCAATCAAGAAACAAAGGACAGTAGGCGATTCCGACAGTAAAATTTGGACATAGAATGGTTTAAATAGGATTTACATGCAGAGCTGCATACAAAAAAAAAAAAAAAAAAAAAGACCCCAGAAGATGAACCACGATATGGTGATAGACCACTGTATATCGTATAACCTGATTTAGGTCAAAAATATCGAGATATGAAATTTGGTTCATATCACCATGCCCTTTTTCTTTTCCTTTTCATATCGCAATGACATTGTGTCTCAACAAATTACATTAAAAACAGTAAAAACATAAATGTCTACAAGTCTACAATCAATCTCCCACATAGGGTGTAACTTATGGTTTACAATAATTTTCATCAAAACTTTAGCCATAGTTCACATCACAACATCCATTCACTGTACATTGTAGTATTGACAACATGACTAAGCAATTTGGCTGTCTTATCCCAAAACAATGACACAACGTTTTGTTCATTGACACATTTACTTTCGAGAGATGAACAAAGGATAACAAGAGATTGGTTTTTGCAGGTATAATCCATGGTGTTTTGCTATTTGTAAGAATTGTTTCAAAAAATACACTCACTGTTTTGTAGAGAGTGATTTGAGAAATTTACCAAAACGACTGGGAAAAATAGTAATTATAACATTTACCTGTAAGAGGTTAGCATAAGACGTTGTCGCTAGCAAGCTGAGATCTCATCTGCCCCATTTCAAGGTGGGCAGTTCATTCACTATAGGCTACAAAAATAGCAAAAGAAAGAAAGAAAGAAAAGAGGAATAAATAAAAATCTGCACAGATCTGATAGTTTCTCGTTGTCAATTTATAATTTTCATGTTATATTTGTTTTTTTTTTCTTATACTCCCTGTAACTGACTGGTTGACGACTGACGACGTTTTTGGCTTGCTCGAAAATAAATGAACAAATAGATAGATAGATAGATAGATAGATAGATAGATAGATAGATAGATAGATAGATAGATAGATAGATAGATAGATAGATAGATAGATAGAGAGATAGATAGATAGATAGATAGATAGATAGATAGATAGATAGATAGATAGATAGAGAGATATCTTTGATTACGAGTTATAATTATAACCAAAGCTCTGATAGGCACGAACTCTTCGTGCCACAGCAAAATTAAAGATAAGGGTGATAATGATAAGACTTTTTTTCTTCTAACAATGTATAGATTTTCTTGTCACAGCAGGAGCAGGACACAACTTCGCCTTGAAGTGGAAAAATAGGGGTGAAGGCATCAATTAATTCTAAATTCAAAATTTCATATTGATTATCTTATGTGTTAATTTCTGGAGGTTAACTCCAAGTTTTCCTCATTCAGCTGAAAATTAAAGTGGCAAAGTGGGAACATTTAAGCGATTTCATTGAACTGACAGAAAGATTCACATTGTTCTTGATGCTCAAACAATGCGTTACTGCTTTTAATAATAATAATAAAAACATTTTAAAAATGGACGTCTGGGTAAAAACTAATATATCTTCCTTCCACAAATACCCGTAAACTTCAAGCTGCGGCAGCATTAAACAGATTCACTAATTCATCTTGAGGTGTAGCTTTATCTTTAAAAAGTAACAAACTCTTATCTTCAAAAGGTACTTTGATCAGTAAAAGATAAGTTTGGCTTAGGAGGGACATCCAGTATGCACCATCTACGTCTTGCCGCTAGATGTCGCTGCAGGCCAGTGTGTATCCATCGTCTTTTAACATCAACTGTAAATGCTGCTCCCTCCTTCCTCATTCGTGACTGGACTGTTGATGGTTGACTGACATTTCAAAGCCCCTTGTTAAAACTAACTATTATGTCTACAGTGGCCTGTTTATAGAATATCAAACCAAATTCATCAATGCATTTTATATCTGTTGAATGTTGAATAGAAGCGCAGCCTTTCCATAGCTTACATGATATATAAACAAAATTTTGTTTATATATATATGTATATATATATATATATATATTGTGTGCCTCTCTAGTGAAAATGACGTTTTTCTTCTGACACGTCAAACTGAATCAAAGACTCGCGCCGGAAGTTTTGTCTCACCTTCAAAATAACGCATCCCTCTAACTAAATGATAAGTGGGATTTTAATTTAAAAATCACTTCCGTGCTTTAGATCTTAAATTAAACCAACTTGACGTCGATTACAACACACGCACACAGGCTACTCCACACTCTACGTGTGTGTGAAACGCGAGCGCGTGTGTGTGTATGTGTAAACACAGCACGGTAGGCTGGTGTTAGGACCGAAGGGCCAGGAACTGACTGCCGCACAGAGCATTTGGCTGAATTGCGCACAAGCAACCGCTCAGATGAGGAGATGGCAGCCGAATCTACCCGGAGATTCACTAAGAACCTGCTGAAACCGGGGAGCGCGGCGGAGATACGGCAGACGGCATGCAACGCAGTCAGACACTCCGCAGTGACGGTGAGTGGACTTGTGTGGACTGGGGGGGGGAATCACGCTGGGAGTGAAAAACGCATCACACCTGTCGACTGAATCGTTAACCGCCTCATGCCTTTAAACTTCGAACCCTCAAACCATTAGAGCTCAAATAAAAGTGATTTAGTGTTTTTTCCTTATCTGCAACAGCCGCACCACTGCACCGTAGCTGAAGCAAACCTGGCATTGACATTCATGTTGCATCTTTTTGTGCAGTGGTTCGGTGCAAGCAGCAGTGCAGCAATGCTGTTCAGCTGTATTGATTCTGCAGTGGAACAATTCGATAGGCTACAACTAAAACTGATAAAGCTCAGTAGGCTGAGTGCTGAATCCCCGCATTTGATTCTAATATGAACTGAATAATAAATCGCTTGTATTGGCTGGGAATGTTACAGTCATCGAGACTATGACATTCCACTGTGGGTTGGAGTTCGTTTAGTTTTGTCTGGATAAATGAATGAAATGCAAAAATGCGACCTGGTTGTAGGATAGTAGCATGCGGCATGACAGGTAGGTTTACGGTCAGGTTTGCATCTGCCCAGCGGTGCAATAAAAACACCGGGGAAGAGGGAAGGGTGGGCAGAAAAATGGTGACCAGTTCTACAAATGGACTTGATTTTCGACTTATTATATATTCAGGATTGTTTGATACTGTGATATATGAAAGGTATGCTCCAGTGGGTGTGTCACGCCTCATAGTGAGAGGGTCTAATTGACAGATAATGTTGTGGGAGGAGGGGAAAATAATCGTGGCGCACAAGGACATGCACAAATACACAAAAGGAAAAGGATTTGTGTTTTGGTGATGTTCTTTTTATTAATCTAGCAGCTAACAAATCAACAACCTTTTGCGCGCGCGCGTGTATAAACGTGCGTGTCAATTCTGTGGAGATTAGCATAGAGAAAGGTCACTCCACTCGAGTCTTTTTTTTTGCTCCTACTCCACATCTCTTCAATTCGGTGTTAGTGTGTCAGTGGGACAGATGCATTACCGAGTTTATAGTGAGAATTGGCTGGAATAAAGAGGGATAATCTAATATAGCATGGCAGAAGACAGGATTTAAATAATTGTCTGCCTCTCAGTGAATGAAATGCTCTTTCGGTGTCTGATGCTTCTCCCTGGAATATAAACATTTTCTATAAGCAGCTAGGTGCCAGTATTTGGTTTGCAAGCAAAAATATTACCAGGCATTTTAGACGGGAAGTGAATAGGTCTGAATAAAGCGAAAACACTCTTTATTCTGAAAACATAAACATGAGCCTAACCTGTTAAGTGGAAAAGGTCTGCCAAAAGGTCGGATATTATGTATTCAACATTAAAGTTGTAAATGACTGTGACTGTAAATGTTGGCTTGGTGAGACAAAGAAGAGTAAAGTAAAAACCTGAGAGCTTAAACCCTACAATAAGTTAATTCAGATGATTTACTGTGTTTTCAGTGGCATTTTTCTTTTGTGGTTTTGACCCACTTGTACTCTTAGAGGGAAGGGTCTTTGCAAATCTTCACAAATTGTTCTGAGTGATCATTATCCTTTCATTAATTATTTCTGTCCTAATGGAAGCTGTTTCTTTTGAGATAACAAAACCACGAAGCACAATACAAGAGGGAACTGAATGGCTTCCTAATAATGTGAATTTTTGGTTGTGACCTTTACAGTCACTTGATGTCAATTCCACAGAACAACGATGACCGAGTAAAGTTTCTCCAGTATCATCAACATCTTGATGTTCTTGTGTAATCTGTCACTTTTCACCAGTACACACCCTAGAATATCAGATAAGAAATAGTAAAAAACTGAGAAGACAACCGGAGAGCACAAGTCACCATAGTTCAGTGCATGATTTGATATTTCTGTGAAGCCAATATTTTCTACCCATTTCTTGCACACTTATTATTGTTGCTCATTATTAAGTCAAGTAAGGTATGACAAGTGGTTATTTGTTATGCAGAACTTATCAGAACACACATCATGTAGGAAATAAAGTGTGGTTTAATCTACTTGAAGAGAGAACTGAAATGGAAACCATGACTAACATTCACACCAAAACCAGTATGTGCTAAGACACCCTGCAGTGTGACTGACTTGTTAATCTCAATTAGTTACTTTATGTTGAAGAAGTAATCGTTTTAAATATGATAAAGAGAAACTTCAAATACAATGTAAATGTATAGATATAGGCTGCATATAGGGGGATAAATGCATGTGTTTGGACTGCATACAACACTTGTGGCTGCAGGCTTAATTTAAGTGGGAGTGTAAATGTCCATACATGCTGTGTGTACGCGTGTGGACATTTTTGTGAGTGTGTTAATGCACAGCCTTTGTTAGGGAAAGAAAGCAGGTCAGCAGAAAAGGCCCTATGGCATAACATTCACTGAAGCGTTAAGTCTCTCCCTCTTGCTGACCCTGTCTCACTTTTCATTGTCACCAGTTTTCTTTTTTAATTTACTTAATATTTGCCCCCCTTCTGACAAATTATCTCCCCTTCCTGCCATGGGTATCAAGTTCTTCTACATCTAGGTTGCGTGCAACACCTTTTTCTCTGTGTTGCTCACTGGCCCACTTCTCTGCCCAGGGTCCCTTCCAAGGTTAGATCAGTTTTAGTGTATTGGTATGTGTAAAGCATACATGATACTTGGTAAATCCCCTTAGCGCATGCTGCATTTTTCTCTTGATGAGCAACTCTGCAAAAGCAATCATTGCTCGTAAAATGTTTCTCAGAGTGGTTGGCTCACCCATCCTCTAATATGCAGGGAACATGGAAGAGTAGATACATAACTAAAAGATGTAAGGATAGGTGAATCTTACTTTAAAAAATCATTACAATGATTACTTTACACAAAATGATTAAATAGAATACAAAACCAGACAGACAAATGTTCTAGGTGATTTTTATTTTCAATGCTCTTGTTTAAAATGTTGCAACAATAAAGTTCACTGTATTATGGATCAGTGAGGTTATTTATCAGAGCTTTCAGCAGAAGTGAGCAGCATAGAAGTGGAGACACAAGTGTTATTCATGTTGTCACTCTGGCTGCCTGCTATGATGCGCTACGTGCCGTACCATGCCTCCAGGATGCCAGCCACACCAACCACTCATTCAAAGACCGAGGCCAACATGCCCACCCTGGCATCGCTACTGCACTGAGTTTGTTTGCCCATTAGAACAGGGTTGCTTGTATGCAGTCATCCTCACACTTCAGACCATATGCTCACTCATGCAGTTTTGGGTGTTACATCACTATGGTCCTGTTCCCCTTGGGCAGATAATGCCACTCGTTGGCCTTGGCCTCCTTAGTGTCCTTATGGCAACACTATTTTCAAGCTTGGTCACAAATGGTTATTACTGGTGCCCAGTTCCAGCCTTTGGGAATTTTGCACAGTTGTTTTTTTTTTTTTTTATATATATTTCATTATGTTTGATTGCAGCTAAAGCATTACATTTTGATAACAACATCCCAAAGTAATCTGCCACCCTGACCGTTGATGGGCACAATTGTCTCTCTCAGATGTTGCTAAAGACATTTTTTACCCATCCTCCATATACTAGTTCTTCACTGTGATAATAACAGATTGGATGGCTTTCGTTAATGTAAAAATGTACCTATAGCTTTAGAAACTAACTGAAAAAAACACAGTAGAATTGTATTTTAGTCAGACATTTTAAGCCCTCTGGTTTGGTTGTCGTTAACCAATGCATTTCCCTTCCACACTCAAGTGTGCCCTCATTTACTATTAAAGCCAGACCAACATGACTAACATCTAAAAGGAAACACACACCATTATGCTGTGAGAAAAAGAGGGCCACATTTTGTTTAAGCCTCCAATGCTTCAGAGTTATGCAGATTTACAATTTATGTATGTGTAACTATGCCAGAGCTTACACTGGCATATCTAAAGTCATTGACTTCCATTGAGCTTGTATTTTTCTTTCTTGCATTTATCAGTTTCTAACTCATCTCACCGTTGACGCTGTAAAAGAATAATTTATTCTTCTGTTAACTTTTAACTTGTTGCATAAATGTAATTTAATTTTGTCTGCTTTCTCTTAACATATATAGCTTTATTTCTCTAGCTTCTGGGCCAGTCCCAGTCTGTACGTCAAGGTCTTTTTTCTGTTATAATACTCTAACCTGGCTTGTCTGCTTGTTTGAAGCAAAAATGTATGTCAACCAGTGTGAAGCACACATTTGTTGGTGGGGGAGCTCCCTTGGTAGACATGCCCCAGTGATATGTTGTGGCTGTCTCTGGTCATAGAAGGACATGCTGTCGGTTTGACTCTGCTCTCTCCTCATGATGCATCGTGTTGGCTGCCCGGGGTGCGTTGTGTGTTACTGCTGACCTGCCAGTTTATCCAGCATACACAATTGTCTGTATGTGTGTCTTTGTGTATTCGTTACACGTGTGCGTGTTCTGATTAACCATTTATTTAGGCTGCTCAAAAGTATTGCACATGGGTTTGTAAGTGCTCTTGATTTGACCATAGTGTGTGATTGTTTAAAAAGGAGAGATGTCAGTGGTATTTTGATTAACCGCCTGCAGCACAAGCTAATATGCCTGTCTGTTTTCTGGAGGTGCAACTAATAATTTTGAAAATCAATTGTCTCAGAGGAAAGAAACCAGTTAGTTTACCAGTAATTACTCTCCTGCTACTCTGATTCAGTCACCACAGCAACAGAGAAAGGTCAATTAGGATGGAATTTTAACAGGAAAGCCTCCTGTCATTTCTCACCTATCTCATCTTTTTCCTTTCCAGTTTATCATTGTTCCTCTCTTAGATCATTCCTCTGTTCTCACGCTCATCCCAGACTTTCCAAGATGTCTAATCAATTAATATGTGTTGTAGCTCACTACTTAGTCTTATTTTTTTCAATACTATGTCATATTGGGTGTTTTCTACCCATCTCTTTATCTCTAGTATTTTTTCATTCTAAAGTTGCCACTGAGCTCAGTTAAAAGACACTTTCTGTATGTTCTGTGCAGATCCTGATGTTTCTATCTGTTGCTACATCGTATTTGTTTTGGTCAGGGAAAGACAAGACAGAGACAGATGTAAACCATAACTGGACCAGACATCACCACTTTTAAACATTTTAGATGGCCAGACCATGAAGAGGGGAAACCCAGAGAGAAAATTAGGGGAAGAGGGATAAGAAGAGAGAGATTCAATATCTCTGTCATCTGTCCCAGAGGACTTTACACTGAAACTGTGCTGCAGATATCTTGCTTTCCTATTAGCACACCATCATAAGTTTGTTCCTTTTCTGTGAGTATAAATAGTAATTTATCTTGAAACATTTGCATGTCATGATGTAAGTCTTATTTGGAAAGTTGATTTCACAACACGTTACAGCAGAAAGTGAAGATGCTGTTGTCTTTATCCCCAGTGAGTCTAACATCCAGCTTCTTCACAAATCTACAGAAACACTTCCTTGCCTGTCTGCCAATGCCGGTATTCTCTAACATAAGTTGGGGTTTTGGAAATCACAATATCATGTAACATGTAACCGTAAGAACCAAGACTATGTGAGAAAAAAGACTCTCCCAACAAGGATAATCATAGGAGCATATTTTTGTCCTGGACTTTGTCTGTATTGACCGTTAAACTTTCATGGATAAAAATATTAATTCTCTGTGAAAACTTTTGAGTTAAAATTCAGTGCAATGATAATTTTTTAAGATATGAAATATTTCACATAGCAAACATCGTACGGTATACAATGCTGGCTGCTAATGTAGATGCGAAGATAACTAGTAAAAAGCTGAAAAGAAAAAAGATGCATTTGGGTCGATGAATGACTGCAACATTTTTGCACTGTAGACCAGCTTGGCTGTGACATGCCTTGATTTTCCATGCCACACTTGTGTCAGCCACCTATGAGATGGACATTGTCTTCAATTTGACTTGTGATGCTATTAATCCAACTTGCAGCTATGGAAAATGACCTAAAAGTGAGTTTGCAACATTTAAATACCCAACAAAAGTATTATCAACCAACTCTCTTTTATATTTACTGCATAAGATTAGTCATATTTTTCTCTAATGCCCCTCATGCTCCAAGTTTCGCTACCTACAACACCCCAACCAATGCAAGGGACTCAAAGATACCTCATGCTGCATACATCCTTTTATCTTAGTTTGCGTGTATCTCATATCACACTCTATACTATATGACAAACCAGACTGTCAGATTGTAACCTCATAAATTGTGTTTGTGCATGCTCTGGTACTGTGAAACAGGATGTCATGCTTGCTATGTCTCTTTCTGACAATGTGGATTTGGTACTGAATTTTTGAACAACCCAGCAAAGCATTTCTGAGCTGTGCAGGGCTTTGTGGAGCTTATTAGCAGGGTGACTTGTTTATTTTTTTTCTTCTGTTAAACTCCCACCTCACCACACCTACCTCACTATTTCCTCAGCTGTTGATGTTTGCCTCTGCCCTTTATGTTTTTAGGTTATCTTCAGCGTTTTTGTGATCTGTGCTTCTTTTTTTCTTGTTTTACCTTTTTCATTCCTGCTTGGTTACCCTAATTGCCTACACTTTCCTACAATCACCAGTGTGTTGTACAACATTGTGTGTCTGTGCTGGCAGCAGTATAGAGAAAAGGATGAGGGGAGTGACCGAGCTTTACACAGTTTAGCCATGTTTGCTTAATTGCATTAGGGGCTTGCACTACCAGGCTTTGGTGTGTGTGGCAGTCTTGATTTTCTCAATGACTCATTTATAAAGGACAGATTAATAAAAGCAGAGAAAACTGAAAATCTAAGCCTGTCACTGTCACTACTGACACTGTCTCATGCTGAATCTCCCCACTGTTTGAGCCCTGTATGATGCACTGCAAAGTGATCTCAGTAGTGTGTGTGTGTGTGCTGTATGTGAGCACAGGAAATAAACTTTTTTTTTTTAAATTGTTGTTGCCTTGTACTGTCAGGCTCCCATTTATTGAATGTATTTAAAAGAGGGGATGCAATCTATTTTGTTAAGGTAGGAAAACGGAACAGAGAGAAAGTGTGTGTCTGTGTGCATGGTGGAGTTTGTGAGAGGTCACATGAGAGGAGGAGTGACAGAGTGAGAGAGGTCCCCGGGGCTCCATGCATTGTGCTAATGTACGTTCACAATAGGCCCTTTGGATTAGACTTCAGAGCTAGTGAACTGCTCCATTTAGACTTAGCTGACCAGGCTTTGCATCACTGAAGCTGAACTTTTATCTACTTACTCTTTCTCTAAAGCTCTTCATCCTGCCTCGCCATCCTGCGCCATACCTTTATAGTCCGCCACTGTCCACTTGTCCATCCAGACTCTTTTCACAGTTCTGGTGGAGGGGGTGGCACAGCAGTGGCGGGGGTCCACTTCACATACTGGACTAAGAATAGTTCAGTGACTCTGCGAGTGAATTGCAGTCTTGTCTGTTTTCCTCAAACTGCATTCCAGAGTAGGAGGCTTGAATATGCTTCTGCCATCGCCGACCGACCCCCCGTGCTCTGCGGTCCTCGCAGAGTCTCTTATACTAATACACACTTCATGGTGATGAGACAAGATGTGGACTTTCCCTCATTAACTGCATTCAGTGGCAGGCTGGGGTGAGACAGACAGAACTGTCTAACTGGGCAGAATGTAAAGAAATGTGCCAGATGCTAAAGTCTATAAATTTCAAAACAGAGACATGTTTTAACTGCATATAGTCAAATCTGTCAGAGCTTTTTATCCTGATTTACTCTGCCTCCTAACCGGTCCCTCATGGCGTTGATCAACACAGCCACACCGGTGATAATCCCTTTTCAAACCAGAAAGTGATTCACACAAAAAAGAGATGCAACCATTGTTTTTGTTCACCATAAAGGAGGTAATAACAAATGGCTACAGATGGTGGCACAACCTTTTCACCCAAGTGATCCCAGTTTGATTCCTGAGTGGAATTGTCAGTGTGGGCATGGGCATTAGCCAGTCTCTCAATAGTAGAATGTGGAAGTGGTGCAAATGTCAATCTGAGTTGTCTTCAGTGAGAGTTTGCATAGCTATAATGTGAAAATGAGGCAGATGTTTCTGGTTGTCCTCAGCTTTCCATCACTGTAGTACTGCACAAAAGCAATGCAGACGGTCTACTGACTGACATCTGCAGGGGCTGTATCAGTGTCATTATTTCAGCTATTTATGTAAGCTAATTATGATTTTCAGACAAGATGCATTTCCATTATGATAAAACAGTTAGCTAGCTAGTTGTCAGAGACAAAGCTAAACTACATGGCTGGCTCATCCAAGGCTAATACATTGCTGTAGGCCTATTTAAAACAAAACAGTGTTAGGAGCAGGGTTAGCTTTTGCTTGCTTAAAAAAAAAATAATAATCCTACTGCATCATGGAGCCCTGGTTTCAGACACACTTTAAAATCCCTGAACAGAAAATTGATGAAAAACTCTTTGACAGTCCAACTTCACAGTCAAATAAAGCCTACTTCTCAGTTTATCAACTTTTTTATGCATATCCCACACAAACCTCTGAATTTACCCTACTCAAGTAAAATTACTTCAAAATACGTAAAATGGCCTGTTCAAATCATGGAGTAATCAATGGCAGGTTTTATATGTTACTCTAATATAAAATAATATTTGCTGTAATATTTGAACTTGTTCAAAAAAATGTTTTTTTTTTTAAACTAGCAATAAATAGATTTTAACATAATTTTCTAAGTACTTTTTTGCTACATTTTGGATCAAGTTACTTGTTTCCAGCCTTTAAGCTAAACTGGAAAAACATGCTGATATGAGAAAAGCAATTACAACCACACGGTAGTTTAACCTTAACTCTGTATGTCTGTCTGAGTTATGACTCTTGGGACGTTATGGTCAATGTGGTCTGCCATGTATCATCTTCATACATCTGCCATCTGCTGTTCTGCCAAGTCACATTGATTAGGCTTAAAGATCCCACTCATTGCTATTCATTCTTACTAACACACAGAGGTGTCACCTTGTCATGTTTTACCTCAGGAAACTTAACCTGGAGCCAAAATACTCAAAAACTGAAGATGAATAAGCAGTACAAGAATCATGTTAAAGAGGGCAGGAATCTGGAGCAATGCTGTCTAATCTTTGATTTAGAAGCTTTCTTTGTGTCTGTGTTATCTCACTATTTTATGTCTTACTTTCCATCTTCTTGTGTGTTTGCTGTGCATTAATTTTAGATGCCTCAAATGTCAGCCACAGGGTTGAAAGGGGATCTGCAAAAGAAATAGGAAAAAAAACATTAAAGGCAAGATGGAGGAGGGATTTGAGTCTGAAAGATAGGGGATGGGCTGGATGAAGGAGGAAGGAAAGGGGAAAAGGTAAAGGAGGGTAATACATATGAGATTGCATGAGGAAAAGTCTTCAGAGCAGCTGCTTCTGTCTAAACTGGGACCTCAGGGAGACGGAGCAGTGCTGAGTGGGCGTCTGGTAGATTGTTAATGCTGGTGTGGAGGTTATACAGAGGTTACATGTAGGCTTTGTGTAGGTGTCATATGTAGGTGTCATGACTGCATGATTTATTATAAAGTAAGCATTCAAGTAAGATTTTTTTTCACTATAGTGACTGTGAATTGCAAAAGCTCCCCAGAATCAAGCTTATAGTATTGTTCGTAATGCTCATAACCATAGTAACTTATTACTGCAATATCCATTGCGCTGGTATGTATTTCTGGCATGACTGCATTAAAGTAAATATTGGCTTGGACCTGATTTAAGATTAATATGCCAAGTTCAGAGTAAGGACACATTTTTCGAGCTAACAGAGTTACAGGAAACAGAAATCATTAGGGATAATTGTTTGAGGAATAGTTACGGTTTCCTGGTGTCAGTGGCCCAGCCTTGCAATAAAAGTAGAATTAAGGTTTGGAGATTTTAGACTTTGATTTAGGCCAACTGAAACAAAAAATCACTAAGCTGTCTTATTGGTTGAAGACTATCTTACCTGGAAACAGGAAGCATTAAAGGTCTAACAGCTGTGTTAATGACACCAACAATCAATACATGGCAGTTTTTAGGCAGGAATAATGGCTGCAGTGCTGAACTGTACTTTTTCCAATATGATCAAGTTTTAATAAACGTTGCCAAAAACTCCCCTCTGAGCCCCCCCGCTGTTGAATTTTTCTAGGATGGTTAATGGCCCTTATTAGCTTAAACCTTTCATATATTAGCTGATATCTGCTGATGCTTTGCCAGTGTTAATTTTAAAATAAAAATGATAAAATTATAAATAGAATCTCTGTTTTTGAATACATTTTTCTATAAGATGTCAACTTTTACAAGTGTATATTGTAGAGTTCATTGGAAGTGGGTGACCTCAGCCCTCTATGATGAGACCCGAGACATCACAGGAGGGGAGGGGAGGGAGTAGAAAACAGCGGAGAGATGTGGAGAGATGCCACGTGGGAGAGTGAATTAATGAAGCACCAGTACTGTGACAGAGGTTCTGTGTGTCAGCTGCTCTTTCTATAGCTGCTTTGCATGTTTCAGAACTTAGATTTTTCTCTCATGATGATTTTCTATGCATGTTGGAGTCAGGAAGTTAAAGTCAGAGTGAGACAGGTGAAGTTTCTGCTTGCAGAAGTGGTACATAATGGAACAACAACATATTTGCATGTAGAACTGTAAAATGAGCTTGATTTTAAAATACATTATAATTTAGATGGCTTATTTTCCTCATAAAATTATTTGGATTACCCGCATTGATGACTGTGTAACCCATTCTGCCATCTATATTTATTATCATATTATTAACTGTATAAAAATAGAATAACACTATCCTTTGTACATATAATTTACAGCTGCAGTTAAATTACTCTCCCACTTTCACCTAAATGCACCTCTCAGTCGAGCCCAATTTGATCTAATTTGCTGATAAATTTTCTATGATCTTAAAGGTGGTCCGCTGAATGGCACATACTGGATACAAGTAAGGATTTTTATGTGTCTGGATGCGGAAAATACTTTTTTACAGTTCTTCGGAGGATGAGATGAAATGACAGTAAATAAAGTTCAGGTTCACTGTTTTTTACTGTTTTCCGTTCCAAGTTTTGGAATGAATTTCAAGGGGGAAGTGAATCTAAAGAGAATGAATGGAAATTTTTAACAATGCCCTCCTTTCCCGGCAGTTGTTACTCACTTACTGCCCCTCTGCATATTCCCCCATCTCATCTCCCCTCTTTTGCCCCTTCCCCCAACCTCCCTCCTGCCTCAGGACTTTAGTTAAAGACATTTTAATAGCTTCCTTTTCTAAACAAACCAGCTGCCAGTAGATCAGATAGGATCTCTGGTGCACAGCGCCTCCTGGAGGTTAATTATTGCAGTCATAGCAGTGAGGGCAATAGCGACACAGTGAGGGGACTGGCACATGGGGAGGCACTCCCTTATCATTCATACATGCTGCTATGTGGAGTCCTCAGCACTAGATGGCATTGGCAGTGTGCTGTAGCTCTGCTCTTCCTGTTGCCTCCTCTAGGATGGAGCTCAGCTCAGAATCACATAACAATGCCCAATAGTATACACTGTCTTCCTGTTCTGTCAGCACTTTGATATGTAATGTAAACACCTCACTGAATGATTGCTTGATTTGTCGTCTTTAAAATCATGATGGTGATTAATAATTCTGCCTTGCAGAATATTTACAAGAACATTGTTCTATCTGCATGAGGGAATTTTTTTTTGCAACATACCAGCACTCGTAACTAATCTAATCTTGTCTGCAAGTGTAAAAGCAAAAAAAGTATTCCCCATGAAAAACTGTCAGATTCACACAGACAAAAAGTTCTGAACGCTGTCTTTCTCTGTGCAATTGCACTTCAACTGGGTAACACTGTATATTTGTGCAATATGTGCAATCACCTGAAACACCACAAAAAGTAGTTACTATACACATTGTCTGTCTTCCTGTTAGTGTGAGCTGGTGTGCTGTGGTGATGCATCCGCATACTGAGGTTTTACTGAGAACAGCATATCAGAAATAAGACAGTGAAAACATCACTAGTGATGGGATGTTAAAGATTTTGGTGTTTGATAAGATAGGTATTGTAGGTAAATCGTGAGCTGGTTATCTTTCTATTGCCTACTATCTGCACTGTTTTTTTCCACTGTTTACTACCACTCACCTGTACACCTTTTGCTGAAACATAAAAGAAACAAATCAGAAGGAAACATAAACATATAAAATTTAAGCTGTTTTCAACATTACTGATGTTGAAGGCCTTCAAATCTTTTTTTCTGTTTATGTTTGTCATAGAGATAGAGCCATAAAGATTTTGGAGTACACATTTTTTTTTAAGTACAGTCAACAAAATTTTACCATCTTTGTAGTACATCAAAGAAAACCACTGTATGCACACAGTGAAAGAGTACAGGCGTAAAACAGAAAGAGTTTGGCCTTGTGTCCCACTTGTTGCTCTATGAATGCTGGGGCACAAGCTCTGGTCTGCTGAGCACCCAGCACTCTTGAGTGGCAGCATCCTTCCTGTGTGGTTACCATGGGAACAGGAGAGTGTTTTCCCAAGTAAACCCAGTGGAGATCCACACCACATCAAATACTGCTGCCATGAGTCAGCCTCCTGCTCTACAGGGAGTCTAACTATAGTAGAACTAACTGCTTACAAGGCAATGTGCAGGAGTTTTTAATGGATTGTGGTTTTTTACTTGGCCTAGTTGGCTTGGGCATTCTAAGTCTGCAGATCTGCTTATGTTTGTCCTTTGTGTTTAATAGTTAACCTACATGCATATGCAACATGCACACTCACAGCAAAGCTTTTGTAAAAGTGGACTATAAAATTGCTACATTGTCATCCTAAGAATTGTTTAGCAGAGTAACAGTTCAGCTGGGAACAGAAGGATCATAGGGACTGAGGCTCCACAGCTGGAATATATTAATTCCACCAATGATGGGAGCTCTCTGCCCCGCACACCCCACTGATGTAATCTTTTACAGAGGTTCACTTGCACACAGTTTAACCCTGCTTGCACACAAGCAGAAGCATGCAAGCACACCTACACACTTAGCAGCAGTACACACATACACGAATGTCTTCTAATTTATTTGGTTGTTACTAATATTAGAAATAGATGTTAGTATGTAATTGTAAATTTTTCAGTGTTTTCTCGAAGTTTTTGGTATTGGGTTGGGGCTGGGGGGGGGTGATGAACCACCATTTGACCGGTGTTGGTGTTGCACTTCTAAATAAAATAATTTTTTTATTAATTATTATTCTAATGTACTAATCAAGCTGGCCAGTAAAAAAATGTCACAACTCTGACCTAAATCTTTTCAATTGTATGCATGATGCACATACTGTTTGTTTTATATTTTCCTTTGTTAAAATTTAAAGCCCATTCAGTGATGTCACCAAATGTATTACTTCAAAATATTTTGATTATTAAAAGATTAGTGTTCTTTTATGAAATTATTTCTTTATATTTACTACTGCTAATCAACTATGGTAAAACATTGCAGGTACTTTCCAAGCTGGACTTTCCTCGCTTTCCCCTTTAAAGAAGGGAAGTGTAGCTATTGTAGAAAAAAGCAACAGAACATAAGCAAGCTCTTTCTTAGTATCTGTGATCTAGTATCTTAGTATTTGAACCTTAGAGAAAAAATTCAAATCTTTAAGCAGACTCCTCGGTCAGAAGACTTCAAGAACTTTATTAACATTGGTACACATATGTGCAGTTTAAGTACAGAGGGATTCTCTGCGCAAAGCTAAAGGAGCAAGAGTTCATAACACAATAAATAGATAAGAAACAATAGAAAAAGAAGATAAGAAAATAAATACAGGAAAGTACATGGCTATGACTGAAATACCTCACCCACGGGGTAAAGTTTATTGAAAACTTCAACATCTTGAACTAGACTGCTTGGTGCCAACCTACGTCATGCCCTTGGGCTGCTTTCCCCAAACAAGAATGTGTGTGCAAGTGTGAAGGACTGTGCACATGACTCGTTCCCACCTGATGCCTCTCTTCAACATCATCTAGAACATTCAGAGAATGTCTCTGTTCCAGTTGGATCCAACATGATCACAGACCATCTACCACCAAGCTTAAAATTTTCTTTGTTCATCTACGACTGCTCCTGTAACAATTTTAGATTCACCTGAATAATCATTTGTTGAGTCTGGGTGTTTGCAGAACTTAGATTACTTTTAGATAAGAAGAAAGCAAATTTGGGCTCTCCGTAATGGTCCTCAGTTGATCCAGATCCAGTTGATCCATCATACATGGAAGAAATTAGATAGATATAGTAATTATTATAACGTTATTATGAGTCTAAAAGACCTTCTGTGATTTACACAAGGAGTCTCGCAAGTATCAGTTATTGCTCCTCATCAATTTATACATTATTTCCCTTTTTGGACTAACCAAATCACTGGTCATTTAACTTGCTTTGTTTTTTTGTTTTTAAGAAAATAAAGCAGCGAATGTAGCAAAGTCTTCCTTCAGCAAACAAGACTATGACTAAAACATTTCCTCTTAGCAGGATTGGAGAAAAGCTAACAGATGATGTTAATACACTAAAACTCACACTAATAAGATTTTTTTCATTGATACCTATCTAAATTTCACTGGCCACAATATAGTAGAACTGTTCAGACTTCCTAAAATTAATAAGATCATAGGCTATTCATTCAAACTTTTACAAAAAAGTCAAATTTATTTAAGATCATTTAAGTTGCATTCTGAAATTCATTAATGATACTTTTCTTTTCTTCATTGATTTCCTGTCTCAGTGACATGTTAGGTTTAAGAGTTAATGCAATCTGTGTCCAGAGTTTGGATGGAACATGCTTACAGCAGCCCATTTATTATGACTTGTGTTTGGGAACACTGTAATGGCAAACATGGTGATTGAGAGTACAACACCACGATAGCTATGTAACATGGGGACTTTGCTGGCAGCTAGAGGACATGTTTGTGTGGGCATATTTGCATGACAGAACCATTGTGGAAGGCTGGCACACGAACAAAGCCCGTCTGTGGTTTCTGTGTCTAATAGCTGCTGTTATAAGGCATGTTGCACTGAGTAGCCTTTGAGAGGCAGTGAATCTGGAAGCACAGAGGTGGTGTGGAGGAGTTAGTGATTGGTGTGGTTAATGTTTCTCTTTTTTGTCCACTTCTTATGTTGCATGAGATGTATGCCCCACCATCTCCTACTGAGTGGGG
This sequence comes from Melanotaenia boesemani, assembly GCF_017639745.1. Classification (NCBI taxonomy): domain Eukaryota; kingdom Metazoa; phylum Chordata; class Actinopteri; order Atheriniformes; family Melanotaeniidae; genus Melanotaenia; species Melanotaenia boesemani. The sequence goes on along the minus strand of NC_055690.1, from coordinate 20,557,642 downwards.
CATGTTAATATTTGTACACTGTGTCGGAGGGGCATTGCAGTTCTGCATGTGCATGCTTTTCTGTGTCTTTGTGTGTTATGCTTTTTATATATAGCTATGTTAAGTATTACAATAATGAAAACATTCATGTGGGTGGTGGGTGGGATTTTCTGCCACACTAACACGGACACTAAATACCTTAATCATGACCAAACAACATCACCATGGTTACCTCTTGCTTTCTGCAGGCAACCAAGAGAGTGCAATTATGTGGACCTACATTATTTTGTGTCTCAATTGTAAAAATGTCTGATGGCCTTTAAAAATTATGCATGCAGCTAAATTAGGTAAATATCTAATATTTAAATTCCACAGTGTTAATTACTTTCTATTCTGGTGATATTTCCATTTGAATCTATTGATATCAAGGGTCTATAAAGATTTTTTTTTCTTTTTTTTCTTCTGAGCAATGCAAATAATACTATTGATGTGACACATATAGCCAAATTCAGTAAAAAAAACTGGAAAAATATTGTACAATTTGTGAGTATGATAAATGAGATAAGCTCAATCTTCTGACAATGCTGAACTGAATGAAGCAGGTATAGAAGATGGATTGAGGGATGTACATAGAAGACACTGTGATCTGTAATGTAAAGAAATGAGCAGCTGGAAGGGAGCGTTGTGAGGTGGAGGTGCGCACCTGAGAGAAAAGGATCAGTCAAAAGAAGCATAACACATTACATGAATGATAGTGAGGTGGGTGCACAGGTAAAGATGCAAGGAGTAGAGGTAGTGAAGGTGGATGTGTTTAAATATCTGGGGCCATCCATCCAAAGCAACAGACATGCACAAGAGAGTGAATAATAAGGCAAGGTGGAATAGGTGCAGATGAGTGGCAGGGGTATTCTGTGACAGAGTGATAGCTGCGAGAGCGGAAAGTAAGGCTTAATATCTGGTAGTAAGACCAGTAATCAAGTCAAGTTTGAAGATGGTTGAGTGACCAGTATTGACAGTTAAAGAGAGGCAATAGTATGATTGGACATGTGCAGAGAATGGATAGTGGATATACTGAACAAAGAACATTGAAAACAAAGTAGGAGGATAACAGGAAGAACACGGAGAAGGTTCATAGGTGTAGTGGAGAAAGACACAAAGATTGCTGGTGTGACAGAAGTGGATGTAAAGGATAAAATGGATGCAGATGATCCAGTATGGCAGCCACTAAAGAAGAAAATTAGGGTATGGCCAACTCATTTCTATACTTGCTGTATGCCTTAGCTTAATTTATGCATTTTTGTAATCCTAACTCTTAATGCTGATGTCCATGTTCATTTGGGCTTTGGAGTAGGGCTGGGTGATATGGCCTAAAAATAAAATCTCAGATTTTTTTTATAACCAAATCTGATTTCCGATTTTAAATGATTTTTTTTCTTTTCTTTTACAAAACATAAATACACTTATTGAAAACATTTATTTGTTTATATAAATGAATGCCATTAAAAATAAAGCATATAATGTCATAGCTTTTCCACCATATAAACGACTTCATATCTTACACTACCGTTCAAAAGTTTGGGGTCCCTATTGAATCCCATGGCAAAGTGACCCCAAACTTTTGAACGGTAGTGTACATAGAAATATGCAACACAATGCATCTGTGATCTCTTTCCATCTGGATCCTTATCATACAGGATCCACTGCAGAAATAATTCCCCTGATGAAGTTTGTCTCTTAACTAGGGTTTGCAGCATCTCTCACTGTAGTCATATGCACAGCTAAATCCCAGGCATGAGTGAAGGGTCACTTCACTGAAAATCTGTCAGACCAACACCGTTCTGGTGTGGAGGGAGGGCTAAGTCTGCTGCTAATTAACTATGGAAAAAAATCACGATTTTCACAAAAATAAATCTCCAGAAATGGAATATTTGATTTATCGATTTTATCGGTTAATCGCCCAGCCCTACTTAGTAGCTTCTTATATCTTCTTGGTTATATGCACCTAAAAACATGCACAGATACAAAAAGATGCTGTTTCCAAATGACAAAAGTCAGTGGAGGTTGATGGGAAAAAAATCTTTCCTTTGTATTTTAATAGACTGAGTTATTGAATTGTTTTCCGTAAATACATCCATGTCCTAGTGATTATATTGGGGGTTATTCTATTGAGGAATTACAATAGCTCATAGGAGAGGTATTTTAATTGGAGATTGTTTGATTGATAGGTGTCTTTGCCTGTCCGTGTTAGTCAGCTGGACTGGTTAACTGTGTTTTATCTTTTATTCTCAACACAGACATACTGGCCCCAGTGTTTGGAATAAGATGGCAGCAAACATTAAATCAAAATCAAAGCAGCAAAAGTCATCTTCAGACATTACAAGCAAAGTTTTTCTTGAAATTTAGATTTTGGCCTGCTTCTAGTTCAACAAGTACAACTGGCACAGAAAACAAAGGGAGAGTTTATGATGACAAAAATTTCAAATTGCTGCAAAACATATGAAAGCCATTTTCTCCTGAGAATGTTCTTTTTTCTCTTTTAGTTTAGCCATGCTTAGTGAAAATGGAACATGAAGAATAAAGCAGGACCAGATGTTATGGTGACATGAGAAAAATTAGAGTGGTGAAAGTGAATGCCGCTGGTACTCAGGGACATCAAAAGTGATGTAATGGAATTTTATACATGAAATATGTCCAAATGCCTGTCTGTGTGCTGAGGCAAAGTAAGGGGGATTTCAGCTGTTAGCTCTCCAGTCCTAAATCTACCACATGCATGCTTCATTTGTAGCCTCCCACTCCCCACTTTCCATCCACTTTTTGTTCAACAGACTCCCACTCTCCCCAGAGCCTCACACTCTGCCAGCCTCCACTCTGGAGCAGTACTGTAGCAAGCACATGCATATGTATAAACGCGCACACACAAACACACCACAATCACTTTACCCTTTCTTCAAAAAAACGTTTTTTTTTTTAACCCAATCAACTATTGTGTGCAGAATCTGCACTGTAAGGTGCTCATCATGTCTTCGGTGCAAAAAACTGCAAAAGAACTGCTTGCAAAACTTTGGCTTAAAAGAGCTGGTGTAACTGGATGACAATTGGAGTGAGAGCAGTAGAATGAAAATCAGAAAAAATACTGTGTATTCTGCTTTTAGTATGTGTATGAATCTGTGTGTGTGTGTAGCAGCTGGTTCTGGTCAGCTGACAGCTATTGCAGAGTGTGATTTGTTAGATGAGCTAGGCTGGGCTGAACCACACACAGCTGCAGTCACTGTGTGTGTGTTTTGGAAGGAGAGAGAGAGAAAGAGAAGGAGCAAGAGAAGAAGGGAAGGGAAGGGAGAGAGACATGTAGGGCTGCCAGTGTCAGCTCAGCAACATTAGGAGCTGGAGCCTGCAGCAGAGCAGTCCAGGAAAAGCTGATAAAGCTTGCTAAGCGGGACTGGCTAGAAGTTAAGCTGGAAGGGAGGGTGAGGCAGGGTCGGATGGAGCCTTAGGTATCGCATTGGGCTTAAACAGAACGCCTTAGCTCTGGCTGGACCAGGAGCCAAACTGAACTCAGCTCTAATAGACAAGAAAACTATCAGGTGAAGGCTGCTTTACTGGACCTGGCTGGGTCGGACTAGGAGATTTCAGCAGAAGAGAATGGGTTGTTCGGCCAGTGTGGTCCTGCTCCTACGTTCAGTGGGCGGAGCTGACTGCGGTCACATGTGTTCACGACAGGACCAGATGTCAGTGGAAGCTGCAACACCCACACTAGAGGGTTACACCACTACCAAAACACCTCTGACCATCATTGTAATGGTAACCAGCACATCTGCACCTTTAACTGACAAATGCATATGTGGGTAGGTAGTGGGGACTATATGATGTTGAAGTGAACGTGAGTGCTCCAGTGCATCATATTTTTATGTTGTTTAGTGTAAATTGAAGTAAGTATGTAAGTTTGTTTTTAGTTTGCAGACTTCATCTTCTGCTCCTTAACTTTCTGCATAATTCTTGCTTTCCTTATCCAACTTTCTTTTTCTTGTGCTTTTGTTAGTGAGGTTGATATATGAGCATTGATTTGGGCCTGGTAGTTTGCCCTCACAGCTGAGATGCAGAACGACGGAAATGGAAGGAGGAGAGTAGAGGGGGGATGTGGGGTCAGACATGAGGAATCTAGTTTCTGTGGGAAAAAATCTGCTCTCTGTGCATGTGGTCCGCAGAGAAGATGATAAAAATAGCAATTTAAACAGAACCTTCATTAATATGGTAGATGAGAACTGTTTCGCTGAGTGAATGAATGAATGCATAAAAGAAAGAATGATTCAGGGAATTGCATGACTAACTTGAAAATACATGTGTTCCTCCTTGCAGCATTTTCTTGTCAGTACAATGTGTATATTCACCATTTGTTTGGTATCTGAATCAACAATTCTTTGACAAATTTTTTCCATTATTCCAAGCAAGTTTCTTTAAACTCAGTGGAAAAAATGTTAGAGTTTTGTCAGAGGAGATAGATCTTAAACACTCTTTGATTCCTCTCTTGCTTTACCTTAATCCTTCAACAGCCTCTTCTGGTGCCTGTTTGTTGATTTTTGTGGTAAACACAAAGCAAGATATGCTGCAAAAGCAATCTGACCAGCAGATTCTTATATACTAAGAACATTTGCTGATCTATTTAGGCCAGACTGTCCTTGAAACAACTACACTTACTTACTTTTCTGGTCTTCAAAGTTTATAAGTTTATATATATATATATATATATATATATATATATATATATATATATATATATATATATATATATATATATATATATATATATATATATATATATATATATATATATATATATATATATATATATAATATAATATAATATAAAATATTATGAAACAATATTGTGTACTTTTCTTTTTTATTGTGTGACAAGGTCTTGGCTTCAGATAGACCAGTTCAGCACTCCCACAATGTTACTACAGAGCCATATTTTGTTATACGTGCATTGTTTTGTTAAAGTAAACTAGGCCTTCCTAGAAGGTCATTGCCTGGATCACAGCATATTGCTCTGAAACCAGTGAATGTCAGGCAAAAACAATGGCTCTGCATGCATTTTTTTTTTTTTTTAGCAGAATGCATCTGAATGCATCCTTCCTTTTAAAAACAGCAGATGTTCTGAGAATAAAAGGGGGTTGGAGCACATGAGTGTCATCTGATAATGACATAGTAGTATCAAAAGGATGTGTCTGGACAAAAAACAAACAAACAAAAAAAACTATTAATTAAATTAGTATGTTCCCACTCCTTTTGGTATTCTGGAAACCTCTATTTTTTGTTCACTATAAATGGTGCTTTTACTTATGTGTAACTTACTGTGATGCCATGAGCAAAAGTGGACCCCCCTTTACAATCACTAATGCAGACTTTGTCTCCTGGTAGTTTTAACTAATAAAGAACTCCAGCAAACATTTAACTGTAACATTCAATCATGTAACCGCTCTAACCTGATGCCAGCTGATCTAAATAGTCAAGATGCACAAAGTTTCTTTGATGCTTAAGCATCATAGGACATTCATTCTTCTGCTACAAGTGCCACAACTTTAATAAAACAAAAAACTAAAATTCCTTTTGATATTTCATTTTCAACATTTGATATATCCTTACACCACTTACAAAAAGATTCATATGATTTGTTAAGGCAAGAACCAACTTATTAAGTATGTGCTAGTTTAACATGAAAAGCAGCACTGCTTATGGCTTTGCAAAACAAGTGTAGGTTTTTTTTAATGCAAACGATCCATTGAACCACTGACTCAACACTAACTCATCAAGTTGTCCCTAAAGAAGTAAGTTTAATGTATTAGGTATGTGGATCCCCATGACTGTGTGTACACCAGAGTCTGTCTGTCTCTAATGATGCACTGCAGATGTCTGGTCTTTGCTCCTCTCTGCTGTCTCAGCAGCTGTCTCTGTCTTCTCCTTCCTCCCTGTCTTTGCTCCCTGTCAATCTCTTGTGCTATTTCTCTTCTGCCACATTCATTCTGTCCCTTTTTTGTCACATTTTCCTCACATCTTTGCCCTAACAGGATAATAACTTTTAAATCTGTGCTTGAGAATGACAAGCTTATGTACACAGATGTAAAACTTTGAATTTCTTTCAGCCTTTCTCCTTCTTAGTTGTCTGTTGTGATAATTTCTTAATATATTTGATCTTTTACTTTTTCTTCTGCTTAGTTTAGAGCAGACTTGTGCTCATGGTCGTGCTGTGAGCCAGTAACTAGCATTCTATTTGTGCTCTCCATACAGCTGTAGTTTACCAACATCAACACCCACTGATTCTCACCCTTGTTGGTAATGGGGGAGGGAGAAACAGACATTGAAAGTGAAGGGGAGATGTTAAAGGGGATGGTTAACAGTGTGAGAACAAGGGAGCGGGGGAGAGAATCAAAGGAAAAAAGAACTGAGGGTTCATGAGGATGTTTGATGAGATGAAGCTATAGAGAAGGGGAAGAGAGGGCTGCAGCCAGCTGAGGCAGCTGGAACAGACCAGTGGAGTATAGGAAAGAATGAAAGGCGCTTATTATTGCAGACATTACTTGAAGGAGTTTGTTGCTAAGAGTGTAATTATTATTCAGGGTTTCAGGTATAGAGCATCAAAGACTTATTAAAACTGTTTAATTAAGAAAACAAAAAGGAGACGGAGGTTAAAAGTGTTCTGTAAATATTCAGGGTTATGTTTTCTCACTCTTTCATGAATGGCAGCGATAAGCATATCAATAGCATTTATTTTAACGGGATGAACTGACTTGATGCTTTTCTTGAACGTGAATGAGTCCTTATGAATAATTGTTACTGCTGTTAACAACTGTATTTGTTCACTGCATGTCACTTTTAAAGAAGCACTACTCAGCTTTGGCAAAATTTCACTCTTTGGCGACCCCTAACGAAGGCTAATTCAGCATCTATCTTGCATCCTGTTTCTACTCTGAGGTATCGTCAGCCATTAAAAGTCAGTCCAATGTTTACTCTTGTTTCTCTCTTGCTCTGTAACTTTCTGTCTTTCTTTTCCTCACTTTCTCCGATTATATCCTCTTCCATTTCTTTATTAAATCAGCCATGTGGCACGACCAAAACGGTCAGTGTGTTGATATCCAGTATTTCATCTCACGATGCTCCAGAAATGTGCATAATGAATGTCAGTGTGTTTAAAAGTCAGAGTGCAAAAGTGCTGCTTTAAATAATTTTAGATATCTTTGCAATGACCGCTTGAACAGCTTAAGGCCCATTTATGCTTGACGCAAAAGATGGATACGCATGTAATTTGGTCTGTTTTCACAGAGCTTAGCTATCTGTCACTTAACACAGAAGACCGAGTGATGCTGTCGGAAATTGCGGTGCCACTGCTAAACAGAATAGTCGACATGAAACAAACCACACAAGAAGAAGAGGATCACGAAGGGAAAAAAAATCAGAAGACGAATGAAGACGAGCACAACAGTAGAAATTGCGCATGCTTTTGAAGAGACACTATACGCGAGTGTTTTAGGTATGTTGGTTGGTTGGAAAAAACTTTATAGCAATGCAGACTGCTATATGGTGTCCGAAACTGACGTCGGCTTGTGGGAGTAAACTCTGAACTTAACACTGCCCACTAGTGGAAGAGTTGACTTGACAACCATGGCAACATAAAACACGCATAGAAGTGGGAGGACGGCGATGCATGAAAATGTTTGAAACGGATGTTTACATTTACGTACGTAAGGGAGCATAAATGGGCCTTTAACGTCATGTAAAGCTTCCATGGCTCTGTCAGAAAGAAAATTAAAAAATACACTAGTGTTTTACAGTACGGTAGTGTTTTTTCAGATTTTAATAAATTGTCCAAATTGCACTGCAGCCCTTGAGGTCAAGGACCATACCTGTCTTCTGTATGTTTTTGTCACATGATCGATTATGCTGTTATAACAAAAACAACTCTGCAGAATTACATTCACAAAGTACACAAGTGTGAAGATGTCCCTCTAGTTTCCCTAAATGAAAAATATAGGTGATGTGTTTTATACTTTACTTAAAGTACTGCATAAATGAAAAAGGATAAACATGGAGAATGATAGCTGTTATGTTCTGGGAAAGTACCAAGCTTAAATTCATGTATTTCTGTATGAAAAAAAAGAACTGGGGAAAATATACCTGACATAAAACAAAACTTGGTGTACTTCTTTCTCGTTTTATTTTGCTCACCAAACACTTTTATAACCACTTACTTGTGTCCATTAAAAAAGCAAAACTTTTTGCAGTGACATAAAACGGAATAAACATTTGTTGTATGATCAAAAATTGTTTCCTCTTGTATGGATCTCTGTTCTGCTTGAGGCTTAAACTGGGGAAGTGGGTGTCAGCATGTTTGCAGAAAAACACTGACAAATGTCACTGTGTGGCTTTAATGTGTCACATTTTTTTTTTAAATTTCTGTAATGTGTTTCATGTACTATTTAACGGCTCTGTGTGTGTTCATTTAGAATTTTTGTAAATATGTATTCATGTTTCACGTGTAGATTGGCTGGCAGGCAGTCGTGTCAGGTTATAAACCAAATGCTTACAACAGGAAGTAAATGGCTTGTGGGCTTGTTTACATCTGTAAATTTTAGTCAACACCTAGCTTATACTGAACTTAATATTGGCAAAAGGAGAATTAAAATTTGTGAGTACTCTATGTTATTTTAAAAAAGTTGTTCATTGTGTTTTCACAGAAGGTTAAAAAGCTTAAATTGTCCTACTGAATTGTCCCAAAACAGCATCAAAGGTTTGAATGTGATGAATAGGAACTGGAGAAGCAGGCTGGTTGATTTCTTATTCACTGGGGGATTTTTTTGCAGTCTCTGCGCTTGACGCGTTGGTGTGTGTCAGAGTATGTATGTGTGTTGGACAACCTTACAACAACTTCCTCTACATCCACGTGTGCTTCTAAAAACTCATACAGATCGTTAGTTCTGCTTCTCAAAGTGCACATGTCCGCAATGTGCATTTTTTTGTAGTTCTCATTTACTTTAGTTTTAAAGGCAGTTTTGTAACTTTAGTTCAGCTAGCAATGAGCTTTAGGAGCAAAATCACCTTCAGGAGGAAGATAAAGAGCCACCGAGTGCGGTCGGATTTCAACCGGCTGAGTATTGTACGTTCATTATATTTGTGTTTCTTTCAGTTTTTTTTATGTCATACTTCACCCTTGCATAGTATTTATTCTGTAACACCTCTATGGTTTACCAGGAATAACTTATATTTACTGTCAGTAGTTATTAAAAATGTGGTTTATACACATAAAATTGCGTACTTTATTGTAACGTTCTATCTGTGGCCTCATGTTTATATATATATATGTATATATAGTATATATTTTTGTCTTAAAGAATGTGTTACAGTACCTTTACTCTAAATTTAGGAAAAGCCAGAATAAAAATATTTTGTGCTGAAATAATGCATCTTTTAACACTGCACACCATGAATTGCTAGTGCTACATTACAGTTAGTTAAATTCAGTTTGTCATCACATGAGGGGAATACCTGACTTTCCCCTGAAACATTTACTCTGATGTCATATGAGTTAGTCACAACGTAAAGATGGAAACCTCCAACTTCATGTATCCACCTGCTTGCTGCTGTACTGTATCTGATCTAATGCCATCTACAGTATTTGCTTGAGTGCCTTCCAGTTACTCACATTTTAAATAATTTTGTTAGTGGTTATGATTACAACCAATGATTGCTTCTTATCAGTTTATTTCTCTTGAATATTTTTTTCCATTTTCTTTTTTTTTTTTGTTGCACTTTTTGCTTGATTATTGTTATAGTTTCAAAAGAATGAGAATTCTTGACATTTGTTGTTGACATTTAATCTAAAGGCTTATGAGTTGAGCAGGTTAGTAATTGAACAGAAGTGAGGAACAAAACTCAGCAAACTGCAACACTAAATTACTTTCACTCACTTTTCTGTATTGGTGGAAAACAAAGTGTGATGGCTTGTAGTTCTGCACAAGGTGAAGTCTTAAAAGTTTTACTTGTGGTGAGAGCAGTGCTGAGGCCAGGGTGGCTGTAAGGCATGGCCACCTTTAGCTGGAAACTTTAGCTCTCGCCTTTGGCTCCTGAGCTCTCTTTTGGTTGTCAACCAAGAAGCCTGTTTGAGCCGTTAAAGTAGCTGTGGTGGGTAACAGCGTGGCCTGCACTATAAATGCGAACCAAACTACAGATCATAACTTCCTCTGTATCTGACCACAACCGGCTCCACCTCTCACTTTGCTGTTGCTGCTGTGTTGCTTCCTTCTGAATGACAGAAGTATTTTAACATTGTCCTCAATTGTAAAATATATTTATTTTTTCTTAAAAAAAAACAAACAAAACAAAAACAAATGCAATCATGTTACCCAATCCAGGATAGTTTTCAGTCTTTGTGGGAAAACATTGTATCTTGTGCACTTGTGGACGTGGGTGTAAAAAAGAAATAGGTATTTTTGGATGACTGCATATAGAATAACCTGTTGAGTGGATGTTCTTGATTGTAGGAATGGATACTATATTTTGGTCTATCTTGTTTGTTTAGCTCCATAAACAAATATTTTGCTAAGCATATATGAACCTAGATTGGTTATAAACAGGATTTCATCCAGAACAGTGTGTCAGAGTCGAGCTTCAGCTGTATTATCACTTCCTCTATAACTTAGGTCCTAATGATGTCATGAAAAACCCGCAAATGTCATGATCTTGAAACTCTTTTTCATTATTTTTTTTATTTACTTATTTAAAAAGGTGAGATAATCTGCTGGACTACTTCCATCTATAAAATATGATTCTGTGTAATGGAGAAGTTTGCCTTTAACAGAGTGGCACATAAAAACTGCTGGGAAAAAAAAAACAAAACAAAATAAAACAAAAACTACAGTTTATCTCTATGTGCCTGTACCCTGGTGATATGTAGCCAGATGAAATGAAAAAAACATATATAGCTTTACAAGGATTTTGATATGAGGTACTGCTCATTCATTTTTTGATACTTTAAGGAATCTAAAAAAATAAGTCATTTCATAACATTTTCACATTTATTAACAAATATGATCATCAATGTAAGAACATAAATGTTAGCAAAATTCCTAAACAGAAACTATTAAATCCTGTTTTAATAATATTTGGACTTAATGATACTTGATTTTATTTTGTCACATTGAATTATTTCTTTTTTTTAATCAGTTTTATTGAATTATATCTTATACTTTTATTATATCTTTTTTCTTAAGTCAAATGATTGGACACACTTTCTCTTTAGATGTAATGGGATAGTGTGTCCAGACGTTGGACTTGCAGTGTATATTATCATAAAAAAAATACACCAGGTGATACATTACACCATCTCACAGTGTATTGCATTGCATAATAAGACATTGCATTTAAGGAGTACTTTGAAATTGCACTACAAGTTTCACAGAAGTGGTTGGTTTTAATGTTTCCATGGTGACAGTAAAGAAATAAACTGCTTGTTCTGGTGTGAACACCAGCTTTGACCACAGAAATAAGTTATAAAATTAAGTGAAGAGGAATTTTAAGACTTGGGTACAAACAAATAATATTTTTAAAATCATGTCCATTTACATTGTTTACAAGAAAATCTACACTAGTGCAAATATGCAGAGACATGCTGACATGCTGACAGGTGATCTCATGCAAGTTAAATTCAACAGCATGTAAACAAAGTGGGAACAGCACATACTTGTCATATTTTACCAAGGAGCACAATCTGATGTTGCAAGGTAAAAACCCAGTCCTCACATCAATGTTACAGATGGAGTCTGTAAAATGTGTCATCCTAAAAGTAATTTCCCAAAATGTTTAGTTTCAATCTGTAGTTTTCTCTGTGTGTAGATGATGGGCACAGACACTGAAGGATAGTCTGTTTTCAAAATATACATTTTTCATTGTAAAAGGCCTAAAAAGAACTTAATCTTCACACCTTGAACTTCCACCTTATTAAATGAGAGACTTTAGAAGGCTCTGAATAAATGGATCTATTGTGCGACTAGTCAAAGCCTGCAGGAGTGAACAGTAATGGACAAACATTCAGATGAAGTGGCATTAAAAAAGATCTGTAGTGTATCTGTTCATGTTATATTTTATTGTACTATACTGCATGGTATCACATCAGATACTACATCATGTTTGATTGCATTATATTTCATTGATTTGTACTACACTGAAGTCCTTGTGTTTCCGTCTGCAGCAGGAGAAGCCGAAGGTGATCGATCCTCTCGACTATGAGGCTGTCATTTCTGAACTGGGGGACGAGTTGAAGGACGACTCTCTCACAGATCTTCTTCTGTTCCCTGACAATGATTTCTCAGTAAGTGTTCATTGATCAGGAGGACAAAAAACTTTGTTTAAATTATAATACTTGTTTTATGTTGAGTTTAACAGACATTCGAAAGATATGTGCCAGTATTCACTCCATCATAAAATCCCATTGTTTATTCACATTAATCACACATGTAAACTTGTCTTTACTTCCAATAGCTCATTTTCTCTGGCTCCCTTGAGCTGTTTGTTCCTTAGTACTTTATTACTGTGCTGCATGTTTACTGGACATTATTCTATTCTATTCTATTCTACAGTCATTTAGCAGACGCTTTTATCCAAAGCGACATTAAAATGGTCAAATTGGCTACTTTTAAATTGATTCATTTGCTAGTAGAGCAAACAGCTGAAGCTTAAATGCAACTCTTAATTCAGCTGATTTTCATCCATTTGGCTGCAAAACAATCTCCTTTGATTTTTTTTTAATTTTTTTTTTTTAATGTGTGCTGTTCCTTACTTAAAAGTAAACATGGTTTGCCAAACTATTGTTAATGAATAGCCTAAACGACATTTACTAGTTTTGCTTTTCTGCCATCTTATTGCTAAAATATGAGTCGTCGCCAGTTGACTGCACATCTAAATCAAAGTGTCTCTTTATGCTGACATGTTTTTATTCTCTTCACTTGGAGATACAGTACGTCTCAGCATTTCATTCTGAATATGAAAATCCATCAGAAAGATTGAATGTTGATTTTTCTGTTTTATGGATCATAAAATGTACTCTCATGTAATCAAACTTGCATGATTCATAGATGGACTTATTAGTTTTTGAATCAGTGCTAAGAAATTGAAACTATTTTAAGATCTTTTAATGGACAGAAACTATTTTAAGAAGAAGGAAAACAAATATTACATTAACATATTAAATGTCATATTACAAGTATGCCTTAAAGAATTGGAAAGGTCCTGACAATTGTAAGGCCAGAGATACACTTGGCTTTATTTGCACGTTTACATCTGTTTGTAATTTAGGTTTGTTTAAAGTACTAGTTGTGCAGACACTAATGCTTTGTATACAAGATGCAATATAGCGAGGTAGTCCAGGTAAAAACATGACTGGATAGTTTACATCCTTGATTTAGGGGCCATAAACACCATTGGTGATGGTGCAGCTATCACATAATCTATGGTTTTCTTTATCTTGCCTAAATAGCAACCTTCTTTGTTGTTTCAGTGTTTATTGATTTTATTATGCAAAATAAATAAATAAATGGCCACTGTGACGCTGCCCACTGTTTGAGAACTTTGAAGTTCAGATGTTCATCTTGGTTTTTCGAAGGCAGAATTCACCATATTTTGACAACAGGTTGGAGTCAGAAATTGAAACGCAACAAAAATATATATATTTTTGGCCAAATATCTACCTAATTATGATATTATTTTTTAGAGGGGAAAGGTTTAGCTTGTGTGAAAACGTTCTTACACCATTTCATATTTAAAATGATATGAAGAAGCTGAAGCTTTTTTAGGTACTTCCACATTAGTTTCAGTCTCAATCATTTACTGTATATATCGTCTACCATCAAACCAGGTCATAGTATGCTTCATCTCCTGTAAACTCAGGGGTTTTTTCATTTTCACTCACTGCAATTTATCACATGTGACCCTGAACAGAGTTTGTCAGTGGAAAGATGAATGGATAGTTTCTTATTAACAATAATCTTGAAGGATATTAGGGTGCTAAGCCTTCCAAAACCAGATTTATTTCTTTGGTAGACAACAGCCCAGCCCAGACTATAACCACATCTCATGCATATGGATGGGATTTGCTGCGTGAAATAGCTTTTCTTCTCCCTGGAAGCTAATTTGACATATTGTTATTCTTAATGTTTACATGTCATTCAAACATGCACCACTATATTTGGGGAAAATTATTTCAAAATTTTGTTTTCAAATTGTGATTTTCTTCTGCTGTCCAAATAATGCTTGAGAATGATCTTCATTTTAGGAAACTTGATTCTTAACTTGACATTGTAATGGCTCGTTTTCTACCTCTTCATCCCTGCAGGTATCCACGGTGCCTCAGGAGAGACGAACTCTCAAGTCAACTGTTCCTGAGGGGGCAGAACTACAGGCTGAATGTCTGCTGGTCAGACAGGTGAGATGTGCATGAGTCTGTGTTTGACACACACCCTCATCCTCTTGTGAGTTGGATCTAAGTGAATCAGCTAAGATATAAAAATGGAAAAAGGTCTTGGTTTGTGGTAACTTGTCAATTTATGCTGTTTGTATTAGAATTTAATGATTCCAGAGATGTGGTTTCAATATTCTGGCAAAATTTTAGTAGTTGTGCATGCGTATCAGGACTCATTTTGGATCAGCCAGCCTCAGTTTGAAGGGTGGGATCTGCAGAAATCCCCCAAACAGTCACAGCTCATTGGAGACTAGCGTAATACTTATGACTAACTTTGTGTGTTTGTATATGTGTACTTTTCTGACTGTGGTTGCATCTGTTTGACTTATTTATAATGTGTGATATTATTAACCAAAAGCTCATATCTTCCTGTGCGAGGATTGTGACACAGTCTTTAACAAGCAGAACAGGATGTGAAACTGCCTTCTGTCTCTGTGACTTCCACAGTGCTTCAGATGCTCTGTGAGAGTAGTAATTCCACATCAGGCCTCTGCCTGTACAGTAGATTAACTGTAGCTCTC
This sequence comes from Melanotaenia boesemani, assembly GCF_017639745.1. Taxonomy (NCBI): domain Eukaryota; kingdom Metazoa; phylum Chordata; class Actinopteri; order Atheriniformes; family Melanotaeniidae; genus Melanotaenia; species Melanotaenia boesemani. The sequence continues at coordinate 20,542,639 of NC_055690.1, read as the reverse complement.
TTTTTCATGACCTTTACCCTCTTCTTCAGGCCTGCAAATATTACAACTCTGAGCTAAATGTGATCCAGTTCAAGTATGATGACTATGCTGGAGATTACCGTCTGCTGCCCAGGTAAGACTCTTTTGACAGTGTTTAATTTACATTTTGTGTTATATCTTTTTGTTTGGTTGTGTGTTTTTGTTTTTTTAGAACTTTAAATTAAGTAATTGTTTAGTATTTGAAACTCGTTAGCATGAACGCTAAAACTCGAGTGTCATCAAGGCTGAATTGGCATCCAGGCAAGAATGGCAAACAAACTGAGGGCACTATACTGCTCTGGATATTAGAGGCTTTAGGTTTACTTTATTACATTTGCGATTATAAAATTTGATGCATCGTAATTTAATGCAAAATTGTGCCATTTGAAGTACAATATGAGTGCTGATGCATGGATAGAAATTATCCATGCATCAGCACTCAATTTAATGCATCAGCATTAAATTATTGTGCAAAAACCTAATATGTTTCAATACAAATTGAGGTTTACATTCTCAGTCATCCAGTTTATGGTAATCCTAATCCTATAAGAGCTTGAATCAAAGCTAATATAGAAACACAAGAAGAGTGTAGTTGTATTTGCAGTCCAATGCCGCATGGAGTGCACAGAGCCAGCTCTTCATGTCCACCTGTGTCTTAAGGACGAGGTACCCTCTTTAGAGGAAAAGTAATGTGCACATTGTGGACAAGGAAGACAGATGTTTTTAAAAAGGAGTGAAAGAAGCCATGTTAACTGAGAAGAACCATCATTAAACAGAGGAGGTGGCCTCAGATTTCGTCTGTCCAACACCTACAGTGCAGCTTTGACTCTCCTTCCTAGACAGTTTTGAAACAGTTCACACCTAGAGTGTTGTGACTAAAGCACATCACATGTTGGTCAGGCAGGTAAGCAGCTTGCAGGTGGCAACGATCCTAACGACCCACAGGATGGTTGAGTGGGTGAACAACTCTTGTGTGACTTCACTGACCCTCAAGTGTGAATGGGCAAACTACAACTTTAAAGCCTGGAACTGCACACCAGCTTAGAAGTGAAGAAGCCTTTTGGATGAGAAGCAAAGTGTTTTTAAGAGGAAAAAGTCCAGTTGTCTTCGATTCAAGCTCTTAGAAGTTTGTAGTCTTTTTATAGAGCTGTACATTGTTAAAAGCCTCCCATGTCAATTTTTTATTACCAAAACAAAACAAACAAAAATGAACACTGTAAAAAAAAGCAACATGAATATTTTGATCATCAAGGCATGTGACACATGCACAAGTCACTTTTTAATGCTTTTGCATATTGCATTGTAAATTGCAAAGATAAGAAAAAGAAAAAAATAATTTAATTATTTTTAAACACAATATAGCTATTTATAATCATCATTATTTGAATCAGTTCTGTTTGATCAAAGCTATTGTTGTCTCTGGTCTGCTTCATCCAAAAAGCAGAAATAAAAACAAAGCTTCAGCGTATATAGGGTATAAAGCTTACTTGTCTGGATTACTTGTCTAATTTTCAGTTGGTTTTATTATATTAATCCAAGTTAGTGTTCATAAACATGGTGGCTAGCAGCTTTTAGGCCAGCCAGAGCTGTAGATGCAAGAGCTGTTATAAGAGGTATGTGTAATGTTATTCTATGCTATTATTCTATTATCATCCAGTGTGGAGCAGCAATGGGAATTTTTGGTTTGCTGAATGCTTAATGCTATTTATGTCCATATTAGATTAGATGAATCAACTCCAAATGTCAACATAAACTCACATGATTAAATGTTGTTCATTTTCTTTGCTTTACTTGTAGCAAAATATTTTTAAACTACCACAAATCACTTTTTTAGTGTTATGTTATGTGTTGTATTAGAATACTATGAAAAATATGGATTCATGTTTGTTTGACATCCTGACTTGACTAATGTATGAGTAGCTGCTAACAGCAGGAATAACTGCACTCTATTATACTTAGAGTGGAATGCCGTGCCTGTGGTTTCTGCCATCTTTCTATTGTAAATAACTTTTAATTTCTCTATACATCCCTTTATTGGATGTCAGTCGTCTTGTCAGATATCAGTTTGATCAGTGAGTCTGTGATTTAAATCAGGCTGTCAGTCAACCACAGTTTTGTCAGTCCCAGTGAGACTGACCCAGAGCCGCCCTACAGCCACAGGAATGTCTCTCTCCTGTCCCATGGATTGCCACTGTATTCTTTCAGTCAGTTCACATGACCTCTGAAATGACATCAAGAGTAAACAATAAAGTAAAAGTAGATTTAAACATAAATTAGAGCAGAATACTGCTGAAGTATCATTCCATAAAGTTCATGTGTGATGTCACTCTAAAAATGGGAAACCCAAGTGCTGTGTTGTTTGTTTGTAAACTAGCTGTTGGCTTACAAATTTATGAGGTAAGCTAAAGTGAAATACACGTTGGTGACCATAGCACAATAGGAAATTACAGTTAGTTGTCACTGCTGTGATTTGAGTAGAGCGATCTTCATTTGTGGAGCCAGTGGCAGCATTCCTGTGTGGATGCCCAGCCCAGAATGACCACAAGTTTTCTAAATGCAATCCAACAAGAGATTTGTCGGACAGCTTTTATGGCTGTTCGACTTTTAGTGGAGGGTGGCTCCAGCTTTGTCCTCTATACACTGCAGCCTTGCTGTCTGTACCTCACAGCACACACACACAAAGACATTTTATCCCAAAGCTCACACACAAAGGAGGATCTGACTGTGAAATCAGTGGAGCGGGACTGAGCAAGGACTACTTTTTGTTGACTCCTGACAGAGAGCGATGGAGCAGAGTCAGCCACCCCTAGTCATTACTCAAATGCTTTAATTGAATTCCCGAAATTGGAAATCCATAATTTCTCAGCATTTTCTTTTTCTTTCCCCTTTCGTTTACAGAAAACTGTATAAAGCAGAGAAGCTGCCATCCCATTCTTTTGAGATTGACTTTGAAGATGTAGACAAAGATGAGGTCAGTAATGGGCTTTTTTCAAGTACTTACTGCTATAAAAACATTACATAATGTCAAATATTTTTGTACCCTTAAAACTTGCAGTATACTTTGTGAGATTGGTTAGTTCATCATGTGTGACTGAGAAATGGTTAATGAACATAATTTGTGTGACAAATGGCCAGTCTCAAGTCTTGAAAGTCTCCGTCTTATTGATCCACTCTGTTTTAGCAAAGGATTAAAGCTAATGAATTTGTAACTAATTATGTTCGTTTTACAGGATACCACTTCTCTGTCCTCATCCAAAGGAGGAGGGGGTGGAGGCGGTGGAGGAGGAGGTGGAGGAGGAGGGATTGGTGTATTTCGCTCAGGCTGGCTATACAAAGGGAATTTCAACAGCACCGTTAACAATAGTATCACTGTCCGGGTGAGAAAACGACTGATGCCATCTCTTGCTTAACACACACACTGTTTTCATCCTTATCCTTTTTTTCACCTCATTTTACCATGAAATGTTTAAACTCTCTCTGTTCAAGCTAGGATTTTGAAGAAACTTGATGAAATATTTAACCAACACTTAACAAGGGTTTTTAAGCAAAGTCACATGTATAACAGAACTATAGAAATGTTTGAAGTTCTCACAGATAAAGCCTTGATACCATGTTTAGGTTCTTATTTTTTAATGTAAAGACCAAATGATCGATTTGACTCAGATTGTATATTTGAAACATATTTGTGTTTTGCAGTCATTCAAGAGGAGGTATTTCCAGCTCACGCAGTTGACAGATAATTCCTACATCATGAACTTCTACAAAGATGAAAAAATCTCCAAGGAGCCCAAAGGTTGCATCTTCCTTGACTCATGCACCGGTGTGGTACAGGTGCGCCTTAATATGTTCATATAAGAAAGCAGCCCAACGCTAGATGCAGAAAATATCTTGCGGTTCATGTGCAGCTATCTGTGCAAAATAATGAAAGTAGGCAAGTGACTTTCAGGCCCCCTTCCTTCAGAACTGCAACAATAATGTGTATATAGACAACGTCTGCACAGACAGAAATGCAGAAGTGCAGAAATTCTCTAATCTCAGCTTTAATTTGCATAGGCCTGTGTAGGAAGGGGGGGGGGGGTTGCAGTATTGTAATCGCACCACTGGAGAATTGGGCCGTAAGAGTGATCACACAAGGCAAAAATAATGTAGAATGTTTGTAAAACAAAAGTTCTAACAATTTTTGTTAAATGAATCTCGTTTTGGTTGTTTTATTACAGTATCATACTTTTCTCTTCATCCCTTAAAGAATAACCGTCTGAGGAAACATGCCTTTGAGCTGAAGATGAACGAGGTTACATACTTTGTGCTGGCCGCAGAGAGCGAGCAAGATATGGAGGAATGGATTAGCACGTTAACCCGCATCTTACAGATCAGTCCCCACGACGGGCCTGCTCCGGACCGCAAGAGCCTGGACCTCACCGAGCATCGGCAGGGTGAGATCGATCATGTTTTTGTTATTCAATAATACAGATTTACTATGATGGGTGTTGAGAAAGAAAGCTGAAAAACATTTGGAAATAGCAAAGGGGGTGGAATCACAATTTAGAGAAGAAAGTAGCATTTAAAAAGAGATTATGACATTTTTGTATGACTCCAACATGTGGATAAATCATGGTGGAGAGGTGCTTTTATGCTCAGTGTCAGCAAAAATTTAACCTTTTCCTCTCTGTCTGACTTCCTTTAACTAAATAATATCTATCATCTTGCCATGGCTTATGGGGAGTTTCTCCTGGGTTTGGGCTTAGAGCATAACATCACTTTCAGGAAATGAGACCTGACAGTAACTCCACCTTGGTTTAATACATGAGATGTAGTTACTGAGAGACCTCTTATGTCAGTTCTGTAAGAGGTAGGGAATTGGTCCACAGCCTGAAACCCAACATAACACACTGGTGGAACATTGAAAACCATTGAAAAGTAAAGGAATGATGTAATAGCCACAGCTGTCACGGTTCTGTGGTCTCTTAGCATGCCTCTATATCAGGCTGTGGGTATGTGGTGACCTACCATTAATGAGACATTATGTTCTGCATGACTTTTGGGAAGCGTGGCTCCAGGCAACACGAAGAGTATATTTCTGCAGAAACCTTCCTGCCTTATTATCCATGAACGCCGCAAGAGGAGTCATATTTTATTATTTATAGGATGTATGTCTGTTGGCTCTGGCTAGTGTGCATTTAGTTTACTGCAGAATCTATTTTAGAAACTATTATATGGACTTTAAAGTAAAATGAATCGCTTGGATCAACTTTCCCATCCAATCAATGAAGGCAGTCATCACTCATAAAGAGATTCTCAGGAGTGCTGATTGTGTTTGTTTTCTCAGCAGATGTGTTTGACCTGTCGCTGAGTGACTGCGTTTTGCAGGAAAATGAAGAAACTACGGAGAACGGTATCAATCCAGAGCTGGCAAAGGTTGGTTACAGTAACTAATCCCCTTTTTCTCACAGTGCTGGAACTTAGCTACTGCTTCAATTACACAGTATTACTATATTCACTATATTGTAAGAAATACAAGACTCCAATAGCTTTGTAACATTTTATGAAGAAGACAAGCCATTTCTCATTTTTTTTGGTTCATACAGTGATCTTGAGAGAGTATATATGTTTTTTTCTTTTTATTACAACAAAACTGCACAGGTTACCATTGAATTCAAGTTGTTGGAAGTTTTAAGAAACATATAAATATAAAAAGAAGTAATTAACATGTAGATTGAGTTTCACATTTAAAATGCTAAAACTTGCTGCTTTTACTGATGGTCTCTTCCTGTTTTCCTGCCATCTGTTCTGTCACAGTATATCTCAGAGACTGATGAGAGAATTCGTTCTGCCAGGAGAGAAGAGCGGTTGAATCTGTTCTCGCTTGATCCTGACACTCCTGTAAGACTGCTTTTACAATAAATCTTTTAAAAATTCAAAAATGGTTTTCCTTATGCATGTTGTTGCATTTGATAGTTTCTTTAAATAACACTTGGTTCCTCCTTGTCTCCAACTGCAGGTCCTCAGGAGCCCACGATCTGAACATTCTTCTTCTTCTGAAAACCCCGCAGTACGACCGTTTGAGGAAAAGCTTGGCAGAAGGTTCATGATAACTTGCAGATCCCTCAACCTCATGCTGCAGGGTTGCATCAGTGAGAGTGAAACTGGTCCGGTTACCAATGTGAGCATAACATCCATACAGCTCTTACAGTTTCGTATAGTTATTCTCTCCATTACTGAAGGTGTTTATGTTAAACTGTCTCTGTGAAATAAGTGGAGATTTTTTTATATATATATTTAATTCAAAATATGGTTTTAATGGGAAGTAGGGAAGAAAAATTAATCTATATTCTTAGAGTAGTTCTTGTAAAAGTTCAGAGACTGATCAAACTGATCTGATCCATTAGATCGAACCCTTCTTTGTGTCGCTGGCTCTGCTGGATGTACGAGAAGGGAGAAAAGTTTCTGCTGACTTCCACATCGATCTCAACCACGAAGCAGTGCGTCAGATGCTTGGAGGCTGCACCAACGGGACAGGGAGTCCAGGTATGGGAGTCGGGCCTCAGGAAAATGGTTTGTGCTCTCCTGCTGAGAAGAAGCCTGGTGACTGTCATCTCAGCCTGGACCTGGATCAGTGGCTTTGTTTTCCCAAGCAGGTATAAGGCTGTTTCTCTTTCTTTATGCTCACCTTCTCTTACCCTGCATTTTTTGGCTAACTCTAACATGCTTCTTCCATTGTGTCCATGTAGGCCATTTTCTCAGTAACCAATCCCCACACGGACATAGTCATGGTGGCAAGAGTGGAAAAGGTGCTGATGGGAAATATTGCTTGTGGCACTGAACCTTATATCAAGAATACAGACTCCAGCAAGGTCAGAAAGTTTTTTTTTATTCCGATGTCTGTATCTGTTACATCTGTTTTTTGCAACACTAAATGAAATAAAACTAAATCCTATGTTTATACTAATTACAAATAAATAGCTTAGAGCTAAAATCTTTAAAGTGTCTTTTTTCTTAGCGCAGTGGTTCCCAACTTATTTTTCCTGAGAACCCCATTCATGCAAGTACTAAGAAGTAGTGCACCTCCTACCCCACCCCGTGCTAAAACCGTGCTTGGCTGTATGCTTTCATTAGCGAGATTCTCACCATAAACACTGTCTTGTCCTTTGATGAAGCCAAAATTAAATTAAAAACATATAGCCTTACTTTTGTTTTTCTTTTTTAAAAATAGGAACAAATCATCTGCTCTGTGATGTTTCTCAGACAGATTTTTATTAATTTAATGTTGCAGGAAAAATCAAGGCTACCAGGATAGACATGAAGTGCTCCACTACTGTAGCTCGACCTGCTCACTGACCTCACGAAACCCAGTAAATGAGAAAAAATTGATTGGATTCACCAGTGTTAGCTTTATAAGTGGAATTTATTTATTTATTTTATTGACTGATTGATTGATTGTTATGGTGACTAAGGATACCTATGTTAAAATATTGTATTTTGATGACCCTGCATTTATCCCTTTGGGATATGGTTTAAAAAGTTTGTGTTTCCAAGCTACCAAAATGGCAGTTCCATGTGAATGAAATGTCCTGATGATTAAAAAAAATCTTGAGCAGACACCACTTCAACTTGTCTCTGTTTTGACATTAATTACAATGACTCTGAATGATCAAAGCATCTGGGACACGCTGTGTTCTTTGGGGGACGCCACTGGGGGGTCCCAGGCCCCAGGTTGGGTACTGCTGTCTTAGCGCATGCTAGCAAACATGCTGTTAGGGTGTTAATTGAAAGGGATATGACTTAATCTAGCAAAACTGTTTAGACAGACATTTGTAAAATGGTTTTTCTGTAAAACCCAGGCTTTATCTTCGTCACTGTATGCCTGAATAGTTCAAACATTAGGTTTTTCCAAGATCATATCCAAGACGTTTCCTGGCTTTCCCTGCTGGCAGCACTCCATGCGGTCCATGTTTAAATGGCTAACTGAAGCAGCAGACATTCAACCTGCTGCCAGAGTTACTGTCTTGAACAACCCCCCTGATTTAGTTTGTCACGCGGTCAAGGTCAACTAAAATTTATGGCTGTTCACATCCTATTGTGTTCAAGAATGTCAGCTGTGGGATCTTGTTAACATTTTTTTCTCTGTCAACACTTCTTTGCTTGTATCTTTAACAGACTGTTCAGAAGATTTTAAAATCCAACAAACAATTTTGCAGCAAGCTTGGAAAGTTCCGTATGCCGTTTGCCTGGTCTGTCAGGTTAGTTCAAGTTTTTAAATTCTCATTTAAAATTTTTTTACCCGGTTGATCTCATTTAGTCTTTCCTGTTAATGTCAGTTTATGTCTTATTGTCTTTTTTATAGGCCCGTGTTTAAAGACAACCATGGAGCGCTGGACCGAGACTCTCGTTTCTCACCTCTTTTCAAACAGGAAAGCAACAAGATTTCCACAGATGACTTGATAAAGTTGGTGTCTGAGTACAGAAGGTAAGATGGTGTACAGCAGAGAAGCTGGTAAAGATAAGAAACACTTGTATTGCAACATTTTACTTCAATTTTTGTCTTTGCAGGGCTGAGAAGACCAGCAAACTACAAACTGTACCCGGGACACTGGACATTGTAATGGACCATGTCCCAATGGAGCATCCTAGTATGTCTGCTCTTAATCCTTAAGGTATCTTCTTTCTCTGCCTCCTTATCTTCTCTCCTCTAAATTGAACTTCTCTTTTTCAGACTGTGTGACATCCTCATACATTCCTGTAAAGCCTTTTGAAGAGCTGAGCAAACACCTGCCTACGGTGGAGGTTGAAGAGTTTGTCCAGGACACCACTAAATTCACCCAACCACACCGTGTATACAGAAACCACATCTATGTCTACCCTAAACACCTCAAGTATGACAGTCAGAAGAGCTTTGCAAAGGTGAGTAATGTTTAATTCATTCCTGACTTGAAGAAAGATGAAAATCTATTACACAATTACTTCCAGCATTCCTTGTTTTTCCACATTCGTTTGGCTTTTTTATTGTACAGTCTTTATATGTGCTCACTTGTTAATATTACAATGGTCCTCTTGTTCAAAGGCTCGTAACATTGCCGTGTATGTGGAGTTTCGCAGCTCAGATGAAGAAGTCGCCAAACCCTTAAAGGTGGAACATTGTTTTGAAAAATTAAGGCTAATGAACATTTATAAGATTTTACAAGACTCATTCCTTCTCAACTCAAACTCTCCTAAATATATCATGGGAATTTATTTTTTCTTTAGTGTATCTATAGCAAACCAGGAGGACCAGTCTTCACCACAGCAGCCTGTTCCACCGTCCTGCATCACTCTCAAAACCCTGACTTCTACGATGAGGTGAGGACAAAAAAAGTTTTGAGAGTGATAAAAATTTCTTTTCCTGAAAAGAAATGAGGGAAGTTCAGGAGTCATTATATAGAACACACACAATGCTGTCTGTATAAAATGTTTTTGTGTCATCAGGTGAAAATTGAGCTTCCCACACAGCTTCATGAAAAGCACCATCTACTTTTCTCCTTTTACCACGTTACCTGTGACATCAATGCTAAGACGAATTCCAAGAGGAAAGAGGCCTTAGAGACTCCAGGTGAGATGGTCATAGAGCCGGGTATGGAGCTCTTAGTTTTTCTCCTGTTATGTATTTAAATCATTTTCTTTGTTTCTCTTTCTCAACATGTGTTTCTTTTTCTTTCTTCTTTTTTTTTTTTGTAGTGGGATATTCTTGGCTTCCTCTCCTCAAAGAGGGCCGTGTGTCATCTCAGGAGTCCAACATCTCCGTCTCCTGCAACCTTCCTCCTGGATACCTGGCCATCAAGGAAGCCAGCAGCACCAAGGTGAATGGGGAGGAGGAGGGAAGTAAAACAGGATGGAAGAAAAGGATGTGTGAGAACACATGGAGGGCGTAGCAGCACAAACTGGGATAGTGTTTCCAGGGTTGACCCTTTTCTGTTCCCTTTTTACAGAATGGAGCAGATGTGAAATGGGTCGACGGTGGAAAAGCTATCTTCAAAGTTTCCACCAATGTTGTCTCAACAGTGTACACTCAGGTAAGACTGTCATCTGACTTTCTGGTAGACTCTTGTTTGAAGTGAACAGCAGGATAGTCCCCAATGTATCTGAACAGTCATATAGAAAGTGGGTGGATGGTTGGCTTTCTCCATGCTGTTTCAGCCACTACTGTGCATGATTGTAAACTGAACCAGAATGATAACAAAGCCTGTCAAGCTCTTAGCCTTAAAATGAGACTCAGAGTGAAACTGCTGGTCTTTTCGATTTTCAAATGACTTCCACATTCTCTTGTAGAATTAGAATGAATGGGTACTGCTTGTGTGTGACAGTAAAGTGGGCATAACATGACCATTAGGGATTCCTATGCAAATTATGCAGAGTGCTAAAGCATGCAAACTAATGCAATGTGAGTCCAAGATGTGCATGTTGCATTAGTGGATTGTGAAGTGATCCTTTCAAAAGTAGTGTGACACATTAAAAAAAGGAAATGGACCCTTTCTTTTTAGTTTTCTCTGTAGATGATGTTTGTATCATTACCCAGCAGTCTCTTGACTTTTAAGTGGGTTAGAGTTGGATCAGCCTTGTCTTAACGACACTTTAGGAAATATAAAATCATCGGATGATAACCAAAATGCTTTGCAGATAAGTAAGACTAATCTATAATGTTTAATCAAGTTTATTCACTATTAATCAGAATAGTTAATTGTGTGTAAAATGATTATATCTGCCCAAAAACCCCACAAGCTATAAATTTATCTTTTTACATTTTGAAGACAATATGTTTAAATGAGGCAAAGGGGAATTGAGAAGTATTGGAGTTTATATTTTAGAAATAATTGTTACTTAAGAGGAAGCAAGTTCACTAAGTAGTATTTCAGCTGCTGGCTCCTGATTTTCACGAATTCTTCTGTTTGTGCCAGGACCCCCACCTGAACCGATTCTTCCAGCAGTGCCAGAAGAGAGAGCTGGACCTCTCTCAGCCTCCTACCTCTAACTTCCTCAACTGCCTGAAGGTCAGACAAAAAGTCTCTAAATCTCCTCAGTAATCAGGACTGAAATTGTAACCACAGGAACCAAAGCTGCATGTCTAATGAGCGTTGCAATGTTATGTCAGACTTTTTCAGCCTCTTTATGTATTTCTTTGGTTTCCACTCTTTTCACTCTTTTAACTTCTCATCCTCTTCCTCCTGCACTTCTTTTTCTTTTTCATCTCCAGGGTCTTCTTAGCATGGAGAAAATCCCGGTGATAGTCCGGTTCCTGCCAGTACTCTTCAACCAGCTGTTCAAGGTTCTGACTCAGAATGACAATGATGAGGTCACTACTGCCACCACTAGGTAGGTAGTGGTACTGCAGGGTTCTTTCACTTAAATTAATATTGCATGCAGCAAAAAATAAATAAATAAAACATAAAATAAATAAAATAAAATCTTCCGATTTTTTCTCTTACTTAATTTTTTTTTTTTTTAAATGTATGAATAATAAATGTTCCAGCTATTAAAAAGAAGCAACAAACAGACAATGTTTGTCTGATTTTTTTTTTTTTTTTGTCGAGGCTGTGTTACATAAAATCTTGTTGTTCTTCCTCTGCAGAGTTTTGGTGCACATTGTTGGCAAGTGCCATGAAGAAAATCTGGATCACTACCTGCACTCATATATCAAGGTAACATATACTGTGATATACATCTGTGGAATGAACTGAGTTTGTTTTTATATGTGTGATGGAAAATTTTGTGGGAAAAAAAAAAGATCATTACACAATAAATTTGATGTTTGCTTTTCCAGAGTAGAGTCAAAGCGCTGCACAGACGATAAAATATGTGGAAGGGGGAAAAAAGAACCAAAATGGATTTTTATGTTTGTCTATATATTTGTGTGTGTGTTTGAGCCACATGTCCAAAACACTATGCAAATACACAGGGGGGGAAAAAAGGAAAAGGAAACAAAAAGGTTGATTAAGAGGAAGGAAAACCAGGACATTCAAACTGCTCAATCAGAAACAAAAGGCATGTTTGTTAGGGTGAAAATCAGTGAGCAAATTAGAGAACTAGAGAAACCACAAATCTTGTTTCATGTTGCCACAGAGAAGGAAAAATGCACAGTCTGAAGAGGCAACAGCAGACAGGAGTGGTGAAGCAAGGATTATATGACCAGCAGAGCTAACGAAAGCAGGGTTTCCATAGTAACAGATTGGCATGACGTTCAAGACCAGTAGTGTCCAATTTGTGTGTGTAAGCAGTTGGTGAGTGTGTGTAAGCATGTGTCTTGCTTGAATGGAGGTGCTGGTAATAAACCATGTTTTCCCTTTTATTGTTTACATAAATTTTTTAACTAGCCAAGTTGAAAATGTTTAATTATATTTGCTTCATTGTATATAAGTGTAGATGTATATACTGTTATGTTATATTTAAATGTGTGTACGCGCACGTGTGTGTGGGTGTGTATATATCTATATATATTATTATTATTATTATTGTTGTTATTATTATTATGTATATACATATAAAATATTTCCAATAAACACATTTCTTTAGATATCAGAGATTCTATATTCATTGGAAACATACAGATGATGATGAAAATAATAAATTAATAATCATAATAATAATCATCTTTTTTTCAACTAAGAAATAATTTAATCCATTAGATACCAAATATGCTAACCGCCTAATAAAATAGCAATACACAGAAAATTCTACGTACTTCTTACATTGTCCCAGTGACTTAGGGATGCTAGACCTTTCTCACAATTTCCATCATGACATAAAGTTGTTGATAAATATAATTATTAATCATATTATGTAAGGTTCAGTATTTTAAAAAGAACCTTAATTAGTTTTTAAGTTTTCATTATTTTAGTTTTCCTATTTCCAAACCAGACATTTAATCAACAAATTGGAAAATATATTTAAAATATTATTATGTTAATTATTATTATTGTTATAATGCTTTTTTGTTAAAATTAATTTATCTCTTTTTACATTTTGCTTAAAAAATGTCTAATAAATTATAATGTCGGAAAACAAGAGTTTAATTGGAGTGTTTAATTTTTCTTTTGCAGGAAAACCCCTCTTAACCTTTAGTTTTTCAGTCTTCTCACTACTGCTGCTTTCCAGTCAGATCTTAAAAATCATTAGAAAATCTCAATCAATAATGAAACAAACAAGCAAAAAAGCCTGCAGCCTCCCTCCTGTAAATGCACCTGTGACCAGCAGTTTCTGACAATTTCCCATGTGTTTGTAGTACGTGTTCAAGTCAGAGGCTCATGGCTTCAGGACAGTTCATGAAGAACTTGCGAAGGGGATGACCTTTGACCTGAAGAGCAACGAGCAGGCAGCAGTCAGAAATGTCCTCAGGGTTGGTTTCTACTCACTCATCAATATATTGATTGCAAAATGGAATTTTTTTTACTTATTCAGCATGAATAATTTGTTAGTTTGTTTGTACCTCATAGGCTTAAAAAGAAGAAAAGATATGATCGATGATAATCTTAAATAAATATAGAACAAGATTGTTTTGCCTCTCCTGGTTTCAGTTCTCCTGGTTCTTCTTTGAGCTCATTGTCAAGTCCATGGCCCTGCATTTGGTTGACTCCGACAAAGTAAAGGTAAGGTAACAGCATTTTCTAGGTGCAGTTACTGTGTCTCTCATTTTTCCTGGAACATGAAGCTTGACCTTCTCATGCTTTCCTACAGCATCCAAGGCCCCAGCGCTTCCCATCCTCCTATCTGAGCCGTTTGGAGACCTTGGTGGAGACGGTGTCTGAACACATCTTTTGGAAGTACAAAGAACTGGGAGAAGAAACACGCAGTGCCAACTTGGCTGTGGCAGCTTTTGTCAAGGTGGAAGATATATTTAGAATTGATTTAGATTACAATATTAATTAAAGCATTTCTTTTTAAAAAGAGCCATTATTGATGGCATGGGATCATTGCAGTTGGTTTTGCAATTTTATTGTCTCCATCTCTTTGCAGCGCTGCTTCACTTTGATGGATAGGGGCTTCACATTCAAACTGATAAGCAACTACATTAACATGATCACGGCTACTGACAGCAAGGTAACGAAAATGTAGCTGAAGTCATTATCAGTAATGTGCAACTGCGCAACATAAGTAATCTATACCAGTAATCCTTTTTGTGGAACTGATAGGTCCTCTGTGAACTGAAATTTGAATTCCTGAGAGAAGTCTGTAACCATGAGCACTACATTCCTCTCAGCCTTCCCTTACCCTCAGCTCGCATCACAGGTAAGAGCTCAAGGTAAACCCTGTAGCTCATTGTCACCAGTGTTAACATGGTAACTGTCATACCTCAAGTAGCTCTCACTCTCATCTGTGTATTAACACTCTATCAATCTCTCTTTCTTTTTCTGCCATTTCTTTCCGCATTTTATTTGCCCATGTCAGACCATGCATCCCCAGAGCCACAAAGCACTCATGGTAAATATGTTCACTCATTCCTTTGTAAGGTTGTATGTGCTGCAGTGAGTGTGCTGCTTGGCTTGTCACATTATTTGCTCACTGTAACTAGATTACCGTTTAGAAAAGGATGAACTCAGGGATGAAAAGCAAATATTTGTAAGAGCTTAATCTACATTGTGTATAACTAAGTTCATTTTCCTTTGTCATCTTACTGTGGTGTCAGTGCCTGAGTACAACCTGACTGGAGAGTTCTGCAGAAAACACTTCCTGACTGGCCTGTTGCTACGGGAACTGGGACTGGCTCTGCAGGACGAACAGGACCTGAGACATCTAGCCTTGGCCACCCTGAAGACTCTGATGGCCAAACACTCTCTGGATGCACGCTATGCCACCAAGGTGGATATGTTTAACTGGAAGAAACCTAAAAGGCATTAAAATGAGTCATGTGCACACAGCTCACGTTTTCCCATTGTGACTCATGCATAAAGACACACATACACACTGATGTGATTTTTCATAGCAGCTGCAAGCTGCGCTGTGAATGTAATAATGAATGCTGGGAAGCATCTAGAGCAGTTCAAGCTAGTAATCTTCCCTCTGATAAATACTGCCAACCACAACACAATAGCATGACAAAAAGCATGTGGTCAAGACCCAGGCTGGCTCTGCTCAAGCCTGAGTCAAAACCAAATCTATCATTGGGAGTACAATGGAAAACAGGAAAACAATTAAGTACATTAATTTTTTTAAATGCTACACTGTTTTTACATAGTAAATTACATGTAAATTCGGTCTTTTTCTGACTTTGAGGATTACCTCTAGAGAAATTCTGAGGGGAAAAAAAACATGCAAGTTTAGCCATCAGCTTTTGTATGTGCTTGGTAATTAAGTCAAAGATAAATAAAAAGTTGGGCCATCTGAATAAATCTCAAATGAGCCTCATGTGATTTCTGTTTGATTTGATGAATTACCAGGAGAAGCAGGCAAGAATTGCATCTCTCTACCTGCCTCTGTATGGCCTGATCCTGGACAACATGCCTCGATTCTTTCTCAGGGACCTCTTTCCCATGTACTTCACTGCTAGTGACCAGGTAAGATGTAAGATGAAATTCTCTGAGATACTCTATATACTGTATGATTAAAGTGTATATAGAAAAGTATTTTTGAAGTAAAATAACCATAAACCTGTTAGTGAAATTGTGTAGCTCTTTAAATGTGCTACTAAGAGCAAATTCACAATCTGATGTGCACATTTTGTACTTTTTGTTATTTAATGTAAATTAACCAGTACACGTTTAGGCATTTTTTAAAACTACAAAGTCACTGTAACAGATGGTTATATTCCTCAATATCACTATGTCTTGACTGTATTATTACTATTACAATATTATTATACCAGCTGGACTCATTTTTGTCCAACACAAGATTTTGTTCTTAGTTGTTGAAGGTTTGTAGTGACTGCAGCCATTCATCAGAACTGAATGCTGTACAAAATGCTGTTCTCATCACAGGGTTCTCGAGATGACGTCAGCATGGGAGGGGGACTGGCGGGAGGGGTGATTCCTGTTACTCGCCATGGCCACTCGGTGGATGCCTCCTTTTCCAAAGAAGTGCTCAACTCCATTACAGGTAGCACTGTGTGGCATGTGTGTGTCCGTTTTAAGAGTCTATATACAATACAAAGGTGTGAATTAGGACAATAATAGGGACACCCTTCCCCCCTCTGCACCAGCCTTCTCATCCTTGGCGGTTGCCACGGGTAACCAGGCGGACTCTCGAGGTTCTTTGATCAGTGTGGACTCCAACCCTAGCAACAGTGACAGGAACAGTGAGAAGATGGATGGATGTGAGAAGGTGAGACCGGAAAAAGAAGAGATAGTGTATTATTTTATTTTATGACACATCCAACATCTGTCTCTGGAACTTAAATCATTTAAGTATTACATGCTTAATATTCTACCTCTATTTTATCATGAGCCATTGATGATAAATTATACTATCATGATAAATTATATCACAGGTTTCGGAGAGAAGAATATGCAAAAATGACTAATTTTCAGTCACTGATGGTGGATTAAATGGACTTAAAACACTGCTGTTACACTTAAGTAATACTGACGCTGATCTATCAACAGTGCTTGACTCCAGCCAGGACTTTCGTTGCATGTTATACTTATTTAATCATTCTAGTTAATAAAGAAAAACATTGCCTAAAAAGATATTTATGTCATCAGTACCTCCAGGACTTTAAATTAAAGGTCCCATATTATGCAAAAGTCACTTTTTAATGGTTTTGGAACAGTCATACTGGTCCCCCCGCATGTGTAGGAGACCCGTAAGTGTGAAACTCTTTCAGGCGCTCTCTCTCCCCCCTGCTCCACCTCTAGGGAAGTAAGCGCTGAAATGAGCTTGTTTGAAAGCGTGTACGTTATGACGTCATAAGGGACAATAACCACTCCCCACAGAGCGATGGACCCGTCTACCGGCTCTCAAAGCCCGCCCTCTAAAAATCACCTAGCGCCCAGTGTTTTTCCCTCTTCGGCAACCCTCGTTAGCGGACATGGCTAAGCGACAGAAGCACTGTTCTGTTTGTGGCTGCATAAATGAACACGAAAACGTTTTTTTACTTCCATCCACTGAACCCACGAGGACTGAGTGGATTAATTTTATTTTTGGAGGAAATGTACCCGGAAAACTTCCAAAGGTTTTGCATGTCTGTGGCCAGCATTTCAAAGAGGACTGTTTCCACAACATGGGGGCATGGAAAGCAGGCTTCGCCAACCGTTTGAAGCTGAAGCCAGGTTCAATACCAACTGTCCGTGACACAGCTGGAGAGGTAAGAGCTGGCAGTTATTTTATCGTTTTGGCCTTATTAGTCTGATAGCTTGAAAATATATTAACCTGTCAATCACCTCATGACGGGCGATGCGATGGGCGGAGCCAACAGCTGAGCTGCTCCACCAGGGTTCCGCCCACCGTAAACGGCACATTTCTGAAGCTGCTAAAAAGAGGGAGGTGAAGAGAAGCCGCTGCACTCAAACTGAGGGTCGATTTGTCCATACCATGGCGGAAATATTTCATTTAGATATTAATGAATGGTCTCAGATTGGGAATAAAGTGTATAATATGGGACCTTTAACACATGCCAAATGCAGGTTAAAATCCAGTTTGGTAGGTGATAAATGAAGCTAATCATTTTGGTTATTTTTCTTGGAAGTACTATCACGATATTTCCCATGAACACTATTCCATGATGAATCATACATCCATTGGCTGCATGCTTATTTAAGTGTAAGTTTTAACTTCTATGCCCTGCTGGCTGAACAAAGTGCAGCTGAATGAGGAGTGAAATCAAGATGAAGTGATGTGAAGAACGAAAGGAAAATGTAGCAGTAGTTGGATGGTGTAAAGAACAAGGCTGGTAACAAGAAAAGAAAGGAGAGAATGTTGATGACAAAAGAGAAGGTGGAAGCCACTGAGATTTAGCGTGCAGATAGTTTGTTCTCAAGCAGATCAGTTAGTGCACAAACTCAACGATTAAGCTAAAAGAACTGAGTTTATCCAGAGTGACACTTTTCATACAGGGGCTCTGAAGATCATAGTTCTGATGACAGCTCTGAAAACATTTGATTAAATGAGAAGTTAGGATGACTTTTTAGTTAAGATGATTGTATTTTTTTGTATATATCTTTGACTTCTCCTCAAATATTTCAAAAAGTTCTCCAAAATTTAAAGTAGATCATTTAAAATGTGTTAAGAATTAAAGTTAAAATTTTCCTTTCTAGACAAAAAGAAAACATTGACAATATGTTGTCATTGTTTTTTCATTTTTTAGTGAAAAAAACAATAACAGTTTAAAGAAACCTGTATGATTAAGTGCATTCAGTTGCAATTATAATCTGGATTATTATTCCCTTTAGAAAAAGGGCTAATGAAAAAGCTGATTGGCTGTAACTTTAGGGATCTGTTGGCCACATTGGTTTGTCTTCAAAAAGATAATTTAGGGCCCTGCCAACAACTTACATCACAAACACCATTAGATGACTTTAAAATATTTTAAATTATTCAGATTTCTAATATTTTATATAAAAATGACCTGCCTGACCAAACGTTCTGTACATTTATTTGCTAAGGTTAAATGGTGGACGTGAAGGATATTTCTAAAACAATTTTTCCTTTGTCTGTGGAAAACAGTATTGGCTAGCAAACACTGAAACCTTTTATTTATTAAAGATTTATTGCTACCAGGATCTAGATTGAACTCATTCCCTGCTCAAAACTGGCAACTTGAAGATGGAAGCTTTGTTTTTGACCTCACTGTTTGAAATCAGGCAGCATTTGTTGGTGTGAAAGCAGTTAAATTTATTGAAGAAATGTTGCTTCAGCTTATAATGTTAAAAAAAATCCCACCAAATTTAGATAAGTACTAAGATGGTAAAGATGTGACATTAGTGTTCATAATGATAACTGCAGCCCTGATAGTTTTTTTTTTTACTGCATTTCCGTCTTTGTCTTTGTCCATAGTTTGCCCGCCCCCAGTCCCTCATTGGCTATGGTTCTCGCTGTGACAAGCTGGACCAGGCAGAGACTCGCAGTCTCCTCATGTGCTTTTTGCACATCATGAAAACTATATCTGAAGGTAAAAAATGACATTTCCTGAGACAACATGCACAGAATTCACTCATCACAGTTCAAACCCCTTTTGAATTATGTGGAATTTTCTGTAGAGGATGTTTGCTATAAATACGTGATATTCTATAATTGTTCATTTCTCAAATATTATCTGAAAAGGTCCAGAAGAATTAGGCAAAACTTTTCTTGCTGGTTAAAACAACTTGATTTGTCTGTTTCATTCACTTCTACATCAGCTCAGTGTAGAAAAGTTCATTCTTGGCAGTGTGCTCCGTGTGTTACATGATCGCTTTTATTGTCTGTTTCCAGATGTGCTGGTATCGTACTGGCACCGAGCCATCCACCAAGAGATCTCAGACTTCTTTAACATCCTCGAGTGAGAGCACTTCTTTCTTTTTGTTAAAATTGTATTACCACAAGTCCTGTTGAGCTGATTAGTTGTAGCCTTCAGACAGTGAGAAAAGCTGAGAGAACCAGGGCTGGGAACAGGCAAGTAAAAAGCAAAAAGAACATAGCCAGAAGGAAACAAATTAAAATAATGGCACAGCATGAAAGTAAGAAGACTGTAATTCTAGTTCAAGCTCCCTATCCACTGAGGAGTGTTTTAAATTTACATTCTTTGCTTCCTGTTGCTGTCAGCATCAAGACTGTTCTGGTCTCAGTTTGATCTTATGCTCCCCCATTTACCCCGTGTTCTTATTAATCACAGACAACAAACCAACTTATGATGTTTTTTAATCACTTTTGTTCTCAGGCTTTGTCTTCAGCACTTCAGGTTTCTTGGAAAACGCCACATAGCCAGGTGAGTGTGCGCCCCCTCTGCTTTCTCCAGCAACGAGGTGGACCAGATGTCATTTACATGCATTTATTATAAAGCTGCAGATACGGGAACAGCTTATTAACTCGGTATACATACTGCAGCCAAAGATTGGAACACCCCCATCCGCTGATACATAATTCATATAATCATACTCACACATGGGTGCACTCAAGTGTAAATGCAGCCACACACAGATGTGTGAAAACGCACACAAATGAATCGGACACAGTCGGGCAGAAATACTAATATGTGTTCTGTATGCATGTGCACACATGGGGATGAGCTTCAAGAGGGGATGAAGAGGTATAGGAGAGAAGAAAAAGAAGAGGGGGGAGGTAAAACTCCTGGATTTTACTGTGAAGAAAGAATCACTGCTGGATATCGTACTGTAGTAGTTGGCAAGCACAGGATGGGGGTTGTTATCGTTTGCGCTCTTACTGGAGCAAAGCCATTGGCACTGCTAGACTATTCCATCTTCTTGTTCCTCAGAGCTAATTAAATTAGCCTTCTTTTTCTTTTCAGCAATAGGATGCTGAGATGTAAGCCAACAAAAGGCTGAACGAACACACTGCTTTTCTGTGTGTAGAAGCATTAACTGAATAAAGATAGCTTGAAGCCTGGCGAGAGCTCTCAGCCGCAGTTGAGACTGTCTGGGGCTGCTAGCTACTTAACATTCGTCTGTAATACCAGGCCATGGGGGATTCACAGTCTTACACTTGTGTCTGTCTCAGTGTCTCTCAGCTCATGGCTGAGTTAGTGTGAGCACCCACTGAAGTTCAAAAATGATGAAATCCAACCACAGTTAGCTTGCCAGCAGTTTGCTTAGCCAATGTGTCTGACAACAATTCAGGCTTTAAGGACCCTGCAAGCCTGCTTATAAATCTGTAACTTTAAATAAAATATTGATTGGGGCAACAAAGTCATTATCAAATCCTGACCAGCGTATGGGTGCACATGTTATTATAGCTTTTTTATGTGTTTTTTTTTTTTTTTTTTTTTTGCTAGTTTGTTTTTTCCAGAGCCATAACTACATTAGAATGATTAGGTGATATCAGACATTGACTAAAATGGTGAAATCTCAAATAATGCATTTATTTGTGGTCGTTACTAAAAGTAATTTGGTTCAGCCAGTAGTGCTACAGTTACATAAAATTCTTTTCATATACACAGTGTACACTTTGACACAGACAAGTTATCAAATGTAGTGTTTCCTCCATGTTCTTGCTGTTGTACTGTTGTCTCCACCATTGTGCATGGCTTTTCCCTCCCCCTCTGTGCATGCTGCTGCTGTTGATTGACTTTCAGTGTGACTGCACATTTATTCAAGTAACCCTTTCAGTGTTGACACAAACCATAAACATATATTCATTATATATGTTTTCTACTCACTGATGTTGTATGTCACTGTCACTATCTGTATGTTTGATTGGGCTCCACCTGCAACTTGTGTCTCATTTCTTTTTTCTTAGCAAGTCACTATTTGTTTTATACAGACTATCAGCAGTGTCACGTTGGACTTTATTTTAGCATCAAATGAATATATGTTGAGAATTTGATTGCTGAGATCCAACTGACATCCCATTTCATCACATGAATATAATTTAACTCTCACATTGCCATTGTTTTACATTAATGCTTACCCCAAGCCCCTGGTCTGCACTAACCAAGAGCATTGCCAAAAGCTGATATAACCTTTACACAATATGATACTAATAGTAAAGTAAAAATCTCTGACTCTGCTATGCTGCTAGCCTTTCCATCTTGCTGACCTTCCTTTGAAGGAGCTGATCTTTTTTTCTGACTCCAGCTGCTCTCATTGCACCAAGGTCAAATCAGAGATCTTGTTTGCTTTCAGCGTTTACGTTTGCCTTGCTGGAAAACAATGTGCCCCTGCTGCTTTTAATATGTAAAAAGGCCACAAAAGTGCAAAAGCAGCACTGCCCTGTAAAGTGTTTGCATTAAGCGTTTTTATTGATTGCAGGCATACTCCTACATCTGTGCCTCTCACAGTTTGGATTGCTGACCAACACTGACAGACACTAAACAGTGATGGTTTTAACTAAACTAACCAATGTTAGCTTTGATGTGGTTGGCTTGTGAACAGGAAGCTAGCAGCGGCAGTAAAGCTGGCCCAGTCAACCCAGGCCAATGGTACCCTGAAGGGCTCTAACCACCCCTCCCAGTCCTCTCAACCCTCAAGTCTCTTCCCACAATGGTAATCACCCTCCGCCTCAGCCATGATGAAAGAGTTAAACAGAGTTTTTGGTTACTGCAAATGCTCATAGTCCTGATGATTTCTGGTGACTGGCTTTAATAGCAGAACTTTCTTACTATCCAAATACAGGTGCAATCTACTACATCAGCGTAAACACTAAGAGTAGATACAATTAGATGACTGCATGTTTTTCCTGTGTATATTCATTATTTATGTGACCACTGTGTTTCCATGCCACAGACTGTTATGGTGTTCTTAGCATGCCCCTTCTTATACCTGCAGTATTTGGTGTCTTTGTACTGTCATGTGTTAATAGACTTGATCACACCCCAGTTTCTAATTGTCTATAAGTTTAGTTCTACATTTGTTGTAGAATAATTTAAACAACTATTAGTGCTGTTGTTGATATCGGCTGCTGATCCCTGCTGACGTCTCCAGGATGGCATCTGGAGGAGAGGGCCACCGGCATGCTCGCTCTCAAACCATGCCCATCATCAGAGGCAAGAATGCCCTTACCAACCCAAAGCTGCTGCAGATGATGGATACAGGTATTACATATTGGCTGAAGACGACTTTAAACTTACTTATGATGTGTCTGAGTTATTAATAAATAACTTTTTTTCTAGATGGGAGTATTCAGGAAGGGGACACACTGAGTCCTACAGATATTGAGGCCAACTTGTCTACAGAAGTGGCACTCACTGTGCTGGATGTACTAGAACTTTTTGTTCATCATCACAAGGTCTGTTTTTGTTTGATGTTTAAAAAAAAAAACAGAGCAAAACATAATAAATTGTGTAATTTTCTGAGTCTAATGTGCAAAACAAGTCCTGAACAAACTATTTAGTCCAACTGGAATATTTGTGTTTGATCCAGGAAAAAAATGTGGCATGGACTGTGACATTTAATGCCTTTTGAAGCAAAGCCATCTGATACTTTACTGCCACCTGGTGGCAACTAGAATCTATCTTTTAAAAAGATAGAGTACTGTCTTTTGTGTTTCTGTTATATTGTGATAACATCTTTTTGTGTTTTTTTTCTCTTAATATTTCTCCATATAGAAACAGCTGTTGCTGGATGATGGACAAAACACATTGATGAAGAAGGTGCTGGACACCTACTTACTCTTCTTCCAGATCAACCAGTCAACTGCTACCCTACGACATGTCTTTGCTGCACTCAGGCTCTTTGTACAAAAGGTCCAGCAAACTTTATTTAAACATTCAAAATCTAAGATAAGACCAAAATAGTTTTTCCTATGTGTAGTTTGATCTGTTCCTGTATTTGTGTAGTTTCCCAGTGCATTCTTCCAGGGTAAAGCAGACCTGTGTGGGTGTCTGTGCTATGAGATCCTCAAGTGCTGTAACCATCGATCCAGCTCCACCCAGATGGAAGCTGCTGCCCTGCTGTATTTTTTCATGAGACAAAACTTTGAATTCACAAAGGGCAAATCAATAGTCCGCTCACATCTGCAGGTCAGTGAGGCCCAATGTATATCAGTGCAAGACTGCAAGTACAAAATTTCTAAGTTGTGTGTCTTGTTAAACATGATTTCAGACCCATACTAAGCCTGTATTCCTCTCTCCACTGCAGGTTATCAAAGCAGTGAGCCAGTTGATAGCAGATGCTGGAATTGGAGGTTCGAGGTTTCAACAGTCCCTGGCTATCATCAATAATTTTGCCAATGGAGATGCACCACTCAAGGTTCAACAGGCTCTTTGGTTTTTAGTGCAGCTTCCTTATTAACATTTTGATCTTTACTAATGTTAATAACATGTTTTCTACAGAATACTCCATTCCCTGCTGAGGTGAAGGATCTGACCAAACGGATCAGGACAGTCCTGATGGCCACGGCTCAAATGAAAGAGCATGAGAAAGATCTGGAAATGTTAGTGGACCTACAATACAGTCTGGCCAACTCCTATGCTAGCACGCCTGAGCTGCGCCGCACCTGGTTAGAGAGCATGGCCAAGGTCCACGTCCGTAACGGCGATTTGTCAGAGGTTATACATGTTATGCTTATGCAGTTTTTCTTAAGGAGATTTACAAAGATTTCTAAGGAAATGAAAAAAATCTTATAATTGTATGTCTTTCTTTAGGCTGCCATGTGCTACATTCACATCTCAGCCTTGATTGCTGAATCTCTGAAGAGGAGAGGTCAGTTCACATTTGCTGCTTCTTAAATTAAGCTTTTTGTAGCATGATTTGTTTGTGTTTGTTTATGCACAAAAGCTTGTGTATATATATTCACGCCATGCATCTCTGCAAACATGAAACTTTAGTTAGTTCAGTTACATCATTCTTTTGTCACTCAGAACAAACTGTCTTTCACTCCTAACACATACATTGGACTATTCACACATTAGTCCTTCATTCGATCATGAGCATTGAAAGTGGAGAAATTACGGTCTTGTGTCTTTGTTTGGTAAAGATTATTTAAGAACTCATGGGGAATGAAGATGGATTACCATACTTCCAACTATTAGTATAGATCTGTCTTTTCATCCCAGTAGCATTTCTTCCCTAATGTAGGAATAGAGACTGATGTCCACTTATATTTTTTTCTGCTGTATGCCTTTCTACGTGCATGTCTTACGCTTGTATACGTTCTCGTTTAAAACATTTGTCTGTTTTGCTGCATGTCTGTAGCATTCATTTGCATGTGCTTTACTAACTGAGCCTGTCAGCCAACATCTAGTGTGGCGTCCCAATAGCTCCGCTGATTTGTGAGCCTTGTCCGTGAGCATAAAAGGAAAAAAAAAAAGCAAGTTGACAAAAACTTTGTAAACCTGCTGCTCCTCATCCCCTCCTACCAAACAGGCTACTGGAGAGCTGACAAGGCCAGGATGTCCAGTGTGTCCCCTGAAGAAAGCCCTGTCTTTAAATGTAGCTCCTTACTAACTACCTCCCGAGATCAAGACAGTGAGTGTGTGCGCCTGGGGCCTGCTGGGTGGTGGGGCTGGGAGTTCAGATTGTGGTGAAGGCAAGAAAGGGACCTATTTGTTTAACCACTTTGAAATTGTGTGGAAGATTTTGATATTGTGAGGAGGACGAGATTTAGATATAAGGGACATCAGGTTGGTTGGTGCTAATTCAGCTTTCTACTGCCCGCTGCATTAGAATTTGTTGAATGAGAACAAATGTTTAAGCCTTGATTACATGGGTTTTTTTGTCGTTAATGTTTACCTTCACTGCCTG
The DNA here is from genome assembly GCF_017639745.1 of Melanotaenia boesemani. Classification (NCBI taxonomy): domain Eukaryota; kingdom Metazoa; phylum Chordata; class Actinopteri; order Atheriniformes; family Melanotaeniidae; genus Melanotaenia; species Melanotaenia boesemani. The sequence goes on along the minus strand of NC_055690.1, from coordinate 20,517,332 downwards.
ACTATTACACAAGTCTCACTGGATAAGATGCTCGGTGTCACTGGCATTTGATATAAAGCACAAGTTTTGTCTGAGGCTGCAAAAATGGAATGTTTGTAAAAACATCTTGTATTTCAATACAAGACTATTCGTGTTAGTCATTTTAAGCATCTGTATGTTACAAGCTGAATACACCACCAGCAATATTGTCAGACCTTTGTGAGAAGAGTGGAGGCTTATCTCGTGAATGACATGCCCTGATATCAGTTTCACTTGTTTGAAACCCCAGCATCTTTCTCCATGGGCTGGGCAGCATTCATGTGCATCAGCCCTAATGTCAAGGAAGAGGGTGCCATGAAGGAAGACACCGGTACACAAGACACACCATACATTGAGGTCAATATTAGTCCATCTTCTGAACAAAATCATTCATTTGAAATAAATTTGAAATGTATAAGTTACTGAGGCTGATACTTTTCCTTACACTTCATGCTCTCGCCATATCATGTAGGACACCCTGGTGGAGCAGCTGGAGCTGTGTGTGGACTATCTGTGGAAATCTGAGAGATACGAACTTATCGCAGACATCAACAAACCTGTGATTGTCGTCTTTGAGAAGAGAAGAGATTTTAAGGTAACTGATGCCCTTCTACTTTTTTTGTGCGAGTCTATGCAGGAGTGTGCATTACGAGCTGAACTTACTTTGTTTTGTACACGTGTGTTCCAAAAGAGGCTGTCAGAGCTCTACTATGACATCCATCGCTCCTATCTGAAGGTGACGGAGGTGGTGAACTCAGAAAAGCGTCTCTTCGGTCGATACTATCGTGTAGCTTTCTATGGACAGGTGAGCAAGAGTTTTTTACTATGGCTCTTTATCACATCTGCAAACACATGTAAAATCTATCAACTTATCCATTCATGAAAATTCCTAAATAAATAAGAGATAACCTCACACATGCATATGTGTGTCAATAGCTTTTAGGGTAGAATAGGTTTATGGATTTCTATCCATAAAACCTATTCTATTTTTCAGAAAATGGTATAATAGTGTATAACAGGTGATTGTTGCTTTGGCTTTCCTTTGAATCCTTGGTATTGTGCAGTTTGGGCTCTAAAGAACCAGGATGTTTGTCATGTTTTTTGAAGAGGAATGATGTCTTTTCTGACATTTCAGAATTCTGAAGTTAAAATTGGGTCTAAAAACTGATTCAGTAGGTGTCCTTAATTTCTCTGTTTGTTCTTTTCTTCATTTTTGTTTTATTCTAAATCAAGATTGTGGTAAGTTCTGAATGCTCTTGATTTTTCATTTTCCTCAGTGCTAACACCTTTTACCTCACTTTTCCTTTTACCAATAATAACATGTGCTGCTCCTACCCCTTTGATGGGTTTGTGTGAGGCTTGCAGTGGTCCATTTACTCCCCATAATGCTCAGTAACGAAGTTGTTTCCTCCTTAAGCATTGAGAAAAGATGATGTTCGGACATCCACATTGGACATTCACCTGTGCTCCTTTGAAACGACCTCTCTCATCTAAAACTTAACTCTGACACCCTGTTGGTGCTGAGTGAGGCTCTCTAACAAAATGCCAAAATGTGTATCATATTACTGTATATATACAACAAGTGACTTAAGAGACCAGTACATGGCAACATAAAATCTGAATGATGAAAACAACATGATGTGCTGTAATTATTGTGCATTGCATTCACACAAACACCAGCCCATACAGTGTAACAGGCTGTACTGATTAGTGTTTGTGCTTATGTGTGTGTTATGGTAGGGCTTCTTTGAGGAAGAGGAAAGCAAAGAATTCATCTATAAAGAGCCGAAGTTGACAGGTCTGTCAGAAATCTCTCAGAGACTACTCAAACTCTACTCAGACAAGTTTGGATCTGATAATGTCAAGATGATCCAGGATTCCAACAAGGTAATTGACAGAAATGTCTGTTTTTATTACAGTTCTTTTTTAACACAAAGATTCACAATAATATGCTTGACATTCCCTGAATACAGGTGAATCCTAAAGACCTGGACCCCAAGTTTGCCTACATTCAGGTGACATATGTGGTGCCGTACTTTGATGAAAAAGAACAACAGGATAAAAGGACAGATTTTGAGAGGCATCACAACATCAGCCGCTTTGTGTTTGAGACGCCGTTCACTCTGTCAGGAAAAAAACACGGAGATGTGGAGGAGCAATGCAAGAGACGCACCATACTGACCAGTGAGTTTGTTTGATTATATCTTTCCACATCTCTTCTATGTAGAACCAATTTTTGTCACCTGTCTTTCCTACTTATTTCTATGTCAGTAGTAGTGATGTGATGTCTATTATAGCATATTTTACATAAGAAGCCACTGAACCAAACAGTTATAGGGGGTCAAAGGGGACTAAGGAGCTTCCCAAAGCACATCATAACTTAAAGGCTATTTTTCTGGCTGCATTCACACTGCAGATGAGAAGCTGAAGTAGTGTAACAGATTGGTAAAGGAGTCAAAATTAAGTTCAAATTCCTCAATCATATATGAGATTGATAAACCCCAAGCTTCCCTGAGGGTCGATCCCTTTGTGTTTTGTTTAACATTTTGCTGATGTTTAACTGCCTTTTTTTTTTTTTTTTTTTTTTTTTTATATAATGGCAGGCTTTGTTGCTTCATTCAGAGGTTAAATCAGTCAGACTGAAAAGTTACACATGGTTGCCCATGTCAAAAAATTTCCTAAAAAAAAGACTTAAAAATGTAAAAAAGACCTGTTATATACATACATATATATATATTTGTATGTATATGTATGTATGTATGAAATTCTGCCGTAGCGTGAACAGAAAGCATCATACAATCTTCCTGAACGAACAGTCATCAAAAGTACCTGCAGAGAGACAAAGCAGGAAAAGCAGCACACCCACCCAGCCCAGAGCAAAGAAGGCCCCTGACTGGTGCTATGGGGCAGGGGCACCGAGCAACAAAGGACAATGACAAGCAGGCCTGGCGGGCACCAAGGCGCAGGCCGCACAGAGAGCCATAACCATGCAGGCGCAAGAATCACCCATATACCCCGGCAGAGCCCTGCCCAGGAACCTGACAGGACCTGACTGTCCCAGGCAAAACCACCACGGACCAACGTTGCCCAGATACCAAGGCCATGTGCCCCAGGGTCAAGAACACGTCCCCATTTGAAATCAAACCATCGGTTTTGTGTAGCGACAACATTAGAAAATTGTGGCACACTTTCAAGTACAAACGTCCTCCGACTTTATATATTTTGAAAGAAAATTCATCTGAATGCAACAGACTGGTAGAGAACTGTAACATGTAAATTTGTGCCAAATATGAGATCTTTGTTTCTTTCTTTTTAGCAAGTTCCAGCTTCCCCTATCTGAAAAAGCGCATCGAGGTGGTGGAGCAGCAGAGCACAGAAATGAATCCCATTGAAGTAGCCATTGATGAGATGTCACGTAAAGTGTCTGAGCTCAACCAGCTCTGCAACATGGAGGAGGTGGACATGATCCGGCTGCAGCTGAAACTGCAGGGCAGTGTTAGTGTCAAGGTAGGGATTCTTCTGAAATACAGATGCACATATTTGAATACGGTTGCTTTGCCTTTATACCACCTGGTCATCTACCTCTAGGTGAATGCAGGGCCTATGGCATATGCGAGGGCATTTTTGGAGGAAAAGAATGCAAAGAAGTATCCGGATAACCAGGTCAAACTTCTTAAGGAGATCTTCAGGTAGGACTTTGCTGCAAAGTTCAGTGCAAATATTGTGGATTTTAAATAGATTGAAACTAGTAGGTATATATTTTACAGATTAGCTCAGTTATCACAAGTCCAACCTTGTTTGCCCTCTACAGGCAGTTTGCAGAAGCCTGTGGTCAAGCTTTGGATGTGAATGAGCGTCTCATCAAGGAGGACCAACTGGAATACCAGGAGGAGATGAGAGCTCACTACCGGGACATGCTTACTGAGCTGTCTGGCATCATGAATGAACAGGTCTCACAATGCAATTACCAATAAGTATTAAGACTGATTTACCATTGAGTGGCTTTTCGTTTTCATTAACAAGTTTAACTGCATGGCATACTAAGCATCATCTTTTCCGATATATTACTTTAGAAGACATTCTACATTTTTATTGGTTTCATGAGTTTCTGTTACAGCTACATAGCTTTTTCTTCTTACTTTCCAACCTTTTCTCTCATTGCAGCTTGAAAAATGTGTTTTTGCCTTCAGTACCACCTCTATATCTAACAGCTCTCTGTCCACTCTTTGTAAGACTGGTATGTCATGTTGTCAAGTTCATTTTCAAAAGACATCTTGTCACCTTACTACTTGCTTACTGCATGTTAACTTCCCCTAACATCTCTGACTGCCAAGAGAGTCAAAGTGCCTGTCTTGATACTTGCTTTCTTTTGCAATTCCCTATTCCAACACCAGCTTTTTAATTCTTGCTCTTGTGCAGATTCCTCACACAAGACAACCAGGAACGGAACGGCACAGCACCTACTGAATGGCCAATAGACACACCAGAAATTTCTTGTGCCAGTTGAAGCCTCAAAGTGGCTTATTTATTTGTTTCTGATTGTAGTTTTTTTCCTCGCTGCAGGAAGTGGCGGGTTAGTGGAACTGTGACTGAAGGCCTCCTGTAAAGAAAACAAGGGAAGAAGTGTGTAGATTGTGGTTGTGGTAGTCTGTAGACCCAACACGATCTCACGACAGAACATGTAATAGCTCTGTTTGTCCAAAGCACCAAAATGGTGCAATTTCACATAAACTGTGACTTCACATGTATTGCTGTTTGATGACATTTATAGACATCTCAACATGTCGTTACATGCCAACGTATGTTTCAGACAGGAGTGGGGGATAGCATTATTCCGCCAAATCCCATCCAAGGGACCAAGGGATCAACACCCAGCAACACAACATTTTCCACAACTGTTTCACTTTTGAACTTTAGTTAGTGTTAGAAAGGTACATGTGATCTGGGCCTATATATTTTATTTTTTGTTGTTTTGGGTGTACTTTAATCTCACGTGAACACAGACACAAAACCAAACCAATAAATAACCTGCAGACATGTTGCTTTCTCATGATTTTTAACCATTAAATTTAACTATGTTCTGTGGACAAATGTGCTGATTACACATTTTGTCATGAGACCGGGCTGGTAGTCCTGTAGTTGAACTTTGTCTACAGTAGAGGCCAGGCTGCTGGACTGTTAGCTACTGTTTGTTTTGCTTTTAGAGACTCAATACATGTGTGGTGTAGATTCTCCCACCTCTCCCGTTGACTTATTACTTTACATATTGACAGACACGCTCCCAAACAAAAACCTACAGTGTATTTTTCACGCACACATACACACAAGCAAACAACATGAGCCCTCTCTCCACAACCCTCTCCCTTTAGAAAACAGTGACCTTAATTGAGCTTGAGGTGCATTCAGCTGTACATGTAATGTATAGCTTCCTGGTGCATTTTGTTTCCAGTTTTTACATTTTTCTGTGGAATATCAGTGTACTTCAAACTATCTAAAGATGTCTTACAAGACAAATGATTTGAAAAAGAAAGAGGATAGAAATGCAGATCCTTAAAATCAGAAGAGTTGAACGCACCTCCAGTTCCTGTTTGAATGTAGAAAAACTCAATGTTGCTACTTTGTATCCTTGCTAACATTCTGGAAATATCACTTTGCCAATTTTCAAACAAAAAAATATGTTTTATAACAATTTTATAATTGAAATTGCATTGTTACTGTTATTCTTTCCTGTACTGTTTTCAATTGTAAATAAGAAATATTAATATTTAAAAATGTTTGAAATGTTTTTTTTTATATAAAATATACAATATATAAATATTTGTTTAGCTGAAATAAAGAAAAAAAAACTAAAGTTTTATGTATAACATTTAAATAAAAAATTGTTAATGTCCAAAATTCATGATTGCGCTTCATTTTCCTCATTTCTTTTAAAAATTCACTCTCTTGATGTTAAAGACGCACTACAGAACTCCTGCAATTTTCTCAGTCCCCCTACCAACAGTTAATTCGGCATACATCATGCATTGTATTTGTACTGTGAGCTCTCTCCAGCCTGTAAAAGACAGTCTTATCTTGACTCTTGTCTTTTTCTGTCTTTCTTCTTGCATTTCTTTGCTGAATCAGCCATGGTTTGTGTTCAAAATGGCTGCTAGTGTGGGATTTGGTGTGTAAAGCAAAACTCAGCTGCATTGTCACGCTACACTCTGGATTAAAAAGTTGTGTACTGCAGTTTCTCAGCTTTGGGATGCAGCAATGCTTCCAGAAATGCACATAATAGATGTCACTCTTCCATCAAACAAGTTTTACGGTCAGAAAGTTTTTTGTTGCATATTGCACCAGTGATGACAGATGAATTCCCCTCTCCATAGTGATTGTCACTTGTTGGTTGCATTACTCCAGTTTTCATGTTTGCGTCATCAAGTTTAATTAGGTTTAAATATCTTTTTAAGGTGAACTCAGCCTCAGGTGCAGATAATTAGAGGTCACTGTGAGGTACACAACAGATACAAACACAGAAAAATGGAATAGTCAAAATAGTTGGATTTAATTCTGTACTGTAAAACTCAGTTTGAAACAGCACTAGAAACAGGGATGCTCATGCAGAAATCGTGGTATACCTGCTGTAAACCTGCTCTGGTTGTGGCCTGTTGCTAAGATGTTGAAACTGAAAAATTTATGTGACTTGCTATCATTTAACTATATTGAAAGGTTTGAATGAATTCTCTGTTTGGCACCTATAATTCCTAATGGTTTTATAGTTAAAAAAAAAGTACTAAAAAAAGAGGCAGCGGGACAATTCATGCTGTAGTTCATATTCTTAAGGTCTAGCAGGGCACTGGTTTAGAAGTAATCTAGTCTTCAGTCAATGATTGTGCATGTTCGTGGCTTGGTGGAGATCTGCACTCGCCAAGTGCTTCTAGTTGGAACCTGTATACTAAAAGAAATTTATATTTTTAAATCAGCACACCTCTCAAAATCCAGATGTCAACTCAAAACCCAAGCTCTCTCCATGTTCTTGCTCTCAAAATTTGCAACAGGACAAGTTAATCATAAGTTTGCTTTGTTTTGTTTTTTGTTTAATCCTTGTCTGTTTGCATTGTGGTTTATGGGTTTGTTGGATGGTAATCCTATTACTATAATGCTCATATCACAGACACTGTAATCCCTTTGGCTCAAAAAGGGACCTTTAAAGAGAATACAAGTTTTTCTATGTTTTGTGAAACACACAAAATCTGCTGTTTAAGGAAACTTGTGTGAAAAAGCTCATATAGTGAAAACAGTGCCAGGATAGGATGATTTTTTCATTAAGCACATTATTAATGTGGACCATTTGTAGATGTGCCTTTCTTCTTACATCTGCAACACTCACTCAAGACTGTTTGTGGTCAAAAGGACACAGCGTAAAAAAACACTCACAAAACAGGCAATATAAAAATCTTTTTGGTAAAATCAATTAAAAGGTTTTTCTCTTTTTGTTTGTTTGATTTGTTTGTTAGGTTTCTGGTAAAAAAACAAAAAAAACAAAGAGCTCCTTGTCATTGCAGTACCAACAACCATTTTTAGGCCAGGATTATAGTGAAAGTGATATGGTATTAAAATTCAGAATGTTCTTTGACAAAGAAAGGTTTCCATTGGATCTGGTGTTAGTATTTTTTTTCTTTTTTTTTCTCCCTTTAATTGTTTGGTATGATTACTGATGATGTAGAAAGAAGCGGCAGCAGTGGCTGTTTATTAATTAATGCTAAGCCTGGGGTTGGGACACTGCACATAAAAAGAGGTTAAGTGGCTCTGAATGTGCAGCTGGTGGCAACAGATAATATGTGGTCCTTAGCTTCTGTGACTCTCTTTCTGTCTCTGCCTGAAAAGACAGTTGACACACACATATCTATCTCTTCACTCTGGCTCTATTGCACACCTGAGGAGAAGCAGATAAAGTTGCACTGACCTCCTACAAAACGTCTTCTTCACAAACTATTGTCTTCCAGCCAATCCGTATTTCCCTCCTCCTATATCCTCACCCCTCTCACCTCTTGACTGCTCTAACTTATTTTGTGAACCAGAAATGGCTGATTGGGTTTCTCTCCTTTATTGCCTAGCTCATGTGTGTCTGTCTCCCTTCCTGTGGCCTTGACTCTGGCAGGGTCAGGTTGCTCTCAGTCAGTTATAGATGACAAAACCTGGTCACACCGTGGGTACAGTGTATCAAACCTAAGTGAGGTTAGGTCTCTTTTATCATTATTATTATTGTTATTATGTATTACATCCGTTACCATGGTGGGTGACTGACAGTCCTTTAAATTTGTGTTGTAGATTTTCAAAGCATCAGCAACCTCACCTCATGTTGGAGTAATGCCATTTAGGCTTAAACACTGGTCTCTTTTGAGTGCAAGGCAGCCACTTGAGCTGTATTGTAGCAGCTGACCATTTAGTCGGACTATGAAAGGTCCACTAACTGTAATTATCTGTAATTGTTCTCTTTGTGCCTCCACCTGCATTTGATGTTCATTGCTGTGATTCCTTATTTTATTATCTTTCAAATGTCCGTTTAATTTAATGTCAAAGGTCTGCCTAAATGCTTTATTATACAATTTGGGCTAATCCGACCTAAGATATTAATAGGAACAGGTGCAGTGTCAAAAATGTTTCCCTTACCCATCATCTCTTGAGCTGAAATTGCTTCACTGTTGAATCAGAAAGATAGTCAAGCTATTTCAGCTCTCCTTTAGGTTTAGTAGGTCTCCAACTATGAAGAAACCTCTTGAGCAGAGCACATTTCATTTCCGACCCCTGCTTAGCTTTCCTGAAACTGGATGCCGGGGTTCATGAATAAAACATTCACTGTGTGCTTCTGGCTGATCACCGGAGCCCTTTCAGTTGTATAAGTGGTGAAAGGCGACATAATCTCCCCACAACAAGGACCGAACTGAGATTGAGAGGCACAGAGAACCTAGAAAGGCGCACAGCAGGAGGACAGCACAGGTCTAGAGGAGCATGTTAAAACCACAGCAGCACGGTGAGTTTCTAATGCACGATCCCCTGCCAGTCTTTGGGAAGCCGTGGTACTGGCAGCGCAGCAGCAGCACCATGGAGAGTACCCGCAGCCTGGCGCAGGTCATCATGGAGATGCGCGATGAAATCAAGAAGCTGGAGATGGAGAACCGAGAGCTGCGGGGAGGCTATGGTCAAACCGGTCCGGTGTCTTCCACAGGAAAGGAGCAGGGGGAAATAGTGGAAAACCCCTACGTGAACCTGAGACGAAATGCCTCTGCCCCTGTTTTGGAGGGACAATACAACGGTAAGAGGATATGTCACTCAAAAGTTTTGTACACACTTAAAATTAGAACTGAAAGATTGTTTTAAACCTAGATAATGCTGATAAGATGCTTACATTAAGCCAAACACTCAATGCAGCCGATGATTTTTAGTTAACTAAAATTTGTTGAATGGTCCTTATTGTAACATTTTTAAAGGAAAAAAAACATTGGAAAAGACCACAAGATATTAGATTTACTGACAGTGTGGAATTGTGTAAAAAATGTATGGCTACAAATAGCCTACTGAGAGATAGCACAACAATTCCCCGATGTTTTCTCATTTTATTCTATCCCATGGTGTTCATGTTATTTCACAGAAAACACAGTTATGACTGTCCGGAGGTACTCCACCAGCTCCAACCTCTCTGGGGTGACAGTAACACAGGGAAGGACTGACAGGGGCAGGCATAGTAATTCTGGATGGGGGAGACTCCAGGAAGAAATCCAGCATGGAAATGATGTGTTTAGTAACTTATCTAAAAGAGAAGTGGAGAAAGTCACCAGCCGACACTCTCTTCAGGAATATGTCCATAAAAATAGGTACAGAGGTGCACTTTAAATTCCCCCAAAATAAATAAATAAGTTTTAAATTTGATACAGCAGACAGATTAAAGAAGATATTCTTTAATGGTTTGTTAAGACATTTTTTTTGTCACAGGTCTTACCTACAGCTTTGTAGCTGAACTATTCTTGTTATTTTATTATTCTTTCAGGGCCAAAGTAAAAACTGTCACCTTTCTTCTGCCTGTTGAGGACATTTACACCAGCCGGCCTGCTCTGACCAAGCACCAAGAGGAGCCTCAAATCATTGACCAGGCCTCCATAGCTGAGACTGATTCTTGAGAGAACTTTTAAAGACTTTGGATGTGGCAATGGGATGCAAAACAGATAAACCGAAACTCTGTGGCCAGAGCCAAGTAAGACTCCTTATCTAGGTCAATTTAGATTGGGCTCTTAATAAGTGAGCCAGCAAACCGATTTTTATCACACCTGACTGCAAAAAACAGAGGGCTTTGGTTACAGGTGTTGTTTTCATTTGGCTATGGCAATCCAGGCCTGGTCAACAGTGATGCCCCTCTGCAGAGAGGATCAGGTGTCTGGACTCCTTTCCAACCTGAGCTGTCATTTCAGGGTGACACACACTTACAGGTGACAGCCCTTTCACAAACAGTTGTCTCTAACTCAGCCCTCGTGAGCGACATCATGTTAATAATTTATTCATCGTTGTTCTTTTGTACAGTGAAGTAGGTGGTCGAACAGCCACGTGAAGATGTGACTTGTTTCTTTACCAGATTCCTGATTAGTGTTATTTTTTTACACAAAATAATACATTACTTTCACTTAAGTTAAATCATTTTAAAGAAGTCAGTGTTTGTCACGTTTGAATAAAATTAAATCAACAGTGAGGTTGCATCCGAGTTATATGGTGTTATGGATTATTTTGACCACTTTTAAGAACCATTTCTATTTAAAATTATTAACAAACATTTTTCCTGCAGCAAATGATATCATTATGCTATAGATATCTGAGTGAAAAATCAGAAACCTTCATGAGTGAATTAAAATTAGTGATCTACTGGAAAACAACACATAACTCAAAGATGAAAACATACCCTATATGAATTAAAAATATTTTGATCACACTTTAACTAATTGGAAACCAAGATATACAACAGTATTAAATTATTGGAATGAATCATGAATAGAAATATTTCCCTCTGAAATTTGCTATGAATAAGTATGAGTTTTATGAAGATTTGAATACACAAATAGATGTACAATCTTTTTAGTGATATTGAGTACATTAAAAATTACAATTTCCATTGCTGAGTATTTAGAAAATGCAGGATAAACACTCTGGCATCTGAATTGGTTACTGGGAAGGAAAAGTAGAACATTTATTTTACACATATTGTGCAGTGGTGAGGCTGTTGGGACAAGCAAAAGCTAAATATATGCTCACACCAAGAGCACATAGCAGTGGCTGTGAATTAAGTTGTGTTGTGGACTACATGGTGATGTAAGGGCTTTGGGTCATCTCATAGGCTCTAGCTCCCCTGTGGCTCTAAATTGGATATAGTGAGTATGGAAAGAAACAAGATACAGCTGGAGCAAATATGATATTTGTGTACTTTTAGGTAAATGCATCATCTATAACCACAGAATTCTTAACACTCCTACTAATTGGGCTAACTTTTATTTGAGATGGATTCTTCTCTCCAAACATTTCAACTTTAGATTAAAAAAAGACTATTCAAAGTATCACACCATAAAACACTGTGCCTGTTATATTCCCCTTAAGAAAACCTTCATCTGTCAGCTTGCTTTAAATACTACATAAACCCCACAGACCCTCCAGAGCCCTGCTACCACATTCATCTCTGGCAACATCATTAGAAAAATTTCACAAGTTCGTTTAAGAGCCAGCATAAAAATCAAATCAACAACTGGACCAAAACATCCCTAATGTGCAAACATATTTTATTTTTTAAATTCACTCAACTCCAGTTAAATAAAAAAAATCTTCATTAAAGTTCAACTCCCCAGATGTTACTAAAATGTTGCACATTGAAGTGGAAATTGTTCAATTACAGCAAAGATTAAACAGTAAAATTACAAAATAGAAAACATAAGTTTAAAAGTAATTTTTGTCCCATGTTTCAGTACATTCATTGCATTTTATGGAGAGTTGTCTCACTAATGCTGCAGAAGCTCAGACAAATATTTGGGTTGTTTAACTTTCACCAGCAAAGTCCAGTCCACTGCAAACCAACTTTAAAGGGTTACAGACAGAAATCTATTTTTTTTCTCTGACTGTTTCTGGTAATTAATTTGCTATAGAAAGAAGTCCCAGTAAGCCAGTTGGTCTTACTTGTTTATTAAGTTTTCCTTTTTCTTAAACACTATTTCTGTCCTAACAGACCTCTGGATGTAGAAAGTTGGCTTAAGTTCAGTTGCTTTGTCAGAATTATCTGCACTAACTTTTAAAACTTGATTTGATTTAGCCAATTTCTCCATCTCTTAAAAGAAAGATTTCCTTTCAAATTTGTTTCAAATTAAATTTTTTTTCTCGTTTAAAGTACATCTCGTGTACTAATTAACTCTGTTCACTGCTTAAATCTCAGTGACAACTGGAAAAAAGTGGGGCATCTAACATTTTGATGAGAAGTATATAAAGAGAATACAATATGTCACATACTCTGGACTTGGTTGACTGGGGACAGTAAGTGCATACGTATTAATTTACAATATTATCTTTGTAGTTCATTTAGTCAGCTGCATCCTCTATAAATATTTATGAAAAACCATCTAATTTTGGTGTCTTACAAAAAAAGTTTTTTTTTCTTTCCTGAGGGAACAAGATGTCAATAAAATGGGCAACGAAAACTTCAATTAAAATCTATTTTTTTCTACAGGATATGGGGATCTACACTAGCAGCTTCCCCTTAATGCCCCCTGCTGGTGAAAAAAAAAAACTTTGAGAGTTACTCCATGAATGCTTCTTTGTCTTTTGAATACTTAACTTTCATTTAAAGCATTTTCTTTCAGAAAACCTGGATCCATCAGATGCTGAAATTACTAATCAAACAATGAAACAACACTCATTGATTGATGAAATTAATCTTGCTTTGACTGGTGGAAATAACTTAAATGTGGTTTAATATACAGTAGATGTTTCAGTTTAGACATATGATCATGGATCATGATCTCAGGAAGCGGTTGAACACTGGTGTTAATGTTAATGTAGCGCTTATGATTCAGGGGCTGTTTTAAAGGTGAAAGAATGATCAGAGGTAGCGGGTAAATAGCACCAAGAAAATAAACTCCATATGCTGTATTCTTGTTCTGGTAAGTTTCATGTCCTCAATGAGGCCTGCAGAGCCTTCATGTCCCTCAGCAGCCTCAGATTCATCTTGCTTCTCTCTCCTGGTTGAACCTTCATGGCCCCTGTAGAGCGCCCTCTGGTGGAAACTCTGACTTCACTCCTACTGTTCTGCCTAGAATTGGCTTTCTTTCTAAACTTCTTAATCTGGAAAAGGGAAACGGGAATCTGTTAACAGACAAAATATGCAAAAGGAAAGAAAATCTCATATGTAAAATACTCTTTGTGATACAATACCTGTGACTTGTGTTTGTAGAGTTTACTGATCTGTTCTCCTTTCCTCTCCATTTTCAGTAGCAGCCTCTCCTGCTCCCTCTGAAGCTCTTTTCTTTCCTTTTCAGATACACTGTCCTCAACCTGCCTCAATAGTTCCTCATGCTCCCTGCACAGAAAGAGTAAAGCTTAACACCATTAATAAACCAGACTCCAAATCAATTTCAAGTGAAAATGTACTCACAGACTCATGAACTGCAGCTCCTCCTGCAGGCCTTGGAGTAGCTCCGACAGCTCCTCTTCACTAGCAGATGATGAAGAGGAGTAACTGTCTGAATACTTTTGGCTACCTGTTTCAGAATGGTTAGTGCTGTAAGAAAGGACGCGGCTGTTGCAGAGATGAGGCTGGTGTCTTTTCAGGAGGGACAAAACCGCCTGGACGTTGGCTCTGACTGAATGGCTACGGCTAACTGACTGAAATCGAGGTAAAAGAGAAGAGTTAAAGTGAGGCAGAGATTCAGCGGGAGGAAGGTGCATAATTAAACCATTTTAGTCCTTTGCTACAACTGAAAATGGATGAGTACCGTCCCAGCAACAAAAGGTACATCCCTGAGGCTCAGTCTGTAGTGTGGCTCTGTGAAGGACGTCTGCTGTGGTGAAGATTTCTGAATAGAGGAAAATCAACATCAGGCTGGACTGTGCTCGTTGCAAAGGGATCATCCATTCAGGGTTCAAAGGCCAGCATCCATAGTCCAGAGTAGTGGTATTAGTTCACAGAGTATAGCATGGGTAGCTTGCACCTCAAAGTATAAGGTTTTTATTAATAATATTTGCTGCCACTCAGGCAACATCCTCTTCAAGGAAACTGTTATTTAAGCAAGATAATGCTGAAACACAGTCACACGGTACAACAGCATGGCTCCATCGTAAAAAGAGTACAGATGCTACAGTAAGCTAACCTGCTGGTAGCCCAGATCTGTCACCCACTGAAACATCTGGAGTGTTATAACATGAAGAACTACAACAAAGAGTCCTGAACTGCTTAAAAGCTGAAAATGTAGACATGCAAGAATGACAAAACATGTCATTTACACAACTACAGTGGTTAGATTTCAGATAATCATATGGTTTAATTTTTTTTATTTTAAATACGGTTGTAAAATGTTTTTGTTTTTTTTAATGGACTAGCGCTGACAGAAAATAAAAGTTAGATTTATGTAATATTATTTTTTTAAATGTATGCTTGTCCTAACAAATACAAGTCTAATTATTAAAGTATACTGTATAGAAGTAATTAACTGCAGTAAGCCCCACACTCACTCTCAGGAGGCTCAGATGCTGCTGTCTCCAGTATTATTTGTTGCTTTTTACCTTTGACCTGACCTTCTTCTCTTTGGACTGTGTGATAGACAGATGAGGAGAAACTGATCGCAGCAGGATCCTATTGGCCTCCAAACCTGTCTGCAGCTAATTGTGAAAAACAAACAAACAAACAAGAAGAAGAACAGAAAATTATTTCACATACTAGAAGTATCTCAAACTGCATAGCAGAAAATCATAGAGCAACAGAAATGTAGTTGAAGTTTTGCTACCTGGTTGGCTTTATCCTGTACGAGCTTTCTCTGGTGCTCCTCTTCCTGCAGTTTCCTCTCCAACTCACAAATCTTCATCTAACAGATCCAGAGACACACTCATTATTACTGTGTTGATAAAATAATCCAAACATTCCCTTTTATCTGTAACTGTATTCTTAGAACTGCATTTACGGTAACACTGGGAAAATATTTCTTAATCTGGTTTATTAATTAATAAAGATTATTAATCTGTTTTATGGCAGTGTGTTGGTGTGTAGATTGAGCTGAATTCTAAGGGTACATTTGGACTTGTGAATTCTGAACTTCTTTGTTGGACAAGTGGTTCCTACACACATCCATTTATTTTCAAATGAAAATTTCTGAAGCTTGAACAGGTATCCAATATTACTCAATGTGATATAAAGAAAGTCACAAAATATTAATTTTCATCCTTTCAGCCAACTTATGACCCCTCAGATTTATCTATAACATCACTGACATATGGAGCTTTTATCACTGCTAACATGATAAATGTTATGTAGTTCAATGACTATACACCCCTCTTTAACAGTTATGACAGTCATGTACCTCAGCATTTTTCTGCGTGCGTGTCAGCCTGAGATAGTCCTGTTCAAGTCGCTCCAGCTTTTCCAACTGGGCATGCTCAGACACTGAGTCACACTGCTGATTAGCTGCTTTGTCTTTCTCCATGAAAGCCTAAATGTAAACAATTGATACAGTTCTACAAATGTACTTACACAGACATATTTCAGAGTTTTTGTGGATTTCTGAGCAAAGAGTCTTAACTAATTTTAGATCTTTGCCTGACATTAAGTTGACCTGTTGACTGAATAGGCTGGTCCTCTCTGTCCCAGCATTACGCAACATCCTCCTCATCTGGTCCAGCTGACGTTCCAGCTTCACACAGCGAGACTCTGCAGCAGCAAGGTTTGTGATCAAAGCTACAAAGAAAGTGGAGGCACAGCATCAGAAACAAATAAAAAGTTTGAGGTTTAATTATTGCTACATTATAATTTACTGATTAACTCACCTTGGTTGCAGCTGGACTGGCCACTCTTCTTTCTTTCTGTATTTCTCTGATCATTTAAGACTGCTTGTGTATCTTGGGCATGTGATGCCTTTTTTCCTACAGATCGCAAACTGAGCTCAGCTTGTCCTTTTTCCAACTCCAACCTCCTTATTTTCTCCTGGAGGTTCCTCAAGGCAGATAGAATTGCTGCATGTGCACACACATAAATAGTTTGCTTGTCATATAACAGTTATAAGTATGGAGTAACATGGTATTTTTTCAGGCTTGAATTAAGATAGGAGATCAGTTCATGATGTGCAGGAATGATAAGGTGATGGTGGAGATGAGACATTCAAGAAGTGCAGTATCCTGTTGCACATGTAACCATGGAGCCCTGACACACCACAATGTTTGAATGGAAACTTCAGAGAAAGACAAAGAGAGAGAGAGAGAATGAGAAAAGTAATGCGTTTATTCAAGCACCAATTAAACGTACCTGCACTGTTGGTTTCTGGAAAGGCGTTGCTGGGTGATGGTGTGTGATATGAGTATTGAGTACGAGTTTGAGGTGTATGATGCACAAGTGTGTTGATGAATGGACGGTGAGCGGGATAGTCTTTATACGATGACTGGGACAAGCTGCCAGGCAGCAATCCACTGGCTGGTGGAGGTGGACGCGGTTCCTGCCGAGAATGGGCACTATATGTATTAAAGCAACATCCACTATTGATAATTCTACATATTAATCCAGATATTCACATTGTTGCTATGCACGGCATATAGCTTCGGTGAAGTCGAAGGAAGCAATAATGATCAATTATGAGCAAATGTAATGAAAACTGCAAAGACATTAGATAAAACCTTAAATTAATGGTCCGATTTGATTTGTTTGTTTTACTCAGTTCCAGTTAGCTTTCGAGTCTGCAACATCAGCTGGTCGGAGTATTATCAACTGCTGCTATGTTTCAATTTAGCTAATGCACAAGGCTAGCTGTTTGCCTAGCCTTGTGTTGTCAAATTAAATGAGACCAAAGCTTTAACTACTACCTGCTCTCGTGTAGAATCGGATGCGGATGCTTTTGAGAGAGTCTCCATTGAGACACAGTCAATCCTGTCTGTCTTGTTTGTGCTACAACGGGGAAGAACTATAGAAGTTTAAAATTTTCTCAGCAACACCAGTTCTTAATCACGCCTGCTATTTAAGCCCCACTTTTAGTTCAACATGCCAGTACAAATGCGTTATGGGAAAGCATCATTTAGCAAGCGACACAAACAATTTTTTTTTCTTCAAGATGTGAATGATACTTAGCCCAGCCTAGCCCGCTAGCCACAGAGCTCATTCCCAGAGCTAGTTATGTTGGCGGAAAAGCTATACCGGTGCTCGTACAAATATAAAACAAGCGAATACTGTTAGCTCCGCGGAAATGTAGTTCTCCCTTGCAGCGATTCGGGAGGTGAGAGCTTTGATGCCCCAGAATAAAACTACAATAACCCTGAGCCATTAGTGAAAGGTGGGCCTATGCTTTGCAAGAGTTGCCGGGATTTTTTTTAGGGTTGAGTTAGGTTGTTGAGAGATTTCAAGTGAGGTGGGTGGTATGACTTGTTTTTGTCTAAGTCGTATGTATTTTGCGTTCTTAACAACTATTAATTATTTTTACATAGCCATATTAGATGTGTTTTACACTAAGCGACTGCACAAACACAAGTTCGGTTCGTATTACCAACGCAGCAATGTAATTTAGTGTGAGTGTATGCTAACTTTCATTTCAAGTTACACGTTACTGTTAGCTGTAGCTGCCACTTAACTAGTATGCGATTAGTTAGCTTGATACAACAATGTATATAATGTCATGCTGTTTAAAAACAATATTATGAACAGAGTTTTCTTTCTAGAACATTGACTAATGTTACTACTAATGTTACTACTGTGAACATGTAATATTTAATTTATTTTTTTATGGTTATGGACGTGAAGTAATCATGTTTGTTTGTATGCCGTAGTTCAATATCACAGGTACAACTTTTGCTTATTTACTTACTTACTTACTTATAAACGAGTATATATACGAGTATATATACAAATAGCAAAAATAAAATGGAACTACATGACTAATAAACAACGATATATGCATAAATATTTACATAAACACAATAATATACACACACGTACACACACACACACACACACACATATATATATATATAGGATGCTATACAGTTTTCAGCAATCAAAGCAAACACAGCAGAAAGAGGCTTCCCATCCTGCTTCTAGTAGAGCAGGTGTCTGCAACCCTTGGCTCTTGAGCCATATATTTATGTATATTTATATGTATATATACTCTTCAACCCTTCTGCACTGGCTCTAGAAGAAAATAAGAGCACAATTCTGCATGTCAATGCTGGTTTACTTGTTTGCTTGATTTGTGCAAAGAAATCAGCAAACGACAAAAAATGCAACGCACAGCAGCTGATATATATTATCTGACAATGAGTGGAAATTTCAGAACTTATGTGGAAATCTGAGCTGTGCAAAAATGCTTTAATAAAGTTGATCAAGTCCCCAAAATGAGCTACTATTGCAGGTTTTGTGTCAATTCAGGAGATAAGGTGTGGACAGTCTTTCATAAATGGAGAATGCACAAAGATAATTTTTCATTAAAATATCAGAACATCTATTCTTGGACTTAAAAAACAAACTTAAAAAGATTCAGAAAATTAATAATGTATCTCTCTTTCTGCAAAGAATGTCAAGGACAGGACTATTAAAATGACAACATCCACAGCAGTACAGTGGGGCCATGGTTTAAGATCCTTGGTTTTTCATTTAGTGGGACAGGTGGTAAAAGTATTTCTTATATTAGTAAACGTTGCAGACCCCTGTGTTAAGAGGATGAACTGGTACCTTAAATGTGGCAAAGGAACTTTTTTGGCCTCAGCCAAATAAGATTTAGAAAATTTGGCATGCTTTTTTTTCTTTTTTATTTAAATCTTGACTGTTTGTGCCAGCATGAATGAAACTTACTTTCTGTCTTTGCATAGTTATTTGTGTCATTTCCTGGAACAAGACAATGTTTAACTTTAATCAGTACACACCAAAACCATTATGAACAGTAGTTGTGTCATAAGTTATTATATGTTTTGCATACCTAAGTGAAAAGGTTAAAGTAAGAAAATTTAAATAAATGTAAAAGAATTTAAGGGAGCTACCAGTTGCTTTTTCAGACAAGCATGCCTGTGTCATGTCTGAGATTTGGATGTTTTGGGTTATGTGTCTTGTTTTCTCTGCAGGGCCATTTGCTGACAACGTGCCTGGTGTAAACCAACCCCTCGTCTCTCACACTATCATGTCCTCAGAGAACCCCTTGTGAGTTTCTTTGAATTTTATACTTTTAGTGTCTCACAGTGAGTAGTGTTCACATATTACCAATACTTTGTACTACTAGATTGAGGTTAATCAAGTGTGTGAACTGTTTTCCTTTGCATTGTGGGCTGATTTTGTAGGGATGATGAGGATACCTTCAGGATCCTCATTGCTACAGATATTCATCTTGGTTACCTTGAGAAGGATGCCATCCGTGGCAATGACTCCTACAACACGCTGAATGAAATCCTGAAATGTGCAAAGACAAATCAGGTGCATGCAAGTTGGTATATGTATATGGGAATCATTGGCAATATTTAATATTAAATCAAATTATATCTATCAGCTTGAAAGGACAACCATGCTATCCACAAGTCTTAAACAAATATGATCACTTTTCTTTTTGCTTAATTGTGTTCTTGCAGGTAGATTTCATCCTTCTGGGGGGAGATTTGTTCCATGAGAACAAACCTTCACGTCGATGCCTTCACAGCTGCATCAGTATGCTTAGAAAATACTGCATGGGGGACTCACCTGTAACCTTCAATATCCTCAGTGACCAGAATGTCAACTTTAACACGACACAGTAAGTTTCCTTCTGCTCAGCCTTACCATTGATGCTTTATTTGTACTAAGTAAAGTGTTACATATGAGCTGATGTGTTGTAGGTTTCCCTGGGTGAATTATCAGGATGAAAACCTCAATATCTCCATTCCAGTGTTCAGCATTCATGGCAACCATGATGACCCTACTGGGGTGAGACTCAACTTCTACACATTCTTATCACATTGTTGAAAATTTGTGTGATTTTGTCTGTCTTGATAGTACCCTTATTTTCTCCAAGGCTGAAGGTTTGTGTGCTTTGGATCTGCTAAGTGCTTCTGGTCTTGTCAATCACTTTGGTCACTCCCACTCAGTCGAAAAGATAGAGATTAGTCCTGTCCTCCTGCAGAAAGGCAGCACCAAGCTGGCCCTTTATGGTCTTGGTAAGTTATTGTTTTCTGACAGACGTTTTCTGTCCATTGCTGACATAACTTTGATGTTACCTCTAAATTTTGTATGAATGTGTGTGAAGGTTCTATCCCAGATGAGCGCTTGTACAGAATGTTTGTCAACAACCAGGTTAGCATGCTTCGCCCCAAAGAAGATCAAGATGAATGGTTTAACCTTTTCACGATCCACCAGAACAGGTGTGTGCATTAAAACTCTAATCCATTATTTGAAAAGCCATATACCACAAATACAAAAGTATTTGTGATTTGATGTAATCTAATACTTACTCTGGATTCTGTTGGCTAACTTTTATGATTTGACATGAGTTTTCTAAGTGTACCTGTGCTAATAAATCTTTACAGCATTATTTCCCAAAAGTAGTAAGAATTAAAGTCTTCCTATTGTGGGACAAATTGGCCTAAAATGCCTCCTCTAGGCAAACCAAAAGGAAATTGAAAGTTTCTCTTGAACAACAATGAGTAAAAGGTTCATTTTGATGTCTTTTGGAAGGTGACACTTATCTCTTTTTCCTAAGATGTCACAATTACTGAAGATATTACTGGGACTGAAGTGCAGATATTTGAACACACTAAAATATATTATCTTTACATGTCCCTCCAAATTGTTTTGGTAAACAGGTCCCTGTAAATGACTATTTGGGACTTAATAGGTAGAAAACACACTTAGGCTGGATTTATACTTTATACTTTGTAAGGTCAGTTACAACATAGCTGTCGCTAGTGAGGTGTGGTCTTGCTCTTGAACGTAGGGGGTTTTTAGTGTCGTGTTGCAGTTTCTCTTCTTAATCTGAAGGTGGCAGCAGGTGTAGTATTGGCTGGTAAACTCAACAGGTCAGAGCTCTTTTAATGGTTCACTTCAGCCTGTGTGCATGAAATTGGAAGTCCTTCAGGTTTAAATGAGATCCAAAAGCTGATGATTCTGACATGATTCAAGAATGTTGAAAGTTAGGCTGGATTTACAGGAAAGAATGAAAAACATGATGCACAGCTGCATGTTGGGTTTGAAGTTTAACTGGATTATCAGGACATCAATGAGAACAAACTTATTTTGCTACTGAATTGCTTTTGTTTTGAGTTTTTTTATGATTGTGTTTTGTGTTTTAATTAATGACAGTGCTGTAAAATGCTTTGCATCAATCAAATTATAGGAACCCTGGTTTTCCATCAGTATGCTGCATGTTCATGTACTTACAAACATCACATGTATATGAAGCAAAATAATCTAGAAAACAACTAATGGCTTACGACCAGTCTTTTTAATTAAGCAGCTGTATTCTACATGGGTTTTCTCTCATCTTTGATGTTTGCCTGTTCTTTTTAGGAGCAAACATGGTCCAACAAACTATATTCCAGAACAGTTCTTGGATGATTTTATTGACCTGGTGGTGTGGGGCCACGAACATGAGTGTTTAATAGCACCAACCAGAAATGAACAACAGCTCTTCTATGTGACACAGCCAGGAAGCTCTGTTGCCACCTCCCTGTCACCAGGAGAAGCCACCAAGAAGTACAAATACAAACAAACAAAAAAATTATAGTCTCCAAATTATGATGACTATTGAAATGAATTTAGTAAGGCTGCTGTTGTCAAACTACTCTGTTGTTGTGTAACCAGGCACATCGGGCTGCTGAGAGTAAAAGGTCGTAAGATGAACCTGCAAAAGATCCCATTGAAGACTGTACGTCAGTTCTTTATACAGGATGTGGTGCTGGCTGACTACGAAGACCTTTTCACACCTGAAACCCCACAGGTCATGAAAAAAGTGGAGGACTTGTGCTTTGCAAAGGTAATAACTCAAGGTTCTCATCAATCGTACAGCCCTACTTTTCATACTGTTTTGCTAAGCCTCATCTTGTGTTTTTTTCCTTCTTGTTATTCTGCAGGTCACAGAGATGTTAGAGGAAGCCGAACGGGAAAGACTTGGGAGTCCACTCACTCCAGAGAAACCTTTAATTCGGTTGAGAGTAAGACGGGTGCACATTAAAAGCCTACACTCACTTTCTGAGTGAAACTTCCATCAAATGTATTGTATTCATTGCCTTTACCAGGTGGACTACAGTGGAGGTTTCGAGGCATTCAACACCTCCCGCTTCAGTCAGAAGTTTGTGGACCGTGTGGCCAATCCAAAAGACATTATTCACTTTCTCAGACGGCGTGAGCAAAAGGAGGACATCAAAGGTCTGACACAGGCTGAATGCTCCTCTATGGACTTGTTCATCAGTGAACAAAACAATCCAAGTGTATTATGTGTTTTTATAATCCGTGAATGATGTACGTCATCTTCTGCCTCTAGCAAATGCTGAATTCTTAAAGATAAAAATAAAAAAGAAAACATGAAACTGCAGTTATTTTTCCAGCATTTCATGAAGGCTTTAGGTAAAATGTCCAGTTAATTTGTTCTCTATGTGATGTTTACTTTTTAGATGAGGTCAATGTTGATTATAGCAAGCTGTTAAAAGTGACAGCTGTTGAGGGGCTAAGAGTGGAGGACCTTGTCAAACAGTACTTTGAGGCTGCTGAGCAGGTCGGTTAAACGAAAACACATGGTGACAATACTCGTGGGATTTTTTTTTTAGTTTTCTTCATACACAGTTTCTAGTATGTATGTTTGTCTTTACAGAAAGTACAACTGTCCTTGCTGACTGAGAAGGGAATGGGAAAAGCCATTCAGGAGTTTGTAGACAAAGACGAGAAGGATGCTATTGAGGAACTAATCACCTATCAGTTAGAGAAGACACAACGGCATCTTCAGGCCAGAGGAGTAATTACAGAAGAGGACATAGATAAAGAGGCAAGACGATGCACTGAGCATTGTAAGTTGAATAAAAGTTTCTGCTGTATAGCAATGTAACACTGTATGTTTATGTATTCTTCAGGTTCGGCAATTCAGAGACTCCAAAAAGAACACAACAGAAGAAGAGAATGACATAAAGGAGGTAAGCAGTGAATCACCAAACATCTACAAAGCTCTTTTGACCTTGTGTTTAATGTCTCACTCCTTTTCAGGCTATGAACAGAGCCAAAGCTCACCGGAAAGAGCGTGGAGATGAACTTGTGGATCCAGATATATCAGATGTCGCTATGGACTCTGATGAGGGCTCAGTTTCGTTTCCAGCTCAGGCACGAGGCAGAGGGCGAGGAAGCAGAGGACGGGGAAGCAGAGGCAGGGGTAGAGGTAAGAGTGCAACATCCATGTTCTCACTTAAATGACACAAAGACTGAGGTGTTGCTATTTAGGTCTAGTGATGCCCCCAAGGTTTCCGTTGATCATGGTTTCTTCAGCAGTTATTTGAAACCTACAGCAATGAACCTCGGTGTGCTTATAAAAAGTGGGGTTGGAGAAAGTGGAACTGAAGGTTCATTTCAAAGCATCAATAGCAAAGATCAATAGCAAATCCCCGTACACAAATCACTGAGGGCCTGAGATGCAGGCTACACAAAACATAAAGAATTTAAATGTCTATCTACCAGACTGTTGTATAGGAATGTAAACAGAATGTATAATGTAAAAAAATGAGTTCTGGCCACAATTTACTGATTTCTTAAGTTAGATACAATATTGACGGCCAGCTAATGAGGGACGAACTCCACTATGTAAAAAGGTATTATTAAAAGATGAATGAAGATACAAAATAGGAAATTGAACATTTCTATGGGTTTATAAAATGTAATTGACTCCTCTAATAGTTATCTCATTAAGGATATTTAGGTTGAAAATTAACTGTCCTTGATAACTTGCTATTTTATGCCACTGTTAGTGTAGTGGCATTAAGTTCCTTTGATCACCACCTTAATGCTGCAAATCAAATAAGTCACCATCTTCTAACTGCTGATTTGTTATCTTTCATGATTTTTCTGTTGGTTTCTTCAAGCTATTTTATGCTGGTAAAGAAAATTCTGATTATTCATTATTAATATAATACAATAATTAAACAATTACAATACATAATTATTATACAAAACAAAGTGAGTTCACATAACTGGAAACGGGCAAACAAATCACACTAGTTAGAAAAAGTGTCTCATTAATTTTTTTATTCATTTTTTTAATTGAAACTTTATTTATCAGGTGATCCAATTGAGACCCAATGTCTCACTTTCAAGAGAGGCCTGTTTCAGAAAAGACTTTAAACTCCATCGATGAAAAGTCTTTGAGCATATTTGTAGTTTTCATCTGCATATGCTTTGTACTTTCACACATGACATCGATACGCATCATTCCCAGCTTGAAAGGAAAATGTGAAAAGGCCTTTTGTTTTCCTGGCTCACGCACACTTGGTGTACTTGCAGACAGACAGTCAGATTTCTCGGCTGTATGGAACAGCCCAGGGAGGAACTAGTGGTCACACGTGTTTCAGCTACAGTCACCCTCAGTTTTTCTGTCTTATGTAATGATTGTGTGTGTTTTATAAAGAGAGAGGGTGGTGTTTCTTCTTTCGTGCATAGAAATTCACTTAATTGACAACCATGTAATAATGTGATAACAGTAAAAATACAAGTACAAAGGCTACAATAATGGAGTACTGTTCCTCAATAATCCTTGTTCCACTGTTCTTTATGTATTCATGCAGGTGCATCTGCTTCTGAACCAAAACCAGCTGGTCGTGGACGTTCCCAGAAATCTTCAGCAACAACCCAAAGCAGAAGTATTATGCAGGGTAGGAGAGAGTTAATTTAGCAGAGAGTCACACATAATGCAAACAACTTTAACCTTGACTCCTCTTAAATCATTTTCTGTTATCTTATTCTTCAGCATTTCAGGCTCCATTTCAAAGATCTCGGACTGAAGCAGCCACATCTTATGCAGCTGATAAAGTAAGCCAGATAATAAACAAGAATGCATATTCTGATTTCCACCAAAACTCAGTGGATTTCTCTTATTAATGTTCCAACTCTCCATAAAAGTTTGATAAAAATTTAGCTAGGTAATGTCTTTGCATCATGTTTTGGCAGCTTCCATGTTGGTTTGATACTTGACACAGACATAACCTTACACACCTCTTAACCTTTTATCTACTCTCTCAACCTTGGTTCTCTTCTTTATACATTTTCAGGTGACCATTGATGACTCAGATGAAGATATGCCTGTAATGAAAGCAACCAAGCCCCCTGCAAGGTCTGTCTCTTTTTCATCAGCTGTGGAGAGAAAATTTACATAGAAAAAAAAGTCAAATATTTTCCTACCTCTTTCCTCTAGCTATATGTTTGAAACAGCCTTAAAAAACTGGCCTTTCTTGTTTTTTTTTTCCCAGACCATCATCATCATCATCCCTTCCTAAGTACAGCTCTCAGAGCCAGAGCCAGTCATCTAGAGGAGTTGCCTTTGATGACAGTGATGATGATGATGAGGTAAAAAGAGTTGAGAGAATACCACAGGGGTTTTGTTTTCCTGACATGTGAGACGTGGCTTAACAAGAAAGAAAAAGGAAACTTAATTAATCCCAGAAAGAAGTGACAACTTAACTAAATTAACCTGTTAAATATAATTATCATGCAACCACAGTGTTTGAAGGAATCAAAAAGTGATAAATTTTCTTAAAAATCTTTTCACTTTTCACTGACCAATGTTTTAATTATCCTTTCTTCTTGATGCAGGATAACCCATTCAAAGGTCCAAGCCATCGTTCAGGAAGATAACCAGAAGTACATTTGTTATGTGTTTTGATTAATGCAGTTGACTTAGAAAAAGGTGTTGTACATTCACTTTTCTCAGTCTTCTAAATGTTGATCAGCCATCATTTCAGGATAAAGCTATTTAATGTGTTCTGATCAGAGGGCTAAGTTCGAGGTTTCATGGTACAACAAAGAGGAACTAGAGTTTTTTACACTCTTATTTGTTTGCCAACACCCAAACCCAGCTGTTAGATATTCTCTGCTATTCTACACTGACCAATGTTAGTTTTTTTTACTGGTCTTTGTTGTTCTTTCTAGCTCTAATAAATGTTTTTCATATGTAATCGATTGTGTTTGTAGTAGGATCTTTTTTCTAAAGGTTTTGGCTGGAAATCCACACACACACAAACAAAAAAAAAGTTAATGAAAGATGGGTGATATGACATTTGTGAAATGTGAGATTATTCATGTTTGCATTATCTTTTGTTCAGAATTTATATAATGTTTTACGTAAAGCTCGACCCTGCTCTATTGTTAACTTTTGGGTCAGAGGGTGTGTGAATGCAACAGAGAAAGATCCAGTGCCAGTATATTCATTTCCAAAGAATATCACGTTTTTTAACAAAGCTATTGTTCCCCAAGGGAAAGTTTTTATTATTATTATTACATTTACAAACTATTTACAGACATAAAAATTAACCACATATGCAATTTATAGCCACCATGACACTCATACATTATTAAAATCTTTAGACATGCAATACACCTGTAACAATTAACTATAACTAAAAAATTCAGCATAAGACAACAGTTTGTTTTAGTTTAAGAAGCTAATTTGTACTCATTTAAAGTTTTTAAGGCGAAGAGAAGGGTAAACCTGTGCATGGAGTTGCATTTTGTTTTAGGTGAAATGAGGATTTTTATAATTAAACATATTGGCAAAATGCAAAATTATGGCAAATTAATTGCTGAAAATTCAATGTTTTGGATAAATTAAATATATATCCTTTGAACAAAGAAGGTAAACATTCAGTGACCAGCACTTTTAATGTGACCATAGTATGAGTAGTCTGTCAAATTATTACACAGCAATTCAATATCAGGCATTATAAACATGCAACAATTGTTTTTTCTTTTTTCTTTTTTTATATATATATCAGTGCATTTGATGAGTTACATGAATGTGCTTAGAGCTGACTAAAGTAACTCACTTTCCACTTAAAGTGCTCATGTGAATCTTTCGGTGTTAAAAAGCAAGAATAGCGTTCATGCTGCAGAGAGTTGCGATTACCCGTAGGTACAGGAAGACACCACATCAAGAACATCAGCACCAGAAATGTGTGGAACTCCTGAGTGGGCGTCACTTGCATAAAATTGGTGATATGAATCACATTTCACAACTCTACTGATGACACATTCACATTTCTTTCCATTGCAGTTTAGTATATAACCCTCACCTAAAGTCAGAGCCCACATAGAACTCAGAATCAAGCACATTATATCTACCAGACTGGCAAAGTCCAAATTAAGTTTTTTGCTCTGCTCATGTCTATATCACAGATCATACATTCTGTCCTAACTTGATATTGTTCTTCTTTCAAGAACTCAATCAATGAGTGACTTGGATCTGTGGAAAGACAGCACTGTAAAAACTAAAAACATGTGTGTTCGGGTGTTCTGCCATAACTGTTAAACTGGTCAGTGATATAAATATACTTGTCCCCTGAGATAAGAATCAGAAATAGTTCAAACAACACCTGAAATAAGTTTGTATGAAATATGTCTATGTGCAGCATTTCTGCATTTGGCTGTTGGACAGCTCATCTATTTTGCAGGTGAGATGCATTTTCAACTTTTTTTTTCCCCTCAAAGTCCTTCTCCCTTTTTCATGCAGCTACATCAAAACAAAAGCTTTCTTTCAGTTTCACAGTCTGTCTGAGGTAGAGTAGACTGGAGTCTTGTAGTGGTTTACTTTTACAGTGGATGTCATCAAGGATTTTTCTGCAAAGACAAAGTGGAAATTATTAACAGACGGTTTGCACATATTGCTGTTCTTATTTTTCTGTGGTTAGACTTTGAAAATGAAATAGCTTCTGAACAGTAACTGTATTATATAACAGCAGTAAAAAGACACTTTTCTTCCTTTATAATAAATTTTTAAATTTAAGTGTCACTGCCAGTTACATTAAGCTGAGAATACCAACACAGATTTGGAACATGTTCTGTATGTGATACCTCAATAACTGTATAAATCCAGTTGAGCATCTCTTCCACGTTGCAGTAGACGCCGGGCCTGTTCTCTCGTGCACAGCCAACACCCCAGCTCACCACTCCTACCAGATTCCACCGAGAGGAAGAGAAGTACACCAAAGGGCCCCCACTATCCCCCTGGAGTTCAGAGCACCACAAAATTCATCAGTCATTAAGAGTTTTTAAAATTAAACCCATTTGAAAGATAAGAAGATAAATAATAAATGACTATGGCGATATCTATTGCAGACAGTTATTAATTTGTAATAGGAATAAGTGGTTTATTACCTGGCAAGCATCCACTTTCCCCTCCAAGTAACCAGCACAAATCATTCTTGGTGTTATAAAACCACCATAGACTGAGGGTCTTGTACATATACTCTGATTTAATAGAGGGATGTTGGCCTTCTGAAGCGAAGGAGAAACCTTACCTGAAAGCAGAAGGACATAACTTGCAAGTTGAGAGGGTGAAAACTCTAAACCTGTGAGGAATGTTATCTCTGTTCTCAAGATCGTTTCTCACCATTCTCTTCCAAGTATCCCCAGCCTGTTACAACCATTGATGCTCCAGCATCAATCCCAAACATGTTAGGAGGTAAACAAACAGGTTTTCGATTTTCTGGAAGATAAGCAGTCATTATAAAACTTAAAACTATTGTTTCATTTCAATGTAAATTTAATAGCCCAGAGGAACTGGTTAATAAAATCTAGGCCACCAGAGGGCAGAAAAGTAAAGCCTACTGAATATACATATACATTTTTAAATGTACATCATCCAACTTTGTCAGGGATAAATTTTAGTTGCGTACTATTTAAAGTTGCTTAGCTGACATATTGATGAGTGGTTAAAATGAAGTCTAACCTCCCACAGTGATCGGGCTGCTGAGCCTCATAAGTGCTATGTCATAGTCATTTAGTTCTGGATTGTAGTTTCCATTCAAGATGATCTTGTCCACGTAAGAACCTCCTAATGTGCTCATGTATGTCTGTCCAGACACCACTTTCCAACGACTCAGCTCCTTTTTAGTGCTGCAAGGCCCAAAAGAAGATGGCAAGAAGGCAGTGAGAGAATGAATTAATGTATCAGGTATTAACAACAAAGCAAAATTTGAAGGAAATAGTGTACAGGATATCTACTGACCCAGCAAAGCAGTGGGCAGCAGTAACGACCCATCGTGGTGACACCAGTGAGCCTCCACATGTATGTTGGCCACCTTGCTGCAGGCTAACTTGCCAGGGCCAGTCCTTAATTAAAGCACTGGTGCCCCCAACAATACGGATTTCATTGCCCATATGTCCACAGTCTAATGAAGAAAAGTAAGTTATTTTAAAGATCTTTTAAACAAATATTTTTGTTTATCTATAGATCAAGATCTTTTTAATAAATAGCCTTTTGTTCTTCTATGAACTAATAACATGCCTCAGAATGAGGTAAGACATGTACAGGCTTGTCATGGTGAAACTTGTCATATTATCCACTCATCACCCTCCAGCCTCTTTCTGTGATAGCTGAAAAACATGTAAAAGTCAGTGACTGCTTCTCTAAAGATAAAACTTACCTGAACAAGTCAAAGAGACCA
The DNA here is from genome assembly GCF_017639745.1 of Melanotaenia boesemani. Taxonomy (NCBI): domain Eukaryota; kingdom Metazoa; phylum Chordata; class Actinopteri; order Atheriniformes; family Melanotaeniidae; genus Melanotaenia; species Melanotaenia boesemani. The sequence continues at coordinate 20,487,482 of NC_055690.1, read as the reverse complement.
CAGATCCAGATCTGCACTTGTTGCTGTTTGGAAAAGGGACGTTCAAGAAAAATTTAGAGGTGATATTGATCCATACATTACTGCACAATTAGTCAGAAATAAATATACATAAAGATATTACCATTTGCTGACCTGATCCTACCCCCTGCTGAACTATGTCCCACTTTCTGTTCTGCTTTGACTTGGTAAAAGCACCCGTTTTGTTCACTTTCATAAGTTGTTAAACCCAGAGGGAATAAAAACTGTGACCTTTTCTGTACTTAAGGAACAGCAACAATGAGAATGAACCACTTCATGTACAATTAATCCAAAAAGAGGAAGACAGCAGAGACCAAAAGTGAAAATCCAAAAGAAAAAAGGAGAATTGAAGTGGAAATTTTTCTAGCAAACACTATTTTAAGTCCTCCTTTTTTTTCAAGATTACTTCCCACTTTAGCTAACCTAATCTGCCTGATACTTAAGAGTAACAGTAAAATTGGCACTAAGAATGGCAAGAATATCCCATAGATTACTAAAATCCCTTCTCTGTGTAGCAACAGCATATAATTGTCTTAAACTATGAAGATGCTATATGATGACAGATTGTCTTAATCACCTGTCAATGGTAGCCTGATGTATGGGTGTCGTCGTGGTCCCAGGCATGACAGCTGTGAATGGTCCAGTTTTCAGAGAAGATATTAAAGTGTCCACTCTGACCTGGGTGCTCTGGGGTTTACTGTGAGAATGGAGGGGTATGATTTTAGGCTTCATTTGAGGTTAAATTAACCATTATTTAAAAGCACATAATAAACTAATAGTGTTTTGGGGTTGTCACTCTACTTTGTGTATCCCAGTTGGTTGCAAGCTGTCTGTGTGTGCTGTTCAGTCCAGTCGTCGCTGCACACACTCCGCCAACCCGAGCCAGAGCTGTATACTTGCAGGACAAATTGGTCTGTAGTTAGGCGAACTGGAAAGAGGGATGGTACAGAGAGGAAGAAAAGTTACTGCAACTTTTGATTTTGTTAGCAGACAAAGTGAGGGCGGTTCAGGTGTTTGCTTTACCTGGGAATGTTGTATTGACTGTAAAGTCTGACACACAAGTACTTTCATCTTCTCCTCCAATACAGTCAATATTTCCATCACAGGCTTTGTTTAAAGGGATAAACTTCACTGAGCGTTTGCAGAAGAAGTATTTGCTGTCGATCAGGACCTTAACTGGAGGACACAAGAGGAAGGAGTTGTAAGAATAGGGCAAAATACAGGTCAGGTTGAATGACAGTACACCTTTAAACAAGTTTCTCTATGAACATGGTTTGTGCTAATGGAAATATGAAGGAATGACATATTTGAATCCTGTAGCAGCGGCCCAAGTTTGGGCCTTGAGCGCCATCTGGAGGGCCACAAAAAACATATCAACTGAAGACACAAAACACAGTGCTGACGAGAAGCTCACTTGTGATGCAACTTATTACCACTTGGTGGCAGTAATCTGTCAAGTAGTTCAATAAACTCCAATAAGCAGAAAACTCAGCTAGCCGCTAGCTTGTAGCGAAAGGCATGAAGAAGTAATATTTCATATGAAAAAATTAAGACGAATTACTGAAGAGAACCAATTAAAGGTCACCACAGAGCTTCATTTTTTACACTTAAAAACCACCAACCAAGCCAAAAATTTGGTTGTAGTGATGGACTCTGACCTAAATTATGAATAACACATCAAGAGACTCACAAAGTCAGCCTACTATCACTTTAAGAATATATCAAGGGTGAAAGATCTGATGTCTCAGCAGGACCTGGAAAAACTAGTCCATGCATTTATATTTAGCAGGCTTGATTATTGTAATAATGTCTTTCTTGGTCTACCTTAAAAAAATCAATTAGACACCTGCAGCTTATTCAGAACTCTGTTGTTCGAGTCCTCACTAAGACCAATAAAAGTGGACCACTTCAGTCCAGTTCTAAGGTCTTTACATTGGCTGGTTGTCCATCAGAGGATAGACTTTAAAGATATACTGCTGGTCTAAGGCTCTGAATGGTTTAGGACCAAAATACATCAGTGACCTCTTGACCCACTATGAACCTGCCAGACCCCTCAGGTCATCTGGATCAAGTCTTTTGTCAGCTGTCTGAATTAGAACTAGACATGGAGAAGCTGAATTCAGCTTCTATGCTCCATACATCTCCCAGAAAGCTTCAGATCAGCTGAAAACACTCAGTTAATTTAAATTTAAATTGAGTTCTTCTTTAAAAGTCCAACTCTGCACAGTTTATTTTTAGCTTTAAATTTTTTTTAACTTGATCACATTTCAAATGCTGTTTTCATCTAATGTTCTTTCTTCCTTTTTCTTTTATTTTGAACTGTGAATTATGATTCTTATTTTTTCTGTGTGATGATGTTTTGTGACTGTAATGCACTTTGTCGTAGAACTGTGCTATACCAATAAACTTGCCTTGCCTTGTCCCAGTATATCAAAGGTTAAGAACCCCTGCTACAGTCTAAAGACAAAAGCACAATCAGGAGAAGTGACTTACTGAAGTAGCCTGCGGTGACCAGTATGCCCAGTATCACCACTACTATTACAACTGTCAGCAACACTCTCTTCCTTTTAGACGACTTGTCTTTTTGGGGCTTAGGAGCCGTCATGGGTCTTCTGTGGCGGCCTGGTTGTGGAACTACAGAAAAAAGCACGGATATATAATATCTGTACAACAACATAGTTACTAAGTATTAGACATGGAATTAATAAAATTCTCGTATTGGCGAAACAGTTGAGTCATAAAATCAAGGCTGACTAATGACTTACCTGCTTGCCTGGGATTCAAAGGTGTGGAGCTCCCCTCAGGTAGCAGAGCAAGTGTCTGAAGACAGAAGGACAGAGACATCAGAACAGGTCAGACCAGGTGTTGCTGCAACACTGAGTCAACAACACTGGCTTGCAAAAAATGTACAATATTTATTTGCATTTGCATTTCCAGGAAGGAGTCACAGGTAATCACCAGTCGTACACACATGGGATACTGTGCCAGTATGAGTTGGCATATTACATCCATGTGCCACTTTGATCATATCAGCTGCTTAACATGCAGGCAGCTACAATATGACAGATTTCCTAAATTCACCATGAAACAGATGGTGATCTCAAACAGTTCATTGTGCCGTATAGTGTGGCAGTCTTTATTGTGTCCTTGACTAGTGTGGAGGAAAACACACCGTTATTTTGCAAGGTGGTGTGAAGAAGGGAAGAAATCCTTTAACCACAGGAGTAATCCTATGTTGTCATTTTTCTTTTATTAATTCTTCTGCAGCAGGAACATTACTTCTCAACAGAGAGAAAACACCTGCTAGATCTGCTAGATTGGAAAACACCTCTTTCCATCTAGCAGAGGGACATTTTTCATATCAAGCTTTCTAAGATATTTTTCTTTTCAAAGCTTATCTCTAAGCTATAATCAATGCTGACTCAAAAATGCACTTCACGTTTTAAAATAGCTCTACAGTAATTATATTCAAGCTCCTTTCCCGGTACACAGAGGTTATCTGTGTTGTAGCAGTTTCACCCATAATAATCAGACAATCAACTTGTGCAGATATTCAGCAAAGCCAAATTCGATTAATCTTGAAGCTCAAGTATCAAATATGAGTTGCCAACTGGAATATTAGGAGTTTTCAGTACATGGTGTATAGGTACAGACGGTTCTCTTCTACCTGCTGCTCTTCATTTGTCTTGTTCTCACAAGTAACCAACTGTTAGAATGCTTTATTGGTTACAGAAAAAGGTAAAAATGGTCAAAAACAGGGTTGGGCGGAGTTTCCAGGACTATATAAAAACAACAACCAAAAAAAAAGGAACTAGAAACAAATTTTCCTCCACTTCTGCTTATTTTTGCATATTCATGTGCCACCAGAAACTTCAGTGTACTGTATTGACTCCATAGAGAGAGAGGGACAAAGAATGTTGTTGGGCTGGTTCTCTCTCTCTCTCTCTCTCTCTCTCTCTCTCTCTCTCTCTCTCTCTCTCTCTCTCTCTCTCTCTCTCTCTCTCTCTCTCTCTCTCTCTCTCTCACTATCATTATCTCACTATCCTTAGGTGACACAGTTAAGTCAAATTGTTTGATTCGATATGCTCCCATAGACACCTTTACATGCTGAAAGACAAAAAGCCACATCCAGCTAAAAGCATAAAGGCGGAATGCATCAAACACTGAGGCACTTTGTTCTGTACTCCATATGTTGCATAGTCAAATTTCTCAAATTTCTTCTCACATTTAAACAAGGAGTGTCACACTTTTGTGCAATAAACCTTGTAGCTCCTAAGTGTGTAACATAAGAGCTGTTCTCATGTATAGTGACAATGCTTTTTTGTTCCTATGTTTAATTTCTGACCATACGATTTTTCTTTTATGTAACAGGATGTAAGGTGATTCTAAAATATCACCTCTTCATCTTTTTTCAACCAAAAGAATAGAGGCTGCTCATCATTGGTCAAACATTTGTGGTAAAAGACAAAAAAAAACTTTTAATAAGAATACTTAAAGAAAGTTAAAGAATAGTAATATATGAAATAATGATTAAATGTGAATATAATTGTTCACAAGTTTGTATAAAGTATAAGTATAAGGAATAAAGACAGAATAAAAAGAAAAACAGATACATCTACAAGCCATGTTATCTAGAGAGGACAAAAACCATCCAGAAAACCAGTTCTACTTTGTCATCCCATGATACACATGATACTACTTGGAAACATCAGTGTTGACCTTGTTACCATGACTAATATAAAACATTTTATGAGACAGTGCCAGAAATCTGCAGGTAGCTCCCAACCTGATCAGTTTATGTTAAGTCATATTGGTGGAGTCCAGCCAGTTAACCCAGTGGCATTAGGAACCATTCCCGCTCCAGTAGGCAAACCATAATTGGGTCAGCCTTAACAGATAAAACCTTTGACATGGTTAGTCTTTTGTTAAAAAAAGAAGGCATTCCTCGCTGCTTCTCAGTTTTGCTGGATAGTGTTTCCTTTAAGCTGAGATGTTAACAAAAGAGCTTTTGAGAAGCTATGCGTGACTTGTTGGATAAGATAGATTTTTAGGGGCAGAATCTAATACATGTGAACTTGTGTGGTGAGCTTGGAGTTTGTAATGCAATTACAGACTGCAGCACACAAACACCACCAACACAAGCTGTGGTTCACATCTTGGCTGTTGACATTAATCTTTAATAAGTAATTAAGACAATATGAGCTGATATCTGGAGGAAATAATGGAAGAATACGCACACATATTGTTGACATTCTCAAAACTAAGGGAGGGACAAAAATCTACTGAAGCCAGAGAAACTTTTGGTATCAGGGAACCAGTGTAACAAAACCTAAACTTTTATGTTAAAATAAATACAGACTTTTGTGCTGATATGTGAGGCCTACCATCAATGTTGAATAGGTTTTCTATCATAATAATGCCATAATAGTTTCCTATGATGATTTTCAGAATAAATCAAGTGTTTATAACACCCATCCCAACCCTGAAGTTTTACCTCCACCTGAAGCTGCCATTGTTTACACACCTTTGATACAATTTTTTACATAATGTATTCTCATTTATTATTAATATAGCTGCTGTTATGAACCAATAAACTGTAGAAATATGTGTGGCAGGTATCAGCAAATAGCCCCACTGGTATTACAATGTATCTTTCTACCAAGTAAGGTTGTTATCAGGATATATTCAAATGGTGTCCTTTTAGCATATCCGTGACCTGACTGTACTATTTCATGATGAATATGTTATTTCTTCTCCAGTTGCACTCACCCACATGATGTTGTTCTCGTTCCTGGTTAACTGGATCTGCCTCAGGACACAATATGAACTATGCCCTCCCCACCTGGAGGCTCAGTTCCCTCAAAACTTGCAGTTCCCAGTAGCCTCCGTCCTCTTCCTCCGACTGATCAACACCTCTGGTTTGAAACCTGTTCTGACTGTCTCTTTCTTTTCCCCACTCCCTCCCCTTTTCTTTCTACAGTAGGGTAACTGAATCTGGCTTGAAGGATGCCTGACTTGCCCCTCTTCAAAATCCCAAGACTGTGATAAAGAGTTCTGGTGTATAGCGTTGTATTTCGATGCCACACAGATTTAGAAGCAGCTGCTTTTTAATGACCAAGCCCTGCTGACAAAACAAAACTAAAGTCCAGGTAACCTGACACTTCAAACCTCCTATCTGTGTATCTGTCTCTTTCCACCTGTGTGCCTTCTACTGTTTGGCTTCTCCTCCTTCATACCCTCCCTGTCAATATTTAAAAACTCTTGGGGTTTGAATTTATTTATATGAGCAAATAATTATTTGACCCCACCCCTTTGGTTTGTCCACAACTTACCTTGCAAAAAACAGATATGACGGACACTATCAACTAAATGAGAAAGTTACTGGCAAGTCTGTTCAGCAATATGCCCTGTGGGTGAGGTGTGTGCTCCACCTGCTTTGTTTTGACTGTTTAATCTAATACCAGTTGGTGTCAGTTTAAAAAGTATTTGTCATCACACTGTGACTGTGACAAAGCTTTAAACAAAAACACAGGAAGGTTTTGATAAACACACGTCATGCCAAGTTGCGACATTCAGCTTTAACATGATGAGAGTTGGAGGATACAAATGAAATGACATAAACATTTGTCTTTAAATCAAGCACATGCAAATGCAATTACAGCACATTTCAAACTTTATTAGTTTTACCAGTTAACCAAGAAGTAGATCAAATAAAAACAAATAAAAATGTTTCCAGCAGCGTTGGTTTACCTTTTTGTTTGTCTGTACGCTTGTCTGTGTTATGGACAAAACGTTATGGACAGATTTTGATTTTTTTTTTTCTTTCTTTTTTTTTTTTTTTTTTTAAATGTCAGAAATGGAATAAAAGAACAAGTGATAAAATTTCTGGGGTGATCCGGATCATCATCTGGATCCAGGAATTTTAAAACATGATTCTTTACTATTGGGAAATACGGATGATGACGCCATTACAACTTCTAACTCAACAGATAATGTCAAGAATCATGGGATTCTGGGAAGACATTCTCTGCCCTTTCTCAGTCTCAATAACTGACAGTAACAGCCTGCAACTAATTAGAAAAGACTAACATTTCATACAAGATGTTTTTTTCTTCCAAAATACCTCCGTGGGTTTTACATTTCAATACTATGGACTTTTATGTAAAGTACAATACTATCACAGTTATATTTGTACTTAAATAATTAACCTACACTCAAAATTCAGCTGTTTTCAAGTTAGTAATTGGATGAGTGCCAGTAGTGCAACATGCCTGTACATGCCAACAGACACAGACAAATACAACTATAGTTGTTAGTCTTTTGCTTTTGAAGGGTTGGATTGTACTTCATAGATGCACGTGACTCACAAGGTCAGTGCTTTCAAAAATGAAGCCACTGTAAATGTTATGGGACACTGAACACAGATAACTGAAGAGAGAGAGAAAAAACTTGACTGGGATTGTGAGAAAAGAGTGAAAAGGCTGGCTGAAGAGAAGGAGCCATTGTTATAAACAGCAGTTGATTGTGTTGCTTGACCTCGACTACTGGATGCACTGATCCTGAAAGCTCATTTCCAACCTTTCTTCACTTGGTGACTTTACCCTACAGTAGCAACAGTTGGCTCATAGATGAACAGTACAAACGTAAATACAGGAATTGGTTTGTAACTGTACGTAGGTTAATAGGGTTTACAGATACATTTGATTTAGTCCGGTTCGTTTTATACACCTAATCAAGCATACAGCCGATAACCTTATTTTTATTTAGGTTTGCTGTTGCCAAGATATTCTAAGGCTCCACCCTGGTATGATAAATAGTTGATGACCTCTTTTTGTGTGTTTGTCTGACTATAACACTGTGACACGAGCCTCATTCAAATACCAACATGTGTTAAGGGATTAGGAACAAAATAGTTCATCTTACAATACCATCTACCGAATTATAAACCCTCTAATACTGCACAATTCTCACAGAGCTAACACTATTAATCACAAGAAAACAGTGCAGTCATATTGTTTACTTTTAGTGGCAGTGCTTGTACAAACACGTTTGCACTCACTATAAAACACAGCGATGAATAGATCTGATTAATCACAATCACAGTACGCCTGCTATATTTGGTACTTGAGTAACAATGATTAATCAAACTGCTAATCAAACTGCTAATTTAGTTAATAATCAACTTTTATGACATAATAACCGAACACTCAGTCCACACCAGGAGGAGGAAACATATTTGTCCTGTAACCATCTGTTAAAATCAGTATGTTTAAAAAAATTACTTTCTACTATTTACAGCTCAAGGACTGCTGATATTCTAAACAGCCTTTAGCTCAAACAAGTTATATATTAACACATGCAGTCAAGGTCCTAACTGAGATTTTATAAAGCCTAATAACCAAAGGATCCCAAGTTTAACCATGATATGTATTGTATTAGATATTTTTAATACTTAGTCTCTAAGTATATTTAGAAAATGTTTATTTCATGCGAATTTAAACTAAAAGCAATAAATTCAATACGGTTAGAATTTGATCTGAGCTGAAGTCAACTTAATAATTTATTTATTTCCATAGTAATTTATTATTTATTCCCCCATAATGATGTAATTTATTATTTGCTAGCGTTTTTATTTATTTTCTATTACATATTTCATTACTCACAATGAACAAATAAGAACTACAATAATTTTAAGAAACCTTCATGTCCAGAGTTATGGATCCTTATCAGACATGCTGATAAACAGTTAAAATTTAGTAGGGAATGTTGGTAGAGAACGATCAAAGGTTATTTCTGTGTTAGTCGACTTAGTCAAACCTCATATTTATCACCCATGCAGAATGTCATCCATTCTTTTCCCCCATGCCATCATTGTTGAAAAGTGAAACTCAATGAGAATCAATTAGACAAAAATACTCAATTACATACATACATCATGAAGGCAGTCCAGTGGCTGCAGTTGAGAGAAATAAAAGCAGAAGTAATGGAAAAAAAAGGAAGAAGAAGAAAAAAAAGCACTTCATACTAAGGCATAAATCAAAGCTCACATCACTGCAGTCTTTCTCACCTTCAAAGTAGCTTTCACTCTGTAGCTCCTAGTTAATAAAACATCTGAATGTCAGAAAGAAAACTGGTGAGAAGAAGCAATCCCAGTGAACGAAGCAGTGCATTTTTTTCTCTGACAACCTTCTGAACCAACATTTATTGTTTCAGTGGGGAACACCCTTTAGAGTTCCTTCATCCCACCTCTCTCTCCTCCACCTCCACAGCAAACAAACTCTCTCTCCCTCTCTGTCTGTCTACCTCTCTCTCTCTCTCTCTCTCACACACACACACACACTTGTGCAGACACAAATTCACCCTACCACAAAGTTCATCTAAAGGCAAACACTGTGAGTAAATCTTGAAAGAGATGACAGGTTAATGATTAGCTCCTTCACATTTGTTGTTGTTGCTTGTACTCCAAAGTCATTGCTTCTCTCTCATTTACTACATACACAAAGTTTACACATTTGTCAGAAATGAGAAAACTGTTGCCTTTTTTTCTTTTAAAAGTAGATTAAATATGAACAGAAATAGCTACGGTTTAATATACAGTCAAAAGGCCAAACTGCTATTAAGTAAATGAGAGCCATTATTTTCTGAAACTTAAATAGACAGGATGAAACAAATAGAAATTTATCAACTTCCCACTGAATCCAGTGGTTCAAATTGTGGAGATATTCCAGTTACAAGCTCTGGAAGTCAATATTTCAAGTCCTTTGTGACTCTCCTTTGGGAACTCATCTTTAATGATGGTATTGTGTCACCTGTCAGCCGCTGTCTATTGAATGAAAAGGGTTACAGTATAAGGAAGTTTTTGTGAAGTCTGCTCAGAAATGTGAAATATACCACTCCTTATGCAATGTAACTTTGCTGTGTGAGTATCAATAGCAATCCATGAGGAAAGAGTAGAGTGAAAAATTGATATTATTCTGGAAGGCCTTGCAGCCTTGCCAATCTTTTATCATCATTATCGCAATGTTGGAGGATCAGCTTACTTCCCATTGTGGTGTTGTGGTAAGTTGATTTCTTTTCTTTTACTGGAAATTTTGGTAATACATTGTCGTGCAATCCTAAAAAACAATTCCGCAAAATAGTTTAAAAAAGACAGTAAATGCTGACACAGTGAACACCCACAGGCTCAAACACACAAGTGCAGGCTTCAGTTGTAAGACAGGGCATGTTTAGTCTGTTTCCAGCATTAAAAGGCTAACAGTGTTTTGTCAAAAGATGGAAATAAATGGAAAAGACCTTTTCACAGTGGAAGAGATATTAAATCAAAGGCAAGAAGGCATTCTTATTAAAACATAAAATCAGTCTTTTTTTTGTCTGTTTTTTAAACCTAAGGAACTAAAACAAAGTACATTATTAAGTACTGTGATTTTTTCCACATCCTTCTTAGCAGTGATCTCTCTCTGTTTCCCTTCCTTGTCTCACATTTTCATGGCAGAAGCAAGTCCCTGATGAATGTGCATTTTGTGTATCTGCTGCTCTCTAAACTCCTTCATATCAAATATTTGGTTGCTGCATTACATTGCTTGCAGATTTTTGGCTTCTTACTCCAGTTTGTTACCTTTTGTTTATGTACTTTGAATACACCAACCATCAAGTGGACTGCACCACCGGAGCTTTGCCATTGAGGAAGGATTCCAAATCACATCTCATGAACAGTAATCATGGACTTCACATGAGCCATTTATTGTATGAAATAAATCACTTCAACACTAATGCTTCTGAATCAGTAATTAAAAGAGAGGAGCCCAGCTCTTACATTTCAAGCTTTGTGAGTTTCCTTGAGCTGCTGAATTATGTTCACAATAAAATCTTGTTGTAAAAATACAGAAAATTGCCTAAAGTCAAGTGATACCCTTTCTATATTTGCTTTGTCTACATAGCAATTCAGTACTCCATATTGGTAACTGGAATTAACACCAAATTCGAACATAACCTAAAAATTTTTTTAATTGATTTTCTATCAGTTGAACAAGTTGGAGTTTATTGGTTTAAGCACATTTCTATATATAGTTTAATAAATAACAAAGTAATAAACATAATAATTAATATCTGTTATACATCTGTGAGGACCTAAGTTTAGTAATTCAATGGTTACATTGTAGTGAAGTAAAAAGCTTTATAACCCAATGTCTTCTGAAGTAATGAAAGGAAGTATAGATTGCAGGTGGAGTTATGAGTTATGAGGAGTTATGTTCCACTGGTGCCTTTGGAAGTAATTGTAAAGACATGAAAGATAGAGCTGAGAGCTTATAGCTCCCATATCTCTTGATCAACAGAAATCACATTTTTGGGTGTGTAGATTTCCTGTTTGTGCCACAGTCATGTTTGATTGCAAATGCATTTTTAAAAAGCAATTACACAGACATATGGTTAATAGGACACATTTTTTTACATTACTCCAGACCAGTAGATCCCAACCATAAAACCAAATATGGTTTCAGCAGGGGTTGGGACACGGGGTCAGTGGCTTTTTAGTATATGCATGAAGGGGGTCCCTGAGGAAAATAGGTTGGGAACCACTGCTCCAGACCATTATTACTGTTGTACCTTATGCACTATTTTTAGGGGCGGTGACCTTTAAACAGCTGATGTGAAAATGCTCCCAGGAAATTAGTCCATTGACACAGACTTGTTGAGTGAAGAAGACTTTATGTTCATAAGGCCTGCATCAGAGTTACAGCCCTGTGCACCTGAGGCTGGAAAAAACAGGATGGAGGAGTCTTTGCTCTTGTTTTGGACCCAGCCTCTCTTTACATCGGTCTTTCAATAATCTACAGCCCGATTCATCTTCTGCACCTGTCTATAAAGCTCTGAATGGTTTAGGATCAAAATACATCAGTGACCTATAGACCCAGTATAAACCAACAGTACCAAATCTCTCAGGACATCTGGATCCGGTCTTTTATCAGTTCCCAGAGTCAGAACCAGACATGGAGTAACTGCATTCAGCTATAACTCTCCACATGTCTGGAACAAACTCAAAGAAAAACTCAGCTCAGCTGAAACACTTGGTTTATTTAAATCAAGGTTAAAGACCAGCTTGTTCTCTGCTGCATTTGAATAAAGTTTTTCTTAAAAAGTCCACGTAATTTTTTACATCCTCTTACTCTGTTTTCTGTTTCCTTTTCATCCACTGCTTACTGTTGTTTTCAGTCACTGTTTAGTTAGTTGTAAGCACAACAGGTGATTGGTGAGATTAAAATGACAAAAACTACTACAATATTTTCCAGTAAAGCAACTTGAAGGCAACAGCAGCAGAAAAATGGTCAATTTCATAATTAATTTACTTAAAGACATTAGTGGTCAGGACAGGACACAGTCTCAGGTCTCCCCACTTGACTTTTGGGCCTCTGGTCCACCTAAAAACTTTAGTCTCAGTCCCACTTTAAGTAAACCAAATGCAGGAAGCAGACTACAACACACGACATCATGGGTACATCATGGAGCATTGTGGGTAATCTCAAACCAAAACAAATGTGCCCTGCAAGAGAGTGTTGCACAACAGCCAGGTGAAGTGGCTCGCAGTCAGATGTGGAAGACTGAGGTAAAGTTTTTGATTAAAAAAAAGAAAAAGGGACACACAAAAGGGCTTGGAATTTGTTCATTTATCTTGTCTTCTTCATCTTCTTCTTCAGTCATTGCTCATGCAGCGCTGCCTTTGGTTAGGACAGGAATACTATATGAATATTTGTGGTTCGTTGACTAAGTGCAATTTTTAAAGCAACTCAGACTATAGTTTTCAATGAGGATTACATAGCAAGTTTTTAAGCAGCTTTTACAGTTTGGCATCATCACACATTAATATTATTAATATTAATAAAGTTAATACTAATCATAAAGCCCCGGTCACAAAGTGGGGAAACAATAATATTGTGTATCCCGTAGTAGTTCTCGTTTGTATGACCTTAATCATCACACAGATGCTGTGTTGTGCCAAATTTGCTATGCCAAGGGGAGGCTTATGGGTATATGGCTCCTCTTAATCTGATAATCTGATTTGTTTATTTATCTATTTACTTTGAATCATGGAATTTATGTAATCTTGCTGGACCTGACCGGAGGGGACAGAAAAAGAAGAAAGACAGCAAAAACAAGCAAAGGGAAAGCAGAAAGAAGAAAGAGGAGACAAAAACAACAAAGACAAGGGCAACAACACTCTTAAATCTAAACTATCACCAGACAACAAACTGCTACACTTGTACATCACTATTTCCTATGGCTTTTACAGAAAAACAGAGCTGCCACGTGATCAAGAATTCTTAGATAATAACCCAAATCAAAAAGACATAAAACATATCACAATAACAACCGAAGTACCAGATACAAACTCAGAAAAAAATAAAATATAAAAAAAAATCTCTTAGTGTATAAACCCACTGGATAACTCAGTGACTGTGTCAGCATACAGAGTATGAGGAATGAGGAGTGATCAGGGATGAGGAGTGGTGAGTGAGATCGCAAATGCGACCATGCCTCTACCGAGGCTGGAGGCAGACCAGGGCCTGCCCAGAGACCCAGGCTATCAGCAGCAACCCCGGAGCACGAACCCCACTTACTCACACCCTCCCCAGCGCTGTACCATAAGCACTCACTGTCACACATCACACATTACCCTCCCACCATTTCCCATGGGGGGATGTCCTGGGCGGACCAGAGGACAGCAAGCCCCAAGTCCGGTCGCCACCCCCACCTTCATCTTGTCTAAAAAAGTTTTTAGGGTATATTTCATTTACAATTAAGTCCGTGTCTGGAGTTTGGGGAAAAAAAAAAAAAAAAAAAAAAAAATCAGCACTAGCCGACATATATGTAAAAATTCACGGTGACTTGCTTTAATAGTGATCTTGAACTCAGATTGATATATGGGGGGGTGGGGGGACATCTTTGGTTTGATCTACCAACATTTATATAAAAGCATATCTTGTTGATCAGTGCACAGGATGGATGTCCATTATATCTATGTTAGTAAATGGAAGGCCTCTAATGATTTGCGAAACCTACATTTCAAGGCCTGTGTTTGTGGTTAGGCCCATGATGTCAGAGTGTGAGTCACACATTACAAAAACAGGAAGCTCGCTATCACTTTGAATAGATGAGATCTTGTGGATTAGATAAATATGCTTACGAGCTGTCTCTGGCAGCAACTCTGACATAATTTTGTAGAGATTTGTCACTGCTTGGCTATTTCACATAAGTTCATTGCTTTTAAAGCTGTATGTCATTTCCATAAGATACATGTCAAAATCATTGCATTTTCAGAACTGAATTATATAAGCATGCCAAAGAAAATAACTTTAAAATCAAACTCAAACGATTTACTTTTGGGGCAATGCTTCTGAGAGTGACTACTATCTTAGAGAGTAGTAAATACTATTTAATAATAATAATAATTAGTTTTACTCAGTACTAAATCACAATTTAAGAAATCTGAGGACACTTAAATATGAAAAAAAATCCCTTTTGAGCAAGTACTGGTGACAGTGCACTGCTGCAAAGACTTTTACTTTCCTTATACATTGAAAATATAATGAAAAATTACATGCATTTCTACATTTTTAGTGCAACAGAAATTTGTGAGTTGAAAAATTATTCAAGAAAGTTGACTGTCCCACACATAAAACAGCAAGTTATCATCAGTGTAAATTGTTTAACAATTGATTAAAAAAAAAAAAAGAAAAAGAAATTTCTTTTATAAATTGTAACTCTCTTAACTCAGATGTTTCTTTCTGACTCACCAGGTGTTGCTCGATTTTTTCAGCATCAATAAAGAGATGTAGTAACTTGGACGTCCCACAGGAGTCATAATGCGCCACCTGTTAGGTGTAACCACTTACTTACTACTGGATGTAAAGGTAACCTGATGGAAAAAGGGTATATCCTTAACTGAAAGTCATCTTATTAGTGTCTGAGGAGGAAACTGGTTGTCTTATAGACAAAGGCAAAAAAAAAAAAAAAAAAAAAGAAAGCCAGAATATCATACTTTCTCTGGTTGGGTTCTGGTTTCCAATTAAAACAAATGGGCTAAACAAACAGTATTGTAGTTCTCCTAAGTGAGCTTTTAAAGCAGGACTGTGAGAAAAACGGGTCGTCAGAAGCATTTTGTTCTAATGTTTGCTAATAATAGGAGGGTGAAAGGCAGACAGTGCAGAGAGAAAGAAGATGGACCGGTTTAAAAGAATGACTGGTATGGGGACATGGCAAGCAGACGTCAACCAAGACAGAAGAAGTGAGAGCACTCTGTTGTCGGTCTTCACTGTTAAGACAAATCATTTCACAACAACCAATGTAAAATAATTAACACCAAAGCAACAGAGAGAAAAGGAGAAGAAAGACAAGAGATAACAGTGGTCATCCTGGCTTGTCAGCAATGGGGAACAGTGGTAAGACTCTTTTGAGACAATTTCAGTTCTGCTAAAGTAAATGCAAGCGGCTTCCAGGAACTGCTTGATTCAAATACATTTTTCAAGCACTATATATTTACACTTTTGAAAGCCTTATTTTCTTCCTAGGATTTTTTTTGTCTTTAAAATATATTGTTCAGTTGCAGATTTGGTCTAACACAGAAACCAAGATCTGCTTGTTTGCATATTACAAGCTGTATTAGCCAACAACAGAACTTCAAATCAGCATGTGGATTAACAAAGAAATCTCCGTGTGTGTCTGCTACATGTATGAAACACAACTAGAAAGTTAAATTGTAATCTGCTTCGTTTTTGTGAAGAGTGAAAACTGTAATCAACTCTCTTCACACTCCATTTTTCAGTCTCCCTCCAAAGAAAACCATGGAAGACTGCAGCCATTGTGTCAATTGATCTTACGATTTAATCTCATCAGACATAATATTCATATATATATATATATACTTTTTTTACCACATTGTGTTTATATTTGCAGATAGCAGAGTAGTAAACTCAAAAGCAGTTGGCATTGCTGTGGGATTTGGGATCTTGGCCATCCTCTTTACAATTGGTATTGTTCAATTTTGCTGCAAGTACAAATGCAAAAAATTGAAAAAGTGCTGCAAGAAAAAGGGTGAGTGGTAGATTCATTAATAAGAACATTAACAAACAGATCCCCCTTTATATATTTACCATTTGATTTTTAATACAGTTTGTACCAGATTATGTTTACCTCCTGTGGGACAAAGGTGCAAATCTCAAGGACAAAGATCTCTAATGTATACAAAAACAAAGCAAAACAAGCAAACAAAAAAAACAAACAAACAAAAGAAAAAACAAACAAAAAAACCCAAAACAAAACAAAACAAAAATAAAAAAAACTAGGATACACGGTTACATGGTCACCTAACATTTAGCACTCCACTCATACTCATTATGTTTCTTTTTTTCCTGTAGATCCATCATTGAAAGACAAAGTCCTTACGTAAGTATATTTTTTTCTATTGGTCTTTTACATGCAGATTTGCAAGTTTTATTTCCTCCTTTAAAATGCATTGTGGTTGTTTCGGTAACCTTCATCTTTTTTACAGCAAGGTTGGCTTAAAGAAGTCTTCTCCTCCCTTCTCCATCAGCAGCTCTGTAAAATGAAAATTGGGTTGATACTGGCAACTACAAAATGCAAGACACACCCATCATCTATTGCTATCCTGCACTATGTATAATTCTGTACGTGCTGTACTTTAAGTTAATGTTTAAACCTAATACAATGTTATTCTGCATTTTGTATTATGTTTGAATGAGGGTACCTTTTTAGTTTGTTGGTGCTTTTGAAACATGTACCTGTCCCATAGCCAATGCTTTTTAAAATCACATCTTTTAAACAAAGTCTTTTTATTTATTTAAACTGAAAGCAATGCATTTAATATGATTATGTAAATGCAACAATGGATTTTTATAATCCTGATGTAACTTTAAAAGGGCAAATAAACATGTATATATGTATAGATATTGGTTAAATGTCAGGATCACTTTTGCTATTTGTCACGAGAAACTGACAGCATGCTGTGGTGTGTCTTGTGATATTAAGTTGAACGCACCCACCCACATAGAAAGCAAGAAAAGGAAGCAGATACATTGCATTGCTGATGAGAACTTTTGAGGGGAAGGCAGAATATCTCAGCCACAGCAACCAGACAGATCAGTTTTCTTGTAAGCTGCAGGTGACTTCCGTCTAAATTCACATATCTACTGCCTTTCTGATACTTTCTATGGTAGGGTGAACTTTGATGTCTCATTGTTTTACCTTTTAATGAAACTAAATCATGTTCCCTGTATCTGAGGTCATTTCCATATATGAGCCACCTGCAGTGGAAAAACATGTTATAACTTAGTTGCATGTCTTATAATACAATTTTGAACACTTTCTCACAAAGCTTTGGATGATTTCAGACTCCCCTGTCTGCAATTGAGTCATGTTGTTTCAAACCTCTCTGTTTCTTTCTAATCATATGTGGTCAAAAAACAGTATAATGTTGAACTTCAAAATAAAAATAATCCCTTTCAAAGCTGTCAACAGTAATAGTTGTGTATGGTAACTGCTCCCATTTTCATGTGGCTTTGTGGATGGAGCCTTTATCAGTCAACTATCTGTGGCTGTGCTGATTTGCATTGACACAAATATATCATGCATCTGCACAACAGCTGGCAACCACTGATAATTGGATAGGCATCGATGGTAATCCTGAGTTAAAGTCTGAAATGAGTTATGAGGCTTTATCTTATTGTACAGTTGTCTTTTTTTTATAACCTTATTACTCTTAAAATATCATTTGTCTCAAGCAAATCTCAGATCATTTAAATATTTTACATAAGCCAAGTTCAAGTTTTAGATGCTGAACAAAGTCTCTCAGAAACATAACTTTTTAAAGAAAGTAGCAGGGTCAAATCAACCTACTGGGGAACCTCAGGGCAAAAGAAACTCCATGCGATCACTGCACTCTTGTTTTCAATATTTGTAGGTCGATGTCAACATGTTGATGAAGACACAGAGTATTTTTTATTTAAAAATAATGATAATAAAATAAATAAATAAATCTTCTCATAATCAGTATAGAAAACCTTGAAGTTTTAGAAACCTTGTAGAACAGTGTTGCCCAGAGGGGGATCAGATGTTCTAATGAACATAATGGACATATTATCTGGGACTACACACATCCCCAAAAGAGGTTAATTCTTAGTTCACATCGGACATTACCTATGTCAGAAAGGCCTGGTCTCATGACACAATGTATGAGTAATACTCAAAGTAATACAGGGTGCAATTACGCCACGTCCTTTTTATTTTTGTTTGTCATTTCCAAGCATTTACTGTAAAAAGTGACACATGACCAAAACTTTTACCCTATACTTTTGGTGTTTCCCTTTGATGATGTAAAATAAGATGTTAAAAGCCAAAACATATAACTCATAAGATGTAATTTTGCATCCTTTTTTCTGTGCATTACCATGTACAGTAATGAACAAACAGGAACTTTCCCAGTTGTTCTTGACTTAATCACTTACACAGTACTTTGCAGTTTTATTCTCAGCCTTTAGGGTTAAATAAAGTTGTCTATCTTTCCCCTTTATTATACTTCATTTTACATGCAGAGAAAAGATCACCTGATTTTCTTATCATTGTTCCTGGTATCAGAAAACATTTAACCCTGTTGACATTATTTCCTCTCTTTGCTCTACATGTGATGTGGGACTTTTTTAAATGGGTGGAAGTGTGACTAAGGAAGTGTTTGTGTCTCATTTTAGAAGCGTCTCAACCACAGACCTGGTTCCCTGTACTTAATCTGCATTTGGGGAACCCATACAGTGCTGTGATATCTAACGTTTCTTCCGCTTAGTATCAGTTTGTTGTTTCAGGATTTTCCTTGTGTTTCCCTTCGTCATAGTTTCTTAAATTACTGCATTGTTTACTCATCAGTTCTTTTTCTGTGTGTGTAAGCATATGGAATTTTACAGAAGAGTCAAAAGAAGCTGTTTTAATTAGAGTCAAAGGGCAAAGTCACTAGTAGCAACTGCAATATACAATAAATAAATAGACTTTTAGAAGCATCTAATAAATAGTCTCAATGAGGAAGCAACATAAAGAGAGGTTTGCATATGAATGTAAGAAATAAGTTACCTAAGTTGGAGAGAGTTGAAAAATATTATAAAAAACTTTGCTTTGCAACCATGTAAATATGAACAAATATTTCCTCATTATAGATTTTTGTTTGTACTTTATTTGCAATATCTTGTGTAATGATGATATATTACAATAAAATACAGTCTCACAATATTACTGATAAACAACAAGTTCATTATAAGTAACAACGTGAGCACAGCTAAAAACCATAAAAAAATTCCAAGCATGGGCAACTGATAAACAGCGTTGTTGCTGGAGGAGGTGAAATCTGGAAATGTTCAACTGTAAGACCATTTTTTGTCAGTGCTCCCCACACCATTTTCATTTCCTGCATCTGCATTTTACTCAACTGTAAATATGCCCCCATGAGACTGGCATAAATAGGCCAATGAATATATGTTTACTGACTACAAGCTCCCAAGGCATCAACTAACAGTTACCAGCCAGCAGCTGCATAGTTCAGTTTCCTTCCTGTTTAGAAGCAGTCTGTTAGTTGCTAACTTTCCTTTTTAAGGTTTAGTTTATCCTCTCTTGCTTTAAATTTAATGACAAAATACTGCTTCTGTCTCATTATTCAGGAGGTGTGGTTTTGTAGAAGAGGTTGCATCAGCTTATTTTCCATAGATAGTGTTGATGAATTCTACAATGTATTAGTCTGTTGCCAGCTCTACGTCACAGAGACAGAGTGACACATTGTTCATATTAAAGTCCTGTCCACACTTGACCAGTGGTAGAGAGGTCAGCAGAGGAAAAGCTTTACTTATTTGTAAAAATCTTGTGTCCATGTCATTTATCATGACAGTGTCCAGTTGTGTTTTACTATGATAACCTGAAAATGTGACTGTGCTTTCATAAGAGTCCACCAAGTCCCTTTTGCTGACCAGCAGTTCATTTTCAATACAGACACCGCTGTACTGTTTAGTAACTTCGTTTTCGTGAAGGCCAAATTTATGGCACCAGCTGCACTGACCTGCTCCTGAGCAGATACATGACTGAGGCCCAGCTCTGTATCCTGTCACAACTTCAGCCAAAATGGAATCTGTAGGTATCTGTTTGAAGATGTCCTCATCATCACAGGCATGGATCTTCTGTACTGCAGCAGGGCTCTGGCTGTGATAATTACCCCCAGTAACAGACTCCAATAAAGGCACACTATCCTGTCCATCCAGGCTCATTGAAGAAGACTCAAGCTGGCAGCTCATGCCCATCCCACTGTCTTCATTTTTCCTAACTGCTTCAGATTCAGTCATCTCATCTTTCATGGGGTAATTTGTCTGAGAGCTAGTCGAACTCTCTGGTCCTCCCATGCTCCCAAAGCCGCTGTCCTCTTGTCTCATTGGGGGACTACTTCCACTGGTTGTAATAGAATTTGACACCATGCTGACTCCACTATCCATGCTGGTCCTCCTGTCCTCTTCTTCTTTGTCCTCTGTTACAGTAAGATGGGTCACAGGAAGTCTGACACAGTTGTTCTCCTCTTTTCCATAACTGGAAAGAAACCATCCTTTGTCTGTAACCACCTCCACAATTCCTTCCGCTACAGAAAGTGGAAGCCAGCCACTTACAGGAGATTTCTAAAGTGGTTCAAAAGAAGACAAAGGAACTATGTTAGTCATGACCTGTAAGCTATCTATGCAAGGATATTGTCAAGAATGTGACATTCCCAACTGTGTTTGTGGTTTGTTTTTGCTTTTTATTTATTTATTTGAGTGTTTTTTTTTTTTTTTTTTTTTTTTTTTGTGGTTTTAAAAACTTGTTCTATCAAATTTTGTAATTACCAGTGAAGAAGGTGTTTTCGCTGGACGTTTCAGATAACACAAGAGGATGCTTGCTATAATCGCAACTACTGCTAGGACACCCAGAAAAGATAGAGATGATGTTGCAATTATGAACCATTCTGAAAAAAGCAAAGACAAAAATACATTAACTAAGTGAGATAACAGACATCACAGAGTTGAGTTTGCATCATGTTGAAACGCATCTTGCCTCTCTTACAATTGCTGTCAAATCTAAGGGTTGGAACCACAATCGGATTGCTACAATCTGATTAGTTCCTACAAAACCTCAGTCACCAGCTACTGGTTGTTTGACTCAATATTAAAGGTGGAGCCTCAAATCTCAAGCCAGTATCAAACCATTGATAGCAAAGTACTAAAGTCACAATCCTATTTGTAGTTAAGAAAATAAGTAGCTTATTTCCTATTAGCTGATTAGCTCAATGGTAAAATAAGTAAGAAAACCTAACAAAAGTAACATGTTATAGTTTTTTGGGTTTATGAGCTGGGTTTAACACAGTAACTTTTGTGGTTCTGTCAAGCATTTGAAGCAGTGATGTTTTTATTCCAATAGTTATTTTTACCTTGTTCTGGTAGGAGCAGACACTGCTGCTTTGACACACTGCTGGTGGAGAGAGCTCCGTTGCCTTCTACCTTGATGCTGACACAATATTTTCTCCCCCAGTGGAGACCATTAAAAATCTTCGTTCTCTGATCCTCCACCTCGTCTTTCAGGTAAGCCGTGGTTGTCTGGAAAAGTGAAATCAGTGATCGGTAAGGACTGTATTTGGATGTAGTTCTTGTCAATTTGTTTTAAAAAGCCCAGTACTGACTGTGATACAGTAAGTACCAGTGTTTTTAAAATTATTGATAGAAGGTTTGTGCAGTTGAACATTTTCTCACATATCTACCTTATTCTCTTGTCCCATTTCATCCAAGTAGATGGTGTATGTGACTCCATATGGAAAGAGTTTTTTCAGAATGGGTTTTTCATGAACATACACTGTAAGCGTGCTGGAAGTAGCCCACAAAGTGAAGGAGGGAGGTAGCAAATCACCTATGAACAGATAAAGACACAAAAATAATCATCATTTATCTATTTATCATTTATCATCATTTTATTATCATTATTATCTGGATAAACCGTGTTATTATGACACACCAAACTGAAAGGCTTACTGTCATTTGGCAGAAATTTCTTGAATGTCCACGTGGACTCATCATCTCTTGTAACCAGCTGAACTCTGACCTTGTACGCGATACCATAGTTATGTATCAGACTGCTAAGGTGACAGTAGTTCTTTGTGATCCTTGTGCAGTGGGTTACATCAGCCCATTCGCCAACGTACCTAAAGACAGAAAACTTATCAGTCATAAAATGAAGGAAGTGTAATCACTGGAAAACACAGAGTTTGCTGACTGCTGAATGTTTATGTTAATGTGTATAACTACAATAAACCGGTCATTTGAACTCATTAAAATCAGCTGCACAAAAATCAGAGTAAAAGAAAAGCAATTTCATGCAGGTCAGAGGTAATCAAAATAATAGTAAGCACTATAAAAGTGAAGCAGAAGGAAGTTGTTTTAACAGGACACTCAAATGTAAAACCATTATGCATATATCAGGAAATCGAACGTACTCTGTCATTTGCACATTGTAGGAGAAATTTGAGGGAGCGTCTGTTGGAGGTTTCCAAAGTGCAACTACCTCCCCATCTATAATATTCACCTCCAGTTTGTCAGGCTGAGGGACTTGCATTCCTATTACAAAAAAAAAGAGAAAAAAATTAAAGTTTCCCCAAATGTAAAACACTGTTTATTTTAAAACAGTGAGACAGGATGCAATTAAAATATCAAACTATTATGGAAATTCCTGTAAACCATTATGCTAAAAAGGATATTTTAAAATATCTTTGCAAAAATTTGGGTGCGTATAGAAAACAGAAGTCTAGCTGATGGAAAGCGATGTGGTCATGTAAATCGTTTATGGGATCTCCAGTCACATGGGATTTTTTGTGAAAGAAGGAACAGAGAATTACTTATTTTCAAGCTTGACATTAGTTTAAAATGAAAGAAAAAAACCCTAATATTTTCATGCTAAGATAGAGATCAAGTTTGTGGGGTTAAAGCAAAAGAGAAAATAAGAAAATCGGATTCTTTTAAAAGTTTACAAATAATCAGACTGTGAATGACTCCACAATGACAAATGAAGAATATAGTCAAGCTTAATTAAAATTGACCAAATTTAAATACAATGCCAAATGAAAACAAACACATTAACCAATCAGACTAAAGATACAGTGAAATAAAATTGATGAATTACCTGAAACTTGGTTTATGTAGAGAATTAAGAAGGTAAGAATTGGCATGTTGCTTTTCATATCCTTTTTGAGTGATTGAAAAGATGTCATTGTTCAGTCCAAATCCATCCAGTAACCACCAAAGCAGTCCCTCTTTCAAAGCTTCAGTGTAGAAACATTATAACTGTACTAAAATCGAAGTGTGACTGTCAACACAGAGGATGCAGCTGGGCTCTGGTTGTCAGTGTGATGTATGTTTGTCTGAAGAAGTAATACAACTCACCTCTAATTTTCCCCCGCAAATAATTCCCCCTCCCTTTCAGATGATGAGTTTCCTGTTGTGACAGTATCACTGACGCTGTAGCTAGTTTCACATCACTCCCTCTCTTTGAACAAACCCTATTCCTCTTTTTGTTTCTTTTAACCTTTCCATGCAGCTAGTTAAGTCTGTAGAGATATAATAACCTTCTGTTAAGAACTGTTACATTTTGTTGTTGTTTTTGTCTTTGCTTAGAGATGTGGAGCCAGAGAGGTAATAGCAATAGTCCTACAGTTTGAATCAGCAAACAAGCTTTAGTCTTTGGTTGCCTTTTTATAACTACCTTCTGCTTGCGCCTTTTTTGACCAAATACCACTTATCAGTTTCTTCCTGGAAGAGCTTGGGTCTGTAAAGCCTCAGTTGTGGTTGGCTGCACTATAAATGTTTTTTTTAGTGTTAAAAGACAATAAAAAAAGATATAGGCAACAATAATGTACATATTAATTATGGAAAAAACTTTAATTAAAGCCATCCAATAAAAATGACCATATGTGATCTGTTATTAAAGGTTAAAAATTGGTAAAAAAAAAAAATTGGTTATACAGCTAATAATCTTGACTTGAGTGAATTTAATTTATTTAAGCAGAGAATCACATTACGTTGTGTTTCAAAGAATGTCAGTGGGTTTTCTGTGATAAAAATAATGATTATGAAAAGGGGAAGAAAAAGAAGAAGAAGAATTCTGAGAAAGTAATTTCTCTTCATTGCAGTTAACTATTGCACTTCAGTTTCTCACCTCCTCTACACATGCTGTTTTTTTCTCCCTTTTAGTTCCTGGTACAAGCAAACAGTCCCTCCGCAAAACACTTAACTCTTTCTCCAGTGTCATTTTTTGGTTTTTGTCTTGCACCTAATCAGAAAACTGCTGAGTAAATTTAAGCTGTGGGAGGTCTGCAGGAAATATCAGAGGTCATCTTGGTGAACAGAAGAGGGGACTTTTTGGGATTACTGTATGCATAAAGTAAAAGAATGGATAAAATGTCACCCTCTGGTGGTGTTTCAAGGTGAATCATAAAGTGACTATTAGGCAGTGCTCTAAAACAACAACTCACTGTACAATTAAGTATCTCGTTCAGTGATGTTTTTACTTTTGATGTAACAAAGATCTGTATTTTTTTCCATTTAATTATTTATCTTGTCTAATAATAAGAGGAAACATGGAGACCTTGATGAAGGGGAAATCCTATAAATGTGACAACTTCTACAGTGTTCAGCCAGGTTCAAATCTGGGACATTGTGGTTACAGTACGTGGTGCGTGTCTTGGACCACAAGTAACCCCACTGATCCACATTCATGACTGTACACATGACTGTATTTTATACTTAGAATGAAAGTTGAAAGACACAGAAATAAAAGGAAGTAAGCTATTCATGTACAAGATGATTGTTGTGGGACTTTCAGACTAAAGTCAGGTAATCCAGATGTGATCTTAATGTTCAGCAAACAGTATCAGAAGTGACAGAAGTAATAACATCTTCTGACAACATGGGAAGAAAGAAATAAGTGGAGAATCATGAAAGACTTTTAAGAGGAACAGCAGAACATGTGGAAAGTACATGCAAAAGCAAACAACATGGGGAAATTAGCTTGAAAAGTTTCAGAGGTTACTGAAGAGACTGAAATGTCATCTATAGCTGAGCGAAAAAAAAAATTTGGTTAATTTTCCCAAAGCATACACTTTTATTTACTTTCATTTGTTCACCAGCTTTTTACCCCATCTCTTCTTCCTTATCATGAAATGCAATTCACACGTTCTCCATAGTGTCTTGTGCTATATGTCCCCACATCTGGCTCAATAACAACATAAAGATATTTCATTATTAGAGGAATTCTAAGCAAAATACTGAAGGGGCAAGTGCCACAACTTTACAGTATGAGATCATTTTCATTTTAACTTCACCCCATAGAGAATGTCTCCTGTGTTTTTAAACTTGTTTTAACTTTTAATAATCCCTGGTTAGAGTTAAATGTCTTTGTTAATGCAATGTCAAGACCTGGGAAAGATACCCTTACAAAAAAAATCTACAAATAAACTTGTACATAAACTTATCATATAGTGGTGTGCATTTCAAGCTGTGGAGAACAGGATTGAGAGAGTTTTTTTTTTTGTTTTTTTTTTCTTTTTAACATACTTCATTGTTTAATAAGAACAAACCCTATTTTATAATAAGAAGATCCAATTTTTTATTTGGTTTTCGTTTGATTTAATGCCTCCATCTAACTTCTTTAACCTTTTTAAATGGGGTTATTTTGTTCTAAATGATTCAAGCCTCTAAGACTATTGTAATTAGCATTTTGTAGCACTGATGCTTGTACTGATGATTAATTTTTCATTACAGCCTATGAAACTCTTCCTCAAAATTGTAGGCCCCTCCCCCATTACTTTAAATGGAAACCAAATGGTGCACTGACTGGAAGGAAATGGGAAGAGTGTGGTGTTAAATTGTGATCAGGGTTGTAAAGTGTTGGTTTTTTTTCACTATCACTGACACAATCCAGCAGCAACCAAACAAAAGCAAAAACACAAAGACAGAGTCAAATAGTAAAAAAGTATCCTAAAGCTACTCAGCCACAGCAGGCTTGGTTTTTCAAGAGGGAATCCGGCTCTGAGCGAAGGGCTCTGACAGTTCGGCTGATGTCATTTGAGCCACAGTGGAGCGTCTCACTGTCAAACCATCTTTGATAGTGCTTTACTGCCACAAAACTGGTCTGGCAAGTGGAAAACTAGACAACTAGGGCACACCCATCTCTGTTAGACAGAAGAATGAACGAAGAGAGAACGAAGGAGGCTGGAGGTGGGAGGTCTTAGGGAGGGATTAGAAAGGTAGACCTTTCAGGTATTGTTTGATTTAAGGATGGTGACAAACGTATTGTTAAGTATAATCAAAAGGTAAAGAAAGGATTGAGAGGAGTAGAGGTGTTTAATGTTGCGCCATCATTCTGTGACTGCTCTGTGATTTAGTAAACTTGGATGTGAAAAAGCTTTTCCCACCTGTCCTCACCTTCACTCTCCACTTGTTGCTGTGCTGATTCCAATGGCAAATCATAAACCGGTACGTTCCTACTTTTGTTTTTTCTTGAAACAAAAACTCTGCTCTCCAGTTTGTCTTGTCAGGTCTGTTCTTACTTTAACCTTCCTGCAATCATTCATCAAACTACTGCTGTTGTCACTTTGAGTAGTATTTGTTTGTACTCTTTTCATTGTTTGTTCACTATGGGTTTTAGTTTAATGTCTTAGGTATGAAGCCACATAGTTTGAAGCTTAATAAGGACTGTTTGATCAGCTGCTTACATCCAAAAAGTTTTGTTTCAATTCACCTGTCAAGCAGAAGGTGTTATAAAAGCTTTTTCTCATTGTTTCAGTGGGATATATTTTTTGCTTAAGAGTTAATAATAATTCAGCTAAAATTTATTTGTTCTAGAGGTACAAAACACATTGACACAGTTCAGTTTCCAGGTTAATTTATTATTTTTTGTACTTTTATAGAATAGAAATAGAAATACTTTATTAATCCCTTCGGAGAGTCCTCAGGGAAATTATATCCCATGGTAATTATTTGAGTAAAAACATTTCCTGTAAAGCCTTTAATCCATAGTCTTTCCTGTAATTTTCCCACAATAGAATGGCTGATAGGTAGGCTGTGCAATATGATCATGCCTGCTCTGTGGAGAAATATGATAAACCTGCACCCTCACCTTTTTTCCTCAGCCACCTCCTTTCAGTTAAATGGGATCTACAGGCATAACTTGACCAGAAAGCAAAACAAACTTTCCATAACTTTGTGAGACCCCTCTCTCACAGTTTACTAAGTGCCCCTCTGACAGTTATTCCTTCCTATTCTCCCCTGAGTTTCAGAAAGTTTTGATTTTGAAGTTTTGATGAAAAAAACTGCCTCATTATACACATTGCTGTGCTACATTGGGGACCTTAACACATACATATAACCAAATTACATTGTATACCTTCCTGGAAATGCTGAGGTGATATTCTACACAGATGATCAGGCCAAATTTGGTCAAACACGCTCAGTCACATACTGTAATATTTTGCATTCTGCACCTTCCACTCCACATACCTCAATAGCAGTAAGTTTGTGGCTGAAAATGAAAGCTCTTACTGCCAGGTCTGAGAAAGCAGGTGCTCTCTAAATATCCAAGTAACTAAATGTTCCAGTTTGCACCTGTAAAACTTAACCTATTAAAATGTTTAGTCTTGTAATGTATAAACCAAGACTTAAGGGAGTTACAATAAGTAATGTATAACATAATCCAGTGTAATGCTGCAAAATGCTGCCTTTACGCTCTAGCCTTTCAACAGATTAAACCAACTTGATTAATCAACAAGCTTCTGGCAGGTGGATTTTCTTATTTTAACACACAGCATGCCCCTTTACCCCCAGTTAATGGTCTGTGCCTCGTTACATATTTAGTCCACATGCACTGGCAGGACTAGGGCCTCACATGGTATCATCCTATTACAATGTAATGCTGTGCTTGGAAATCTTTGGACTTGACACTAATGAATTACTATGAGTACCCATTTTAACATTGTTAACAATCATTTCAAATGCTGATATGCTGTATTAGGCAAAGGTAAACAAGTGAGACATATAACTCCCATGGGTTAAATCAAACATGTAAGCCAATGAAAATTAATTAATAAGTTCTTCAATAAATCCCATGACATTTCTTGACCTTTCCTTTTGTCCTCTGTTACATCATACTGTAGTTTACAATAGCTAAGTATATAACCTATGAATAAAATAGTTAACTTTCTGCAAGGAAACAGGAACTAAGGTTGTGTGAAGAATGATAGACTGAGCCTTCAAAAGTAGAGACGTAGATACAGAAACATGTCACTAAAAATAATTGAAATTTTTGTTTTAGAAAGGAGAAACGTAATGATTAATATGTTTCTCACAAAACATTTGTGTGCCTCCCTCTCTCAGTTTTTGTTGACTTTTTTTTCTTTATTGTTTTATTTGTTAGTATTGTTAAACTACCCCAAAATTAAACGATTGATTAATTCCTTTGTGTGTGATACCTGATATGTTGTCACAATAGACACTATTGCCAGGATACATAATTTGAGCTTCTTGCCTTGTGTGGACACAGACGTGATAAGACACTTTAGGACTGTGTAGACAACAGTGGGTTATATGATCAGTTTTGGCTACCACAAACAGACAAATGACCATGGGTAAAATGATATTATTATACCTATTATATTCAGTGTGTAATTCTGTTTCCAAGGTTTGAATGAAGGATTTAATCTCCATTACATGTTATTTTCTTTCTACCCATCATTCCATTACAGGACTCACCTCCTCCTCCTTACTACTCAGTTGCTGTTCACACTCAGCCTCCCCTCAAGTCTTATGAAGAGGTGGTGTATGGCACAGGCCCAGGCCTGACACCCCCAACCCAGCCATATTACATCCCCCAGTATCTGCCACCAGTGGTTAGTCTCAAAGTCACAGAGACCATCATAAGTAAGTAAGACCAGCATCTCCCATAGTTTGAGAAGAAATGAACATTGATGTGCAGGCATTAAAGTTAGTGTAATTGTGGTTGTGTACTGTCTGTGTTCAGCACCTAAAAGGAAAAGGAAATGCTGTGAGGGTAATGCACAATGTTACAGGGGGTCAGGGGCAGCTGTACTGGTGCTTGCTCTCCTGGGAGTGGCCATCTGGCTTGGAGGTATGGTTTCTTTATTCATTCATATCACTGAACATTAATATTCACTTACTACCTTAATTTATTCTTTAGACTGTTGTAATAACATAACAAGCATGCATTAGTCATGATTTTGTGCTCTGATTTTACTTACTGTAGATTTGTGTACATTTATATTTATTTCCACATTTATTTAGCCTACTCATGATCTATTTTTTGACGTCTAATATTGTCTTTAGTTACAGCTTTTTCTTTAGTTTTTGCTGTAATAATTAACCAGTAAGAGCAATGTAGTGATTTTCAGACTCTAGAAATAGTTTTTGGTAGATAATAATTACTGATGACAGTTTATTTTTACTGATACTAAGTTATATTGTCATATTAATTTAACTATTTAATTTAAGATTTTCCTCAGCTTGCAATGTTCCATAAATTTGCTGTTTCCATAAATTTTCCCTCTACTCCAAAGTTCGTTATGGTATCAGGACTGCAGCAACAGAGTTCCTCTGTGACGACAACAAAGATCCCGGTAGTGAACGCGCACCTTTGCTGGACAGTGACTCCTGTTCTAACAACACTGTCCAATGTGATGCTATCAAAGACTGCAAACTAGCCACTGATGAAACTAACTGTGGTGAGTGGTGTAGGCAATTGCATACACATCTCACTAGAACCAATTTAAGATTAGGGGAAATGATTAAGAAGGATGGTAAAGACACTCTACGCCAAATGAATATGATGCAAATAAAAAGCAAACAAGAGTGTGTTTTATATAGAAAATATTATCCCACTGAAATCATTTTGTATCTGTATTAACTTCTTTTCCTTTTAAGCAGTTCACTTCACGGATTACCATAGTCAATTTTTTGCCTCCATCTAACCCCATCTTCTGTCCTCTTCTTGTGCACCAACTAACTTCATGTCCTCTTTTACTGCGTCCTCAAGTCTCCTGTTTTGTGTTCCTCTAGGCCTCCTCAGGACCACTTTTTCCATGCCATACAACATAACTGTTCTCACCACCACCTTTGAACAGTTTTTCCTTTCATTCTTGCTGAATCAGCAAGAATGATCACACCTGACACTTTTCTCCACCTGTTCCAACCAGCATGTACATGTGTCTTCATCTCTTTTCCAGACTCTCCTTTGCTCTGGCCTGTTAACCCTAATTACTTAAAATTCACCACTTTCTTTATCTCTACTCCCAGTAATTCTACTGTACTGTGTTTCATTCACACACATGTATTCTGTTTTGCTGGGACCAATATACATCCTTCTCCTTTTAAGGAGACATCCCCACCGCTCTAGATTTTCCTTCATCTGGTCACTGTTCTCACTACAGATCACAATGTTATCTACAGACATCATAGTCCACTGAGATTCCTGCCTAACCTAATCTGTCAGCCTGCTCATTACCGTAGTACTCAGAGCTGATCCTTGTCACTGTCCCATCGCCACCTTGAACTCCTCTGCCACACCTATGCCAAACCTCACCACTGTCTTACACATCTCACACATTTCCTGCACCACTCTGATATTCTTCTCTGCCATTCCAGACATCCTCATATATTACCACAGTTCCTCTCTCGGTACCTTGTCATAGGCTTTTTCTAGATCTCCAAAGACACAATTTCAGCTGCCTCTGACTGTCTCTGTACTTCTTCATCAACATCCTCAAAGCAAATACTACATCTGTAGTACTCTTTCTACAAATTCTGTATCTGTATACCAATGACTTACGTTTAAACCAGCCACTATTTTCAGTAACATTTCCCATTATGTCACAAATCTAGATGGTCACATAATGTGGTATAGGTTTCAGTGTCAATGATGAGGTAAACATATATATAAAGCAATCCCTGAGAGGCAAAAGCTCAGACTTCAGGCTGTGCTGAACATTCAGTTTAGACTAATATTCTTAGGGTGAAGCTCTGCAATGGCTTGGTGTAAGCAGAAAAAAAATTAGCAGCTATCTTATCTTTAGCATTCCTTGTGTGGATTTGTGGGAACTGTACTAAAATGAACTTTTAGGACACTTTTCACAAGTCCATCTACTGATTACTTATGTAGGAACATAAAGGATCAGTCCTAAATTCAAATGTAAAACCATGAATCAACAGATTCAAGGATCCTACAATAGAAATATTTATTGTGTGTCCCCTTTAAAGCACTTTATATTTATTGTGGCTCTTAATACTAGAGAATAATGGAATGTGTCAGGAACAGTGCAGAACAGTTTGCCAAGGAAAGCTTTTCTTATTTTCACATTTACAGTCACTCTTTGCCATAAAAGCATCAGCCTACAGGTCAGTCACTTCTAATTCCTTTTTGTCTCCTCTCATGTCTTCCCAGTGAGGTTTGGTGATAACAACAGTGTGCAGATCAGAACAGCTCAAGATGATCGCTTTCTACCACTGTGTTACAAAGGCTGGAACAAGAATTATGCCGACCAGATCTGCTCTCAGCTTGGATTCAGACAGTAAAGAGTCACCACATTAACTCAAATAATTCATTCAAACATAACCTAAACTGTGCTAAACATCAATAATATATAAAACAATTATAATAAAATATTATAAATAATTTAAGAGCAGAAATGTTGACTTTTGGAAATACTTTTGCAACACAATTTCAGCATCATTAAGATTTTTTGGCATTTCCTGTCTTTATTCAGACATAGCACAGGAAAGAGTTATTTTTATGTTCATTTTGTTTGACCCAATTTCAACAGCAGCCAGTGAGCAGGAGTACCTCTATCTTCAACTTGTAATATACCCACAGAGTTCCAGCTAATTTCCCCTCACCTGCTGCTGTGTGTTTGGGCTTGAATTGATTCTCCACAGATAGCACCGGGGTGTCTCAGTTTGACAGAACCCGAATGAGTTTCCAGATGCAATAAAGCATTGATTTGACAAAATGCTCTCTGTGTGTGCAAGGCTATCCAGTTTTCTGAATATCCTTCTCTCCATCTCCAGGTCCTCTGCTAGCACAAAAATCCAGTCCCCGAATTCCATTGGTTTAATCCTGACCAACAGATCATATTCTCTTGTACAGGGCCTGGTAAATGTCAGGTACATTGCCTATGTCATAATCTGAAATCTGTAGGCGAGCTGCATATACATTTTTTTTTTTTATTTAAACTACATTTTTCATTGTGGCATTACACAGTTCCTCCTGCCCGGACCAGGAGATTGTCTCCCTGCAGTGTGTGGGTAAGGATGCGTAACCCACAAGGATGCACTTAATTTTACTCACTGTGTTTCTATCTTACACTCATAATCCCTACAGCTGCACACCCATCTATTTGTTACTATAAAAAAAAAAAAAAAAAAATTCAGATTTTAATTCAAATATAATGTTGTTAAATTTACTATACTATGCTGTACACTACTGTTCCGTAATGTCTCATATCCCCAGCCTGTGGTAAGCAGCAGTCTACTTCCCGGATCATTGGAGGCAGCATAGCTAAGACAGGTCAGTGGCCATGGCAGCTGTCTCTACACTACAGAGGATCCCACGTCTGCGGAGGAGTCCTGATTTCTCCTGATTTTGTGCTGACCGCTGCCCACTGTTTCCCAAGGTGACTGACACAAAAAGTACTGGAGTAGTCTTTTCTACAAAACAGGATTTCAGTTTTCTCCACCTTGATAAACTTAATTATTCTTTGAACAGAATTCTCAGAGACATTATAATTGGAGAACTTGATATTTAGCGACTGACTCCAAGTAGTATTAAAAGTTAAAATACAGTTTGTTTATGCTTTGCGTGTCATTATGGCAGCCCCATGTCCCTCTCCCCTGAGAACTGGAAAGTGTATGGTGGACTTGTGTCTCTGGATGGACTGCCTCAGCCCTACCTGGTCAAAAAGATTCTACTCAATGAGAACTACAACAACAGGACTAATGACCAAGACATCGCTCTACTCAAACTTACGGCTCCAGTTGCCTTTACTGGCAAGTTAAATCTTTTTTTTTTATTTTATTAAAACAATAATTGTTTAATCTGATTTTCAACTCTAAAAGCATAGACACTCATTAGCTTCAGAATTAGGGGTCTTATACTTCTGTAGAAACAACTCTGATCTCTGAAGACAGACATGCTTGATGGTGCCCTGTTTTTGGAACCAAATCTCTAGATTGGAAAAAGATCTGTGAACCAGATCTTCGAAAGTCACTGCCTTGAACTCATATTCCTCAGACCATTCCTTAACATATTTTGCAGTGTTGCAGTGTGCATTAAGTCACTGCCAGAGGCATTCACCAGCAGGGAACAGACTTGTCATGTCACTTGTCATGACGAGATGTAGTTGATCTGTGATCAAATGTTTGGGTAGGTGGTACATTTAAAAATGGCATTCACAAGGATTCTGTTTCCAATTCCACAAATGAAATCTCAATTGTGTCATGAAGTAAAAATTTGATGCAGCACAGCGATTGCAGAATTTTTTTTTTCCTTTTTTTTTTTTTTTTGCTGCTGAGACAAAGCTTTTAAAGACTATACTGAGTCCACACTCACTGGTAATCTGATAGGCCCAGCCTAGTTTGTTTGTGCATTTGTGTCCTTTTGGGAGAACATGGCTGCAGATAAGTTTGTATTAGTTAAATGCATCCATTTGTGTTTTGCAGAAAAAGTTCTGCCAGCCTGCCTGCCAGCTTTTAACCAGCAGTTTCCTCCTGGAACCAGTTGCTGGACCTCAGGTTTTGGGATTACTAATGAAGATTCAGGTATGATGAAACATGTACATGATGAAACCCACTCAGTATATTAGAGAGATTACAAATTCTGTGTAGTTTACTCAAAACATTACAGTTCCGTCCTACAGAAATACAGCCATGAGAAAAGCATGAAGTTTTACTTATGAAACTTATAATGGTTATAAATAGAGAGCATGAACAAGTAAAGTACTGTAAGTCAAGCAAAACTTTTTATTTGTTTTCTTCATTCATTGAACAGATGGGTCTTAAGAAAGACATTACATTTTAAGCATCACCAAGATAAGACAATTAATTCAAAACTATTTATTATTATTGGAAACATAGCAGGTAGGTAGAACACAGAAGAATAAAGTCCAGACCCCCTATAGGAAAAAAGTTTGCAATCATCAGTGAATATAAGGATAAGTCATGATTGATCAAAAAACTGGAGAGAAAAAAGGGAACAGAGGATGGACCATTTGTTGCTGGGACACTAGATGTAAAGTTAAAAATGTATGCTGTGCCACCATTTTAATGAGAAAAATTATTGGCTGATGATTGATTTTCTCTAATAAAAGGGACAGTTTCCAAGAATCTAATGGAGGTGACAGTGGACATCATTGACACACAAGTGTGTAACAGCCGTGGGGTGTATGGAGGCGCAGTGACCAAGAATATGATCTGTGCTGGTAAACTGGAGGGAGGCAAAGACTCATGTCAGGTGAGCAGACATCGCAGTTGTTGACAGTTTTACAATAATAATAATAATAACAATAATAATAATTAATAACTCATTAAAATTTGCCCTGTTTAGCAAATTCAAAAGGTTTTGGTTACTGATTAAGATTTATATTTTCTTTTAGGGTGACAGTGGCGGACCTCTGGTGTGCAAGGGAGAGAGCCTTTGGTATTTGGTGGGAATCACTAGCTGGGGAGCTGGTTGTGGTCAAAAGAACAAGCCTGGCGTTTATACCAAAGTCAGTAGTGTTCTGCCCTGGATCTATAGCTCTATGCAGGTAAGAAACAAAGAATGAATAGATTAATGTTAGTTAAGCAGAGGATTTTCAATGTTCAAATGAAGAGCAAACCCAAGTTTTCACTTTGTAAATTCTTCTTCTGCCTCCTGCAGCAAGAAAAACCATGATGCCCCTTTGCTGCCTGCTGCTGTTCAGCGTCAAAATAAAGTCTACACATCGAAGTCTCTTTATACATGTTGAGTTTTACACCATGTTTTACACATAAAGAAAGTGTATTGGTGAAAAGTTACTGCAGATGAAAACAACCCCCCCCCCCCCCCCCAAAAAAAAAAACAAAAAAACAAAAAACAGCGTGACAAAATGCACAGGTTGCAGTAGAGAAACACAAAAATCCTCGAACCCTGTTTATTTATACAAACTAACGAATGTGCTGACTTCAGTCTTGCATTTGTGATTTAAGGTGTTTTTTTCCTCAGGGACACATATTTTCTTCGCTGACTATTGTTTACCATATTAATTTTCACCAAATGAAGGAATCAGTGTACTGAGCCTCTGTGCACCTAAGCATCCCCCAGACTCACTGTGAATTTTGATTTTTATTTTTTTAATCATGAATAGTTTTTCTTGCAATGTAAGTTGTTCTCTTTGTCATGTTGATGTGAATAAAAATATTAAAAAAAAATCAGTTTGACTAATGTGTACGCTAGCATCAAAGCATTATACGATGATCATAACTGATAAAAATCAAGAAAATCATGGTTATGGAGTTAATTTGAGGACATAGTCGTCGGTGGAGAGTGTGCGTAGGGAGAGGGGCAGAATAAAAAAGGTAGCGGCAAAGAGGATTCACGGCACAAAGGAAGCTGTCACTCAAGGAGCTGCGTTGTTATCCATCACTTTTATTTTTCCTTGAGAAGTACATGAGCAGTGTGTAGCCTATATTTTGACCAATGAGCATACTTGGAACAATTTTTTTTAGACAAGCTGATTGATTTATCTTTTTTGTTGGTGGATAGTTTGTTCGTCAAAGGTCTGCTGGAAAAACAACAGGTGAGTTTTTTTTATATTGTGCTATTGTTATAAATCATTTTCAAATATGAGCCATATTAACTCCTTGATGTGCCGCATTTTATCTTAATTAATCTGTGTGCATAATATGTTGTAAACAAAGAGCGTGATTTGGATTTACATTGAATAATACATATTTTTATGAAAATAATTCACTCCTCGTCTGTTTGAGATATATAGGCATTATAACGCTCTACATGTTCAAAATAACTTGCAGAAAGATCGCTTTATTTACCATGCGCTAATATAGCACGAGGGCGTGTCTGTGGTTGCGAGGCACAACACGCAGACAAATACGGGTCAGCGCTTGATTAATTGACTTTCTTTGATTGTGTTACATTCGCTCGAGTTTAAAGCCAAAATATAAGAACGGTTTTATTGAAAAGGTTACATTTCTGGGGGATTGCTTCTCTTCTTTCTGCTACACAAAATGATCCACAAGTTGGGGGACGCGTAAGTGGATTAATTCGCAGACGTCATCCATCGGATGTAGATTTATTGTGCTCAGTTGTGCGTTATATGGCGGTCTGTCAAGTAAAGCGATGCACCTGATGTCTCGGTGCAATTGAGGCTCGTGGTTTACATCATAATAAAAATGTCATTGAGCGCTTTATTGAGGTTTATCTTCGGCGTCAACTTGGACAGATAACTACAGCTGCTGAATTCACAATCACTACACCCGACGAAGCCTTTTTTCGCCGAAGTTATTTATCTTAGGAAGAGCTGAAATTAAAGCGAGGGCGACTTTGTGCGCCACACCCCTGGTTCTTGTTTTTGACAGGGCTTTGACTGTCATTGTCCACATGAACCCATCTTCAAGACTCATTTCTCATTCGGCGCCAGAATTTTCAGTTGGATGCAGTTACCATGGCAATAACTGGACACTATGGAAGACGCACATTGTTGTCATGGTGATGTAATATGATTATAATGGCCGATTTATGGGAACAGGATTTTTGACATAGGTCATGGAGACCTGAGGTGTGACCTATTTAGCTGCCCTACATTGTAATCGTGATCAAAAGTGGACCCCGTGCTCTTAATAGATAACTAATACCCTACAGAGAAAACAACCTCTGGCACAACCTCTGGAAAAAAAAATACACAAATAAAATGATTATGTTAGTGGGTACAGAGTAGTGTACTAATGATAGACAGACAACAAGAGGGTTTGCAGGGTGTGGTCTTCTGTAAAAACATAAACATGCTGTAATTTCAACAACTTTAATGACTTTGTCTGCTTTGTCATAATTCGTTTGTCTGAAATGCTATTTTTGTCACACTAATCACAAACATGAAAACATTTCACACCTTTACCAAACGTCATTACTGTTTTCTTGATCTGTTTACGACTGAGTGTTGCTGCCTTTGCCTGCTGTATCATTGCATTGCTAGCAATGCTTTGAGGGTTATGCTTCTTTCACTGCCATCCTGTTCTTCTGTCTCCTTTGTCCTTCTGTTTAGTTTTTGGTGTATTTAATACTCAAAATGTCCCTTTCATACTCTAGACTATTCTTGCTCTCTTTCTCAGACAGTGTCTCCCTGCATGCCCTTTGTCTGTACTCCCCCACCAGACAGTGTCCTTCCCCTCCTGCTGGTCTTCAGCCCTCGCTGCCTTTCAGACTGCCCTTTCTTGTCCCCACATTGAAGCTTCTTTCCTACCTACTGTTTTGCCATTCTCAAATACAGCATCTACCCCTTTTTTCTTTCTCTCCTTCTGAGACAAAAGGAAGTCTGGTTTAGGAGCTTGATATTGCTCATCAAAGTGCAGATAAGACACACATGCATCATGCACAAGGAGAAAAATCCTGGCACTGATTATCCAATCTGTGGAGCAGTACCAATTTGCCAAACACTATAGGATTTTCAGCCTCAGATTTTCAGCCCTAATGCAACCTCAGAAACACCTAAAAGCAACATAAAAAAGGCATTGTCGAATGACAAAACTTTCAATTTTTTAAGAATGTAGGATGTGGTGGGTGGGTGTGGATTGTCATGTAATAGAACAAACTGACCCAGTATTGTCCAATAACTTTTCACTTTTTGATTTTGCTGCTAATCTTGATTAACAGGGCTAGACATAGAAATACAAGGTCAGGTTTAGATATTTACAAAAATATGGTCAGTGTTAGGGATAATGATAAATTCACAGTTAGATGTTCAAATTACATCCCTTGACCATTTTCTTATACTTACTGGACTGTCCTAATGTCCCTGCAAAATCAGTGTAATTCATCCAAGAGGCCACTTCATGAACATTTAATGTAATGCTATTAACAAGTTCCACAGTGAGAGAAGACACAGAAGAGTATTGGAGCTCTCTCCATGCTCTTCATATGGCACCATCCAACAATATTCCCTTCTAACCCATCCAGATACACTTTCAAAGAGTCCCCACAGTAAATTTCACTTATAATAGTATTGCAGAGCTTTTGTGGAGTGTGTATATATATATATATATATATATATATATATATATATATATATATATAAACATTTAACATTGGGTCAGTGTATTGTTTATCTGTGTACCCAGGACAAAAAATATTGAAAAAAAAATATACATTCTAAGAACTGTTGCAAAAAATATAAGGTGGTAGAATTGGAGAATGGTATGAAATATGTAGGCAAGAAGACTGCCAGAACACTATTTTTTCTTTTAGCTTTGCTTTTTAAATACCAAATCCTTTTACATGTAGGCGGAATTTCAAAAGAGTCTTACAGCAAGTGCAGACTTGTTTTGCTTTGGAAAAGGGAGATGTTTGTGAGAGTTAATCCACAATAAATAGATTATTTTTATGAACCTTTACTATCTAAAATAAATCTGAATGTAAAACAATTTGTCAGATATATGCAAAGTCCTGATATATAATATGTACAGTTCATTCAGAGTTCTGTATCTGAGTTTTGTCTTTACAGTTATCAAAATATTTACAGTTAACTATAAGCAAAATGACCTGATATATGTTTTAATTAGAAGAAATAGGTCATTAGTATATGTAGACCTTTAAGGTCACACAGACCCTTTTGAATTGATGCCCAAAACAAGACATCTGAGTTTACCCAAATTTGGCAAATTATTTGACAGAATAAACATAGATGACCTGCTTATGTAGTGTTTGCCCCAATTTTTTCTTTCCAGTGTACTTTAACTGGAACTGCAAAGACTGGGGAATCAACACATGGAAGACTGAGATGTAGAAAAAAGCTAGAGAAACATTCATTTCATGTTTCAGTCTTTCTTTAGGAAGTTTCTATACAAAGGGAATCCATCAGGGAATACTGTATACAATATCCAACAAGGACAAATAGAGGTAAATCAAGAGTGAAAGAAATAACAGAGATGAAAAAACAAGATTTTTAATCAACAGAAAAATCACCACTATGCTTAACACATTTTATAAAGACGAAGATGTGCAGATATCCTGGAGAGGGGAAATAAATTAGGGAAGAAATAAAAGAAAGAATAACTGAAAGTAACAAAGATGGAAGGAAATTACACAGTCAGAAAACACATGATGGCAGGAAAGGATGTATATGAAACATGTGGAGAGGGGAATTCTTCAAACACAAAAGAGAAAATAATTAATCAATGTAATAAAATATTAAAAACAGCCTGAACAGCAGGATGGGAGCTCCTAGGATCAGGGTTAATTAATGTCTGGAATGAATGTAAGTGATGTACAGTTTGGGGCCAACCATCAATCATCACATTGGATGTGAGAAAAATATGTCTGTCTAGAGATGTGCAAATGTGACAGACATGCCTTCAAAGACTGTACTGTCTCACCTAATCATTTACATTGCATCTAAACTAGACCTTAAGGTCATGGTTAAGACCTTAAAAAATACCACACATTCTTTTTCCCTGTCTGTGCAGACAAACTAAGATGGAAATCCTTTCCAAAGATTTTATTTGTATTTAATATTAATATAGATTTATGTTCGATTTAAGGTGAAACTGATATTCATTTTATACATATAAGTAGAAATACTTGCAGTCTCAAATATTTGCAGACTTTTATTCAAATACAAGTAAAACGTTAGTGTAAAAGCTTAAATTAGAAATAGCATTCATCCTCTCTAACACATAAATAATAGTACTAAAAAAGTTATGCATGCAAGGAAAAGCTAATCAAACAATATCATTCCTGTCTGTCCAAAGTCTTATGAGGTCTATTTCTATTTTAGGGATAGATGCCATCAGTTTAATGGGTGCCATCTTGTCCTCTATTTCTCAGTCAGTCATCATCTTATGCCATTTTTCAGAAATATCCAGAGGGCTTACAAAATAAGTGTACTAAGTGGCAACGTGGAGACTGCATTTGCGCAGGTATGCCACATTCGATCTGTCTGTTAATGATTATAATGGAGTAGTGATGCAGCTGGAGACAGGCAAACAGCCAGATGGATAAATGGATATAAATGGATTCGGGCAATCAGGGACTCAATCAGTCACGTGGTTGGAAAGAAGTAAAGAGGTGCACTTTTATATCTTTGCGCTCATGCTGGATCAATTGTCATGCTCTGTGAAGATCAATACAGATGAACAAGTTCGGGTGGTTTCTAAGCATTTGATAGATCAGATAGAAATGATAATTGTTGATTCTGATCACATTTTCAAGGAGACACAGTTGGTGTGTGCGCAGTGAACAGCTTACTTGAAAGTAGGCCAAGGTTGTATGACGTCCACAGGGAGGAAAACATTCTTTCTGTCAGGAAAAGAGAACATGTATGGTTCTTAACATGAATTGTTGTGCAAGCTCAAAAATGATATCCAAAGGCTTCTTATCCTCTTTTTTTGTTTTTTCTATTTTTTCTACATTAGTTACGGTTCAGGAATTTGGTGCTGTGTATTGTCTTTACATAGGAAATTGATGTTACGTGTAATTATGTTGTGCATATAAACAATCTATTTGCTCCATATTACTGTTTATCTCTTGATGCAGTGGAGTGTATTTAAATGTATTGTAGTTTGTTTCTCTTTCATTCATTGTCTCACTTCCTACCTCTTCATGACTCTGTGTCAACAGTTGCCATGGAAACTGTTTTGCTCTTCCTCTTTTCACTGCTGGCATATGTGGCTGGTAAGTGCCCCCCTCCCCCCCCCCCTCCCCCTATGAGACACATGCTTACATCCACAAACACAAACATACCTGCACATCGGCAATTTGTCCACAGAGAGGCCATTTTGGGGCAGGAAGTAATGTTTCAGGTAAAGCCCCTCACTGGGCGTGACACATAGCAAAACATCAATTACCACTTAAAAGTTTTATGTGTGGGCTTTCCAGGGGGGCTGTGTCACAGGCACTCTTTGTCTCTTTGTAGCTTATAATTAAATTTAAAATCATGCTCAAATGCTACAAATAATTATAGGCTGTCTGATTTTAATGGCAATCACATCATGTATTACTGTTGGTAATGGATGGATAGCGTCTCAGTAGTTTTATTTCCTCATATACTCTATTGTTTTATTTCTTTTTTCCTTTAACACTGTCTAACATCCTCCTGTCTTTGGTGTTGTTCAGCTGCAGCAGACCCCAGTGCAGAGGGTGAGTGCCTCCATTCAGTCTCTAATGGGTTAAGTCCAAACAGCCCAATAGATGGGTGGACTGGTTTTTAGATCAGGCTTGCAGGAACCAGTGCACTACACTAAACAGTGGCAGATGTATGGATGGAGTCCAAAAATTTACTAGACTAAAAACAGAATGAGATTTTATTAGTGGACTGAGAGTGGTTGTCTGGTAGGAAAGAGAGCTTATAATATGTTGTAAACTACAGAAAATCCATTTGTATAGAGTGTAAACTATACTATTGAATTTTAAAATCTTTATATCCGTAATATATTTGCATACTTTCTATAAGGTTGGGAGAATAAGGCAGATAGACATAGTTAAGTTTTTATGACTATGGCTTCATAAACAGCAATAATGCTTCAGAAGGTTTAGCTTCCAATATAAGTCCTGACTAACTGAACCTTTACCATTATTCCCAAGTTACTGTTCCCCTTTGTGTATCCAAATCTGAATTTATTTAGTTAAATTAAGACACCTACTGCCTGTTTTGCACTTTTATTGCTACTGCTAAATAAATATTTGCTTCTACAAATGAATGAATAAACAGCTATGTTTCTGCTTCGGCTTAATGTCGTATATGTAAATGAATGAAGTGAAATGTGAACCAAGAGTTGCAGCCCATTTAGAAAACATCCACCAGCACTCTTAGAAATGGATAAAATTAAGTGATTGAGACACAATGATTTTGCTAGGCAGTATACTTTTTGTATTTGTAGCGAGAAGCCGATCATTGTGTGAGAGTCACTTAAAGTTAGTGACCAATGTTGGAGTCAGCATCCACTGGCACAATTTAGAATTTAGTAAATCTCTTAACGGGTTTCAGTCTTGAGTCATGGAAGGTACCTGCCAGTATATGTCTTTTTTGTTTTTGTGGATTTACATGTGGTTCATATATTCACAGATGGCAGGACAAAAGTTGAAAATCCTTTCATTTATGGTAAGCAAAAGGAAAACATTTCAGAAAAAATCAAACCATCGGCACATTTCCAAACATTAATGCATCATCCATACCCCAAAGTATAATATAATAAGATGAGTGTGTATCTTTTCTTCACAGACTATGAGAGTTTGAGAATTGGGGGTTTGGCATTTGCTGTGGTACTGTTTACACTGGGCATCCTTCTTATTCTCAGTGAGTTACCTCTGAGTACATGCAATCAATGTTATTTAATGCTAGGACTGAATTAAAAATACAAAAAAAAAGTCTATACAATGTCACTTAGCCTTGTTTTTATTTGTATATAATTCACTACACTCTTATTAGTCATGGAACAAATGAACAAATGTGTCTTTTTAATATGACCTCTGCACAGTACAGTTAATGATTTGATTTGTTTCTAGGTCGGCGATGCCGCTGCAGTCTCAATCAGAAGCCCAGGTATGCCGGTCTCCCTCTGATTAAAAAATAAAAATAATAAAAAAAGAAACCTAAGTGTGAAATGTTTTTTTTTTATTTTTTGTATGACATGATTGGGTTACTATGACAACCTGTGGATTCTCTCCACAGGGCCCCTGGAGATGAAGAGGCACAAGAGGAGAATCTGATTGTCTCCAAGGGTAAGATGAGCATTTTAACTCTGTCACTTCTTCTCATCTCAGGCTCACCCATGACTTAAATCTATAATTGAGTTTCCTTTGGAGACTCTAGCACAGACACATAGCATGTGTACTACAATTAAACAAAATACGATCAAAAAATAATATAAAAAAAAACTTATAGGGCGTGTCCACTCCAATTGGTCAAGGCAAATGGCTGCCGTCCCTGAGGAGGTTCTACCAAAGATTTTTCCTTCCTGTTAAAAAGAGTTTTTTTTCCTTTCCACTCTTGCCCACCGCCTCATGCATGCTCAGGATGGGGGACTGAATTTAAGTTTAGTTTTGATGCAGTCTGAGGATGTCCTTAACTAGGCTATTATGTATAGTGAATTGGTTTGAATGAATACTGAAGGGGTGACAATGAATTGGCTCAAATTGATGGCATGTAAAGTGCCCTGAGATGATGTTGTGAACTGGCACTATACAAATAAATCTCAATTGAATTAAACTGAAAAAAAGCTATTTTTATGATTTCCATGTAAAATGTTTATCTGTAAAGTAAAATAGTTGTGTAAAAATGCAGATCAGTAATAAGAAAATGTCTTAAATCTAAATCTGTTGTAAATTATACATGAGATGCAATATGGATATTTGACTTTATACCTGCATTTTATTATGTTTTCATTCAACTACAGATTCTTTATTGCTAGATAGTGGCACCCTCAAGGGAAAAGTTAGAAAGACTACTGCTTTAAGTCATTACATGTGTGAGAGAGGAACTAAAATATAAAGAAATGATAACTGACTACTTGTAATTTTAGTATTTTCAGTTTCATTTAAACTAAAATGTTCATGGTTGATCTGTTTCAGCTGCAGCAGCTGCCAAAGAGACTCCAGCTGAGAACTGAAACAGCACCAGAAGGACTGTGACCACCTTCTGCAGTGAAGATCATTTCATTTGATATTTAGCCACAATAACAATAAAGGAACTGAAGATTACTATGAATGGTTATATGATGGGGTGAAGGGGAGGCAAAAAAACATTTAAGGGTGTGGTATGTAGATAGATCTTGTGCCAGTTGTTCTTTGTTGTAACTGTGCTAGTCCCTCAGTGCTCTTGTCTATTCATGTGCCTTTCTGTGACAGTTTCTCATTCCACTTCCTTTGACTTAAGATTGTCTTCAACACCCTTGGTACATTTTTAATGTGTTGTCTGCTGTTCTTTTTGTACTCCTATCAATTGACTTTTGGTAATAAGATGTGTCAGTTTGCTGCTTGTTTTGTCTTGGATAATGTTGGTCACATTGGGTTATTTCATATAAGCACATTTAAAGTACACAAATACATATATATTGATTGTTTCCATATAAGATATATAGTTAAATATTCTCAGTTTATGTTTATGTTTGAATGGCTGGGTGTGTTTGGATGCACATATAGATACAGTTGCATATGCACATGCATATCTTGTACATGTATGATTGTGTATCCATCACAAGTGCATGTGTATTTCTACATGTAGATGTGATGAGCCTTATATGAGACAATCTCAACTGCCACAGCTCTCTTGAATGAGCATGTGAGTGGTTTGCAGGTATCTACATGGGCTCCTCCACCACAGTGTTTTACCATCTGAAGTGGAGAGAGCTTCTATATCAGCTGTCTCACTGCCTTCTTTTCCACATATCTACTCCACTGCTGCGTCACTGGCTCCGTCAGGATTAACTAGTCTCTAGCAGTCTATGGTTAGCTTGCCTCATCCACACTCACTAGTGCCACTAATCTGTAAAGCTGGGACATTGTTCTTTTCTTTTACTTGTTTGATTACTAAATAGCAGTCTTTACTCTGTCATGATGTTTAGAATGACCAATATGCTTAGA
This sequence comes from Melanotaenia boesemani, assembly GCF_017639745.1. Lineage (NCBI taxonomy): Eukaryota > Metazoa > Chordata > Actinopteri > Atheriniformes > Melanotaeniidae > Melanotaenia > Melanotaenia boesemani. The sequence continues at coordinate 20,442,533 of NC_055690.1, read as the reverse complement.
AAGAGAGGCAAAGTTAGGGTGCTGAGTTCAAAAGGAGTAAAAACCTTAAATTTATATTATTTATGTGCCAGACTACATTAACAGCAGCTAATGTAAGAAACCATAGAGTGAGAAAAAGTTTTTCTTGTGAATCTATCGTCAGGTCAGACTTTCACCAGGCTTTTTTAAAAGATGACTGCTGTATAAGTAATTGCTATATTCATTCTACGCATGAGGCCACTTTGTGTAGCAACCTGTTGTGCTTTTGGCATAAATAAAGTACATTAAAACAGTGTCTAATGTTTGTGTTCGTTTACATGGAAATTTAAGAGTAGAATCTATGTTTCCTCAGGGAGCATTTACATATAAAATTTTCCCATAAGCAGCCCTCAAACAGCGCTTGAAATTAAGCTGGAAATTTCCTACCAATGTCAGTAAAGGTTGTAATGCTTCAATGGATTCCTGGCATAAATGGCTTTTTCTGCTATGATTCCAAAGGTTGGTGGATCTTCTATTTATTGCCACTAACTTTATAGATCTGTAAATGTGTAACTAAGTGGTTGAACTGACAAAATACCAGGAGGGGTGGAGATGTGGATTGTATGTCAGTGTGTGTGTGTGTGTGTGTGTGTAAAGGGGTGGGTCTGTGGGGGTGGGCATTTTGGTTTCAGACTGGACTACATGCACACACCTGGACAGAGGTAACACAGAGCCATCAACACCTCAGGTGAGTCTGCTTGTTCTTCTTTGCAAATCTTTAATAAAGCATGCTTCTGGTGGGAAAACTATTCACTACAAAAAATACAAATCAATCCATGTTTTAGAAATGCTAGCTAGCATGTATAATGTGAAGTCCTTTGTAAATCAGGAATTACTGGCATATTTGTGACAAAAGTTTTCTCTTCTTCTTTCAAAAGTTGCTTATTCATTGTGACACAGTCTAATTATGGTTCCGTTAATAACTGTATTAAAATTGGGTTTCAGAAGAAAGAGTATTTTGCCAGCTGTACTCTTGTTAATTGCCTCCTTTGGAAGAAGTAAACAATTTCAGAAATGGATTGTTGGATTTCAGAGCAAAATCTTTAAATATCACCTTTTCAATGTAAGGCAGGTGTCACAACAACTTTTTCTTTTTACTCCATCTATAACCTCTATCAGACTGCTCAAGGTTCAAGGTTAATGAATATCAGAGGTGTTATATATTAATGAGTAACTTCCCAGCATGCACTTATGCTCAGCGATGCATTAAAATGCTCAAGACACACAATGGATGAAAGGTGTGAAATTCACAATTCAGAGTGGCATGCTTAAACAAAAAGGTGACAACAAGGGCAATGTTGGTCTGTTAATCTGTGTGAGGTAATGATTATAAGTCAGAAGATGTAGAGCAAATGAGAAGCTTGTGTGTGTGCGTGGTGGTGGCGGTAGGGGTAAGGGATGATGGCAGAAGGAGTGGGGAAAGACAATCAATAATAACATTAACCTCTTAGAATTCCAACTGAAGAGTAAGGCAATCATGTTGCTACTCCAGCAGGCAACCAAATGAAACCATGTATCAGGACAATGTAGAGTTTCCAAACCTTTCAGCCACCTCTCATCTGAAATAGATAAGTCAAACTAAATGAGATTCTACAATTCTTTAACCTAAATAGAAGTTTTTTTTGTTTTTTTTTTTGAAGAAAATGCTCTACCGACAGATCCACTTGACTCTTGCCTGAAAACAACATTTTTCCGATACTAGACTGGATGGCAAATACTTGACTTCTCATAAAGGTCTCGATTAAATTATTCAAAACAGAGGATGGTAATGGATCACTGACTGGCAGCTGCTGTTATCACTGACCCTTTGTCAACTCTTTCTATTATGTCCCCCCAGTTTTGTCAACTAAACACACAGACAAGGCAGCATGTCTTCTAAAGGTAAGCTGAACTGCTCAATATCCACAATTTCAGTAGGACTGTAAAAAGAGCAATGTTCAAGGTTAATATTAGAATTATTTTATGTGAAAGGAACAGCTTTGAAAGACCTAATATTAATATGTCATGAAAAAGCGAAAGACAAGACAAAAAACTGTTGAGAAATGTTCCTTTTCATTTTTTCATTTCCTTGGGACAATATAAGAACAATCAATGTGTTTTAATGAAGGTTGAGATAAGACTTAATAAAATAGTAATGATAATTAAATAGTTAAAACCTGAAACAGTAACAGGATGACAAACACTTATTTTTGACTTTACTTAACCAAACCATGAGGTAGAGATGGCTCAGGTAGGTTTACTTTCACAAATTTTAATAAGATAAATTATAATCGTAGAACATTTTGCTCTGCACAACAGCAGGCAGTAAAAGTGTTAAACATATCTGTAACTTGATGTTTGTTTTGGGTTTACATCTCTTTTTACAGATGTACTAAATGATGTGGATGGAGACTTTGTATATGGTAGGTACCTTTTCAAACAGTATCTAATGAGATGGAAAGGTGCACTGAATGTAGGTGGGAAACAGTTTCTAACAGAGTAATTCATGTTCAAATGGGAAAATGAAGTTTACAAAGGTACAAAAGAGAAACCAAGACAAAACGAGAGAAAAGTGTTGAAATGAGAAGAAAACAAAGGAATGATTAATAGATTTAATGGTTAAAAGTGATGGTATGGTGATAGTATTCCATTTGAATTTATAGACTACTATACACTACGTGTTGGAGGTCTGGTCTTCGCCGGAATTGTTGTGTTCCTTTCCTTCGTTGTGTTGCTCGGTAAGTTAGCAACAATACTCTGTGTATATTTGTGTTTAAGTTTGCATAAACCTTTATATTTAGCTAAGCATGTTATTAGTGTATTAATGTTTGATTGGTGTATAAATGTGTGTGAATGTGGAGAGCTTTTGTCACAAGTATATAATATAATATGAAGATGTGAATGGCAACAGGAACAACACCTGTATTGTGATCATGAGCCTCTTGTTTTCTTTTAAGGCAACAGGATCAGAAACTGTGGCAAACCCAAGGTAAATTCACGGTTGTACACTTAACATAGATTTATAGTGACATCTGCTGGTTGTAATGAAATACTTTAAATTATCAGGATCAAGCTATAACTTCTGCATACTGACATTTTTTAAAATACTGCAGTTTATCTTTAAAAGCCTGTTTTCATGTTAATGTGGCATTAAATGAAGAATGGGTTAAGCGATATAATTCAGCAGTTCATTAAAATAATTTCTATTATCATCTACAGGCAAGACCTGTTCTAGATGAAGAATACTGAACCAAACACAACCACCCAGGAGGCAGCAATAATGTGCTACTAAGCTGTTAACTGTTATTTGTGTAAAAATGTAAGGCTTTTGTAAAAATAAAGTGTATCTAATAAGTTTGTGTTGGCTACTTTCTGTAAATGCTGTGACACATTAGATATTTAAGGAAATAAAAACAGCTAAATAAAATGAAACAACATGGAAATAAACCAAATTCAAGACAGAAAGGAACGACAGTAAATGATTCAGTTAACAGTGTTCTTCAGACTTACAAAAAGACAAAATAGAAAATGAATCCAAATATGTTTAAAAATGTTGCAAATCTACTTTTTAATAATTACATTAAGTGTGTTAATAATGTTATTTTATAGAGTGATTTTCAGAAAATAAAAATAGAAAAAAGGCTAATAAAATGTGTAATTGTCTCCTGGTTTAGTATGATTGTAATGTGCCATGGCTCTTGAGTTTCATCATGTTTCTGTGTTTTCCACCTTCTCCATTATATTTCCATATACTTTTACTTTATGTTTTGTTGTTAAATTGAGTTTCCCCACAGACTCAGTCTCTCTTCTGTTTTCACCTGATTAGTTCATTGATTAATTAGCTAATCTCCCAGTCAGGGTTTCCCTTTGTTCCCTGTCAGTTTCCCATCTTTGCCTTATTTAGCGATCAGTCCAATCTAGGCCTACATTTTTTTTTTTACTCTTAGTAAGAAAATAAAGTTTTGTTTACTCCTCATCCCTCTGCCTCATAGCCGCATGTGATACCTACTTTTTCTACATTTAACCTTCAAAAAAGGAGAAGGGGAAGGCTTGAGCTTATTAAAGATGGATTAATTCTATAAACTTTTAATGCGAGAAAAGGTGCAAATGCAGGGAAAAGACGTAGTAAACGATGGTATAACATCTAAATAGAGCAGTTTGTGCTGTGCTAACAAAAATGTCCACGAGATGGTGGTGTCAGACTATCACAACGAATGGCAGAGCCTGACCCGCCACTCACTGCTCGACTGAGGAGAAAAGTTGTTGAATGGTGAGGAAAGAATCAGCCAATTCCATGTCTGCGGGCAGAAAGAAGTGGAGGCTGGTGAGTCAGCAACGTTTGAAGGGCACTCAGAGATACAATCACAAACTATAAACGAAAATGCAAATGCTAAATTTGCTGATTACGACCTGCGTCTGCTTAAAATGAAAACATAAATAAGGGAGTTATGAATATTAGATGGACAAAAACAGATCGTATCAAATAGTGTCAACACAATAAACAAGCTGAGCACGTCTTTATTATTTTGACACTGGAAGGATTAAACTGGACTTGAAGCCTTTCAGCGGCTTCATGGGCTGCTGTATTTTCATCGCTACAGCACAGATAGTGCATTAATCATACCACCAGAAACTACCGCCTGATTAATTATCCCAGAATAAATAAGTCGTTACAAGGAGAGACAGGAGCTGTCAACTGACTGAGGGACCCCCAGTTCTCTCTATCACTCTCTGTCATTTTCCTCGCTTTTCCAAGCTGGCCTCCAGACTTTATGGAAAAATGAAGGATCGAGCTGTAAAAGTTAACACAGCCCGCTGCCGTGCGGTGAAGCAGGCGGTTTTACTGGTTGGATCCCCCAGGGCTCCGGTCAGCTGCTTTCGATAAGGGCTTCAGTTGAGGTAAGCATGAGAAGCCATTCATCACGCTGTTCACTATACCTGATAACATCACTGCGCCAGGAGGAGGTTTGGAGAGCAACAAAAGCACATACTCACGCGCATTATGCTGGACAGGTGTGAGAGGGCTAATCAGATACTGTTCCCACAAGCATTCAGGATGGCTACTGGGATACTGGGAGAAACAAACAGGTAGAGAAGTACACACTTTATCTATTTATTTATTTTACAGAAAGTATTTGAGAAAGTCACCTAAATACTTAAAGGACCAGCAGCCACACATGACTTGTTTGCAATCCCTTACTGGGTTTCACTGGGATTGACTTCTGCTAATTAAATAATTTTAAAACACTTTTTACACTGAGCAATATGTTGCTGTTTAAGTATCTGAATTCTTAGTTCTATTCTTGCAATAATACTTGTTCATAATAAGAGAAATCGACCGTTGTCCATAAATTACATGGAAATGAGTGCCAGTCATGCTCTCAGCTAAGTACTACAATATTCTGCCACAACTGCACAAAACTGAGATAAAGGATTAAGTCGGGTCAGATATCTTGGTCATCCTGGATCAACTTATCCGTGATCCTGTTGCACAAAAGCAGGACAGTGGAAAGTGGGATATGTTATGACATAAGTTGCCATGGAGATTTATTTTGTGGAGCTAGCCTGCTCCAGACCAGACTAAGTCCCAGGATCTATTTAATGTCATCCCTTATTACAGTCAGTAGTCACAACACAGAAACCAATATTTATTCCATTGCCTGCTACACATTGTTATCACATTCAACTACCACTGCCAGTGCTACAGCACTTGTGATCATTAATTAAAATATCCATTCATTCATTTTCTGTACTGCTTAGTCCACTTAAGGGTTGCAGGAAGTTGGAGCCTATCCCAGCAATTAACAGACGAGAAGCAGGTCCACCCTGGACAGGTTATCGGTCCATCACAGGGCCAACACAGAGAGACAAACAACCAGTCACACTCACTCCTAGGGAGAATTTAGAGTGACCAATTAACCTAACATACATGTCTTTGGACAGTGGGAGGAAGCCGAAGTATACCCGAAGAGAACCCACGCATACACGGGGAAAACATGCAAACTCCACACAGAAAGGCCACTGTTTGAACCTCCGTCCAGCTGAGTCTCAAACCAGCAACCTTCTTGCTGTGAGGCTGCGGTGCTATCTACCACAAGGTAGACACACCACACCACACCACCGTGCAGCCCCTAATTAATTAAAATCTATAATAAAAATTTTAAACTCTCTATATAAAATACACATCCCATAGATACACAAACAGTAACATGATGTTCCTTTATTAAATAGGGATAAATCAAAGCAGTTAAAACAATAAGCTCTGCTCAAAACTGATTACACAAGGCTCTACAACAGTGATTCCCTAACTTTTTGAGCCACAACACACAAGATTACATATGTTGGTGTTTGTGATTGACATTTTTTTTTTTTTTTACAATGATCTAGCAATCCTCTGAAATTATTTTTGGGACCCCAAGTTTGTGAGATAGAAAGCACAGAATTAAAGCATATTATACAACATGAGAGTAAATAAACATTCATAAAGGTCTGTATATAATAAACCCCTCATGTCTGAACTGAAATAACTGCAGGATATTTTCATACACAACTAATTAACAGACAAATGAATGGATGTGGTAGCCCCCCTGTAGGCTTGTATACATAGTAAACAACCCAAATATCATAATAGGCAGTAAATCCTCTGCCATTGCAGGTCATATTTAACTTAAATTGAAAGTATGCATATTAACTAAAATAATGGGTACATTGTGGAGGACATCTCAGGCCAGAAGTCTCATGTCCTAACCTGGGCTGACCCATAAGTGGTAAAGACATTGAAAGTGTGCCTTCAGAAGTCCAAAGGTCATTACTATCCATGCCCTTGTCCTGGTATGGGTGCTATTAATATGGCTGCTGTGTTTCCTGTAGGTCTGTAAATGGAGTCAGGAGAAAAGGCTAGCAGGTATACCCTCTGTCCAACAGCAATGAGAAGATGTAGACTATTAAACCAATCAATGTACATCACAAGCCATGTACAGTGCGCATTTAATAACAATATAAAAAAAAATCATGTTGTGAAAGGATTTCACAAAGCTATGAGTGTCCTTCTATAACTTTTAACACAAGTCTTCTGTGGCCTGGGAAGGAGCCAAAGACATCTGATAAAGTTTAAATAGCAAGACACACACGTTTACATAATCTGCAGTCAGTTTCACCTGCAGTTTCCATGGATTCATAATCAGAGGACAGCTATGTTTTCGGACATGGTAATCAACTATGTAGATCGTATTTGTGATGGTTTCAGCAGAGTAGTGAATGTGCATTTGTGCACTACTTACGCATTCAGGTAATTTGCAATATTTAGCTTTCTCTCCTTGTTTTATAACCATGGTTGTATGTCCGTTCTTCCTTTTAGGTCCTTGACTTCTCCATATGCTTCTAGGAGGATTTCCTGCTCAGTAAAGTACGTCACTCTAGTTGCCAGATAGTTTAATGATTCTGTGATAGATCACGAGGGTCTATTTGAGGAAGCTTTGACTGCGCACTGATTCAGGATAAGATTCACATGGTTTGACGAATTCATGTCTGCTCATCCTTCTGATTTCTCTTTGTGCAACCAATTACGCCTGGGTGCTCATGTTTTGGATTGAATGAGCCCAGCTATGTTATTTATCCTGCATGTCTAAATCCTACTTTTGTGTAACAGGCCCCAGGTGGCTGTTTCACAAAAATCAAGTTATCCAGGATAGGAGAAGACAATGGGACTTGACCAAGACTTGTCAGACCATCCTGGCTTTTGCCAAACCAGGCGGAGGAGTGTCTAAGTCAAGTTAAGTAATCCTACTGGGTGCACATTCACAGCTGTCTTCAAAAGACCATGAGGTGGATCACAGGTTAACTGATGTTGACATGGAAAATATTGACATGCTGCTCATTATATAACCAGTGAATTTCTGTGTTGTGCTGGTTATTAAATTGCTGTGATACAACGTATTCTCTTGGAGAAACAGTCTCCATTTATTCTCTGAAGATAACAAAGAAAAAGAAAAGAACACTGAGTAAGTCTGCCCACTCCAGTTCCTCTCGTATGAGAATTGTACAAAAGGGCAATGTTTGCTTTGCAAAAGCAATATACATGCATTTCACATAAAGTACACTTGCATTCCTCTTTACATACCTGAAGATAACAAAGAAGAGAAAAGAACACAGTGTAAATCTGCTCCCTCCAGCTACTATACAATTGAAACAGAACAAAAATTAAGCTAGAGATGATGAAACCTGGAATATTTCTCGAACAATCATTGGTATACTACAAATGTCATGTCATCAGATAGAAACATTGTTTTGATGATAGAAATAAAAATTTACACAAAAAGTACAAGAAACAATAGGATGGATTGGGATAACGAGATTATTAAACACTGATGGCACCCTCCTCTCCTACAGGAGAATTGTATAAAAGGGGAGGGGTATGGGGGCTTAAGGAATTTATGAGGTGGGGGCGGGGGTCCCAGGAAGAAAAGAACAGGAAGGAGGGGCTTTAATGTAAAGTGAAATACAGTGATTTTTAGAGATCCCTTCAGGTATATTAACACTTATATAAGCCAGTGTTGAAGTTATCTAGGTTACACCTACTTAACAATACCCTTATATTTTCACCTCAGTGGATTAAAAGTACAGTACAAGATGCTTTCCAGGAGCATATATTTCTTAAAATCCCCTTCACACACTGATTGCAGCAAGTTATTTAAAATGCTCTAACAACAACAACAACAACAAAAAAGAAATTGTGGAAGAAAAAGTTTACATATATTGAGTTGGAAAAGAAAAACTGTTTTGGAGAAGGCTACTTCCAAGAAAAAAGCTGTAAGAGAGCAGAGTGTTAGCGAATTGATGCTGCCTGTGCTTATTGCACGTTTTGTGCTTTGGAGGCATGGCTTCAGGGGAAGTCTGAAGAAAAGTGTTACTTTGGACTTTTGAATTGTGTATTTTCAAAATGTAGCTAGCTCAAACAGCTTTTCCATTATCTCTTACCCTACATTTAATAAAATATTCTTAATTTAATTTTATTTCACCCCAAGTGAGCAACAACTAGTAACAGGGGCTTAGGAAGAATTAAATCACATAATTTTCTAGTATTCTGAGTGAATGCAACTGCAAAGACTCATGGGAGTTTACATTCTTGGTAAAAACAGACGCTGTAGTGTAGCGTAAGCAGTTATCCATCTAAAAGATGTTAGCTTAATGATGTAACTCAATATTTTGTTAATGTTAAATTGTGTTATTAAGCACCAAGAGTCTACGAGGTTGTGCGGAGGAGGAGGTTTCCTCCCTCTGATAACATCATCACTAATGACATCATAGCTGACACAACAACCAGAGTGACTCACTAGCCAGTTGGCTGTTGTATGTAGCACTCAGTACCTTTGAGTATAAAGAGAATAATGGTTGCAATTCAAAATATAACAGAAAAGCTTAGCAGACAAGAGTGGATCAATTTAATGTACAAGTACATTACCAATAAATCATACACTTACAGCAATAATTAGTGAAGTTATCAATAGTGAAGAAAAAATCTATCTGATCCATGTGCTATACAGATTTCAAAGGTAGTCAGATGTCTGTCACTACACATCTGCAAAAACTAGTTCAGCTGCACAAGAGTGGATCTTGAAATTGCAATAAATTAGAGAAACTGGACTTGGAAATCCAGAAACTGTAAATAGAAGTGAGTCGTTTCAAGTAAGTGGACTGGAGAGTGTAAAATTTAAAAGCCTTTAGTTTGAACTTGGAGTAAATGAAGAAAAACAATTATAATTAAATCATAAATGTGAAAATAATAAGCTTGATCTTGAAAGCAACCTTGCATGTTCATCAGCTGATATCAGTCAGTGATACAGACCAAACATACTGTATATACGTATCTAACATCAATATGTTCAGTAATTTTTTATACAATTTGCTGGCCCCCCTAGAGACGTGACAATCCACGTCCCTAGAGCTAACTTCTGCAGCCGAGGATCAGACCACCAGGGTCCCTGCCACTGGCAGCTGCCCAGCTCACACTGCACCCGACCCCCATGGCTCCTCCTGCAGGTGGTGAGCCCACAGGAGTGGGGGGCCATGTCACCCTTTCGGGCTGAGCCCGACCGAGCACCATGGGCAAAGGCCCGGCCACCAAGTGCCACACCTCCAGGCCTGGCTCCAGAGGTGGGCCCCGGTGACCCACGTCCGGGCAAGGGAAACCTGGGTTCATGATTTGTCGTCATTATATTAATCAAATGAATGAATGAATGAGTGAATAAATGTAAACTTAATGTAAACTTTCTAAATGAATCAGAGTTGACTGCATAGTCAATGTTGAATACATACTCTCCTAATAATGAGAAATTCAATACAATATAAAAAAATACAGATAATTACTTAAGTACAGGTTGCAAAATGCTGCATTAGTTAATCATTTGGTACAATTATATGATCATAATAAAGTATAAAGTATAAGTAGAAAGTAGAATAAAAATAAAATTAATATGTAAATTGATTACAGTCCAGACAGACAGACAGACAGACAGACAACTTTATTTATCCCCGAAGGGAAATTGCGTTGTTACAGTAGTCCAGTAATAACATAAAAAATCCAAAGTGGAATAAATTAGAGAAAAAAATACGAATACAAGAGTGAATTGGCAGATAAAGTGCAGTGGCAAGATGAAGTAATAATGAAAATAGCTATCAGATATTGATATGTAAATATGACTATGTAAATAAAGGAAGTGAAAAGATAATACAGAATGTTGAATGATGTGCAAAGGATACAAATATTATATAATTGTATATCAGAGCGACAACTATAGGTTGCAGTAAGTACAATGGTTGACTTAGTCCAGTTGTGTGATCGTGTCTCTGGCAGAGGTAGATGAGTTATGGAGTCTTATTGCAGCAGGAAGGAACGATCTCCTGTACCGTTCCTTAGAGCAGCGGGGTTGGATCAGTCTGCTGCTAAAAACGCTCTTTAGCTTGTCCAGTGTGTTATGGAGGGGGTGGGAGGGGTTGTCCCTGATTGCCAGCAGTTTTGCCAGCATTCTCTCCTCCACCACCTCCTCCAGGGTGACAAGTTTAGAGCCGACAGCAGACTCTGCCTTTCTGATCAGTTTCCTCAGTCTGTTGGCGTCCTTTGCCTTGATGCCCGCACCCCAGGACACTGCAGCAAAGAAGATGGCGCTCGCCACAACAGACTGATAAAACATCTGCAGCATCTTATTGCAGACGTGAAAGGACCTGAGCCTCCTTAAGAAGTAAAGCCGGCTCTGCCCCTTCTTGTAAATGGCGTCTGTGTTGGTGGACCAGTCCAGCTTATTGTTAAGTGTGACGCCTAAATATTTGTATGAGTCCACTGAGTCCACATCTGTCCCATTGATGCAGACAGGAGAGGGCAGAGGCTTTTTCCTCCTAAAGTCCACCACCATCTCTCTCGTCTTCGCCACGTTCAGCAGTAGATGGTTCTCCCCACACCACCTCACAAAGCGGTCCACCAGGTCCCTGTACTCCGCCTCCCTCCCCCCCTCCACACATCCCACAATGGCCGTGTCATCAGAGAATTTCTGCAGATGACACGATTCAGTGCAGTACTTAAAGTCTGATGTATATGTGGTGAAGAGGAAGGGAGACAGCACAGTTCCCTGGGGGGCCCCAATGTTACTGACCAGACGATCAGACACACAGCTCTGTAACCTCACAAACTGCGGTCTGCCCGTCAGATAGTCGTCTACCCAGGCGACGAGGGGAGCACTCACCCACATGTCCAGCAGTTTGGCCTTCAGCAGTCCAGGCTGAATGGTGTTAAAGGCGCTGGAGAAGTCGAAGAACATGATGCGGACTGATGTGTCAGGTCTATCCAGGGAGGAGTAGGCCCTCTGCAGCAAGTAGATGATTGCATCATCAACCCCAACATGGGGCTGATATGCAAACTGGAGGGGGTCTTGTGATTGGCTCACCAGTGGCCTGAGGTGCGCCAGGCTTAAACCACCTGTCTGTTGACATGGCAAATGAGTGAGCTGTTTTATTTCTATTTATGCTTTCTTTTTAAACAAACACTTTCAGTGTTTACCTTCAGTGTGAGTTGTTGGTGTGATTTTGTGTTTTGTTTGCAGATCCAATCCAATTTTATTTATAAAGCACTTTAAAAACAACCATAGAGGACAAAAGTGCTGTACAGAATACTAAAAGCACACAGAATAAAATCAATGAAAACAATAAAATCTGCATTTTCGGTATTGGTCCAGCTGATAAAGAGGAGGGCTTTCTAGAAAGATTTCAAGATCAAACTGTGCCATTTTCAGCATCCACAACAGACAGCCTTAAAATCCAATGCCCAGCACCAAACAATACTTATCTTAGTATTAGTATCAGGATAGGTACCATATCCAGGATAAGCCGCCATTTAATGTTACAACCCCGGCTCTGCTAGGGGCAAGGGGGTGGCAACATTAAGGGCAAGAAATTAAATGGTATAAGAAAAATGTTTTATTTTAACCATCGGAAGGACTAAAGGTGAATGAACACAGTTCTGAAACCAAAAGGCAAAGAAACTCTAGGTCAAACCATCTCAACCAAGGGATTTCAATATTAACCAAAATAATCCTAAAGGCTTGGAAATGGAGACAGGGGCTTTTGGTCAGTGGCGATATTCGCATTATTTTCAGTTCAGTCCAAAATTGTAGCGAGATGGTCAATGGAAGGAGTCCTTCAGCAGCCAACCCGCCTAAACAAGCTAAGCTTTTTTCAACATTTCCCCCATCAATTATTGAATTGCCCAGGTTTAGAAAAATACTGGATAAAAGGATTACGAGACAAGTGTGCCCATTTCTTTCAGATGCAGCCGAGGTGTTGAGGGGGATCCGGTCTGGTGGCCTCAGGATTAGGATTAGGCTTTTTGCAGATGATGTGATGATGACCTTACCAAACACTGGCATCCAAACAAAGCACAAGCTAAACCCCCAAGCAATTATATGGGAATGTAACAAAAGTTTGATGATTCCCAAATAAAATGGACATGAAAATCCTGGTCCTGTCTGCAGGTTAACTTCGGGATCTAATAACTCAACTTCCTGACTTGGTCACCCTTGTTCCCATAAATTGTTAGCAACTGGCTGTTTTATTGCTTTTGTACAGCTTCAATCTACTTTCAAATCTTAACTTCAATGTGACATATAGTTCACTAAAGGTCCTTAACTTTATCCAACACTTCAGACACACCATTGTGCACAATGTTTTAGTGCTTCACACTTAAAATATCATGCATGTTAAACCAGTCAGACAACATATTCTTCTCTGGGATACCACCAGACCTAAGTTACCCCCTTGAATTTAGTCAAAGCTGTCAATATCCTCCTCTTGAGTGAGTGGGAGTAATTTGGAATCTCTTAGAGTAGACCCACCCCCACACCAGATTTCCTGTAACTAGTGCTGCATAATCTACCATCTCTGTTCCTTGACACCAAAATCTTTTTCCTCTTGAGACAATAGATTTGACCAGGTGTACCAGTACATCTAGTCTGTCTCTAGAACCGTGTGCTGCTTTGTCTGCTCTGTCAGCTATTGCATCTGCTTCATTTTCCTCTGCACTTCATAAAGTCAGTCTGTTCCCCACATCCTGTCATCACAGTCCTGCTAAGTCTTCAAAGACCTCACTACTGAACCAGCTTGTCAAACTGGTCAACAGGGGCTTTATGGTTTCCATAAAGAGGCATGAAATGGAAGTAGATTTCTTAGCACAAATATGGATATATTTTAGCATCAAGCAGCATATCACTTGAGATACACTAGTATGCCTCTAAATGACATTTTGGTAAGAAAAAAAGCATCTTTCAAACTTATCAAAATTTTCAAATGTTCACAAATCACCAGACTTGTATTATTTCCAGCTGTTTGGATGGCATTTATTTATGTTTAAAACAACAAAAAAGAAATAATGGAGCTGCACTTAAGACTTTTGGCATCATTATGGACTGAGAATTTGAACCGGAGTCATTAGCTAGAATATGTCACTGAAAATTTTGCCAACACCAGCATCCACAGGAAATACATCAGTATCATTTAAGGATAACATATGTAATTGTGGCCACTGGATGTCACTAGATATCTCTGATCAATATCTCTGTATAAGCTGCATTACTGACATCTTTACTTTATTTAAATTGAAATTATAATATTTTGTGCGGTACAAATTCTGCTTGTTATATGCAAGGAAAGCACTTGAAGCCTAGTGTGTTTGTGTGTCCCCCAATGTGGAGTGCGAGCGTTTGGTCCTGCAGAGGATGCCTCCAGTGGCAGCCATCTTGGAAATGGTGGTATCGCCCTGGCATGGGGTGTTTTTGTCTGAGGTTACTATGTCTGCTTGAAAATCACATCAGTCCCCATCTACAGTTTTCTGCATTTTTCCAATCTCATTGTCTTTTCCCCTGATCTCTTTCGCCTCACTCCTCCTCAGCAATGCAAATAGTCTCATTAGTAAATCTGGAAAAGAAAAAATAAGTGGGGTGAAAGAGAGAGAAATGGAGACATGAATGTCTAGTTGAAGGTCTCCCCCCTCTAAAGCAAATGCCCCTCTGCCCCTCACCCCATCCTCTCGTTATCCTCTCCAGCTCATTTGAATAAATTAACAGCCCTTGATGTCTTAGGTGCATCTACTGTCATGCACAAACACACATGTGCAAACACAAAGTCATAAATACACCTCTGAGGAGAACATCTAGAAATTATGTCCTGTACTTTGCCATCTTGCAGACACATTCTCACATATGCTGATACACTTTGTACCACAACAATCACGCATGCTTGGTTCAAGGCAAACACTGGATTGGCTGGCAGCTTCCTGTTAATGTGCTGCAGCATAGTTGTGTGTGAGTCAAACTGGCCCACTGTGGAAAAGGTTCTGCAGCAGTCAGTTTACCTTTAGCCGTGTTCAGGCATGATGCTTGACACAAACTGTTGGGTTTTTTTTTCATGATGTGATTTTGAAGGGTCAAAAGTTCCTAGTTTAACAAATCAAGGGATTTTGCTTCAGTTATTCCTGCTCCTGCATCTCTGCATTCTTTTTTTTTTCTCTGTGACCTTGTACAAAGCCAAACAGCAGTGCCATGTGACCCCTTCCTTCCCTAATTCTAACCTTGCAGAGGTTTTACTGGGCTTCGGGCTACACATTAATACTGGATAGATGGATAGATTAATGTTGATATGATCCTAGCATGTAGTCAGGGCCCGGGGGGTGGGGGTGGGGGGGTGGGGGGGGGGGGGGTGCTCTGATTGTCTGAGCATTAACATTAACATCCACATTAACTTATCCGCCTCATCACTCTCGCTGTCTGCGCCTGCATTAGCTCTAATTCTCTGCTTTGATCACGTCTTTTCCTCTTCAGTCAACAAACTCTCTTCTTCTCACTCTCCTGCTACCCTTGCTTCCTTTCCCCTTTCCTACCTCCGGGCAACGATGGAGCTGAGTGATGTGGCGAGTGATGGAGATGAGTCACACATTGCTGTGGTTTTTAGCAGCGTGGTGGCCTGTCCTGGACCCTGTCCTCACTTACAATCACTAAAGCTGTCTCGGAACTGCTTGCTTTTTTTCTGGCCTGGCTGGCCCAGCTCAGCCTGTCAGCACCCATGATGATCATTGGCTGACATGCAGTGTAACCTGCTTGGTGCTGTCAGGCCAACTCACATCATCCTTTTAACCAGCTTGCCACAATTTCTTTTGAACACAGACACCATGTGTTGTACAGGCAGCAGGATTATCCTTTGCACAAAGGACTTTAATGTGTTGGGCCCTGTTCAATGACTAGTTGGTCAGTAGGACAATACGTGATATAAAGACAGATAGCTTTTCCTGAAAGTTTTCTGAAAGCAAGTGTGCAAATCTTACATTGCAAGCAACACTTTTAAACCTGGTTAAAGAGCTGAAAATGTGATGATGCTCCAAAAGTTGTACATCTGGATATATTATAGATGTGCCCACAGTGCCCACTCTATGTGTGCATGTATATAAATCCCTTTTCTTCCATTATGTGTGCATGCATTTGTTTGTGGGTATGTGTGTGTGGAAGAGAAAGACAGACAGGTTGCGTGGGTGTCTGTGTATGTTTCCACCTGTTACATAATAAAAAGTGGAGGCAGAGTGTGCTTCCTTGCCTGCCTCACTACAGCAGCTCTTCAGTGGGAGTGAGAGAGTTCCACAGATTGATGCAGCTCTGTTCCCCAACCAGGACTGCTTTTTGGTTATAGCACTCAAAGCACCAAATTTCTCGGAGAGGATTCTGGCAGAGGGATAGAGGAGAGTTCATATCAAGTAGAAGGTGATTGATGTAAGATAGTCTGAGAGTTTATCTGAGAGGACTGTAAAGTGGATTTTTCTGGTTAAACAGCCATACTATATGCTGTGTTGATTATTCAAATAAGATAAGACACTTTATTGTCATTGCACAGATCTACAATGAAAATTACAAACAACATCCAGTTCATATGGGTGAAGAACTGATGCAGTGAAGAGGAAAGGGTTAACTAAGACAGCAGATCTTTCATGTTTAGTCTGAAGATTTCTATACATTTTTTTCCTTAACTGTCATTAAGAGAGAAATATAGTTGTGATCCTACTAAGATGGGATGCTTTTGTCTTCTGAACAGGTGCTGAGCTGCAGTGTAAATACATGTAAATCTGGCTTGTTTGACTTCTGAATCTGAATGGCTGACTATCCCCTTTCACATCTAATATTTAAAGCAGGTTGGAGTCTGTTTAACTGGCAGTTTGCAGAAATATTTTAGTAGTATCTGGCCGTATGTGTGTATATATATTTTAGCTAAAGTACATTGCAAAAATCTTGAGACACCCCTTATTTCTTCATGTATTGCCAGAATAATATAAACCAGCTGCAGTGATTTTATTAAATATTTGCCAACAAAAAAGTGGTATAACAAGCTTGAAAGTCAATATTTGGTATAAAAGCCTTTCTTATTGAACACATCATAAACCCATTTAGAAAATCTTTCTTATTATTTTAAGTACACATATATTTTGGAACAGTTTCCCATTAAATCCAGTAGTAAAGTTTCCCAAAACCTATGACCAGTAGTGTAGTCTTCAGAAATAGTTCTCTGAGCTTTTTAAAGGACATTCCAAATCTTTTCTTTGGATGCTGTATTTTCTTCATGTGTCAGGACAATCCCACACATCTTCAATAAAGTTGAAGTCCGGGTTGAAGTCTCTATAAGACCTGTTGCCACTAATTTTCAGTCCAGTTCTTGTGTCATTTGGTATACCTCAGCCTCTTCTGTTTCCCTGTCTTAAGAATAGTACCTTGACAGCCAGCCTTCCACAGCAAGCATTTCTGAGGAAGCTTTGCAAGAGCAGCTCCAGGCCACTGGTGGAATATATATATGGTTAGTGGACTTGTCCAGATACTTGATCAATGCACTTTTGTGCCCAACCCAGTGAATTTATTGAGCATCCTTTTCAAGTAATGTCCTGATGAACACAGTTTTAATAAGGTTTGCTGAAGATAATAACCGACTGATGTTTATTATAAAAACTATTCACTCTGTTACAAGTGATCTGATCGCCACCGCTGTTTCCTACCAGCAGCAGCGCAGAACACATTTCTACTTTCCTCTGCAGCTTATCTGCGCTCCTGTACTTATATCTCTCCTGGAACTCAAAAATGTTCACCGCCTTTAATATCTTTACTACCACGCACTGATGTTCGGGCAAGTGTTCTGTCCTCTGTGAACACTCAGTGCTTTGTGCGCACACTGTTACAACTTTGAAAACCGGTTTAATGGTATTTTTAATGTAATTTGCATCGTACGCAGACAAGTGCAAACGTCCCAGTTTCCCTTTCAAATGAAATACAAGACGAATGTTCAAGTTTGCACTTGGAAATATGCGAATATACCGGATAAAAGCATGAATTCAGTGCGCGTAATACAGAAGACCCAATAGTTCTCGTTTGGTTCCTCATTAGAACGTGTGATTCATCACTCCTCTACGACGAATCATTAGAATACCGGGGGTGGGGCGACGGCAGCCTGTCCCGGTATGGGGAGGAGAGAGCAGGGAACAGAGGCGGTTCTTTCTCGGTTTCTCGTTTCTCGGCGCTGGAGAGTGTGGGACCAGGGCTGGAGAGACCGCCAGGGAGCATCAGCTGAACAAGTCCAGCACGGAGCCTCGCCTGGCCGACCGCTGCGCCGTGCACTCTTTTCGGGGACTGCACAACATTCCTGTGAAATATAACTGCTTTTAATGGCATGTGGCTTGTAACTTTACTTCTGCTGTATTCTTTGCAAGAAGGTAGGCTTTAATTGTGACTCTTGTTGGTTAATGCCAATTTGCATGTTTTCCCTTGTCCAGTGCAATGCTGAAGTTGATTGTGCGTGCTGATTAAGGTGTCTGGCTGATTCATTTTATTAAACCCAATTAATACGATCATAACAAACGGGAAAGATATATAGAATCAAACCCCAAATCACCTTTTGAAAAAGACCGGTAACTTTTTCGCAGTCTTTTGAGAGGATGCTTTCCAGATCAGCAATCGTTTTCTCCTGAGCGGGAGCTCGTATTTATCTTGCGTTTTGAGTCCCCACATAGTGATTATCCGATTAGATCAATACAGTTTTATTAAAGGACTTTTCATTTGCATAAATCAACATGAATTTCTCTTAAGAGACCACAGAGAAACCCACAAAAATCTCTAAAGTAGTCTTTCACTCTGCGTTTGCTACCATGAAAAAGCTAACGGTATTTGCATTTTGCATGATGAATATAGTGTGTCGTGAATATGGAGGCTGTTGAATAGGCGGAGGAGCTGATAAGAATCTGCTAGCGCGCGCACGGTACAAGAGGCGACCTCGAGCGCTGATGCTGACCGCAGCTGTGGGTTGTTTACTCCAGAAAGTCCAAGAGGGCAGCAGAGTTTATTGTATTTACTGACTTTTTCCTTCCTGATATAAGTGTGCGTGTTTGGGTGCAAGTGTGTGCATGGGAAGGTTGGTGGGGAGAGGGAGCAATCCCAATGGGTTAAATAATCCCCTTTTTTTATTATCACTTCAGTTGTTTTTGTTTTCTTTTAATATGTAATGAATTTTTGTCCGGATGCAGTGCGATTGAGTGTGTGCTGAATGTATGCGACTGTAGGGCAACAAGGGTCAATACATTTGATGAGAGACGTGTGAACTGATGCTGGGGGTATTGAGCATTGGCCTTTAATTTGCAGATAATGTGCCCCAGTTGAATATGTAAAAGACGAGGTCGTATATTATTGTTGGTCTTCTTTGATAAGATGTAGGAGTGTCAGTGTGCAGACTCAGTTGTTATCATCCCTGGTCTAATTATTCATCCACCATTTTCTGTGCCACCAGATTCTTCTGATTGGCTTTGCTTTGAATACTGCAGATGCGAGATAATGATTCCTTTTGCCTTTGAAATGTTCCGTTCTTTAAGTGTTATTGTCCTATCACTTCTTAAGGAAACAATGAATAAAGAAAAAGAACCAGATGAGTCAATTTTACACTTAATCTGATTTTTGCGTGTGGTTTTGAAATAAAATAATTTTTATATACTATAAACCCTTTTAATTTCAGATTTTTTCAAACCTTTTCCTTATATGTTTTTGGTGTTTGGTGTTTTTGGGCTGTTTTATGCTCACACTCGCCATCACTGGCCTTGGCAGTGCCCTCTGCCAGGCTGCAGCTGCTGCGGGGACTTCTGTGCTGTTTTTGTTGTATGTAATTGGATTACAGGGTCTATTTCCATTATACGCTCTGTACATCGCATGTCCCGTGACTGAACGAGATGTATCGTGTGCGTGTTTGTGTGAGTGTGTGTTCAATGTGTCTCTGTGTGGTGATGGGAGGAGGGTAGAGAGGGCTGCAAACAGCCACTGGAGCGGAAAGAGTGCTTGAGATGGGAGAGATGTAGATAACGCAGTGGAAAACAAACTTCAATTTTCCGTTGCTTTCCAGTACCACGTTCCCCTCATTTTGCACGAATCAACTGCAATTGATTGTTTTAACCAGATTGCAATGTGTTTTACATACATTTAGTTAAAAACCTCCGTATTTTAATAGGGAAAAGGGAGGTTTATTAACATACATGCATATGCATCAGTACTGCGTATTTTCTAGCCCGGCCGCGCCTCTTAGAAAAGCATACTGCTTATTTAATTTTTGACATCACCATTGAAGATATGTCAGATCACACAATTATTTGAGAATATTTAGTTCTTCTCAACATAT
The DNA here is from genome assembly GCF_017639745.1 of Melanotaenia boesemani. Taxonomy (NCBI): domain Eukaryota; kingdom Metazoa; phylum Chordata; class Actinopteri; order Atheriniformes; family Melanotaeniidae; genus Melanotaenia; species Melanotaenia boesemani. The sequence continues at coordinate 20,422,316 of NC_055690.1, read as the reverse complement.
CTTTCCACATTTTTATGGCATTAATTAGATATTCATTCAATCATTGCTGGGCGTTTGTTGCTGTAGTTTGGCTGCATATCAACACACCTGCACCCATGAGTGCGCAGAGGAGGGGGAGATGAGAGGGATGGATAGATGGATAGATAGAGGTAGGGGAGGAGGGGAGTGCACTCATTCTTCTTTGTCATGATTTGGGAGGCTGCTTGTTATTTTATGGAAATAAAATTGAGACAAACTCAGTTGAGGGCTGTGTGAGAATCTTCTTTCAGGCCTGACTATAGCCAGAAACGGGCCTGAGATATTGAGACAATGCTTTAAAAAATTATTGCAATTAATATATGTTAGGACTGTCGAGGAAGGGACAAGTCTTTTGGGATTTTTTTTTTATTTTAATATCAGTTGCTGAAATTTCAAAGAGAACAACCATGTGAGGATCGAGGTGGAGCGAGAGCTCTTGCTATAATTATTTAATCAATTAATGGGATTCCGGTTTTATCCAGTTTCGGTCGACACGTCTCCTGCGTGACATGCACTGGCTATTTGACATCACACTGAGTTTTGTCTGCATTACAGTGTTCAAGCATAGATATAAAACACATAGGCTTAAAGATGTGCATAACTTTATTCTTATTTGTGCGTTTGATGGACAAAGCATCGTGTTTAGGTAAGATACACCGGGTTAACAGATTCCGTCTGAACCTTCGATCCATGGCCTTCATATCTACTTAAAAATTATACAAATAAATAAGAGGATTTCAACAAAGGCGTAGAGTCACAAGAAGTTTAGGGACATCATCTGCTTACAGATCACTAGAATATTTTCTAATTTATTTGACCTATACTCGTGCGCTTTTTTGATAAATCGCTTGTTGTGTTTAAATTTGGAAACAAAATCTTTTCAGACCAGAGGAGACGTGCTTGGAGGGGGGAGCCCTGTAATTGCGGCATGAGTCTGACTCTGGTCCGCATGACGGACTCGCAGATGTTAGCTTAGGAATGGAAAATTGAAGCTTCGGTGGCCTGATGGGAACATTAAATATCTCAGACATTTCTATACATAGGACATCAAATCATTGCCAGTTTATGCGGGGAGAGTGCAGGTTAAAAACCAGAAAAATACAAAAAAACAAACAAAACAAAATAAGCAAACAAAAAACAAACAAATGAATGACAGTGAAAGTGCAGATCTGTTTTCTTTCTTTTTCATATTAATATTTTTTTCAACAGAATAGCGTTTTTTTTATTTATCCCTTTATGCACAGGTCACATAAGTAGCCTGTTTATATTTGAACTGGCTTGCCTTGTATAAACTAAAATGAAATAAATTCTAGGTCTGAGTTGATTAGAGCCCAGTGTGTCACATTCTTCTGGCTTCATTTAAATAATCTGGGGCGATAAAGCTCCGCCACCTCAACTTGTTTTTCTCATTCTAGTTCGTCAACAAAATTCAATTTTTATTGTCAAGTTGTTTTGTTTGTTTTGAAATAGACTACAACAACGTCCTTAACAGTTGTTACGAGGTAATGACTTAATTTAGTACATTCAGGCGCAATAAACAGGCTCTGCATCCACTGAAGCGGAAATTTCTCACGAGAAAAACAATTTCACCATTTATTTCTTCTTCTTGAAATCTTGAATTTAGTTTTAAAGCGTGGTGCTCCACAGACTTGGCAAACTTGACATGTGAGTGTTCAGTCGTCAGTCACTGTTCAAAAAACAACATACGCCTTCATTAGCTCAAATGTTTGTATTTCGTTCTGCTGGCGGGGTTCATCTGTAGTCCTGAGCCGCAACATCGCAGTCACAGCTGTTATACAAGAGGGAATTTTGAGTGTGTTCAACAGGTTTTACACAGCAGAGGAGTCCGGCAGCCCAGCGCAGTCCTCTTTACGCACAGAGCCAGTTTGAACAGAGTCAGTGTCTTGAATGACTCAAATAAACATAATGAAACAATCACACTCACGATCGACTCTCTGCTATAATTCTGCCTCTCTGCTTCTATCCTGTTCTTCATACTATCAAACAACTTTTGGCCCTGTCTCCGAGGGAGACAAAAAAAAAAACAAAAACAAAAAAAAAAGAGTTAAGGGTGAAAAAACAAGCCCTCTCCACATTTCTGGCGTTCACTTCGACAGCAGAAATCAGGTTTTTGAAGTGGTAGATGTGCATTTTCAAATGCTGAAATGGCTGCCTAATATTTTACTGACACTGCAGAAACAGTGCATAGGAGTTGTTTACCACCCACTTCCTCCTTCCCCCTGTCTATATTACGTGGATATATATTTGCATCATTGATGTGCCATGGAGTTTTTTCTTTTTTGGCTCCAGTCTTGCACATATATTGAAATTATTAATTTCCTGAGTGCACACATGGCCAGGTTGTTATCCAGCCTTTAGACATGTTTGAATCGGAAGTCATTGTATGAGCATCTCCCTCTATCAAACTTAATCCTATCTTGTGTCTTTTGTATCATGTCGTTTTTATGCTGCATCACTGCTCTGGCTATATTGTCACTTACTTCAGCTGTTATTTGGTTTGAATATTTTTTGACTGTGGTTATCTGTAGAGCTACATGGTTTACCACATACAAAATCTACTTGTTGTTAGAAATGTTTAAGTGAAATCTGAAATGCATTTATGTGACTGTGTGTGTGACTGTTTGTAGGAGAGTTAGTAAGAGAGAGTGAAAGGGGATTTATAGCCCTGTTTTTCTATGCACATGATGGTATGAATCTTGGTGTGTGTGTGTGTGTGTCTGAATGAATCTAGATGAAACAGAAAAAGCTGCATTATGCATAGCGGTTCTCCATAGGCAATATCCTTGTTTCTCCAGCATACATATTCATACTCCATTTTCATATCCCCTGCAAAATACAAGGAAAAAAGGTGCAAATGCATTTGAGTGTATAGCAAAAAAAAAAAAAAAAAAAAAAAAAAAAAACTGAGTCAAAACCAAACAGTAAAATGAAAGACATGCAAAAATTAAAGTGAAGGATATATATGTATGTACACAGGTACATACATACACCCCCCATGCATATATATTCACAAGAATCACAAGAATAACAACATTCAGACAATTAACAGCTATGCCCTGCCAGTGATCAGATGACCTGCTGGGATAATAAGCTGACTAAAGGAGGAAGTTCAGTCCACAGATGTTAAAACATGGAAGCTACCCACCATGCAAGGAAGGTTCCACCCCAAATCCAGTGTCCTGAAGCTCTATGCTAAGCGCAAAGATGGGGACCAAGGACCAGTGAGCATCAGGGCCACTATCCAAGATAAAACATCCAAGCTCCATGAATAAGTCAGGAAGATTGCCCCAAGAGATGAGGCATTTAGTGAATGTCTCAGGCAATGGAAACTGGAGGAGAAGAAGTTGGAGGAACCATCATGGGAGGAAAAACCCCAACATGGGATGTATCACCGACAGATAGCTGAAGTGGTGGATATGAACAAGTCCAACCAATGACAAGAGAGGGCTGGACTGAAGGACAGCACAGCACAGCACTAATCATGGCAGCACAGGAGGAAGCCTTGAGCACCAAAGAAATCCAGGCCCAGGCCTATCACACCAGGCAGGACCTCCAGGTGCAGGCTGTGCAAAGAGGCCCCTGAAACAATTCAGCACCTCACATCGGGGTGCAAGATACTGGCAGGCAAAGTATACATGGAACCCCATGACCAAGTAGCCGGCTTAGATGTTTTCATACAGAAGAAAACAAACAATAGAGTTACTACTAGAGCATTAACCAGAGGAGACTGTAACATACAGCGCCGCAGGACTAAGTTTAGCCAAATGGTGGTGTCTATCAGAGGCACACAGTCATGGAACTCACTACCAGCTCATATTAGAAACTGTGACAACTATCTCACCTTCAAGAAAACACTAAAAGAGTGGTTAAAAACAAACCAGTCCTGTACTCATGTGTAACTAACATCCTGTTTACCTCTTATTACTAACACTGTGTTTAATGTTTATTGTAACTATTGTAAATATGAGATGTTTGTCAATGTTTGTTCAATGTGCCTGCCTTAGGACAACAGATGCAATTTAGCTTTTGTGGCTAATTCTGGCATATTTACTGTGAAGCTTTTGCTCATATGTTGATTAATATGCATTGTCCTAAATAAATAAATAAATAAATAAATAAATAAGTGTACAGAAACATCTGTGCAGAATATGGACTGGAGACCCCTAGGTCACAAACACCTCCCAAGGTGGTGGAGAATGAGAGAACTAAGTTTCAAATGGGCTCCTAGAGTCAAACCAGCAAAATGGTGGTGTTATGCATGGACTCCTTGGAGACAGAGAATGATCACCAAGACTTTATTAAACAGACTGTGATACTAAGAATGAGCTAACTGTTGAAGGATAACCGGTGGAACAGACTGAGGAACAGGAATCGAGGAGCTGGGTTGGGGAAGAGGCAAAGTCCATGTAGTGCATAGGTTTAGGTCCGACAGGAAGTGACTGTGGTGCTGGAGTATATGAGGACTGGGGACACAATGGAAGACAGGTGTGACAGGTTGGCTTGATTATGATGAGCGGATCAGGAACAGGTGTGGAGGATCAGGGAAGTGCAGATGGAGTGACTGACTGAAAGTGGAAGGACAGGCTGTAACAGGTGGTGACCAACCAACCAGACATTGTGATAATAAATAAACAGCAAAGGAAAGCCTTAGTGATTGATGTAGCCATCCTCAACAATGGAACTATCAGGAGAAAGAAACACAAGAAACTGGAGAAATACCAAGGACTCAAGGAAGAGCTGGAGAAAGCCTGGAAGGTGAAGGCAACAGTAGCCCCAGTATGTATATATATATATATATATATATGTATATGTGTGTGTGTGTGTGTGTGTGTGTGTGTGACACTATGTAAAATGTCAAGGGTTCAGTCAACAGGAAATATGTTTCTGGGTGTTTCACCCAAAATCACTTTGACCTTCTTCATTGTAATGAGTCAGTGCATCCAGGCTTGAAGAGGGGAATCAAAATACAATTCATGAATGAATGAGTGCTGCTTCTTTGCTCTTTATTTCTCTGCTGTTGAAAAGAAGCCTGGGGCTATGAAATGGCTTTGGTAACCTCTGAAGTTAGATGTTACCCAAAAAAGCGTAAAAATTAGGTTTTTGTGTTCCAAGTTTTATTTTGATGCTTTGTATGAATTAATTACTGTCCCTTATGCTATTCTACTGAATGTTTTAATTTAGATTCCCTGTGGTAATGTACACATTTATTTAAAATTTTGTAGAAGCTTATTTTGTTTTCAAGTTTGTACATGTACTGAGTTGTGCTGCAGAAAAGGAACTTTTGACATTGTGACATTCTTTACTATTTGTCCAAACAATCTGTTGTACAATGTATCCAAGAGGTAGAGCCTACGGTAAAACAATGCAGACATGTTCCAAAAAAGCAACTTAATACACCTCTGAATAGCACACATTAAAAAAAAAGTACCTACCTCTTGGGAACATTGTGTAATATGTAAACTTTGATCATTTGGCAGATCTTTTTATTTCTTGTAATAACATCTATCCTCATCTTTTCTAGCCAAAAGTTTAATTTATACCACCATAAGACATGTAGTCATCATGTCCATGGTGGTCTTTTCTGCTGCAGGCTGTGATCTGTGCAGTGTAAATCAGGGTGTGCTTTTCATGTGTTCATTCACATGTGTCTTTGTGTGCATGAGTGTATATGTGGACTTAGTGACCTGAATTCATATCACATTGCAAACAATTTGCTATCCCATCACATGCTTCTTCTTTTTAGAAGTTTTGCTGCTGTGTTTGACATCAATGTTTGTTTGATTTTGACCAGGTTAAAGATGTAGAGCATAACCAAGGTGTTTTCATCCTGAGGGTCAGAATACAACAACATACAAACTTAAAGTTTTGCATGACAAATTGTTTGTCAAATAAGCCAAAAGATTCAAACGGACATGCAGAAGTGAAGAATAAAGAATGCACCTTTGTGATGAAATTCCATGAACAATTCAGTTCAGTGCAAGTAATCTTTAGAGGTTTATGATTAAAAGGTATTCTAGCCTAGTTGGCAGAGGTTTAATATTAAGACATATGAGTGATTAGAGTTGTTTTTCATTGTCTGTCTTTTACAGCAATGACATTTCTTTGTTGATTTTTTTTCTTTGTAACGACAGTACTCTGAAGCTGGTTATTATAAGCATTATCTTCTACTTATGGTTTCTGTATTTCTTTCTTTAGAAACATTTCTGTGTTTTCTGGAGTACATTGTGGTGCTCTCCTTGGTGCTGAAAGTACAGCTCAGTCAGCTTTGCAGCCTTTGAGAGTGATTGCCTTTAAATCAAACAAGAAATGGATTGAACTTGACCTAAATTCAGATTTTTGAAGAAAGTATCTTGCTCAACAATGTCACTCTATCTCTGTGACATCTATGCAGTACTCCTGCTCATATACATTTACTCCTGGCATATATGTTTCACTCCTGTCTCATGTTTTGCACAAGCACCCAAGGTTGCCATCACATTGCACATTCTTTGCCTCTTTGACTAAGCTGACATCAAAAACTGAACTAGTTATTTAACATTAACCTCTCTATTCTTTGACCTGACCACATTCAGACACACACACTTACACAATCACTCACTCCCTCTGTTGCATTAACACCTTTGCACCTGAACTGCTGCCCCTCAGCCAGCCACCTATGTCCTGTCTACAATATTGCACTTCTTCCTGACTCCTGGTTTCCCGATCTCTACTTCAGCTCAACACCCACACATGCATAAAAACCAAGGATGTTGGACATCAGCCTCCCACAGCAATGCCATTATAAAGTGGATAGGTGATATGTGTGTTAAATGTGAAAGGAGATTATGTGGGTTTATTTTGGTGTTTGGCAAACAAATTCCAATCACATAACAATGCCGGTCTGTAGGAAAAGGCAACAGAGGTGTGTTTGGGTGTAAAAGGGGTATCTAGATGGGAAATGACAACAAATAAAAGGACAAGTGATTCAGATAAAACATGAAGTGGCAGACAGCAAACAAAATAGAAAGTGAAAATCACCTTATGTCATTTTGAGTCTCATCCTTAACTGTTCAGCTTTTTCTCATGAGATTAATCCCACTCATATCATGTTATTTATGTCATTGTGTTTATTGCATGTCATTATTTATACTGGTAAGAAAAGGTTTGAAAATAAACTTTAACATTAATAATTCATTCTTGTTCTTTGTATTGATACAGACTTTAAAACTAACTACTGGGCCTTTTTTATTTTAAAAGCTGGCCATTGTGAATATCAATTGATGAACACGATCTGTAAAAATGAAGATTAACTGTCATCTAATGGTGTCTTCATATCTTACCTATCACACCCATGTGAATACTTTATTTTGCTGCAAGATCGAGGACATCAGCAGAAAAGACGATGGGGGTTGAGTTGTGTGATTAATTTTCCCTCCTATTGAGATGCAGATATCCAAAGGACTCCCTGAATACAGTACATTAGATTATAGATATTAGGATAATGCATAGGGGATAAGATGGATGGCAGCAGTTTGGCATACACAGAGGTAGTTGTTTGGGTTGAGGTGACCTGGATGCCTGTAGATCCATCTTGTGTACTGGAAGTCGGTGTCTTTAAGTTTGTGTTTAATTACATAGTGCTCTGGTTCTGTAAAATGAGTTTTACTCACTTAATAGCACTATTATATTGAACATTTAATTTTTTAAATAGAGCTGGATTTTTATTCAAAATTATCTGATATTTGCATTTCAAACATTTTACCTAGCAAAAGTTTCCATGTCACACTCGGTTTGAAGAAGCCACCTGGAATTAATTTGACTAAAATCAGTTTTGAATTTGTTTTGCTTAAATCTAGTGGATGTGCAGATGAGATTTTTTTGCCTACATTTTCATTATAAGGCTGTTGCTTGGATTCTAATTTACAGTTTCAACAAGGTTGAAGCAAAAATGTTCTTTGAAAAACACTCTTGCATGGTGATCGGAAATGAGGAAACATCCTGTTTTTCACAAATTCTCATTTTCACAAAGTGTGTCATATTAATAGAGCCTGAGGATGTTCAGTTTGGCTCTGCAGGTTTGAAGCTGTATTAAATCAGTTTGAAGATATTTTTAAGGTGGACATTTTAGACAATAGTCCACACTTTAAGAAGTTATACCTTATACCTGAAAATATAGTATTTTACTTTTACAGTAGTGCTATTTCATTTGATTCATTTCAGTTTCATTCAGTAATGCATTCTGATTATAGCAACGCTCCCTCTTGTCATACAGTACCTGTCTGATCCATAGATGCTGCCTCTAACTCTACATCTCTCTCTGTCATCCTAACAGTCAACAGTGAGGATGTTGTCTCGACACGGCTGTACTTTGTGAACGCCTCCCTGCAGCGAGTGACCTTCTCCAGCTCGGTGGGGGTGTCCCTGCCCTGCCCTGCGGGCGGCGCCCCCCATGCCGTCTTGCGCTGGTACCTGGCCACTGGAGACGACATTTACGACGTTCCCCATATCCGCCACGTGCATGCCAACGGCACCCTCCAGCTCTACCCTTTCTCCCCCTCTGCCTATAACAGCATCATCCACGACAACGAGTACTTCTGCACTGCTGAGAACCAAGCAGGCAAGATTCGAAGCCCCAGCATCCACATCAAAGCAGGTGAGTTTTGGACACAGTCGATGAAAACCAAGCCAATAGTCAGAGAAACAGTTTCAACTCTGGGGAATTTTGCAATTTTATTTCTTAATTAGCACATTTATGCTGTCTCTGCATGTAGCTTGTTTTAAGGGTACTAAATGGCAACATTACCCAAGTTTATTTCCAGTTTAGAAGTAGTTATTCAGTCAAATGATCAAACTGGACATGAGAGCATGAACAGTGATGGATGATGTATCCCTTGACGGAGTAAGAAAATACTGCGTTTTCACTCTTCTTGCCTGTTGGTAATCAAAAAAAGTTTGTAGCACTGGATGATGTAGTTCACAGCAGGAGCTGTGAGCTTACGAGAACCTTTTGACACACTAAAAATCTGCTATATTTAACATAATAAACAAAATAGTATAAATGGCAGTTATGCTTTCGCTTAATGGCAAGGATGGGGGAAGCTATAAGGTGACTGCTTCCCTCTTAGTCCAGTTCACCTTGATTTGTGGTACCTAGGCATGCATCAATCACTATTCTGCACCCTATATCCTGGAGTTTAAAATTTTAGAAATTATTCAGTTGATCACAAAATAAGCCTCCATGTTCACAACAGCATTCTCGGTCATGCCAGTATCCTAAACCAACAACTTGTCTTAGTGTGACTCTGTGAATTAAAACCACAAGTAAGACACATATTTGTACAAACAGTTGGTCCGCTGACCTGCCTGCACTTCCTGCCAAGGTCAAAGCTGGAGATAGGTGCTGAACACACTGAGGGAAGTTGCTACTGCTCCTCTCACACTCATAAACAGACTCACACAAAAACCCTAAACACATGCACATGACCTTATGTGATGTACACACTGGATACATGTGTATACAACAGACATTCATGCATGTATATTCACATGCTTATGTGCACAGCCAGTCAAACACACAGACATTGCGCACACACTCATGCTCACATGCACACCAGCTTGTGCATGGCTCATGCCAGCAAGCCTCCTGTCTCCCAGTCTCTCCATCTGTCCGTGGACTGGAAAGTCCCCTAACTACACACACACATGCATACACACAAACAGAAACATATATGCACACACAGATACGGTCACACACAGCTATTTTTCTCAAGCTGGCTCTCCGTGTTCAGTTGCCAGCTCTTTGTCAGGCTGTTTGGCAGGAAAGAGTGAGCACCAGACATGGAAAAAAGTGAAAAGAATCCTGGAAAAACGTGGATTTTTAGGTCATGGCAAAAGCTAGGCAGACATTTTGACTATGTTTATCATACTTGCGTAAAGAGACAGCCAGCACTTCCCTTCCTCACACACGTATGCCAGCAAAATCATTTAGTAAAATGCTGTTAGATTCTTTTCCTCACACAAACACACCCATATGGCATTTGTGGTCTCCAGAGGAGGACAGTCCCTCCAGCGTGAGAGTGACCTTCTAACTAGCCTCAGTGTTTCAACGACCTTCCCTCCCAAATAATTACAACAATTAATCAATTAAATGCTGAGGCAACCACAAGTCCACGGCTCCATAACCAGGACTCGTATGTGCACCTCATTACTTCCAGAGCCTAATGCAACACTGAGGCTCGCTTCCATGTTCGAACACATACAAAGCCCCTGTCTCTTGTTGCCATGGGCGACACAGGCGTGAGCGATAGGGTGTGGTATGTCCCATCACAGGTGGTGCAAGAGAATGATGACAGCTGACAAGCAGCAATGAGACATCCCCCCTTTAAAATTCTGCTCAACCTGCTGTTTGCTACCTGTTTCATTTTTGCTTCTGTCTTTCTTTGCCTTTATATTATATTATATTATATTATATTATATTATATTATATTATATTATATTATATTATATTATATTATATTATATTATATTATATTATATACTGCTTAATACTTCTTCTCAATTTTAAAATTTGCTCGAGCTGTGCAGCTCAACACATCAGCCGACATTGCTATATTATTTCCCCAGTTGAGTTCCATTATAGTCCTGTGATGGACTGATGACCCATCCAGGATGTTGCTGGTTTCTGTGCCGCTTAGTCCAATAAAGAGTCATCGGGAAACTGGTGCCTATCCCAGCAATTAACAGGTGAGACAGGACCTATGATGGACATGTTGCCAGTCCATCACAGGGCCAACACAGAGGGAGAACTCATGCTCACTCCTAGGGAGAATTTATAGTGACAAAAAAACCTAACAAACATGTTTTTAGGATGTGGGACCATCATACATGCATGCACAGGGTGAAAATGAAAACTCCATAAAGAAAGGCCACTGTCCCCCCAGCCAAGACTCAAACCAATGACTTTCTTGCTGTGAAGCCACCACCACACCACTGTGCAGCACCTCTAAATCCATATATCCAGGATGTGTCCTGCCTATTGCCTAATAGCTGCTGAAATAGGTACAGTATTCCTGTCTTAACAGAAATAAGAATTGTGCAATAATTAGCTCATAATTTAACATTGTATTATGCTTTGTGAGAAGCTAAAAAGACACTCATGTGGAAACAACACATTTCTTGTAAGTTGGGCATTAACCCCAAAAGCAAAAACTTTTTTTTCATGCAACATTTCAACATGTTTGGCTTTCTCATCTGATAATTTCATTTCATGCCCACTTTGTATTTTTTGGATAAACAAATAGGTTTCATTTTAGGCCCAAATAAAAGTACTGACAAGAGAATTTAACATTGGAGACTATTGTAAGTGTTAAAGCCTGCTCATTGAGTCAGATGGTTTTCATGGTTTGTGCACCTAATTCCTCTTTGCACAAACTTTATAAAATTAAATGCAGACACCTGTTTCGTGAGCTCCACTGGGAGCTCTCCTTTGTTCCAGCTTAAATGCAGAAACCTGCAGAAGCTTGGGTCAAGATTGCAGGAGTTTAGATGGCTTTCCTCCATCTGCCCTACTCATCTCTTATCAGACTGACATTTTTTAACTGAAACAGAAAACAAAGAACCCGATCTGCTGCTTTTTTCCACTGTTATCATTTAGTAATGAAACTGCATCCCTTAATTTCTCCCATGTTTCATTATATTTCTCTACAACTCTCTCATTCTCCATGTTTTTACTGCTTGCTTTATGAATAAGTAAATGCAGTATTTGGTTTCCTTGTCATTAATTATTGAAGCGACAGTGATACAGGACTTGCCTCCCAGTGCGCCCAGTTGCCCAGACCCATGTTTTAGCTCGTTTCCAAGCAACCAGACTGCATATACTCAGACATCAGTAACATTCTAATAACTCTGCTACGCATGTAATGAAGGGGAGTGCAATTTACACACAAACCATTTGCATTGTGTCACAAGGCTTAAGAGGATGTATAAACCTTTTCCCTCTGTATTTCTTATATCTTCCATTAGGAAATGTGTGATGAAGGACAGTGATATGACAGCAGCTGCCTCTTATTGGTATCATGTTGATATCCAGAGCTTACTTGACAAAAATTTGAGGAGGAAAGGTTAAACAACATTTTCTGAAAGAATAGCAAGCGTAGGTCAAGGTGGAATCACAGAGAGGGTCTGCAACCTAAAGTGACCTTGACTGGGTTTGAACTCCCTCTGAACTGAAATGTGATAACTGTCATCATTGCTGCAAACATTTACAAGCTGTCAAGCTGATTTTAAACACTCTATGAAATGCTCAGGGGGTATTGGGGATTTTACTTGCTATTGACAAGAGGCAGCAGGGTAAGTCAGAGAGAGAGAAATGATTGAAAGGATTGGCTTGGCCACAACAGCCAAGGTTTCTCTGTCGATCCCGGTTATTGATCTGAAGGTAGATGGCATAAATGAAAAGCTGGGGCAATTTAAATAAAGAATTGAAATGAAGACATGATTAGAATGAACTGTATTTTAACTTTGATTTATTTAACAATCAAACATCAGTTGACATTATTGGCTTGTCCAGCAGGTGTTTAAAGTGAATCCACATAATGTTGCTTTTTTCATGCAGTCAGATAAGGTCTGTAATCACATTTAAAGAGTATGCAAACTCCAGTGGTTGTGTGAGCAACTGCATGTAAAGGTAAAAAATAATGTCTCAAGGCAATGATCACAATGAAATAAAATCTTTTTGTCCCAATTATGATCATTTTGGTAACTAACCAAGAAGTTTTAATTTTTAACCTGAATTAAGCGAATTTATTCCCTCTAACCAACCAGAAAATTAATGTTTTTCATTGTAATGTTGTGTTTACATGTAACTATTGCGACAAGTAAAATGGCATCTGTGAAGGTTGCATTGTAAAAAAATTGTATTTTAACCCAAAGTATGATCACTACTTTTAAAGATGTGTTAATGTGTGTCTGAACCTCACCCAGAATTTAAAAAAAGTGCTTTACTAAAGTGTTGTTATGCTATTCCTACTCTCGATCTTATGTCACACAGGAAGGCTCTTCTTTTACTTCATTCTGTTAGAAATCAGTAGAGAAGAAAGGGAAGGTCCAAGGTTTAGCTGATTATGAATAAAGTAGAACAGTATAAGCAATGGACGGAACCATACAAAGACTTGGGAGATTAAACCTCGAACTTTCAAGTGAAAGACTCTACCACTTGGACAAGGACACTGGCTTTGGTTCCACTGGGTTCCAGAGACAGTCGCGGCTGGCATAAAGCATTATTAATGACCAAGAAAACTGGCCTTCAGGCTAGGTGTTAATTATATCACTGGAGAGTGGTGGTGGTGGTGGGGGGGGGCGAGCACAGGGGAAGGTGGGGCCACTCCCTGTGTTATGTGTGTGTGTTTTACATTGTTAAGCCATTACTGTCCTCATTTCTAAAGAGAGGCCCAGCTGATAGATTGCCAGAAACACTCCCCAAAATCAGCCCCAGACAACGGATTCTATAATTGTGTTTTTCCCATCTAACTCACGTCAAATAGTCTTCTTTTTGTCCATGTCAAAGTTACAAGAGAAAGATCTTGTAACATCCATTAAAACAAATGAGCTCAAGATGATAGGTAAAGCTATATGGTTCAGGTTAGAAAACAGTTCCCTGTTCATTCAGTGTAGCCGGCATGCCCTTGAACTACCTGTCTCTCCTTCTTACCAAAATAATCCATTAATTTAATTTCACTTTACTTAATTTGTTTAATGAAAATTTATGCTCTGATTCAGCAATTCACATTTCTCACTAATCTAAATGTGACAGAGTTAACTGGAGAGATAATTTGGTTAGCTACAGGCTACTGTTTTCATCATTAAGCCTGTCTTAATCACCACCATCCTTTCTGTACACTGGCACAGATTCACAGTCTAGTGCTCTGCATGCCATGTGCAGAGGGTGTGTTTTTGATGCCTGGTGCCTGCATATGACAGTTCCATCGGCTGTGAGCTATCCTCCACCCTGCGCCGTCTCATAGCATCTGTGGGGTTGTTCTTTTAAAGGCCAAGCTCCGATCACAGTGTATCTCCTTCAGTTGAGCTCCAAGTCAGGCCTCCTAACAGTCAAATTGTGACTTTAAATTTAGGGTTTAAAAATGAAGCCCTGATCTAATGTGGTTGAACTGGACACCAGATGAAACTGTTTGTTAGCCTGTCCCTGCTTTACGTAGGACTGAACAGGATAGATGGATGTCAGCTGGACAGTGTCAACATGCGAAAGTCATGGGAAAAATTGCTGTTATAGGCTTTGGTAGTGAATAAATAGATACTATTATTTATTTATTTTTTATTCAGTTTATATATACAGTATATATCTCTGGCAGTCCTGGTCATCAGTGATCTCCAAAAGTGGACCGTCTCATTCAACAATTGGCCATTGACCTGTGCACTGCTTGGATTGACTACAAGAAAGCCTAATGGCATATATGAGTACTGGAATGCTTTGAACCCTACAACATCATTGGTACGTTGAGAGCCTTAACCAAGAACTTAATAGACTGTAGAAGACAGCTCTTGACAAACTCAAGCCAACGAAAAGCCAAAGCCACCCAAATTACCACTAAGTGTGATAACCGTCAAGATGATGCTCTCTCCCTGCTACTGTTCTGCATAGGCCTGAATCCCCTGAGTGAGATCATCACAAAAGTGGGTATGAATTTGTATGTATGGATTCCATACGTACCGCAGACATATTGAAGAAGTGGCTGACAGAGAAATCCTATCAGTGGCTAGAGAAGGCTTGGCCTAAAGACAGCACAGAGGCACTGATCATGGCTGCACAGGAGCTGGCCCTAAGGATTAGAGCGATAGAGGTCAGGGTCTACCACACCAGACAGGACCCCAGGTCTACTCTGTGCAAAGAAGGCTCAAGACACTCCAGCAAATAGTAACAGGATAGCAAGAGGCAGGCAGGTATGGCATGGCGCCTATAACCAGGTATCTGCAATAACTAGAATTTATGCCTTGAGATTACAGTCAAGTCCATATATATTTGGACACTGACTCAAGTTTTGTTATTTTAGTTGATTACCAAAAAGTATTCAAAATATAGTTATCTAATTAATATGGGTTTCAAGTGTTTGCTCTCAGTTTTAATTTGAAGGCATTCACATCCAAATTGGAGGAAATATAACTTTTTGATAAGTAGCTACCTTTTGTTCAAAGGACCAAAAGTTATTGGACAGTAAACTTTAAAACTGTTTCATAGGCTACATGGGCTTTTCTCTCATGAATCCATCATCAATCAAGTGAGTAAACAGTTGATTCCATGTGTCGCAATTTGCATTTGGCAGCTGTTGCTGAGGACCCACAAAATGCAATCAAAGGATCTATCAATGAATATAAAACAAACTATCTTTTGGCTTAAAAAAAGACGTCCATCAGAAAGACAGTAGAAATGTTAGGGGTGATACAAGTAACAGTTTACATTCTGAGAAAAAGAGAATGCACTAGTAAGCTTGGAAACTTATAAAGGTCTGGATGTCCATGGAAGAGAACAGAAATGGATGTTTGCAGGATCCTTTCCATAGTGATTAGAAACCCCTTCACAACAACCATCGAAGAGAAGAACATGCTCCAGGAAGTAGGTGTATCAGTATCTAAATCTACAAAAAAGAGAACACTGCATGAAGGCATGTACCAAGGGTTTACAACAAGGTGCAAACCACTAATCAGCCTCAAGAACAGAAAGTCCAGATTAGATGTTTTCAAAAACCATCTGAAGAAGTTGGCTCAGTTCTGGAACAGCATTCTGATGGGAAGAAGAAAGTAGGGAGAAGGCTTGGAATAGCTTGCTGTCCAAATTACACTGTTAGGCAACTTAATGTGTTGCAGTTCCTAAATGCTTCATAGAACATTTTTCTTCAATGCCTTGATTTAAACCTCAAAGTCTGCACTTTGGTTACATCTCAGTAGTTTAATTTCTAATTCATTGTGGTGGCATACACAGCCCAAATCATGAAAATTGTGTTAGTGTCCAAATATTTCTGGGCCTAACTGTATAATGCCAGTGTCATCTGACAAAATGACAATTCATATAACTTAAGGAAAACATCTGTTTAGCTAATCTGTTAAGTGATATTTCTTTATACTTATGTGCACAATGATTTTTCATAGAGAAAGCTGGAAGCCAATCAAATGCCTTAAACCCTTTCTTGCATAGTTCACAGCATCATGGCATCATACATACTTTAGCAAATAAGTTGATTCCCTTTCAATGCATGTACTGTATACTGGGACAAGGATGATGGTTCAGTTAAATTCTAGCCATAACTGGACTCAAGCATCAATATAGCTGCAACTGCTGTGTGTGTGTACACAGTATTTCTACAGTACAACATGGCATTGGATAAAAGACATCTGCACAGAATACACCTTTGGTGGCAGAGGAGGAATGGTTTTCGGGTCACAGGAAGACAGAGGATGCAGTGAAGCATTAGGTTGCCTAATGAAAAGCTCCCACGAAAGTGAGACATATTCAACCCAAACAACCACAGATTTTTATTTAAGTTCAAAGCTGGGTGATGAAACACACAATCTGCCAGTAGTTTGGTGTCTTAAGGTACCATCATTTGAAAACTTTACTGTTTCAGGTTTGTGAATGTGGCAATTCAATGCTTTGCTTACTGGTAATACAGTGTAGGCTCAGATGACTGCGTAAGGGCTCTGGGAAACAACTAATTGCTGAAAAGGTGTAGCTGTATTTTCATTAAAAAAACAACTGTTTTGTTAGTTATTTTAATTTTCTTGCTTGAATATTTATTTAAGAAAAAAGACCCCGAGTCAATTTTTTTTCCAATGACTAACAACTCTTTTCTTCAAACAACAGTGTTCAGGGAGCCCTACACAGTCCGTGTGGCCGACCAGCGCTCCATGCGGGGTAATGTTGCCGTGTTCAAGTGCCTCATTCCCTCAGCCGTCCAGGAGTACGTCAGCGTGGTGTCCTGGGAGAAAGACACTGTGTCCATCGTCCCTGGTAGGACACTCAGCCAATTATAGTAATTGTGATTTCCATAAAAAATTCTAACACACCAAGTTGCTTAATATTTGAAAGCAGGTAATCAAATGTCATGCAGTCCAACATGCCACAAAAAAAGATATACTTTTTTTTTTTCAAATAACATGTCAGGAGGATTTCACCCTTGTTTACCATTTTGGGTTTGTTGACAGGCCTTAATCGATTCAAATCAACTTATTTGTTTTCCTGCCATTAATGCCGGTGACAAAAGGTGTAGGTGGTTTGACAAAATGTGGTCGTTCAAAATTAACTTTGAAGAAATTGCCTCTGTCTGGTGCAAACCTGCCATCACACTCACTGACTGACACTGATGTGTTTAATAGCTGTGTTAAAGGGATGAATCAGGTATTAGTAGGCATGTGCTACTTGTGTATGTGAACCATTAAAACAGACAAGGACAGAGGTGTGTATGGACTGGGAGTATAGGATCTAATTTGATGAGTGATAGATCTGTTAAGCTGCTCATCACAGTCGACCCAAAGAGAGCAGCCACACCTCCAGGGCTCGGCTGTGTCTGGAGTTTCTGTTTCTGCTTCATCTGATCTGTTTTTCAAATTATATACTGTTTAGATCAGAAGTAGTAGTAACAGTTTGAAACTGAGCCTTCTGCTTGCTGCCCTTTGTCTGTGTACGTATAAATGTGTTCAGGCTTGTGTGGTGCAGTGTTAACATCTGCTCCATGGAGCAATGGCAAATTGCAGGATGTCAGATGAGACTGTTTAGGTCAGATGATACGTTTTGCTCCCTCTGCCCCTTGTCCTGCTCTCTGATACGGAGGGCTCGTTTCATCTCTCAACAGTGTGTGCAGAAAGGTGTCTGTGTGTGTGTTTGTGTGCTTCTTTTTATGGCTCTGTCCTTCACACAGGAGCACTCATTGATCGAGCATATCAGTAGAGTTAGTGTGTGTGTGTGCGTGTGTGTGTGCGTATGTGTGTGTGTGTGTGGCCTGAGGGGGGTTTCCAGTCTGGATCGATAAAGCTTGTTGTTGGATTCCCCTCTCTCTTGTCACGGATCCCTCAGTGTGAGAGTGGTGAGACCGGGCAAGTCTTTTTGACTCATAGCTGTGTGTGTGTGTGTGTGTCAGTGTGTGTGTGTGTTTCTGTCTGTGTGAGCTTGTTAAAGCCACTGTATCATGGCTGTGTGGTAAGAGCTCAGTGGGAGTATGTTATTGATCTTTTGGTAAAACATTCACATACAAACAAGCAAAAGTGTGTATGAGCATGTACACACACACACACACATAAAAGCAACCACACACGTCTCAATAAGCAGTTTTGTAGGATTCCCCTGGTCAGTTAATGTTATCCATAATCTTTATAAAAAGCTACAGTATATTAATATTTAGCTTCTAGCAATGCAATAGAACATTTATACTGAAAATATATTTTTCTTCTTCTTTTCTAATGTGTGTTTAGTGCTTTTTGTTTTAGATATGTGTAAGATAAGTTATTTTGAGTTTATAGATGTTTTCATTATTATTATGTTACCATCATCTAGTGTCCGAAGTGAAGCCAATGTCAAAGTGCATTACAACACAAAACAACCGAGAGGCGCAAAGTTCAGTCTCAACAACATCTTTCACCTAACAAACCCCCTTTTAAAAAATGTTGATCTCTTCTAAGAAATTGCAAGTTTGAGTGATTTTAGTGATATTTTCAGTCAGGTCATGTAAAAAAAAAGGGGGTTATGTGTATGTTTTTGCAAATGTTCAAAACACAGACGTGATACAGTGAAGGCAGTGAAACTGTGACGCTGGTTGCTGCTGTTTATTGGCTGTGTGATGTGAGCTTGTTACTATGTATTGTTTACATTTTCATTCTGATCATACCTTTTTTTTTATTATCATCAATATTTTTAACCATATCTATCTTAATATCTGATCATGCATTCTCATGTCTAACTCCAAAGTGTAAAAATGAAAATTTATTGGAGAGTAATGGGTTGGATGAGACTCCAACTTTGTTTTATTGTGTGACAGTTTGTGGTGTAATGCTGCCAGCAACCCTATGTCACATCCTTTAATAGTCAACCTGTTCTCATTCCCAACCTAACATACTGATTCATTACAGGCAAAATGCAAAATGTTAGCAGTTTGTCAGAAACTGGTGCTAAAGGGGTCCCTGTGCATTAAAAGTGCTCTTGAACAAGCAACAGTATGTGAAGAACTGAAATTGAGAATGTAATGTTATAATTTTTAATTATGAACTTTTGAGCATTTCACATGATTTAAATATAAGCTTGTCACAATTTGTAAGTAAAATTGAAGCATATCTGCATTTCCAGAGACTTTACAGTGTAGTCATTTTGCAGTTTTTGAACAGAGCATAGGTATGTTGCAGTTTTGGAAAGTAGATGTGAGCATAAAAGGATTTGTTTGCCTAAACAGTGCAGTTTGAGCATTTCTGAGGCTTGATTGGATAACTGTTAGGTTTTACACTGAAAACAACTGAGATTTAATACATTTTTGTGTGGGACGCTATATGATGTTTGCTGAATTAATTCCATGACCAGTTTTCTGTTAGTCATTTTAAAGCATTGTCACTCAAAGTTACTCACTTTTGTCTAGCCTGGATTTTGAGTTACACTTATTACCATCACAATGATCTCTTCTTCCTTCAAAAAGACAACAAGATGACCAAAGTCAAGGCCTTAAAATAGCATTGCAAAAACTAATAGTAGACATCACTGTCGCTATGGTAAAAGTGAAAATTATGCATTTTAACTTATATTCTAAGTTGAATTGCATAAGCATGGCAATTATTAAATATTCATAAATTTTCAGAAACAAAGAGACTCATGCTGATAGTAACACAATTTAGTACATATTCATGACTGTATTCTGGTATGTATTTGTAAAAATGAGCTTGATCAGCAACTCTGGTTTACACCAGAAAAAAAAATTTACTAGCCAAATGCAAAAAAATTCAGGAGCTTTAAACATTTTTTTCTCCTCCATTCCTACTTTCTCTACACCCAATGAATAGGTTTTATTAGTAACACAGTGCTCCTCTTCTTCTTTCCATCCATCTTTGGCTCGAAGCCTCCTCTCATCTCTTTCTCTCCCTGGTACAGACTGGTGGCCTGTGTCAGCATCATGGCCACAAACACACCCACCCACACACACACGCATATACACGCATACTTCCACACCGAGTGCATATGCACCCCTCCCATCCCACTGCACCCCACTACATCCTCACCCATGCATCCATCCATCCACTTCATCCATCAGCTCCTGGTGGCTTGTGCAGTTTTCAGTCTTTCGATAGCACTTGAGATGCTCTAGTGCTTTGCCATTTATTAGGAACATTGTATGCCAAGGTATTGGCTTGACAAGATGACACATGTCACACAGACTACTGTGTTGGTCAATAAAGCTGAGTTTGAATGGGCTTTGATGAAGAGGCAGGAGGGTGTTTGCTGACAGCTGGCCTCACTGTGAGTCGACCCTGCTTGGGTGCCGTGTCACTGTTTGACAGCCAAATCTGTTTGCTTTTGTGGCCTGTTCATAGAGTAATGTGGCGGGAGTCGATAGACAGAAAGACAGGCATGCAGTCAAACAAAGGAGGGGTTTGTGTGCTAACTGGCTCTTATGGTTTTTACATGTCTGTCCTACCTCACCTCTCATATTACTTCTCTATATAGCTCTGTCTCCTGCTTTTAATTGATGGTTTACTGGTATTACCATCAGTTCGAAAATTAGCATTTGTTTGCTTGTCAGTGAGGGAACAGAAAGAGTATGCTAAGACGGATATGCTTGAAGGAACTTCATTTTTTGTGTATGCCTAAGCATGTGTGTGTGTGTGTGTGTGTGTGTGTGTGTGAGACTTTGTTAGTATCCATCTCCTCCTCCAGTTGGAGCTTAAAACAGTGTGAGTTTTATATGGTTACCATGGTGATGGGTGCAATCCGGCGAGTGGAATGAGGAAGGTGTGAGGATGCATCGCTGCCTGATTTTTTTATTAGTGCATCACCACGACTCAGCTCCGCCATGCTCATACACACACAAACAGAGGACAGAAAATATGTATTTCTATTCATATTTATTTTCTTTCTTTCTTTCTTTCTTTCTTTCTTTTTCTTTCTTTCTTTCTTTTTCTTTCTTTCTTTCTTTCTTTCTTTCTTTCTTTCTTTCTTTCTTTCTTTCTTTCTTTCTTTCTTTCTTTCTTTCTTTCTTTCTTTCTTTCTTTCTTTCTTTCTTTCTTTCTTTCTTTCTTTCTTTCTTTCTTTCTTTCTTTCTTTCTTTCTTTCTTTCTTTCTTTCTTTCTTTCTTTCTTTCTGAATACCATGAAGATGCAGCCAGTGTAGTTTGTCTTTGACTTTGCATATACTTTACTTCTAGTTTATAATCGAGGGATCACCAACTCTGGTCCTTGAGGGCCAGTATCCTCCAGGTAGTGGAAGTGCAGCAATGCATCTGATTCAAATGACTGAGTCATTAACAGACTTGTGCAGAACTTGACAACAAGCTGTTGGTTTGTTTCATTTCAATCTGGTGTTGCAGTATGGAGCCATCCAATACCTGCAGGACACCAGGACACTGTGATCATTGGTATAACCTATGAAACCCAGGACAGTTGAACGTTTTACCTGAAAACATTCACAAATTTAGTTACTAGGAGTTCAACACATGTAGGATTTCTAAGTTGCAATATAAATTAAGCACTATAAAGCCTACATCATTCACAGTAGTGTAAGGCCACTTAAGTATTTAAGATACCATGCTTTTCCAAAAAACAACTTTTTACTGGGCCATAAAATGTAATACTATCAAATATTTGTAGACACCGACTCAGTTAAAATTAATCTGTGATGATATCCAAAAGTTATGACTGTTATTTCTAATGTAAGAGCAATATTATTTTTTCCTACAAATTCCTCATTAAGTAGAACTATTTGAGCTTGTTTGAATATATTATTTGGTCAATTTAATGATTTTATGCCATATGTAGTTAGTCCTTGGGATGCCCTCATGGTAAACAAGATTGAAACTTACTGGAGACTGGTCCATCATTCTAACATAATCCATTAACTCCTGATAAAAAGATTGGCATTTGAGTCATATTGCAGTATTAATTATGGTAAAGTGATACATAGCTTAAACAGGTTGATTAAGCTGTCTGTAAAACTTTACATTATATGTCACAATTTAAAATACATCTTTATTGAGGGTAAACAATATGGAATATTGTGAATCGGATCAGTAATCCCACTAAAAACAGAAAAAAACAAAACAAACAAACAAAAAAAAAAAAACAACAGAAAAACAAACAGAATGACAAATATGAAAGGACACATGTTACAATGAATGGAGGAACAGAATTTCTTTTTTTATAATCTGATAACTGACTTACTGGGTAGTTGCTACATAGGGAGAAAACCTGACAGAGAGACCATCAGAGATTAATAAGGTGTGGAGAAGGTGTGAAAAACTGTGCATCTGCGTTTTTGTATTCACTGATTGAGGCTTTTTAATCCCCCCTTCTCTTTCACACACACTGCCTCTCTCTCTCTGTGAAGTGTAGCGTCGCCACAGCTGCTGCAGCTTCTGTCCCAGTCTCCATTTTGTGGCCACTCTGCAGAGGTCCTGTACTCTCTTTACACCCACGCTATCTACCTGCTCCTAACTTTATCCCACTCTCTTCTTTCCTTTCTAGAGGCACTTATTAGATGATAGTGAAGTGACAATTCATGGTCTGTTCCATCCATTCCATCAGTCTATGAAGTGAACAACAGATAGGCACAAAAACAGCAGAATAAGCAGAAAAGGAAAGACAAAGTGGCACAAAAGCATGACATGCTAAATTATGCAGATGGAAAAGTGGGTATAGGATGGAGGGATGAGGGAAAGAGGTGGGTAGGTAGATGAGGACATGTGAGAGAATGGACAAGATGGACAAAGAGAGAGGTGTGTACTCTGTTTTCTTGCTGTCCCCAGCACCCTAGGGAGATGGAGTAGGCCAGGGGCTCTAAAGCCTCAGTATCCCACTATTAAAGATGCATTTGACTAGTCTCCCCCCCCATAAAAAAAATTCTGCCCTCCAAATCTTTCTGTTTTATGAATATCTCCTGTTAGTATCTGACCATTAACCATTACACAAATTGTGAGCATCTATGTCTGCCTTTAGGATGGTAGCAGTTTGTACCTCGCGTAAAAGGTTGCGGGGAGAGGGCAGGCATGGAATAACTGTTGAGGGGAAATGGGTGGTGTTTACTTATTGATGTGTGTTTATGGGCTGCGGTGTGTGAGTGTGTGAACCTGGCATTGATGCGTGTTAGGTTGGGTTATTTATTCAGCACTCGTGTTTGGATGTTTTACAGAGAGAACAGGTGCAGAGCGACTCTGAGCTTGCTCTGTATATTTGTGTGTGTGTGTGTGTGTGTGTGCATGTGTGCGTCAGTGGAACAGACAGAAAGAGATAGTCAGACACAGGGGCATTCACTGCTGTCCAGGCGCTGATAGAGCTGCAGTGTTTAGAGAAGAGATCATAGATAGATAGATAGATAGATAGATAGATAGATAGATAGATAGATAGATAGATAGATAGATAGATGCATGCTCAGGAACATGGATGTTCTGTGTAGAGATTGAAATGGCGGGAGAGATGGAGGGAGATTGAAGGAGGATGGGAGGGAGGTAGGAAGTGAGGGAGGGCTGTGCACGAGGAGAATTTCAATGGCACTCCAATCATGCAGGCAGTCTCGTTAGCCCAGGGAACATTTGCATAGTGCTTCTGTGAATTCATTTGGCCTCACTCAGAGAAGATGGCTCCCTTCCTCTCTGCTAGTTAGTTATTCATTAACCACAAGGTATGGGTGGGGGCATTCATTCAAATTTTTCTGGGTATTTTTGTGTGACCCCGCTGACCAGCGTACCTTTTGTTTACCTCTGTCTCCTAGTCATTTTTGCCTCAGATCATTGCTTGTCATGTTTGCAGCATGGTGGTAGATCTGCATCAATGCAACAGAGTGGACACGTGCCTTGTTGCTTCCTTCTGCTCATAAACAGGACTTACAGCAGTGAGAAGGTACATACAAGCAAACAAAATAGTTGTCAGATATTTTGCCAAGTGCAGTGCAGATGTCACTCTTACTCATCACACACCATAATCTCCTCACTATCACCCTCATTCAAAAACAGTGATGTTCTGCCCATGACTTTATGTGTCACCGCTGCCTTCCTCCTACTTTATTCCAGCAAGCTAATTATGGGAAAAAAATACAAAAGGGAAGTTTAGACAATTAGATCTATACTCCAGGACATTACTAATGGGGTGTATGCCTTGCCTAATAAAAGGCATCACTTTTTGGTTGGGGTAAGATTGTGTGTCATGGGGGTTGGGGGGTTGGGCGGAGAGTAGGGGTGGTGTCAGTGAGGAAGCTCGGCCATTAAGTGAAGATGACACACATAATGAAGAATGCAGTGGATGTGTTATTCTAATTATCCCACTGACACCATGTTATAACCTAATGTTGTTTGACAGTGCACAACCACCATAGTGGAGAAGCACACTAGTATGCATATTTGGATGTGTGTGTGTATGAATCTGCTGCAAGGCATTTGCCAGAGTCTGATAGTGTTTGTCACTTGCACTTGAGCTGAAATGTGAAATTGTGACCTTTCCATCAGTTGGTCAGTTTAAGTATACAGACAAAAACCATCCATTTTATAACAGTATCCAACGATATGTAAGACTTTTGCTCAAAAAAATCTGTACATTTCTTTATATGATATTATCACATGTTTAAAAATAAATATAATTTCACAATATAGCAATCACATTTACACAATAACTTAAAATAACAAGAACTTAAAAATAAGTCCAATGCTTTTTGGATGCAAACACAATTACCCAAAGGGCATCTGACAAATTAATTCTTTATTTAGAATTAAAAACTTTATTCCCCAGCACAATGGACATCATGACAGAAAATGTAAAATATAAGGGATTGCTAAACTGCTTGAAACTGCAAAAGGTAGGCAGGCTACTGATCATAAGACAAAGAATGAAAGTTTAGCCAGTCGTAATTTTGTTCTAAAGAGCTGATAACTGATGAAACTAGTAAAAAAAAAAAAGCAAACTAAGTGATTTATTTATATATTTTTGTGTAGTTTTTAGTGTGTTTTATCAGTCAAAGCCACTACACAACTTTCAGGAAAAATGAAGTGAAGAAGGGACCACAAAATAATTACTATTTGATAACACCATTTTGCCTCATAATGTAAATGTACTGTATGTTTTGGACATATTCTCGTTGTGTAAATGTTCATGGTGTAACAATTTTTGTCCAAAGACAGATTTAAAAAAAAACACATAGATTCTATACAGACTTCTGCAAGGCTGAAAATTGTCCTTGTGATACAATGGCTGCTAATAACAGCTTTATCTGACAAGAAAGAAGAAGAAGAAGAAAAAAGAAATATTTGTTTATAAAGTCATCTTTAATTGTAAGAGGCTAGCATATACTGTATTAATTCATCCATCGGTTTTTGAGTCTTTCATAACATTAGATGGGAGATTTCTTTGAGCTGAACTTTTATCATTTCTGGCCTTTGAATCCATATTTATCTTCTGAAATTAGAGAGCTGTTAGGGTTCCACATCAATGAGAATATGACATTATTTGTATTATGTTTTCATAGTTACATGGGAAAAAGCCTCCAGCTTTTTATAGAAAATGTTCTGGGAGTAGAACTATAATATAGCCATTATATTATAAAGTTGAAGGCCATATGAGGTGTCAGATACACATCAAAATCAGAGGTCTCATAGAATGTACCAAGAAACCTCACATGAGTTTTAGCTTTCATGTGTTGAACTGAAGTAGTAAGTCATAAACAAGAAGATTATTAAAAAACAAACAAACAAAAAAGTACGTTGTCTGATGTCAGTTATGAGGTAAAAGAAAAATAATCTTGTTATTTCTCCAGTTATTTTTGAGCTGCAACCTCATAGCAGTGTTGGGGTAGTTACTCTAAAAAAGTAATTAGTTACTAGTTACTCATTACTTCTGTAAATTGTAATGAAATTACTTTACTAGTTACTGCATTTGAAAAGTAACACCACTACTTATTACTTTACCATTTGTTAATTCACCATGTAAAAATGGAAAAACATCATAGCCGGATCATCACTGCCTGTCTGCATAGTGTTTATTATATATTGTAAACAAAATGGCTTCGAAACCATAAGAACAGTATCTCTGTCTGTGGGAAGAAATGAGCACACTTGTCTCATAATCATTTTATCCAGTATTTTTCTAAACCTGGGCGTTTCAATAGTTGAACCCTGCAACTAGTTTGTTAATTTCTGTCTTACCGGCTGCTGTGCTCCAGATAATGTTGAAAAAAGCTTAGCTTGTTTAGGCGGGTCGGCTGCTGAAGGACTCCTTCCACTGACCGGCGAACAGGATCTTTCACCACAAGTTTGGACTGAAACTGGACTGAACTGAAAAAAATGTGAATATCGCCACTGACCAAAAGCCCGTATCTCCGAATCTTCAGCTTAATTTTTC
Organism: Melanotaenia boesemani; assembly: GCF_017639745.1. Lineage (NCBI taxonomy): Eukaryota > Metazoa > Chordata > Actinopteri > Atheriniformes > Melanotaeniidae > Melanotaenia > Melanotaenia boesemani. The sequence goes on along the minus strand of NC_055690.1, from coordinate 20,395,724 downwards.
TTTCTCTTTAATTGCCGCACAATCAGCTACGTGCAAATTGATCTCTATGGCAACATGCCCAGGCAAGCAAACACACACAGCAGCAGCATGCACTTACCACTTAAAACAGATCAGAACTTTACACATAGGCAAACACGGCTCAAGTAACGCAGAAAAACACGTTACTGTAGTCCAGTAAAGTAATTTCGTTACCAATATTTTAAGTGTAACGCACTACTTTACTTCGTTACCCAAAAAAGTAATATTGTTACTGTAATGTGACTTTGTAACGCGTTACTCCCAACACTGCCTCATAGTATATCTTCTATGTTTTAGACACCACAAAATCTCTATATCTAGTGTAAAGCTAATAATGAATTGTGTTACTATGCTCTTATCACTCAATAAGTAAGCAGACCAGGTCAAAGTGTGTTTAGCATGTCTCTATGTGTGAAACAAAAAATAGGATAAGATAGGAGAGAGCATTAGTATGTGAATGTGTGGTCACGTCTATGCATGTGTTTATGCATACTTGTGTTTTAGTAACACAGCGGGGGCAGGGCAGTGTGAGAGATATCCTGTTCTAACACATTCCCGCTGGAGCTGATTTAATGACCCGTGACCTGAAGATGTACATGCTAGGGAAAAAGAGAGGACAGCAAGGTAGCTGAATGGGGACAGAAAGAGAGGAGGAGAGGAAGCCCGTTGGGTAGAAAAATAAGGAACAAAATGGATGAAAACTGCAGCAAATAAAGCCAAAGAGAGATGCAAATGTGTCCTTTCTCTTTTCTCTTTTTTTTCTCTCACTGCCATGTGTCCTGGTGTGACCGCTATCATATCTTTCACATCCTCCTCTTACCTCTCTTTGTTCATCTTTGGCACTTTTATTCACTTTTCTTTAAGTTTTTCTTTCGTCAAGTGCATAGTTCACAGCTAATCGAAGACAGGATAGACAAAGATGACAGAGCTCTGATATGAAGCCCAAAGTAGACACAAGCAGAGGGAATAAGAGGAAGGTGGAGAGCTTTAAAGTGAGAGAAGAACAGTGATATAAGTTACACAATTGAAAAGTGGAAAAAAAGTTACTCAAATTAGATTTGCCAAATGTATCTGCCTTTATTTTTTCTTTAGTAATATTCAAGTTTTCTTTTTCCATTTTGACATTTTCCATTTCATTTATTTGGTATTTCTTATACTTTCATCTCTCCACTCGTTTGCCTCCGATCTTAGGTTACTGCTCTCGTATCTGTTAAATTTAACTGTGCAACTGGCTGCGTGTGCATGTTTGTGGATATGTGTGTGAGCCTACTGATTTCCCCTGTCAGCAATGGCATCTCTGTGCTTTATTAATAGCTAATCAATGAGCTCTCTGGGATGTATGTTATGGCCTTAGAACTCCCACAAGGCATATGCTGGGATCCCAGCACACACATCAATAGCTCATAGAATTCACTGGAGTTTTAACACATTTAGAAGGGGTTTTTTTTTTTCTTCTTTTTTCCATTTGGACCTCCCCACTTCCTTTGTTTATAGAGGTATGTATAAATGTTGTGCTGTGTTGTGTATTTTTTTAATGGAGACATAGAAAATTAACACACTGATATACTAAAAAGTTATAAATAAAGTTACAGTTGCAGTAAGAATATTATGTATGAACACCTGTATGAATTTCTGTTGTTTACTATTCTTGAGAAGCCATATGAATATGCCCTTTCATTACTAAATGTAAAAGCCTTTATGCCTGTTTCTGTAAGTCCCTGCACATATAAGGATGTACCAATCAAGATTTGTTTATGTCTTCAAAGCCAGTCGAAGTTGCTGAAGACTATCTACAATATTGGAAAATCCTTATTACACTCAGTTAAACACTGCACAAATGTAAAATGTAAAACATCTAAACTAAAACCTTAAAGGAAGCATATAACGAAGATGTAATTGTTTTGTAATGATAATAAATGCAGCATTTTGTAATGATGACATGGAATGCAACATGGTTGTGCTGCCCATGCGTTGCTGAAACAAGGGACTCTTTCCAACTAGCCCTTCACCCCCTGCTGATTCAGCAATATTGGTGCAGCTATTTTTTAATGTAATGAAAATAAGTGCTGTGTGTATGTTACCAATGAAATATTGCTTCTGTATTGGTATGCAAATTAACCATGCAACAATCATACGTTGTATGCTGCTGTTCCAGTTGAGGTTAAACAACAGAAATGGGAAGTTAATGTCTACTAGGTGACAACAAAACCAATCTCTTTGAACAGGAGCCCGATCAGATACTTAAGATCAGATCCCTATCCGATATATAACATTCTTCACTGTAAAAAAATAGGAAATTTTACAGATCTTAAAGATTTCATAGTGTGTTTATTTTGACACTGCAACAAAACAGTGCAGGCATATCCAGTCTATTATAGTCTTTTTCACATTTACCCATTTTGTTTCCACATTTGTTATAATTGTACCACAAATGCACTGTTTATGTCTCAGGTTCTCATTTACCTTGACCTCTGAAGGTTTACTACTTGGCTGACTTGACATTTGTTCTCTCAAGCCCCTATCAGATCCATTTGATTGCCTTTTGTTTTGCATCATTATTTTCTTTTTCCTATCCAACTATTGTCAGTGTGCCTGGTCTCTTCCTGTTCTCCTATTTTCCCCACTCTCCTTTTCTGTTCCTTGGCTCTTGGTAATTTGAAGGTGCAGTTTTTATTTTTCTGCCTTTTTTTTCATGTGAATAACCATTGTTTGACAATGCCCAGGGCAGTGCATGCTTTCTGTTCCTCTGACTGTGTCTCATCAGAGATTTTGTTTGAAAACAGAAACGAACTTTCAAACATCTCTAAGGAGAAATCCTCGTGTCTTTCCTTGTCAACTCTTGCTGTGCTAATGACTTACTCCTGATTCATTCATTCTTGTCATGTATTGTACAAATACCTATATTTTAGACATGAAGATTAGAGATCATTTAATTTATATGTTTCACAGTTCGTTTACTGCTTTGTCTTCCCTAAATAGATGAACAGATTAGGATGTGAACATGAAAGAATTGTTATAAATCTGATTACATTTTTTTCCTGTCTTCTCTGTCTTCTAACACTTCACACTGTCAAAGCTCAATACAAACACATAACAATGTTCACACTGTGCGCTAGTTAAACTCAGCAATCAATAACAGCCATGCTTCTGGCAGGTCAGATCCATTTTTATCAATAACGGTTCAAAGTCCACTACCATTGGCTTTTACAAAACTCTCACTGGGGAACCCAGAAACATGAAGTTAAACTAATATCCCCTGTTCTGGTAAGAAAAGCAGACCATGAGTCTATTATCAACACCAGCTTTTATTTAAGGACATTTCTCCTCAACTTCTGCTACCACGCTGGTAAGCTTCCTGAGGAAAATACAAAGGGGCTAGAAGGGAGGTTTATTCAAGCTCTGACTCAGAAAATTTTGGAAACTTTTCTTGTTGTCAATCAATGAACTATTTTTTTCTTCTTATCAAGGGCTACTTGAGGACTAAGGTGGGAAAGGCCTCTGAATTTGTCTCACAGTGAGTCTTACAGATTGTAATATGGAGTACTAACTAGGAGCTTGCTTTGACATGGAATCAATTTGTAAATTCATGTCAGATTTTTTGATAAAGCCTGGGATAGGAAAGGTTCTCTTGATTTTATCAGGCTGATATATTCATCACAAATGGAAATGTTTGCATTCTAGTGTGACATTGCTAAAATGAAAGTCATCACTTGCAAGTCTGAGTACATGGTTTGATTTCCTAACTGAGATGAAGGTGCTGCACCAGTCTTATGGTGAAAAGGGAACAGAGGCAGTTTACACTTTAGGTGGTTTTAGAAACTGATTAAGAAAGCAGGTCGACGTTTTCCAGTAGGTTCACCTGGTGAAACAGCAACATTCTAGTGAGATTACTTAAATTCTGACATTATTCACAAAAGTTATAGTTAAGTTCTCTACTATAACAGCTCCTAGCAAAATTATTATGGGTTAGGAATCATATTTTTGTTGGATAATTTCTTCCAAACTTAGTGAGACAGAGTAAACTTTTGATTACACATTTTGGTTTTCAAACTTGCCTTCAAAAAGTTTCTCTGTATTTTTTACACCAATGTAGCTTTGCATTATTACACCTCAGCTTCAAATGTCTCGTCTTTGGTACTACACAAGGGCAGTGGTAATCAAGGTCCAACCTCACATACATCTAATCAAAGCAGATTTATTTTGTTTTATCTGACTGAAGAGTTAAGTGTCAGTATACATCAGGCTTTTTCTCATTTTTTCTTTGGCAAATTTTGATCCTCTGGTTTGTGCTTTTTTGCTTTTTTGTGAGCTGTTTTCACTCAAACAATATTTTCTACAGAAAATTCTTACACCAAATTATAAGTAGTTATCCATCTCTTATTGACCACAATATTGCATAAATAGTGAATTTTGCATGCTGTCATTTTCCAAAGAATATACACATATAAACATATAGATATATAGGGTTGCAGGGAAGTTGGAGCCTAACCCAGCATTTAGCAGGTGAGAGGCAGAGGCAGGTACACCCAGCGCAGGTTACCTGCCCCCTGCATATATATATATATATATATATATATATATATATATATATATATATATATATTAGGGGAATCACTCAGTGCTTTATCTCTTGGGGCCATCTTTCTGATGTTTTTATGTATTTTTTATCTTGGACAGTGGCACTGATGCTTAGTCACTCACTTGCCTCCCTCTTGTAGTAGTAGTAGGCTTAGTGTATATTCTGGACACTGGATTTTGGGTGGAACCCTCCATGCATGGTGAACAGCTTCCATTTGGTCTTAACTTTTACCCAAAGTGCTTTACAGTAAACGTCACATTCACCCATTGACACACTCATTCACACACAAATAGCGGAAGCTGCCATGCAAGGCGCTCAGCCATGACCCATCAGGAGCAATTTGGGTTTGGTGTCTTGCTGACTAGGGGACACCTTGACATGAGGTCGACAGGCCGAGGATTGAACCAGCAATCCTCAGGCTACAAGACGACCATTCTACCCACTGGGCTATGCCGCTGTCTTTAGGCAGTTTATTGTCCCAGCCGGGTATCTGATTACTGGCAGGGCATAACTGTTATTGCCTGGAACCTGTTCTTGCCATTGAGCTGACTTCTCAGGACTTTCCTTACTCATTGCAGATATTTGGTTGTGGCAGCTTTCCTTGTGGCGTTTTCGTGATGCTTGTGGTATGCCAAGGTACTTGTAGCTCTCCTCAACATCTGTTATTCTGCCCTCTTGGAGTGCAGTGCCTTCTGTATGGACTACCTTCCGTCTCCTTGTTACTATTCGGCCACATTTCTCCAGTCCCAATGACATTATGCTGTCCCTGCTGTAGAACCTGGTGGTGTGGATCAGTGAGTCAATGTCTTGCTCACTCTTAGCCGACAGCTTGTTGTCATCCATGTAAAGGAGGTGACTGATGGTGGCCCCAATCAACAAGCCATAGCTAGTCTTGTTGATTAATTGGCTGAGGGGTTTCAGGACTATGCAGAACAGCAATAGGAACAAAGCATCTTTTTGGTATGTGCTACATTTGATGGAGACTGGTGCAAATGGCTCAAAGTTGGCCTCCAGAGTGGTCTGCCACAGCCTCATTGTGTTTGCAATAAAGGCTCTTAGAGTGTAGTTAATCTTGCACAGCTTCAGGAATTATAGGATCCTTGTATGTGGCATTGAGTCAAAGGCGTCCTGGTAATCAATACAGGCAGTGCACAGGTTGCTCTGTCTGGTTTTGCAGCCTCTGGCGTCACTTCTGTCAACCAGCAGCTGGTGTTTGGCTCCTCTGGTACCTTTACCAATACCTTTCTGTGTCTCTGTCATGTATTAATCCATGTCCCCTTTTATCTTAGACGCTATGATGCCCAACAGGTGCTGGATAGTTGGATGGGACTGTTCCCTTCTGGGGATCTTTCAGCACCGGGACTTGCCATCCGTTGGTCAGTTCCTTAAAAAAATTATATATATATTAGGGGTGGGACTTTATTAAGATAGTAATCTAATAAATTACGGGCTTTGTAATCAATCAATCTCAATTAATCACATTTTAATCACATAAAAATATTTGCCCCCCCCAAAAAAAACTTCCATCCATGCACCTTTAGTGGTTCATCATCCAGAATAGTCTAACTTTGCATTCTCGGCTTGACTGTTTAGCCTAACCTCTTGTGCCTGCACCCTCCACTGGAAGTTAAGGGGTTAACATCTGGTTTTACTGGTGTAACGTCAGGTCTGTAATTATACATGTGTGGTATCCACAGGAAGTCTAGAATCTCAGCTAACAGTTCAGCAAAACAATTTCTATGACCACCAAACACAGTTAAGACAACAAACAAGACCAGGTAAACAAAGTCCACAAAATGTAAACACAAACTATGGCATGAACACGGACAAACAACAATTCTACTGAAAGCACAAATTTCACAGATTTCAAAACTGTAAATTTGATCTCGCCATGACCAAGATTCACCCAACTAGAGGCAAAAGAAGCCCAAGTTATGTTTCATGTTTTAAAACATAGTCATAAAATATCTTATCTTTTCTGTCCTGCCTCAAAACTTATGTCCACCAAGATAAAATCACATTTAGTTAAAAAAAAAAAAAAAAAACATAAAAATACATCTCTCGTTGTCTTTTGAGAGCAGTTTTCCATCCAAAATCACAACTTTCTAACCATTTGCATGGGTTTTGATAGACGAAGAGAAATGTCAGTTCTTTTCCTTCTATCTTAAGTGCCAGACAGAAAACGTCTCTTCATTTTAATAAACCCGCTCTCTCCTGTTTAAGCAGACACATTGCTGCAGCAGGACAAGACATGGAAGAAGAAACATGGACTGCATGTCTCTGCATGTGCCCAGTGAGCAAAAAGTTTGAAAAGATAAATGTAAACAAAAATAAAAATAAAGTGAAACCTGCATTAATGCAGGATAGAAAAATTAACAGTGTTAAATAATGAATACATTAACACGATAATGATGCGTTAACATGCCCAGCTCTGATATATAATGTGTGTATATATTTATATATATAATCTCTCTCTCTCTCTCTCTCTCTCTCTCTCTCTCTCTCTCTATATATATATATATATATATATATATATATATATATATATATATAAACATCTTAATATTATTTTATACCCTGACAGATAATATATGTGTGTTTGTGTGTGTCAGTGTGTCAGTGTAAGAGAAAGACAGAGGCAGAAGTAAATCTTTTTACATCTCAGCTTAGCTGACTAAGGTTCCCAAAAGACAATGGAAGGGAGAGAGGAGGAAGGGAGAATACAGATGGAGAAGTGAGAAAGCAATTTGAATCTCATATACATTTCAGTTTAACGTCATTCTAGTCCTTAAACATTCTCTCTGGAGTCAGCCTCATATGAAAATGCCTACATGCACACACACACACACACACACACACACACACACACACACACACACACACACACACACACACACACACACACACACACACACACGCACACACACACACACACACACACACACACAGAATCACTCCCCCCTCCCACTCTTGTGGACAAAGCTCTTGTGTATGAGCACAGATTGACAGTTAAGTGTTTGCACTACAGCTCATTCATCCTTGTTGACTACATCTCTGCAGCCAAGTTGTTGCTATGGTGTGTCAGATGGAGCCTTTCTACAAAACAAAAATTGATTATATTTGTTACAATTACCTGCATGCTTACATACGTCAAATGTAACACAAAAAGCTGTAGCATACAAAGAAAGGGAAGACAACATAAACTGTTTTCATTGTTTTCCTTGGAGCATACTTTTTTTGTAATGTAAAAATACAATTTCTCATCACCACATCCTTATAGAAGCATGCTTATGTTACAACTGGATTGAGGCTCCAAGTTAAATCATTTGGTGTTCAAAAAAAAATAATAATTTTTTTTTACTTTGAAGAATTTTCAGAGGTATTTACTTTAATGCAAAAGACAATAACAGCATCAACAACAACAACAAAACATCTCTGAATTTGGAAAGTGTACATAACACTTGTAACATTTGCATGCATTTTTTTGGCCTACTGCTACACAAAAGCGGCTACGTCAGGTGACAGTGTCAAGGCTGTGGATGATATTTTGAATTAAACACACTCAATTGGCAACAGCCCCCATCTCTAGATTTGCTTTTTGTGTATGTGCATCTCTGTGTGCTTCTCATCCTTTGCATAAACAGTGTGCCCTTCTCCTGCAGTCTGACAATTGAATGCCTTGTTTATTTCTGTTGAGGGGAAAACAGACCGGTATTTATTCTATTTCTGCCTCAGTTTCTTTCTGTTATTCTCATTCTTCATCTTTTCCTTAACTTTGGAGAAACATGAACTTGCACCATACAGGAATGAGCCATTATTAGATGAGGACTTATGAGATTAATTTCTTTATGGGGACCATGCACATGCTTAAAATGCAGTGTTGCTAGCTTTAAATGCCAGTTACCTTCATAGGTTATAGCCACGTGACACTGTAGAAAGAACATTATTTATTAATTTTATTCTTTTCTTCCCTATATAAGTCCAGTGCAATTAGTTATTCATGCATCTTCAGCTTTGTCTGTCTCTCACCTGACTTCTTCTTCATTACCTCAGAGGTTGCAGGTGTGATTGGAACCCAACACCCTTGTAGGGAACTAATAATATACTCATAGCAACTCAAGCACTGCCACAAACATAAAAAAAAAAAAATAAACAATTTTTAAAACATGTAATCTGATGTATCCGTTATAGGTAATGTGTAGTCTTTTTTAATCATGAAAACTGGTCGTTATGTTGTAGTGCCTTATACATTTTGTTCCATCTTTTGTAATCAAATTCATTATCACTGCTGCTTTTATGTCTGATGTTTCTGCATCAGTTAAAAATATGTTGCTATGGAAACAGCATTAACTATCACAGCACCTACTGCCACAAGCTTAGGATGCTTCTTCAGTCTTTGAAAGACATTTAATTAAGCTTATTTTTAGTTCATATCATCTCACTATCTGTTAAACAGTTATGTAATTTATTCTCCATGTTTTTAGAATAAAAACAAACACTATTTTAAATTTCAAAAACAAAATTTACTTAGAGAGCTACCCACTTAGTTGCTCAGCTTCAGACAATGAATGAAGTTTGACAGCAATTCTGCTCCTGAGTATAAACTAGCTGTTTTATTTATCACAATTATCAGCTGTAAACTGAATCTGGATGTTTATGCTGTATAGCATATGCTGTAATCTATTACATTTTGCGCTCTTTCTGCTTTTTTTCCCTGTAAAACACTGTAGTTTGTGTTAAAAGAATAACTATCTATTTTCCTCTGCTTATCAGGGGTCATTTATAAACAAGACCCCAAGATACTTAAACTCATCCACTTGGGGCAGGACCTCATTTCTGACTTGAAGAGGGCACTTCACCCTTTTCTGGCTGAGGACCACAGTCTCTGATTTGGAGGTACTGATTCACATCCCGATCGCTTCACACTCACCTGCAAATTGCTGCACTGAGAGTTGGAAATCACATCCTGATGAAGACAGCAAACCACGTCATCTGCAAAAAGCAGAAACCTAATCTTGAGACCACCATACCAGACCCCCCCCCCCCATCACCTCGGCTGTGCCTAGAAATTCTGTGCAAGTTATCAACGGAATCTGTGACAAAGGGCAGCGTTGGTGGAGTCCAATCCTCACTGGAAATAAATCTCTGCCGGAAATGCAAACCAAGCTCTGGCACCAGTCGTACAAGGGGGTCTGGTACTCCACACTCCCGGAGCACCCTCTGTAATACACCCGTGGGGACAAGATTGAATGCTTCAAAACATGTAGGTTGGGCAAATTCCCATGCACCCTCCAAGACCCTGCAGAGTGTAAAAAACTGGTCCACTGTTGAGGAACTGTTGTGGAACAGTGAACCAGGACAAAAAACACACTGCAGTCAAATCCAAATCCAAATCCAGTCTAAGGATTCTAAAATGGATGGGTACTCTGAACTGCTGTTTGCTGCATAGGCACAAACCACAGTCAGGACCTGTTCCGCCACCTGAAGACAGAGGGCTACCCTCTCGTCCACAGGGGTAAACTCCAATGTACGGGCACTGAGCCAGGGGGCAATGAATATGCCCACACCTGCTCTCTGCCTCTCACCGGGAGCATCTCCAAAATGGAAGTGAATCCAGCCTTCTTAAGAAGACGTGCACCAAGGTGAGTCTAACTAGATCTAGCCAGAACCACACAACCTTTTGTACTAGCTCAGGCTCCTTTTACCGCCAGAGAGGAGGCATTCCATGTCCCTAAAGCTAGCTTCTGCAGCCAAGAATCAGACCACCAGGGTCCACGCCTTAAGCCACTGCCCAACTCACATTGCACGCGACCCTTATGGCCCCTCCCATTGGTGGTGAGCCCATAGGAGGATAAGTAAAAGCAACTTTGATCCAGTTGCACAATAAGTTTTGCTAAATAAAGATTGCTGTATGAATAAATTTCAGTTGAGCTGAATTAAGCTGAAGTAGTTAAAGGCAGCCTTTAATTAAAATTAAGTTTTTAACTTTGTTAGCCTGTAAATGTAGTTTGTTTTGCACATGTGACATTTTGAGAGCAAAACCAAATCCATTGGCATTTAGCAACACAGTAAGAACTATGCGTACTAATATACCAGAGACAAGTTAAAGGTGACCTTATACTGTAAGAGTCTCTACAGGTGTTCTGCTACTTTCGTTTGCCTTCCCGTTTTATGTCTGTGTGCAGGTATATCTCATCTGCTGTGCTCTTAGACTGAATATCTCTTTGATATGTCTACTCTGCTGAACTCCACTTGGTGTGTATTTTTCCTGATGATGTTTGTGGAATTGTAATAGTAGAGACCTGTGTTTTTATATATTTATTGTTAGTTAAGCATTGTATACAAAGGCAGAGTATGGTAGAAGGGGGGCAGGTAAAGTGAAGATTATTGTTATTTGAGCTGCTTGATTATTTAGTGTTCACTGGCACTGTATTCCTTGTTGGAGCTCCAGACTTCTTTAAATCTGGCATCTATGTTTGCATCTATGCCATTTTAATAAAAATTATTTGTTTTCAAAAGTGCAGTAAATATCTGAAAAATGACTTAAGAAATGTGTTGCTAATGTTTATCCTAACAGTTTGGTCAGTGAGTGGATGTCAGTAGGTGTCATGTTCTCCTCAAAGCTTTGGGCTTTTCTTTAACATTCATGAACAGGGTTGTCAAGTCTGATTGCTCTTATAAGCTATATGAAGCACTTTTTCTGCAACTGCAAGTTAATGCTCACTACTTTTATGAGCTATAGATATAGCTTTATTAATGTCTACTGAGAGAAACATGTTTGCCCCCTAAACAACAGCCAATATTGGCACTAACATCATGTCCACAAAAGATATTAATTAACTAACTAACTAACTAACTAACTAACTAACTAACTAACTAACTAACTAACTAACTAACTAACTAACTAACTAACTAACTAACTAACTAACTAACTAACTAACTAACTAACTAACTAACTAACTAATAAATGAAAAAATGCCATAAATCCTTTTATAAGACATAATTTCATGAGGAAAAAATGCCATTGGTCTTAATGGATTCATGGAAACCGTTAACCACCTCTATTAAGTCACTCCATAATTATATTTAAATTAATGTATTGTCTTTATTGCTGCTTTTTTTCTCACTGCATGGTGAATTATCCTATAGTCTAATTCATACTAATGAGTTGGCGAGTATAGAACCTGAAGTTTAGCTGACATTGATGTAGATGAACTCTACTGTCTTAGTTGTGGTAGAATTACTGGGATACAGGAAATACTGGAAATCTGTCCATTCATTTATCAGTAAATCTTTTCATACATCCTTTTATCCATCCATTTTCCATACCCACTGCATTTTAGTCATGGTTGAGGTATTGTTTCAAATTCTGGAAATAATGCTATAATGTTGCTCAATGGTTTGTTACAATATTGGAAAATGGGGTTTTGTTGTAAGCAAATTTGTTAAAAAGACATTTTATACAGCTACTAGAAAGGTCAAATGATGTTTCAGTAACCAGGAAAAGCTTTTCATGGGACTCTCTCAGATTTTAATTCTTTCTAAGACGCTTGGACATCATTTGCCACTAAAAGCCCTGATTTCCATTTCTGATCTTCCTTCACCAACATGAAGTGACCTGATTTAACTCTTATACTGTGATCATTATAGTTTCAGAAAGGTAAGTCATCTACCTTTAAAACATAGAATATACACTCAGTAAAGTGCTGGGAGCAGGTGGAGGAGTGGGTAATTGTAGCCTCAGTAGATAACTGCTGAAAACAACTGTATGTTTTCCTCTCCAGAAGTCAACAGCGCGTATCAGTGTTCCACTAATAGGGAGAGTGGCTCTGCATATACGCCATGTGTTGCTGTGCAGGAAAAGACCGTTTTGCCACTGTTTGTGTGTCTGGATCTGCCCTTAAACTGCCTGCATGCATAAATTTATACATTTAGGTGTGCATATGCATGGATGTGCATCTGAATACACTTGCACTTGTGTATTTCAGCATACTTGCACATCCAATGTGTTCATCAGTGTGTGTTACAGTAATTTTGGAGTTTGATGACAGGTAGAAGATGAGTAAAATATAGAGATGGAGAGTTTGTGAGTACTGGGGTGATGAATGAGAGATACAGCATAAAGAAAAAGAGCTGTTGACAAGAAGGGAGTAATACTGAGAATGAAAGGCAGAGGAATACTCTCTAGAGAGATGCACATGGAGACCAAAGACACATTCTGCCACCATAAGCATGTTTAAATTTTGAACAGGCACTTAAAAGGGACAGAACAGAGATGCATATTTCTCTGAGAAGGCACTTGTGGGTAAAGCAGTGATTTTTCTGAGTATGACGGACAAAAAGGTATTTAGAATAAGGGAGTGAGGAGAGAAGAGTTTGAGTGCTGGGAAGAGGAGAATGAGAGATGCAGGCTTTTCTTAATGGAGGTGTTTTTGCTTCACTAATTTTAGGGCCCATTTAGCAGAGTGTGCCTTTTTTTCTCTCCCACTGTCTCTGCCTCCCTTCCTCCCGTCCTTCTACTTCACCCTTTCCTCTCTTTCCTTACATCTCCAGTTAATTTAATGAAGGGTTGCCCGATTGCTTTTAGCATTAATATTCCAATACCAAGTGACGTAAATAATGAATGCAGCCTTCTTCTGTTCTCTCTCTCTCCACCTCTTCTCTTCTGGATAAAGTTGAGCCTCATCTGTCGTCTCTGTGGTGGCACAGAGCACCCCCCAAGGATGAGAGGAGAAAGTGGGATAAGAGGGCAGAGGGAGAAATGGAGAAGGAGGAAGGGGTGGGTGAAGGGTGAGGAAAGTGTATCCACATGCATAGCATTACCATATCTTCTATTTAGTGTCATCACTGCGGTTTTGTTTGTAGATTTGTTTCTTTTCTTTTTATTAGAAAGGGAGATTTAAATTAACTAATTCAAGTCAAGACACCTTTGCAGCTCTTTAGGATGTCAAACTACTGAACTGAAATTTCTTGCTAAACAGATAACAGATATGAGATAATGGAAGAGAGTATATATTTCTGCAGAGTATTTCTAAGATCTAATAATCCCTTGTGGTGGGTATGTCCATTAATTTTCCCAGAAAAGCTTGATTCCTTAGCAATTTTCCTGTTAACACTCCGACAAGTCCTGTCCTAGGTATGTGCTACATGGTGTTTTTAAATTCTGAATTAATTATTCAGAATTAAATAATTGTCAAGTGTTCTCCTTTGCATTTACATGGAAATAGTAATTCAGGTTTACATGGAAAAAATGTTTAATTGTTTTTATTTAATTCCGCTTTAGATCTGGGGGTTGGGAAGAGTTCTGATTGGACAGAGGGCAGACATGACGTATTTACGTGTACCGGAAGTAAACAAAACCCAGTTCCTGCTTCTTTTCATTTTGTCTACAACATGGAAGACCACATAATAAGAACCATTTTCACTTTGATTTTGTCCATAGTTTTGAAGCAGCAGCTCGACACTAGCATACTACTCCACTTTGGTCAGCTGAGGAGGAGACGGGAGCTAGAGTACTGTACCGTCACTGTGACAGGACAAGGGAACAAGCATGCACAGAACTATTGGAATTAATTAAAGCAGAATGAATGTATACATGATCGAGGAATTTTTCAATTCTTATATAAAATCAGAATAAACCAGCCACTTAATTCAGATTTAGGTTTAATTCGGAATGGCCTTTTTTCTTATTCAGAATTAGGTGATTACAAGGTCATTTTAAGGTGGATTTAATTTTTATTCTGAATTAAAGAGGAATTAAAATACTTGTTAACGCAGCCGCTGTGGAGAAAAGTTATTTTCAGAAAAAAATCCAATTAATTTATTTTAGTAATTTACATAGTTTATGTAATTGTTCGGCATTATGTAATTTCTGTATCATTCACAGATGACAGTTGAGTTAGGTTATCGTAACCATTTATGACTAAATGGAACTTTTAACTTTATTTTGATTCAGTTTTCACCATGGATTATAACAGTAAACACAACTGGTTGTTAGGGTCTAATCTAAGTCAGAAGAGCTTTTAGACATGAGAGAGGGTGATCATGAGAAAGTTATAGAGCTGGTGTATGGTTTGGACTGCAGGCCTCTGGCAAACCAGTAACGAGTTGAGCTAATTAATTTAGTCCCTGCCAACAGATGGCTAAAGCCACATGGCAGTCGCTAAGGGACGTACTCCTCTTTCCTTTTACTTTCTTTTTCTCTTTCGCTTTAACTGTTTCTGTCTATCTCTCCAACACCACTTACTGTTAGCCCCTACGCACAAGTATGTCTTAAAATCGTCACTTGAAGCCAGGTACTAGATCGATCTTAAACAAGTGAAAGCCTAGGGAGTAGATGTGGGAGCTTTCAAACTATTGAACAATATTAACCTCTAAAAGTGGTCACCTCGCTACATTTTTAGTGTAAAAAGAGGTACATAAGAAATTAGACTTTTGGATTTTTCTAGGCAAATGTTTGATCCTTTTGATGCTGGTAGAAGATAATAGATGGAGGGATGAGAAAAGGTAAATGTAGAAATGTCAGAAAAGTCTTTTGGTATTAATGGCTACATTTGTCTACAGCTTCCCTCGCTCATGTGAACAGCACTCCAACATCATATTGTGACCCCACTTTTCACCAAACACATACACACAGAGCCACTAGCCACTTAAATTTGCCTCTCTTACAATACCACCACACATACACACACAGGAGCCACGCGACAACCACTCTGGTGTTTCTGCAACCAAAGCCATTTCTGAGGAGTTTCCCTGAGTACTTAAGTGGGAAAACACATTAAAATTTAACAGGAAGGAAAGGAAGCAAGGAGGAATGAAAGAAACGGGGCAGCTCTGTAACACATGATATTTTCATTCATTACCCAATCTCTGTTCAGCAGTTGTTACCTTAATATGGTACCACTGAAAGGATGCAAGGATGATAAAAAGGGAAGGACAGGAGCTGATCATGTATTGGAAGAAATATTGATATTCAGTAATAAGCCTGTCATACAACTGATGCATCTTTGTATTGCATAGTCACACCATAAATAGGATAAACAATTGCAAACAAGTGTAATAATGTGTTGTGCTACAGATAAAAGGAAAAAAAAACACTGATTGTATTACCCTTAATAAATATAAGTTGTAAAAATTTCATGTTCATCCATACTCTCCCCCAATGAAAAGGGTTTCCTCTTCCTTGCCAAATCATGAGTGTCACAGGGAGCAGAAACAAAAACAGATAAAATGCAAAGGGGGAATGCAAAAATAAAAAAGGACAGTGAGAGTAGGGGACAGATGGGTTCACTGGCAAGCACGTGGCACACTTTGCATGGGAGTGAGTGTATGCGTGTGACACACAATAGTGGTAATTATCTTAGCCGCTGAGTGCACAGTGGGCTTGGCAGTATAGGGTCTGGGGGGGGGGGGAGTCAAACAGTAATATAATCATAGTCCTTTGTGTGAGCGAGAGCAGAGGGCAGCTCAGTGTCAGCTGTTATTGAGTGCTTATTCCCAAACGGCCTCCCCTACACACAAACACACGTGCACACAATGTACAGCCATGCCAATAAAATTGTGCTATTCATACATTCGTGCTCATCTAGTTTCACACATCAGTTCCCTGCAAACTCATCAGTCCAAGTTGAAAAAATTGCATCATTTAAATCAAATATTATGCCTAATCTGACATGCAGAGAGAGCTTCCCAGCAGTCGACTCAGGTGACAGTTTGCTAATGCAAAGTCCAGAAACTAATGCGAGAGTTGCCTTGCATAAAAACAATGCAAGCTTTGTTCACCCATCAGCTGAATCTCTGTCAGCTACAAATAGGGAAATTCCTGCTGTTTCTGTAAAAACAAAACATTTTAAACCTGTTTGGATGTTTGTGTGTACCCATACTATTCTATTTGGTACCTAACCTAGAGTTAAATTACTTAAACTCAACTTCCATTTGTGGACAGAAATTAGTCCCCAGATGGTAATGGTTTTATGTGATGGTTAAGTTCTTATTCACCCATGCAGTGATCATACTTTAGGTTAGAGTGGTAATCAGTACACAGAATATAATAACAATGTCAGGAACAAGAATATTAAAGTATGTGAAAGTCTGTGTCCCTGTTTTATGTGTATATGCACAATGTTAAAAGTGGGTATAAGAGTTTATTAATAGATTTTTAAGAATCTTTGTCATGTTTGTTTTTACTTATTAGAGTGAATAAAAAGAACAGTGTCCGCAATTGAAAGATGGACTTGAACCTGGAACCCCGAGGGGTTAAGCACACACTAGGATTTTAGGACTCATAAATAATCCTCTGACTTGGTCTTGATCCTTCAGCCCTGAGGAAATCTCTTGACAGACCAGAAAAAAATATGCTGGACACATCTTAGACCTGACCTTCTACTGTATCCACACATAAGACACACTGAAGCCTATTTACCCATCTTTCTTTCAACATTGCCTCTTTCTGTCTGTTGACCCTCACTTTTTCTCTTTACTAGCTGTCTTCAAACTCTGCAGGGATCAGCTTAGCTTCTACACATCTGCAATGATAAATAAATGTTTTGCTTTGTCTCCTCATCAATAATGTAGGATTACTTTAAGTGCTGCTGTGGGGGCCTACAGTCTTTGTCTTTCTCCTCTGTTGTTCCTTCTCCTTCAGTTTTTCTTTTCCCCCTCCCATGTTCACCTCCAGCTGATAGGGGAGGAGAGGCAAAGAGGGAAAACTTAGAAAGGCACTTAAAATCTCCCCTGGTTGCTCAAGACCTACCTGTGGCATTGTAAGAGAAAAGCATGAGTTTACTTGAGCAACAGGAGATATTTCAAAACAAAAATAAAGCAAAACAGCAGATCTTAGAAGAGTCAGTTATGAATTTTAAGAAAATTGCTATTGATTATACAGAAACAAACAAAATGCCATTCATGCATCCCAGTTGCCACACTTTTCTCAATGATTACCACCCTATTGGTGCAGCATTTTTTTCTGGTTGCCTTATAAACACTTTTTATCAGCCCATTGTTTGGGTGTTTATATATATATATATATATATATATATATATATATATATATAGCCTTTATTTCACAGTAGCTTAACAGGAAATGGGGTCAGAGAGAGTAGTGAATGACATGCAGCAAAAGGCCCTGGGCCGTGATTCAATCTTGGGCCAGCTCTGTGGAGGTGATGTAGCTTCTGTACATGGGACGGCTGCTCATCCAGTTGATCCTATCAGCCCATTGTTGAACATTTTCTAGCTGCAATAGACCATTTTAGTCACTCTGTCTGAATGTGTCAGAGACATGTCTAAAGAGTATTTGCACTTTATTAAATTCTAACAGATCCCCACTGGACTGGAGGCAGGAGTCAGAAAGAAAGAAAAGGTGAAGGCTTTGGTAGTTTAAATGAATCCGTGGCACTGCTGTGACACATAACATGTCCCAGTGAATTTGTGTGTAAACACGCATGTGCAAATGTATTGTGCTTACAATGTGTCTTCACATGTGTGAGCCCATCACACACTCAGAGTAATGGAGAGTAGTTTTTTTCTATAATGCAGGAAAGTTGCAATATATTCCAA
Organism: Melanotaenia boesemani; assembly: GCF_017639745.1. Classification (NCBI taxonomy): domain Eukaryota; kingdom Metazoa; phylum Chordata; class Actinopteri; order Atheriniformes; family Melanotaeniidae; genus Melanotaenia; species Melanotaenia boesemani. The sequence continues at coordinate 20,377,570 of NC_055690.1, read as the reverse complement.
ATCATTTAAACTCAATTAAAAAGCCATAACAACCATGATAACCCTATGGAAACCTTTTATGTTTTTATTAGCTCAAGACATGCTACTCTGTATGTCAGTGCCTCCCTCAGCCGCCTTCAGCTAATAAACACAACCAGACAATAACACACCACGTCCGTCCTTTTGTCTCTTCACTGGCTTCTGGTCAAATTTAGGATAGTTTTCAAATTTGAATGTTTTTTTAAAGCTCTTAACAGACTAGCACCACCCTATTTATCTGCGCTTTTAACTATAAGTATTGCAGGGATTTAGGGTCATCCCACCAGCTTGTACTGAACGTACCCAGGTCTAGATATAAACAGTGGGGGGACCGAGCTTTCTCAGTTGCTGCTTCAAGGCTTTGGAATAAGCTGCCCCCTAATCTACATCTTATCTCTCAGATCTGGTACTTCTCAAGCCTAAACTTAAAACCTACTTATTTACAATTGTTTTTAATACCCTGTAATGTGGTGAAACTTTTACCTTATTTGATTCTGTTGTTCTGTAATGATTTCTTTTTACTACTCATTTATATTTCTGTATTTTTGTTGTAACTGCTTTTGTGTGGTCAGCTTTAATGATGTTTTATCTTTTGTAAAGCCCTTTGGTCACCTGGGGGTTGTTGGAAAGTGCTATTCAAATAAAGTATCATTATTATTAGAAAAGCTGAGACGCTTAAACCAATATATGTAGGTCAATTATGTAGGTTAAAAAAAATTAATCTGAACTGTAAATTGAATCCATAAAGGGAATTTGAAACTCTACCGTGCAAATAAAGTAAAATAAAATAAAATGAACATTTAAATATTTAAATGACAACCTAGCAATGTCTCTGTTGCTGTCTTTGTGATGTTTTCTGCAGCCTTTAGACAAAAGGCGTGTAGACAGCAGTCAGGGAGAGAATACCACTGTAAACTAAAGCAGGACAGCCTTTTTTCTACTTTTTTGTTTTCAAGAACTGTATTAACTATGTTATAATGAAGCAAGCCTACTTTCTGCTTTACCACTTCTCTTAAATGGCTTCATGCAACCACATATTAAGGCTTGCTTTAATGGTTTAAAATGCATTTTAATGACTCTACAATATAAATTTATTATGTTAGTGCCCAAATTGCACCCTCAATAACTGTTACATCTTCATGTACAGGAGTATCCATTTGACTGCACCTCCTCTCAGAAAACAGCAGGTCAGAACTGTGCATAGATGTGTGTGCGTAACCTGACAGAATAATACGCCTGGAAGAGTATGTCAGCATTTGGTGAAGCAAACAAAGGTATCTGTTTGTCACTGTGGTCCATAGTTTCCTGGTAAGGAGCTGCTGTGTATCTGATGTGATGTGCCATGTATGCTGTGTGTCACAGTCAAACAGCTGTTCCTGTATGAAGCCGCTGGGCACTTGTGTGTGCATGTTTGTGTTGTTGCACTGTATGTGTGTATATTGGGACAAACTGCCTTGCATCACTGTCACTCACAGCGACAGAGGAAGACACTGATGCCGTTTCACTCTGACACTTATCTGACTCCACTGTCCTTAGCTCTTACCCTGCTCCAGGCAGATATACTCATTCCTATGTGTCTTACAGTCATACCACATCAAACTGACACCCAAACTCTGGCCTAAAGCCCGTCCCTCTCTTCCATGATCATTGTTCAGCACTCTTATTCAGTTTAACCTGATTTTTTCCTGTCCTTTCCATAAAGTTCCAATTCTTTGATGAAGGATGTATATGGGGAAGGAAGAAGATTCATTGTGAGTCCTATTTTAGGTTTGTTGAAAGCTTATCAAACCTGAATTCACTCGCATTTAGTGTAGAATTGTTTTAGTCTTGTAGGTGTAAAAATGGAAATTAGACAGTGTTACGTGGTTAACAGAGGGAAAAATTTGTCAAGTATAAAGCACAAAAACTCATCTTTCAAAAATTGTCTGCATAAATATGCTCTAATCAGATTTTTAGGTTTGATCTTTTGTGCATTTGCAAATGAATTTTTCCAGGATCTTTTGATCGGTCCCACATACAGTACCAGCTTGGAAGGATTTCAGTTCTTTTGCTTATATACCTGTACTTGCATAAAAATGTGTAAAAGTGATGGCAAGCATTGCTGGACTAGATTCACCAAAACTGATCGAAGCCATAAATGGAATAATGTACTCATGATTGACTGCCATATTCATAAAAATAACACTTCATTGAAACCAAAAAGTTCTATTTTGTTGTCTCCAAAACGTTGCCGAATACAGTAGTCTTTTTTTCCATCAAATCCTACCATACAAACCACTGTTCAGTGTTTTACTGATGAAAGACTTAAGAACAGTAAGATTGCCAATCTGTGTTAGGAGGTCACACTGAGTTCCTTTGTGACTATTAAAACAACTTTTTCTTGGAATTTCAGTGGTCAGTGACTTCATGACTTCCACAAAAGTGTGGAAAAGACACAAATAAATTCTTGTTTTTTGAACACAAGGTGCCTACTCACATCTGATTTTCATCCCACTGATTTTGATTTCACCTTTAAATTAGCAGCTGTTCCTACAGATTCTTATACTTTTGCAGTGATAAATATGTTTTATTAGATTATTTCCCTCAATATATAAATGATATATAATTTTGTCCTTAGGGGTGGTAGGTTCTCTATCTCCACCTTTTCTGTAGGATTTGTTGAAAAATATAATCACATGTAAGGTAATGTTTGGGCGTAAATACAGAAAATTCAAGTTGATGAACTTTTTCATACAAAATAAATAAATAAATAAATAAAAGATATATATATATATATATATATATATATATATATATAGATATATATATATATATAGATATATATATATATATATAGATATATAGATATATATATATATATATAGATAGATAGATATATAGATATATATATATATATATAGATATATATATATATATATATATAGATATATATATATATATATATATATATATATAGATATATATATAGATATATATATATAGATATATATATATAGATATATATATAGATATATATATATATATATATAGATATAGATATATATATATATATAGAGAGAGAGAGAGAGAGAGAGAGAGAGAGAGAGAGAGAGAGAGAGAGAGAGAGAGAGAGAGAGCCTCACCTCCACATGAAATGGACTCCCTTGTGGATATTGTCAAGCACATGCTTGATGTTTTCCTAGATTTGATGGGTGCGTCATTTCATCTAGTTGTGCAGCAACACAATACATAAACAACACAAGCTTCTGTATAGCTTGCTTGGTCTACTGTATGATGAGTGTGTATTTATGGTATGAGTAATGTCATAAAATAATTTAATCAAAGACACAGATATTTTATGAAAGAGATCATTATATGTAATTTTTATTTTGAGTTTAACAGAGGCCCAGTTGTCTGCCCTCCCAGCTAACCTTCTGGCTGTTATTGAGTCACGCAAAGAGTTTGATGTCTACCTGGGGTGTGCAGAGCTGTAGAGAAATTTTCTTTATTTTTTGCTCTAGTTCTGTTACAAAAATACTGTCTCTGATGTTGTTATGCACTGAATTCATGGGGTTAGGTCATGGCATACACACAAATACAAATGTGCTCACACACAGTCAGCAGTCATGTTCTGCCAGCACTTCTTGTAATCCCTCTGACAAATTACAACGTCTACTCCTCCTCCTTTCTCCTCCTCCACCTCACTCACTCTACTCTCTCCTTCAAGCTGCAATTGGATTTGAATAAAGATGGCTTTTCCTTTTCTTCTCTATTCTTCTCTGCTTTGGCTAAAGAGGGATTTGCCTGGGGAGATTACACACAAACACAGATATGTGCACACTTACCAACTGCAGTGCAGAGACGCTGCATTTGAGGAAAGACATCTTTACTTACCAACAACCAATCCCACTCCAACCCCTCCTCACCCTGCCTGCACTATAGCGACCCGCTTCGTAGCCAGAGGTAAACCTCCCTTGCTTTTGCTGCCTTTCATTTCTTTGCTACATCTTCTCCTGCACAGCTTCTCCAATTCTTCAACTCTTTTCCATAACTTTCTGCTTTATTTCTTCCTTAGTCCACTTTCCACTTTCTTCTCTCTGCCCTCTCTACCTCTGGTGTTCACTCCCCCCCTCCTTCATCTCATTACTTTCCTCTGTGCTCTTGTTCAGGTTGAAGAGATGGCCTTACCACAATGTGATGTTAACTCTCAACCCCCTTCAGGGTTGACCTCTTGACACAGCACTGTGAACAGCTAAACTCGTGTAATGGTCATTGTGTACTTCAGCTCTATTTTATGTGTGCAGCTCTTTGTTAAGCTCTCATATGATGAAAGAGATCTCATCTGAGTGACAGTAACAGATAACTCAGCCATTTTGCATATTACAATCTACCATGCATAGTATTAGGCTATTAAGAGACAGTGAGAAAGGAAATGCATCTCTGGAGACTAATTTATGTGTGGGCATTTGTGTTGTAGTAGAAAGGGTTGGTGGTGCTGTGACTGAATAATTGAAGGGTGGAAGCAGCAGATGGTCTTTAACCCTGAACCCCAGACAAGACAACAATCAATATTTAAGCAGAAAAGAAATGATACACTACACACATGCACAAGCAGAGGTGCATGTTTACTGTGGATAAACTAAGAGACAGTGCATGGCTGTCAGTGTATGTGATGTATGGAGTTTGTTTTTCTTCACACCCAGGGAATTCACACTGTGTGTATATTGTAACAAGGGTTTAGACTTTTCCAAGATCATGGTTTGTTTTGTTTGTTTGTTTGTTTTGTTTTTTTTTTATTGTGTTTTTTATTGAGTGTGATTGTGGGTTTTTTCATAATTGTAGACAGAATTTAATATTTCACAGCTTCTATGCAAGTTCATCACGGTGTCTGTTTGTGCACAGAAAGAGGACACATGTGTTGAGTTGTACAGACAATTGCTAAGAACCAAGGAGTCTTCCATTTCTTCCTCCTTTCTCTCTCTCTCTCCCTCCATGGGCCACCAGTAGTGGTAATGGGGAGGGACCTGTCAGCTCACTTAATGCAGCTAATGTTTGCCTGTGCCTCGGGACACGAGCACAGAGACACACACAGTCCTGACACACACGGCGCACCGCTCTCTCTCTCTGTCACCACTCTGTCACATTCCCTCTCTTCTGCTTTCCTCCCCCTCCCTTCCTCCCTTTTTACCCTGCATTCCTCATCCTCTTCCAGCTTCTTCTCCCTCTCTGTACTGCTCTCTTAATATTCCTCAGGTTTTTATCCCAGCATGAATTTTGGTGGGCCATGTTTGTTACAACTGCCTTCACTTTCATCGTGTATCTTCTTTGTTATTCCAAATAGCCAATACATTTCAACAGCAAAGTGTGCACCTAAATAAAGAAGTTTGTTTTCTTTAACTTTCAACAAACTCCATAAAAAGACTAAAATGATAACTTAAATCGTTATCCTTTAAAAAAAAAAGAAAGTTGCTGATGAAGATACATTCAGTTGGAAATTAATATAAATTGGTAGAATGAGGGTGGATTTAACTTGAAATATAGCACTGTGTTCGGGGCTCTCATAAAGCTGGAGCTAAAGCTTGTCATTTATGGATGGGAGTGTAGAAAAGAAAAACGTCAGGTTTTAGCTACATTAAACTTAAAATTTCTCTTATTTATTTAAATTTATGTGAAATTTTTGTTTTCTTTCTGAATCACCATCCCTCCAAACACATAAAAAAAGAAAAAAGAAAAGGATATTCTGACATCAATGTTATGTGTTATCCTTGTAAATACCACTTAGGCACACACTAGAACTCAACATAAACAAATTGATGCAAGCGAAAAGCTTAAGAAACAACTACACAAATGGGTATAAGAGTTTAATAAAAACAAATTGCTCATAGTAACAAAAAATACATCTGTTTTCTTTCTTTTTCCCTTTCAAACTGGTTTCTGCCTCACTCCATTTACTCCTACCCTATGCTCTGTCGCTCTGATGAATATCAGCCAAGCAAATCAGAGATGCAGAGGAATCTCTCTCTCATTTCTCTCCCCCTTATCTCCACCCGAGCTGCCCCCTCTTTCTTTGCCTCTCCTTGATTTCCTCATCCACCTTCCTTTCCTCCCACTTTCCACATATGGACCTTATTCCCTCTCATTATGATGATTTGAGGTTCAGCTTCAGTTGCTGCCCCATTAAAAATCAAGCAACAAGCCTTGCCTTTTTCTATATATTGCAAGCAGCCTCATAAGATGGCCTCTGCTCTCCAAACTGCTTTACATTCTGCAATATTAAAATGTCCCTTGTCTGTGCAGCCGTTATGCCCTGATATATGTTAGACTTCTGTAATTCAGCATAGATAGTGGCATATGCACAGATATGTTGAATGACCTTGGCAGATGCCACATCTCGCCAAATAACACAATGCCAGTCCTCCCACTCTTACATGTTGATGTTGCATGGCTGCACAGGGATTGGAGAAGCTGGGAAAATGAAGAGGGGGGCTGTGCTGTAAAACCTAGATATGGGTAAGAGGTTGGAGGTATGCACAGGAGCTAGAAGATCGTCTCTTACTTTGCTAGCCTGCTTCTTTCTGCTTGGCTTGGTGTATATATATATATATATATGTATGCTTACACAGAGTTTTGCCACTGGTGGGTTTGATTTAAAACAAAACAGTACCATAACTATGAGCACAACTGAAAAGTCTTGTTGGGTTTTATATTAAACTGTCCTCTCAAATAGTACTTTTGAGGTACTAACATACTAAGAAAGAGAAACTGTTAAACAGTGTAAAACAGGGCTACTCAATTCGGTCCTACGAGGGCCGCAATCCAGCAGGTTTTCCATGTATTCCTGCACCAACACACCTGAGTCAAATTAGGTGGCTCTAACAGCCAATCAGGTTCTACACAATGACTCATTAATTTGACTCAGGTGTGTTGGTGCAGGGATACATGGAAAACCTGCTGGATTGCGGCCCTCGTAGGACCGAATTGAGTAGCCTTGGTGTAAAACATACTATGTAAAAATGATTGGTTAAACTTTTATGTCCCCAAATATTTTTTTAATGTTGTCTGTCTTTTGTAAGTGACAGATTTTTCCCTGAGTACAAATGAAAACTCTTGATCTGGGTTCGCTTTAGCCAGATTATCTTGGCTAAATAAAGACTAAACACTTTTGATTTATATATCCTGCATGTCCTTTCCTTTTATTAAAATTTCATGTTCTCATGATTTTTTCCTCTCACCTAAATAGATGTTAAAATTTTGCTTGGTGCGATCACTTTGAGATTGCATTAAAATAATGCACCTTGAATGTTTAATTGCATTCTGCCTAATATAAGCACCTGGTGTTTCATAGACTTATTATTTATGTTTATCTTTTTTTAACATGCATTATGATTCATATCATTATAACATGTATTCCCCACTATTCCCACCCAAACACTTATTTTCTATATTATAGCTAGTTTGTGCTATAAGACAAAGGTAAGGCAAGGCAGTTTATTTATTTGTATAGCACATTTCATGTACAGGACAATTCAAAGTGCTTTACATAAAACAAAGACATTACAGATATTTAGAATAGTAAAAGGCATCAACACATAATCAACACATAATCACAATAAAATAATAAATTACATTAAAATGATTAAAAGCAAGATAAGTTAAAAAGTTACCGTGCAGATTTCATGCATAGGCGCATGAGAAAAGAAATGTTTTTAACCTGGATTTAAAAGTGTCTACATTTGGTGAAAGTTTAATCTCCACTGGCAGTTTGTTCCATTTGTTTGCAGCATAACAGCTAAATGCTGCTTCTCCATGTTTAGTCTGGACTCTGGTCTGGACTAGTTGATCAGAGTCTTTGTATCTAAGAGCTCTGCTAGGTTTATATTCTCTGAACATATCACAGATGTATTCTGGGCCTAAACCATTCTGGGATTTGTAAACAAGCAGAAGGGTTTAAAATCTATTCTGTGACTGGAAGCCAGTGTACAGATTTCAAAACTGGTGTGATGTGTTCAGATCTCTTAGTCCTGGTTAAAACTCTAGCAGCAGCGTTTTGGATGAGCTGCAGATGTTTAATGCTCTTTTTAGGAACCATTACAGTGATCCAGTCTACTGGAGATGAATGCATGGATGAGTTTCTCTTGGTCTTTCTGGGAGACTAAACTTTTATTTCTGTTGATGTTTCTGAGCTGGTAAAAAGCTTCTTAGTGACAGCTTTGATGTGGCTGCTGAAAATCAGATCTGAGTCTATCAACACTCCCAGGTTACGAACTTGGTTGGTGATTTTAAGAGCCCGAGTCTCCAGGTGTTTGCCAATGCTGACCCTCTTCTCTTTTCAACCAAACAGAATAATTTCAGTTTTGTCTTCATTTAATTGTAGGAAATTCTCCCTCATCCAGTATCAAGGTATCATCAAGGTAGAGTTATATTGTGGCTCTGTAGCTTGTTACTATCTGCGGGGGTAAATGGGTCAATTACTAAATGCAACCATATTACAAAGAAACACAATGTTTATTGAACCATCTGTCCACAGTGGCAATGGATTGTTGTCCCGTTAGGCATGCTTATCTTCAAGAATAACACATTACCAAGCCAGGCGACCATGCTTATAAGACCACAAAACACACCTGACTAGCCATCCTGTGTGCATCTGCACATAGGTGTATTTTCACTGGGGACTGTGTCTTTGACTGTTTGTGTAACTCTACGCATGCTGAGTGTGGATTGTTTGTATGACAACAGGCAGAAGAATTCCCTGACAGGGGATTGTGAAGGAGGTAGAGACAAAAAAATATATATAAGCCCTCAGCTGGACTCCCAACTCTAGTCCAGCTCTACATTTTCTTCATTTACATCTTCTATGGGTTTTTCATTCCATCTTTTTTTTGTCTTCAGCCTTTTTTTTCTTCTTCCTTTGATTTAATCTCTGTTTCACTTCTTTTTGCGGCTTTTTTCTCTTTTTGTGCCTCCTCCCCCTTGCTCTGGCAATGACATTGGGCTAAAGTGGGACAGAGTGTAGGGGGGCAGTGAGGCAGAAGAGACAGAGAGACAGTTATGTGGCGAAGGAGGCAGAGAGAGCTGCAGCTCTGCTGTGATGACCACCCCCCATGCTTTCTTTCCTTTCCAAGAATGTACCTCAGGCACTCCTGGCCCCTCAGGCACCCCATAACGTCTGGGGGACCCGCTTTTAGCATGTCACCACTTCTCTGCTCCAATCTCCCACATCTGTCTCTGCAGCATTTTTGCTTCCCATCATCTCTCATTTTTCTCATGCTTTGGCTCCTCCTCCTCATCCTCTTTTGGGTTTCTGTCACTAAGAAGCCCAGCAACAGTGGCGAGGTGGCACAGGCGAATGAAGGGAGCCTCGGAAAGAATGCATAGCAGAATACCAGCCCCCCCCTCCTCCCTTGTTACACTCATCCGCTTGCCATGCAAGGTGCACTCATCCGCACTCGGGCCTTGCCCCCCAGTAACCCCTGCTCCCTGAGACTCAGTATATGTCACAGTGGCACTGCTTACATGCTGTGGGACTGTAGTACTCCCACTGTGGAAAACACAGCTTTACAAAGGGCAAGGCTTTATTGATTTGTGTGAGAGTTTATCGCAGATGTATCGGCATGCACTCTCCCCTTCCCAAGTATACAGAGGAAGCATTCTAGACAACGCTGCATGTGCGGACACCTGCAAGTATTCAGGACTGAAATGTTGATGATGCATCACACCAATGCAGCACTTTTGAATCAAGTTCAAAAGTGCTGCTTTGGGGGGAACTGTAATCACTGTTTTCTGCTTTCCATGTTACCTCTTTTATAATAGATAATGATTAAACACAACAGACCCATGTATGTGGGCAATCACGCACGTCGTTTTTGTGTCTTTCACAGCAGAACTATGGTCACGCTTTAGTTCACTTGGTGTGTGCATCGAGGTTTGTGTGTTTATAATGCATTAGAATATGTCCTGTTGCCTTCTCATGACTGGTGAGCATGTCTGTATCTATTATCTATGAGGCTGAATAATTAAAGACAAACGAGTCAGAAAGCACCACATGTTGACAGCTCTGAAGTCTGTGTTTGTGTGTCATTGTCAGTGACTGAATGGAATTACAGAGGAATATAGTTTTAGCCCTTTTTTTCCTTTGTATGTTGGTTGTGCGATTGCAGGTGCACTCAGACATACAGAAAATAATTTTAAGAGGAAAGATAACGACCTGAGGAAAAGATAATGGTTTTGTGTTGTTTTCCTTTTTAATTCCACTCGTGCAGACATACATCACTGCCTCCATCTTGCAATTTACATATTTATGTCCATCCTAATTACGGTTGCTTAAGTGTCTTAGATAAAGGCCTTCACTAGGACACAGAGAGAGAGGTCTGGGATAAAGGGCAGAGGGGCGTGGGTAGATGATAAAACAGATTTCCAATTCTGTTTCTTTTGGTTTGGTTGGTGCATATTTCTTCATTTCCTATATTTGTTTTTGCTTCTTCCTCATCTTTTTCCAGCTATCTGCTCCCAAGCATGAGTTGTTCAGAGAGGCCAAGGGGTGTGTGGGCGTATGGGGTGTCACATTCTAACAACAGATATAGAAAGAGAAACAGAGAGACAGCAGCAGGAAGAGAGACAGAGGTGCAGAGAAACCAAGGAAACAGATATAGATAGAGAGGGAAAGACAAAGAAAACGGGAGACCTTGTGGAGCTGGTGTTGGGGAGGGCAGCAGCTGGCATTTGACAGTGAGGCATGCCTTTTTAATGATTGCGTTAGTGCGCTGCATACCTCAGATCGCCACATCACACTAAACCTGGAAAACAGACAGATCCAAGCAGAAGAGGAGGATTAGAAGGTCAAAGGTTGGGGCTGAAAACATGGATCATGTTTTTAGAGATAAGAATATACTGACAATATCCATGTTTCTTATTCAGTTATACCTTCTCTGGTCACTGGATGTGCCCTGCACTCATAGAAAGCAATAGTCTATAAAATTCACACAACTATTCTTTATTAACCCTCTTTTATTATTTTGACATAACCCCTTTCTAGTCCTTTTGCAAATTTCAATCTCTTATTCAGTTAGAGAAAGTGGTAGTAATATGCCATCCTTGTGCTTCTTTTTATATCTGGTTTGTTCTCAGAAGCACTCCACCATTACAAGTTACTTTGAATGTGAATAGAGAGGAAATAGGAGCAAGCATCATTCATTTCATGTGAGAGAGAGAAAGCCAGGATGGGGGCTCAGATAGGGAGCGAGCCTATTGTCGCACGGTGTAGATTTCCTTTTGTCAAACACATGCCAATTCTTCAGACCCAACAGAGGAGAGGAGAATAGGAAAATGATAGCAGCAGAGAAACAGATGAAGTGAGAAAGGGCGGGCTGGAAGGCGGGAGAGGAAGAGAGGGGAGGGGTGCAGTATTGATTTGACACTCGGGGAATCACGCCACAGCTCTGTTCATTTTCATTCATCTGCCCTTGTAATGGGTGTGTTAATGTGGCAGGTAGGGGAAGAGGGCAGGAGGGGGATTTAGGAGGATGAGAGCGTTTTATTAGAATCCAATCTCTATTATTCTTCACCCCTGCTGCATGCATGCCCTGACACACATGCATTTTATGCTCACTGCATGCTTTAGACTTACACATGTACAATCAGAGAAATACACTAAAACCTCTAATTGGAAGTGAAGGTGTATTTATAATGTCAAATATTCTATATTCCTTGCTCTATCTGCATCCATTTTTACTTCATTATAACATCTGGACTACTTAAATGTGGCAATGATATTTAAAGTTTAAGCTTATCAGGACTGCTTGCAAGATTGCTCCACCTAATGCCTGGTTAACAGTTGGAATAATCATTCAGACGTTTTGGCTGTTTTTATTTTAGGAAAAACAAATCAAACAACCAAACATGTTTTTATCACTCACCAAAACATGCACCTTAGTTACTAGACATAAAACTTCTGTCACTAGCAGGGTTTTAACTGACTACTGATAGGCTTGGCTGTATCAGTGGGCCATATGCCACATTATTATTTCATTAATCTGCCACAGGATCCACCATTGCTAACATTATCCAAGAAAAAAGTGCTATCTCTCACACTGCAGAGACCTAAATGTTGAAACTTTACACAAGAAGCCTTTCCTATTTTAGGCCTCAGCATTAGAGCTGTCCATGGTACTACTTCAGTTCTCATCTAAATGTGGTGTTAATCTGCTGCATTTCTTGAAGATTTTTTCTACAACGTGCTACTTATTTTGCTCTGATTTGTGCATTTTCTATCTTGAGTAGTGTGCAGTTGTGATGTATAATAGCATTTAGTGATACCAGTAACCATTACCCATAATTTAAAGATTTTCAAACACCTTGACTTCAAGCCAAAGTTGTACAAATATTATTTGTTACAGTTCACAGGGTGCTGGGAATGGATATGTCTTGCTTAATAAAGTATAATATTTTTGATAGGTATTTGAAGAATCATTTCAAAGACAACTATAGCTTTAGCTTTTATATGGTTTACCTTCCTTTAATGCTACATTTAAGCTAATTTAAATATGTGTGTCTGCTCATAAAAATTTCAGCAGCAAACAAAGGGAAAAAAGAACCTTCTCCAAACAGTTTCTTTGGGTGTGTTATAAAAATAAAAAAAAGGAACTTAAACAAGAACCCACTGGACTATTTTGACTCTTATGGTTTAAATATGTTTCTGAGCAGCTTAATGTTGTAAAGTTGTAATGTTGTAAACACAGTTTTAGTGCAATTTCTTTTGACACAGAGAACATATATATAAAGGCATGCATCTTTTAAAGTCAAGATAAAAATATGTGCTAATTTACACTTTGTGAGTGAGAATGTTTTATCAGTTTAGGTAGTGTTATAATAATAGTGGGTGGATGGAGATACAGTGAATGGACGGTCCAGAACAGAGAAAAGTAGAAGAGGAGACACAAGTGAAAAGGTAAATCAGGAGGAGGAGAATAAATAAGGCATGTGTAGGTGTGCTCCACTGTCTGCTCATTGCTGTGGCATCCTGTAGTGAGGATGCACACACTTCCTCACAGTTTGTTGAGTGTACTCTGCAAATGTGGATTGTTAGACAGTGGGAGTCAAAATGTGTAGCTTCTGAGACAGATTGTGAGTGTGTGTGTATATGTGCACATGCATTTGTAAAAAGCCAATTTATGCAACTGCTGGCCTGTATTGTAAAAAACATGTGGTCCATTTAGCCTTACACTCTGAAAGGCAAACCCTGACAATAATGCGCATGGAAATCTCTAGCATGTGTTTTTGATGATAATCGCAAAGAGAAAAATAACATAACACGATGCACTGAACGTTGTGGTGAGCTCTTCTGTGGCCTATAACCCAGGCCTGTGAATCAATTACAGATCCATTCAGGAGTCCTCTCCTCTGATCTACATCGCCATCATTTAAATGGCTGATTCTTTTTTCTTTTTTTTTTTCTACCTCTAATGAAGGGTACTCTGTCGCAAACACACAGACACACGCGCACGCAAAGCACACAGGAAATGCACACTTGCTCATGCCGCCGTGTGCCATCGCAGCGCCCCCTACCCAGCTGTTGTCACGTGAATGCCCGGGCCCTAGCAACAGCGAGCAAGAGAGCGAACAAAAAAGAGAAATCCTGGCGAGAGCAAGGGAGAGGGGAATGGGTAAAGAGAAAGAGATGGGAGGGAGGGGGGAGCCGTGGAGCATTAATAAGTGATGAGTCCAACAGTGTGAATTGCTGTTAGTTAGCATTGCTGCAGCGCCGCTTTCATTTGCATGGCAGCAAGAACAAACGCCTTTACTTACGCCATTTGCTCTTCTGTTCTCTTCCTCTCCAATGACTTCTTTTTTTTGTTTGTTTTTGTTCTCTGTTTAATCTATTTTAGTTTTTTCCATATTTCCGTTATCTAGTCAACAGCTCAAAATATGTAGATCTTTTCTTGGTTACTTTCTTTGCTGTCTGATGCATTTGTCTTCTCCTTCCAGCATCCCTTGTGGCTACATCTTTCCTAGTAACATTATTATTTTTTTCCTCTTTATGAACTCTCATGTTGCTTTAACATCCCCTATTTGACATTAATTTCTTGAAAATAGCAGCCGTACACATCTGAGACGTATTTAGCTGCTCCTTTCCTACAATTCTTCGTTCTCTCCATCTCCTCTTTCCTTCCTCTCCAGCTGAAGAGGGATGTCCTCTCTCTGGGGGAACTTTGTGGAAGACGAGTGATGCTCCAGGGCTCACTAATCCTTTTTCACTGAGTCTCTCCCTCCTTTCCTGCCTGTCTGTCTCGTTATTTGCATGTATGTGTCTGTGGAATTCCAGCTTACATGCACATACACTCACACAGAGATTCAGCAGCAGCTTCTGCACTTGGCTTGACTTCCTGCCTTAGGCTGATCAGCTGAAATGATTCCATTACTTACAAACCCCCCTGAAAGAGAAGGTAGAGGAGCACAGACTAACTGGGAAAAGAGACAGAAAGAGGTAGAGGCAGAGGGGAGACTGGAGTGGGAGAAACTGGGAATGGAGGATAGATGTCATGCAGATAGAGGGAAAAAATCTAAAGAAAGGGAGAAAAAGGTCGGGAAATAAGGAGGAAGTGAGGGGATGTAAGCCTCCCATGGGTGTAGGATAGAGCTCAAATTCTCATCCAGCCTCCTACAGCTAAAAAAAAATAAATAAAAAATAAATAAATAAAATAAAAACAGACACAGAAACACATACAAACACACACTCAACAACAACAAACTCCTGGAGGCGTAGGCAGACTAGACGAGAATTGATCTCCTCTCCCACGAGGAGAAGCTTGCAAGAGAAGAGATAGAGAAAGACGTAGAATTGTTTTTACTCGTGTATGGCTCTCAGGCCTGTAGGCCCCTCATCACTCTCACTCCCTCCTCTGTCACTCCCAACGGCATGTTTCTCTTTATCTCCCTATCTCTCCCTCCATCAATCTCCATCTGCTGTCCTCCTCCCTGTAGGGCCAGACCCTTCCTCAACACTACTGCTTCTCTCCATTGCTGTCTGCACCCTCTCCTCTGTTTTAGGTGTGTCTCATCTCCTTAGACAGCAGGAGGGCAGGCAATGACCACATATTAAATATCAGTCAAGAAAAAAAAGGAGGAGACTAGAAAGTGGAAGTCAAGGATAAAGAGAACATGCAACATTTTAAATAAAAACTTGTCTTCATCTGCCATTTTTGATGACATTGTCTTTGTTGTAGTTGGATATTCTTTTATTTCAAAGGTAAATTGTGCTTCTTAGACATCTGTCATTTGATGTGTATATGGTTTATGGTGATGCCCTTCCTGCTAATTAAAGTAATGTTTGCAAAGTGGAAAGACTGTAAAGGAAAACAGAATTTAATTTAAAAAAGGTAAATATATTATTTGTAATTATATTTTAAATAAATGGAAAATGAGATTATAGTTCATGATTTGACTAAGATAATTTCTTTAAGATATGAACAATGTAAAACCAAAGACACAATTTAGCACACTTCTGTGGGACTGATTTGAGTACAGAGTATAGAATATGTATATTGATTGATTATTCATGAAAAAAGAATGCAGGTTAATTGAGGAGGGACTCATTGATTATCTATATTAGCAGTATGAACGAGCATGGCAAGGACAAAATATGTAAAAAGAATGTTAATGACAGGAATGATGAAGTAATTTTACTTAGTTTCCATTAATGTCCTTTTGCACCACTTTTTTTTTTGTCTCCATTCTTAATAGTTTCAGAATTTCTTACTCTATCACACCCCCCATCACCCCCTTCTGGTGTGTCTTTCTTGCTATTGGCATGTTGTGACAGGGTGTAGCAGTGTGTTTTACAGGGTTCCACTCACCAAGTGCATATTATCCTGTAAGGCTTAATACCCAGGTTGGAACAAAAGGGCAGGCTTTGAAATTATAGCTTACGTCGCTTAGCACTCAGCACAATCTGACTCACATGAAAACACATGTGTGTGAACTTTATGCATGCAAATATGCTGGCTGAAATTCGCATATGTGCCTGTATATGAGAAAATACCATGTAATGACCCAGTTACACAAATACACATTGTAATGCTTTTTATATGCTCATTTAAATGTTTGTAAACATTATTTACTACTAATTCCATTGTTAGTGTCAGATCAAATTAAATGAACCAATAACTTGTAGTTTCTCAGTCATTATTAATATGATTTTTTTGTGGTAGGATTCCTGGTTGATTAAAGAAACGAATGCAAAATGCCATGTTTGGGTCTATAATTCGTATGCACAATGAATGTTCTTACATTTTGCGAGATTGACATTCACCACAGATAGTAACACACAATCTGTAACAACCCAACTTTTCTATACAGTATGTGTGGAAAACTTGTGTTAGTAGGTGAATGTGTAAAGCAAAAAGAGCTAATTCTAGTCAAAAAGGGCCACATGTAAGATGAAGTGAAAGTTAATTTAATATGCAAGCCCATCAAAAAGATTTGTTCGTCTCTTCATTTTTTCTTTTAATTGCAAGCACAATAGAGATGAAAAAATAAACTGCATTTGTATATGTGGGAAATGAACCCTCTATTATTCATCAAATCAAACCTTGGTATTCTTAGCGTTTGTATTCTTTTCTTTTTTGGCAGGAGAGTAGGTGAGTTTTCAGTGTTTTAATAAATCTTTTGAACAAACCTATGCTGCTATCAAACACATTATTTCTGGCTTGCAAGCATGATGACTAATATTTCATGCAAGGGACAAGTTCTTATAGTATGTATATTAAACATATTTTCCCAATAATTTTGTTAATCGAAACAAGAATAAGCAAAAGGAACCAAGAATTTACCAGATTTAGATAAAAAGTTACAATCTAAGGATAAAATCAAACTCAGACCTAATTGTATCTTTGATAATGAAGTGTTCTAATCACATTAGCTCCTTTTTTTGCTGTGCTGGGACAAGATGCTAACCCTTTGCTTAGGGCTGCGTGTGTGTGCATGAGTTTGTGGCATACATACTGTATTTCCAGTATTCAACTATTCAGTGTTCCTATGTTTTACTTGAGCTTTTTTATGTCAACACTGAGGAGACACTAAAATATTGTGTACAGCAAACAAAGCTAGCATGTTTATACACTCACATATACACTGAGAAACATTAACATAACCAAACAATCTGCAGTCTACTAGATTGCAGATTGTTTGGTTATGTTACAATCTCTGAAGTGCGCACTGTCTAAAATAACCTTTTGGGACCACAGAATACAAAATGACTCAGACAAGCAGAAAGAATCAAACAATGAAATACACTCATCTTTCACTTCTCCCTCATATACACATATGTACACAAACTGTGCTCACTATTGACATGAAGATAAATCAGAGGCAAACCAAGGAGCCACTGATGTGAAATAAAAATTACACTAATCTGCCGTTGCCATAACACACTCAGACACATCAATTATTAACACCTAGAATAACTCCCTTTTTCCTCTTTCTTCTCATCTGTCTTTCTCTATTGTGCATATCTCACTGGATGGATGGGTCAGAGTCTGTTAAAAGCTCCCATGTGTTTGCCTAAGTGCTGTGGTGGGGCCTTTCAGACATGTTTAATCCAGCCCTGCTGCTTTTTTTTCTTTGGAAATCTGTGATTTTTCTTGCAAAATGTGCTTAAGTTTTATCAAGAGAGCCATTTGATGGCAGGGCAGGTTTTCATCGTAGTTCAGTAGCACAAATCTGAATTACATTTAGCTTAATTAACTGTATTTTTTTTTTTTTTACTTGGTTTCCTTTTTTTCAGAGACTGTAAACATATGGAAATTACAAAAACAGAAGATCTAGTTGATCAATAGTAGGAAGGAGACTAGTCTTAATTTTAACCTTCAAAAGAAATGGAAAGAGTCTGGCATCATTTTCTGCAACAGGAGACCAGCTCAGTGTAAAGATGCAAATTTGAAGTCGAATGCAACTAACCTATCTTTCCTCCTCCACCTTTTCCCTTTCTGTTGTCCTCCCCAGGTAATCGTTTCTTCCTGACCTCATTTGGGGCTCTGTATATCTCAGAAGTACAGAAGGAAGATGCTCTTTCCACCTACCGCTGCATCACAAAGCACAAATACAGTGGGGAGACTCGCCAGAGCAATGGAGCCAGGCTCTCTGTTATGGGTATGCAACAAGCTGTTGTTTTCTTTTATAGGAAGATTTTTTTATTTTAGTTTTCAGGATCTAAAAATCAGCTGATAATCTGAAGATTTTATAAAAAAAACAAATAAACAACACATTTCTTTGAACACCTCCAGACCCTACGGAGTCCGCCCCGTCAGTCCTGGACAGTTTCCAGTCCGGTGAGGTACAGGTAGGGTACAGTGTGGAGCTGCCCTGCATTGCCTCTGGATATCCAAATCCTACTATCCGATGGTTGAAGGATGGTCGACCATTACCAGCAGATTCCCGATGGACACGGCGCATATCTGGCCTCACCATTTCCGACTTAAGACTTGAAGACAGTGGCAACTATATCTGCGAGGTCACCAACAGCTTTGGCTCCAGAGAGGAGACCGGTCACCTCAATGTTATAGGTGAGCAAAGAGCACTCTCTCTGTCTCTCCTCTACTTTTCCTCAACTCCTCAAAAACACTGCTCCAGACTGGCAACTACAAAGTGAAGGAGTGAGACAGATGAAAGTAATGAACACACATAAATATATCAAGCCTTGTTAACTGTACCATTTATTCATAGCCATCCTTGTCTGGTTCTAGCTAGAGTTTAACCTCCAAGAATGGCCTCCTCTCCTCCATGCTCTCAAACCTTGCAAGAACAACCTTTATGATAACAGAAAGAAACAGTGGTCATGCAGACCTGTCATGCCGTTTGCGCTGGACCTAGGAAACTGCATCTTATTAAGTCATAATGTTATGTGTGTTAATAGAAGGAGGTGGCACACATAGAGAAGATGGCACACTTGTGAGTAATATTAGGGGGGTGCGTGTGGAGGAGGCAGGGACAACTGATGGAATTCAAGTGTGTTTTGGAAGAAGAGTAAGGCTAGGGGACGCTGGACAGAATGGCCACAGGGCACATCACTGTGCAACCCACAAACGTCCAATGACAGGGCATGCAAGGTGGGACACACACATACTGTACATGTACTCATGGCCCATGAAGAAAGCCTTATCCTCGCACATGCATTATTGCACACACACACACATACACACTCACACACACGCACTCATTCTCACACACATTCAGCAGCCTACAGCCCTTAACACCAGCTGCTTTATTGCTCACTGACATTTTCTCCCCTTTCTGTCTTTATGTCTCAGTTTTCCTGACTGCTTTGCACACACACTCAATCATACATTCGCACAGATGCTATAACGGCAGAACTGAGATACAGACACAATCCAACCACACCAAATCATGATTTATGTTGCTCAGTGGTAATTTATTTGATTTAGAAATTAAGAAAAATGGCCATCCAGTGCATTGGATTCACCAACTTGTCTACCTTTAGTATTTTGTTATCAGTTTGCCTGCATATGGGAATGTCTTTGATTTTTTAACTTTTCTCTACCTGTTCTTCCCTTCTCTAGAACCATTGCGGGTCACTTTGTCTCCCAAGAACCTGAAGACAGGGATCAGCAGCACAGTCATACTCTCTTGTGCCGTGCAAGGTTCCCCCCACTTCACTGTGTCCTGGTACCGTAACACAGAACCTGTCCTGCCTGATCAGCACTTTTCCATCCAGGGGGCTCACAATGAGACACTGTTCATTTCTGCTGCACAGAAGAGACACTCGGGAGCTTATCAGTGCTTTGCCACGAGAAAGGGCCAAACTGCCCAGGACTTCTCCATCATACTGCTAGAAGGTGAAGGTTGAAAGAAAATATTACCACGGTGTTGTGTGTATATGAAACCAGGTCTGCTGTGCTATGTTATTCTGTCCCATTTGGTTAAGAGTTTGTTTTTATGCTAAATGAAACAATAATTCCACATGGTTTACAGAACATATGTGGAAGAAGAAGGCTGGACAGCAGGCTGTTACCCTTCTGCTTCATATGTGAAATTGTGTTTCACTCACTTGGAAATCTGCTCCGTTGTGGAACAAAAAAAGCAGAAAAAAATAATAAATAATAACAAAATATACAAACAAACAAATAAACAAAAAAACTGTTAAGAGGAGAAAAATGCTGAATAAACACCTTTATTCAACAACTAATAGTAACTTGCATATTTGTAAAATTGTACATTTCAGTCTGCACTTTGAAGTACAACATTGTTTATGTAGAGAATAATGACTACTACTTTTACCCTCTGGTTTTAATAGTAGTTTTGTCTTCTTGGTTTTTCCCATCTGTGTTGGAAATACCTTTAGTGAAAATGTGTAAAGCTGTACAGCTTAAAACCTGTACCAAAGGGAAGTAGTCTCTCACTGAAGTCACTGCTCCTTAACTGGAGTGCATCATTTGTAGCTCAGGTTTTCCTTCCTGTTCTTCTTGCGATATATTAAAAAATACTTTGATAATGCTTGCCAAGTTGCTATTTGGCACACCTTAAACCAAATATGAGCAGCAGCATTGTTCTTTGCCACTTTTGACCTGTCAGCCAACCAAACAGACTCAGTCTTTTGAGACAGGAGCCTTAAAGATACAAACTACGATGAAGCATTTCAGGCAGAGGTTGACAAGATGTGCCACAGCAATGTACAGCATTAGAGTCATAATGTCTTATTATAGCATTAGCACGTCTAAACCTCTTATAGTTGAAGTATTATAAAAATTAGGAACATTTGCTGATTTGAATTATTCTTTGTTTCTCACTTTACTCCTCTCATCTCATCTTTTGTGATTGCTTCTCAGATGGAACACCCCGTATCGTTGCCTCCTTTAGTGAAAGAGTGGTGCTTCCGGGTGAACCGTTTTCCCTAATGTGTGCTGCCAAAGGCGCCCCACCACCCACCATCACCTGGACCCTGGACGACGAGCCTGTGGCCCGGGATCTGTCACGTGTCAGAACTAGCCAGTACACGCTTTCTGACGGGAGCACTGTGAGCCATGTCAATGTCAGCAGCCCACAGATTCGTGATGGAGGAGTGTATCGGTGCGCCGCACGAAACTCGGCCGGTAGTGCCGAGTACCAAGCGCGCATAAACGTAAGAGGTGCCTGTCTACTTTTCAATATCAGTCATACAGAGGTTTCTCACAGCCTGACCCCTTCCCCACCCTGACCAATACCCTCCTATGGCTCTATTTCTATCTGTGTGTGCTTTACTCTCATCTGTTTCCTTTTACTTTCTCCCTTATTTCATTTTCTTTTTTTCTTTTTCTGTTTTGTCTGTTCAGCTTCACACCTACATGTTGTCTGTCTGCAGAAGTTTGTGTCTTGTTTCTCTGGGAGCCCATATATGTTGTCTGGCTTCTTTCTCTTTCTAAACTGTCTTCTCCAATTTACCACTCTTTTTGTGCCATCTTAAGTAGTTGTGCACATGTGCTAGTGTGAATTACACATATTTAACAAGACACAAAAAGAAACAAATATTTTAACTCTACCCATATAAATGTTACACTAATGTGCAGGCAGGGAGATATTCAAAAAGGGAGACTCTACTGTAGCCCAACACACTGAGAGGAAAAGCAGCCAAAGGAGAAACAAGTGAGATGAAGTTTATGTGAGCCAAAGGAACGTAAGATGAGAGAGAAACAGATGGTCACAGATGATGGAAGAATAGATGAAATAAGAGAACGAATGGAGATGAGAAGACTGCATGTGTCTGTGGAAGGACTGATTGTAAACTCTGGTGACATAACTGGTGATGTCACTGTCGTCTGAGATGACAAGGATGGAGAGTGACACAGAGGGACAGGGCTTTATCACCAAGTCCATGCCTTTCTCTTTCTCTCTCTCGTTTTCTCCCCGTCTCTCGACTCTGTCCTGGTGTAGTTGTGACATGCGAGTCTGCTCTAAGCAGACATGCCAGAATGATCATTGGAGTGAAAAGGAGACGCACTGCCAGAGTTTCAGCCCTGCATGCAACACAAACTGTCACAAATACTGCAAACACACACTAAGAGACACACATATTCATAAGCACACATAATAAAAAAAAAACAACAACAGCAAAAAAAAGCAGTGGCGTGCTTACCCACTCCCAGAAATATGATGCATTCAACATATCTCATTCACTGAGGGACCACCAGCAGGTACACAGAGCCACACAGATGTAGTTGAACACACATGTTTATACTGTGTCTGCTTTTGTTTGTGTCAGCACATGTGTGCGGCGGTGCTACTGAATAATGCATCTTTGACTCGTCAAAGCTGTGACTTCAAAGATCAGCTCACAATGAGAAAGGGAGAGAAAGAGACCAAAAGAATTGGGGGTAGGACCGCTGAAGGAAGAAACAAAAACAAAGATATGAGATTAACAATGGTGAGAAGGTCAGGGAAGAGGTGACAGATGAATGGGTGATGGCCCCCAGTGTCTTCCAATTATAATGAACACTTTTTATGTCTGCCTATCCACAACCTTTATTCACCACCAGTCATACACTGCAAAAATACACAAAAAAGTTATATTTTCATTAATTTTTAAGGACAATGAGCAGAAGAGTATTTGCTTTTAAAACACGTGAGCACAAATAATCACTGGTGAAGTTGTTAAAACCTGTTTTTATGCCAAGTTATGAAATGCTTGAATGAAAACATTTTGTAATTGTTGGTCTTGCATCTAAATGAACTACCCTCAAATAAACTTAAAGCCTGTATATGAAGCACAAAACGAAGTCAAGTGCTTTGTTGTTGTTGTTGTTGTGTTGTTTTTTTTTTGTTTGTTTGTTTGTTTGTTTTTTCACTCCCACTCACTTTCCCTCTCTGCTGCTCTCTTTTTGTAGACTTGTCCTGCAGTCAGTCACATTTCTGGTTTGTTAAATGTCAGTAACACTACAAGAAGTCTAATCCTAATGTCTAAAATAAGTATCCGGATTCTGACAATTTGTGCTGTACAGTGAAAACTAGCAAAATCCATAAAATTATCATACAATTTATGCTGTATCCAAAGTTGACATTTTTCAGAACATAACTTGGCACAAAAATAAGTCCATATTTCTCTCTTTTTTAATAATGCTAATTGGTGTTTCACTATATTATATATCCTTGGAAAGCCTGATTAGTTACTTTTACAATAAAGTTTTTATTGTAATTATCATGATTCTGTGGAATTGGGGATTAGTTCCCAGATTCACATCATATGGGATCCCCACTGGCTCCAGAATCTTATTCCAAAATTCTTACACACCCAAGAAGTATTCTGTGTTGCTGTTACTATCTGCTGTAAAGCCTGACAGTGCACACCTCACTGGACAAGGAGAGCCTCTTCACACGAATTGTGCCCTGTGTGTTTGCAGCATAGCCTGGTTGTCTCTGTAACACTGGATTTTGATATAGTTGTTATGGACTCTGTCATACTCCAGAACCAACAGACAAAACTTACAAAAGTAGCAGAGCATGATTTCTTGGATCAAAAGAGGATGTCATCCTGACAAATTCAACCCCATGGATTATTTGCTCATGTAGACCAAAGTGACCTCTTGAGTTAATATGCTATCTCCAGATGTGAGAGCAAGTAGACACATTTTTTTTCCCTAACTCTAACCAAGTGATGTTATTGCCTAAACCCTAAGCAAGAAAAGACAAAAGTATTAGTACCATGTTGCTGTGTTATTGACTGAATATAACTCAGAAGAAAAAATCATTTGTCTTTAAGATGCATCCCACTGTTATACAGAAATAAATGAAAACCCTGCTCATAACCACACCATCCAACCAAACATGTCTCTTTATGAGAATATTGTACTTTGCTAAAAGGACTTAAGCTTGGTCTTTGCTCTGATCTGGAATGCTCGAATGGGATAGATTTCCCTCCTACCTCTTACAGAGGAGTCACTTTACATAGTGCCATCATGGGTTGTATTTAGAGTTTTAGACAAAGACCTTTATAGTCATTTTAATCACAGTATTTGTAGACTCAAGTGTAGGTATGGATGAGGGGCGCAGTTGTAAAATTTTGTCCTACCGTTTATTCTAACCAGCAAATAATTACCTTTGAGAAACACATTTGTGATAGAGTGAAGAAAATATTTAAGAATTATTCCTCTACAAACTAGCAATGAAAGTAAACCACTGTGGGCCCCTGAGCAAGGCCCCTTAACTTAACGTGCTCTACCCTCTATTTCTCCCTACACGTCTATATACTTCTTTCCACTTCTGTCTACTCCCCCATCCCCTACTTCCTTCCCTATCAACCTACCCCTTTATTCCTAAATTTCCATGACCTGATTCTGGCACCATCAACTAACAATCTTTTTTCCCCCATCTTTTTTCTTCTTCTGATCACATCTCTCTGTCTTTCTCTCCATTTCTCTCCTCTTGTCTCTCTTTTTACCAATCAGGTCCCCCAAGAATTCGGCCCATGAAGAATATCACTGCAGTGGCAGGAAGAAACACTTTCATAAACTGCCGTGTGATTGGGTATCCATACTACTCGATTAACTGGTACAAGGAGGGACTGCTGCTGCCTGACAACCATCGACAGGTAAAATCTTTTTTTTTCTTCCCAAAATACGACACAGATAGCTTGAATATATATCATATATGGATTATATAAAAAAGACCATGTTCTGAAGGATGTTGTAACTTAATGTACAGATAGATCAGACATGTAGTGATGACCAATAAGTTCAACAGCCTTGTTGAGATATTTTTTCTTGTTTTATATGTTGCATTACTGTCTTTTGCTTTAATTAAATTAATCACTGCAACAGATTTTTTTTTGTTTGTTTATTTATTTATTTATTTATTTATTTTTTGCTGGACTTAAGGAAAAATAGTTTCAAAGGGATTATGTTAAATGTTAAAAGTAAATCAAGAGAACTCTATGTCCCCTCATTTTCAGTCCTTTTTTTGTTTGTTTGTTTTTTAGCTTAACATCCAGTCATTTAAATTTGAAGCTGTGTGTATTGTATATCTCAAAAGGATTTATCATATTTGAATAATCCACCAATGTTTTGTCCAGGTGGTATTTGAGAATGGGACTTTAAAACTCAGCGATGTTCAGAAGGGGATGGATGAGGGGGCCTATGTCTGCAGCGTGCTGATCCAACCACAGCTGTTCATCACGCAGACTGTTTATGTCACTGTCAAAGGTCAGTTGCAGAGTTAACATTTCTGAAACCAATAAAAGTCAGGCAGGTTTTTACTTATGGCTAGGTGTTATTTTACAGACATGATGTGTTTAAAATGTATACTGTGTCTGTGTGCAATTGGGTTTCACACAGTTGGTGTTTGAAAGAGATGCTACAACTGGGCACATCTTCAGTGAATGCCCTAGAACCAGTGGGAATTTTGCATCTTTCAACATATCTTCTCACCCAGGTGACCCAGCTGTGTTTGAGTTTTTGGGTCCAGATGGTGATGTGTTACTTCTGAGTCCATAGCTTATGGCTCTGCTCTTTTTTGAGTTACAGCCAACCTTAGAGTGTCAGTGTCACAGTGATTGCTTCATTAATTGTGTTTTTTGCAGACATTTTGCATGTGGATGGTGAAGGTTTTCTAGTTTACTTCTGGTGGAATGGAATCAATTATTTTCCATGTTTGATGGGCTACTTTCTGTGGGACTTTGTCATGAAATTGGCATTAGAGTCAGTTTTGCAAAGGCTAATGTTGACTATTCAATGCGTTGGATTTTATCTAGGGATGTTCTGAACCATTTTTTTTCTGTCTGATATGATTATGATACCTGAGGTTTTCTTCACTTTTCTTTATTACATTATTACTTTAGTTATAATAACAAATTTAATATCTCATAAAGTCTAGACCTTAAAAAAAGTTCTTATTTGTGCCCCGCTTTTCCTGACCAGTGCACCTGCCTGGACCCCCAGCAAAACCTTTCTAGACCCGCCCCTGCATAGCTGAAGTATAAATCCTTTCTACCACATGTCAACTACTTTTGTTAGAGAAGAGTCCTGCTATGATTTATATCATGTTTATAACTTCTCTCTTTACATTCATGGCCCATGCTTTTTTTTTTTTTTTTTTTTTTTTTTTTTTGGACACTCACTAGATATCTGAACCTGATCTATCTTTGTGGATGTGTGCATGGTTCTCTGATGACTAGTAGATTTTACAGCTGTGTCACTAGCAAACATTATTAATAAGGAAAAGTTATATGAAATAAAGGATAACAATATCTAATTGAAATAGGCTGTTGTTATCAACATTTGTCATTCTTTACACAATAGTAACATGGATCTGATTGACACGAGACTGATAAATCTTTGCTATTGCTAGTACATCCAATTACAATGCTTTGGGGTAAATATAAGATGAACCACAAACTGCTTCCTCCTTCTCAGATGAACGATAAACAAGCAGAACAAGAAAGACAGTGCTAGCAACAGAAAACCGATCAGCTGATCACTGACAGCCAGTCACAGAATAGGAGAGGGAGAAAGAATAAAAACTGAGGAGAAGACATATTAGTACAGAACTGCGGTTAACATTTTTATTCCTTTTTTTCTTTAAATGAAGGAGTGAGAGTGTTGAACTGTCTCACAGGGAAAATTCTGGGGGATGAGGGACCATTAATTTCATTAAAAAATTTAACACAATTAATTACATAAATTAGTTACCACCGTTAACACGTTATTTTTGACAGCGTTAATACTCATTTGTATTATTCATGTTTTATTAACACATGAAAACCATGATTGCCACAGAACTTTTTAAATTATTGAGTAAATAAACTCGGATCAAAGAATTTCTATTAAAAACTATCTTGAAATTAGACTTACAGTGAATGTTTTCCACAATGGACAGGGGCTGCTAATCAATAAATTCTAAAATGTCTGTCATTGCGGTGGCTTTCTGGCATTCTTCTGCAAATTCCTCATGTTTGTTGTATTAAATTTGGCTGCATTCATGCCGCCTCTGGAAACTTCAGCCCTGCATATTAGACATGTAACTGTTTTGCTGGAGGAATTTTTTAATGAGTAATGTCGCCAAATTGCTATCATACTGCTAATGCTAACTGTTAGCACAACAGTTACTCACATGCAGCTGCTTCTCCGCCTACCAACTCAAAATAACGGTCATGCAAGGTTGCATAACTTCCTGTGTCTGTGCATGCTTGTGTTGGGCAGAAACAAAATTATGATTCCTTTTCGCCACCACTCCCCTTACTTTTCACAGGATTGGCGAGTATTTCTGATGCTAGTATCGGTATTGGCCCTCTATTTTTTATCAGGTGGTATTACCAACCCCAACCATCCTGTTTCTTTCTATTATGTCAGTTCAGCAATTTCCTCTGTCTTCTGTTTTGTACTCGTCCTTACCCTCATCCCAGCTTTAACCACGTTTGTCCAACTGCTGTTGCTGCTAAACATTCCTTGTCCCTTTTACGCAAAAATCTTCTTCTAGGGTTTCAAATTCCAATGTTTAGTTAACAGCTGCCACACATCACAAGTCTCAGAAGAATTTAATGAACAGAAAATTAAAAGGAACATTGTTTTACTGTGATAAAATGATTAACAGTGGTTTGGTGCATGATACTGTGAGTGAAACAGAGTGATAAGAATGAACAAAGCTGTATGCGTTGCCTCTAATAACCCCTGATTAAGGGGTGGAGTGGTCTCAACCACTCAGTAATTACATAGAAAAGGAGTGCTTTTGTATGAGATTTGTGAGTGTGTAGGCCATGCTCATACATGTATGTATGTATGTCAGTGACAAAAGCGTGTTGAAGATATTTTGTTTGTAATGCGTCATTTTGTTCTCAGCTGCAGTAAAATTACATATTTGTTCCAGGAAGTTGTAAAAGGTTTTCATGGTGTTATGTGTGTTTCTGCTTGACATTACTACTTCAGTCTTGGTATTGTAGTGTCCCTGCAAACACACATGCATGCATGTGTGTGTGTACACAGTTGCTGTATGTGCCTGTATATGTGTGTTTGTATGAATACGTGCTTGTCATTCTTCGATTTAATTAGATGAATTTTAACGAGGCTGAGATTAAATCCCCCAGATGTCTCAGCCGTAACCCCCCCCTTCCAAATCATCACCTCAGCCCGTATCCATGGCAACAATGTTCTTCCCCCTGTGGATGGGGATCTAATTAGAACAGCTATTATGGGCTGGTTGTAGCAGGGCAGGGTGGGGTGGAGTGAAGGGGTTGGTAAAGGCCACAGGTGGCTGCAGAGTGGGTAGTGGGCTAGTAGGCCAAGCTGCATGGATATAGATGCTGTTAGAGTCCAGGATCAGATAACAGACTTGAGATACAAGGAAGCAGAAAGACCAAAAGTTTACTAATCAAAATCTCATGTCAAAATGACAGATACTGGTATAAACCTACACACACAAAGAAAATATAGCCATCTTTTTTCTCTACTCACTGTTTTTCCCCTCAATTCACTTCTTGTCTCTTTTCACCATTTATCCCACCACATGTCCTCTCAATGCCCCTGAATTTTCAGAACTATTTTTCTACCCATAATCCCCCTGTCTTTACATCTCACTTTCTTTTCTCTGTCCTTCACTTATTCATATCTGTCTTATATCTCTGTCTTCACCCTTTCCTCACCCCGCTCATTTAAACAATCTTGTTTTCCTCATCTTTTTTATGTCCAATCCCTCTTTGCCGTATTCTGTCTTCTCTCTATCTACCTTCTTTTCACCCCATTGCCTGTCCTTGCCTTTTGCTGTGTCCTTGCCTTTTCTCTCTTCCACTCTCCCTTTCATCATTATTTTCTCAATTTGATTTTCCTGTTTTATCTTTATTCATGTCAACTTCTCATTTAACTGTTCCCTCTTTACTTTTCCTCTGCAACATTCATGTTTACTTTTTTTCTCTCTCTCTCTCTCTCTGCACATCTTACATTGTACCACTCTCCTTCCCCACAGCCCCCACCCCAGGGCGGTGTAGTGGTAAACACAATTAGCATGAGTGGTTGGTCATACCGATCGGCCAATCATAGGCAAAGTATATAAATCATTTGCACATTACACACCCACCGTGGTATACAGTCGACATAGGTACATGTTTGGGATATTCTTTAAAAATCTTCAGGAACAAAGTTTTTAGGCCTGCAGTTGAAGTTTGATCATTTCTGCTTTTGAGTACCTACCTATCCAGCTGGCAGACCATCCATCTCCCATGCAGGAGACCAGAGTTCGATTCCCCCAGGGGAGTAATATTAAAAACTTGCAGTTGGGTCCTTAGGCAAGACCCTTAACGCTACTGCCTCTGTAAGTCACTTAGGATAAAAGCGTCTGCTAAATAACTGTAATGTAATGTAACCTAAAAAACTTCAACTTTCACTGATGGTGCCAAACTGTGCAAATAATGTCCACATGTTGACTAATGGTTTTCTGGAGGTTTCTATCTACTACAGCAAACTTTCAAAGGCTTTATATACTTTAAAATGCAAAAAAAAAAAAACTTTGGCTATTATTTTAGAAAATTCAAACATTTTTCTTGTGTCCCATCCACCATTACTTTAATACAGTGGCATCTGTGGTGATACTTTCTTCTCTAATAAAATCTCAGAAGTGTTAGCTTTATTTTGATACCAAAGCTGTTTATCTGGAGTTTTTAATCACAGAGAAATCATCAATTCTTTTTGTGTATGCCCCCCCCAAAAAGACCCTTGCAATTTAAGAGGTTTTAATCACACTTTTATTTCTCTTTCATCCTCTTTCTCTGTGTCTATTAGTTCCTCCGCTGATCCAACCGTTTGACTTTCCCCCAACTTCCATCGGCAAATTGATGTACATTGCTTGCGTGGTGTCATCTGGAGACATGCCCATACGCATCACATGGCGCAAGGACGGCCAGGAGATTGTGCCCTCCTCGGGTATCACCATAGACACAAAGGAGTTCATGAGTTCCCTCCAGATATCCAAGGTGTCACTTAAACACAATGGCAACTACACTTGCATTGCAAGCAATGATGCTGCCACTGTCAGTACAGAGAGGCAGCTCACTGTTACAGGTAAGAACAGAATGAGAGCAGAGTGTTTTTTGTAGCCATTTTTTTTTTATAATAATAAAAAAAACACAACATTCCAATTTCCCTCTGGGATTAATAAAGTGTTTTTTCACTACAATAAAGAAATAGTTCCTCCAAAAAACTTACACTGCAAAACAAACTTTGGACACACTGATTAATACAAAATGAATGCTGTAGTTCATAATTTGGCCCTTTTATTAGTTTTTCCTTTCACGTCTCTTTAGTGCCACCTCGGTTTGTTGTGCAGCCCAACAACCAGGATGGGATCTATGGGAAGGCAGCAATCCTGAACTGTTCCGTTGATGGATACCCTCCTCCTAAGGTCATGTGGAAGCATGCCAGAGGTGCACTAGGTACAGAACATTTTTCATTCTTTCTCTGTAAGTCTCTATCAGCTTTTTTCTACCTGTTGTTCATAGATCCATAGTGTCAAAACTATATTATCTTTAGTTGTAAATATTGCAAGATTATAATTAGCTGTCCTTGTCCCTCTTTTATCCAGCGGGTATTGGGAACCCACAGCAGTACCACCCTGTACCTCTAACAGGCCGCATTCAGATCATGGGTAACGGCTCTTTACTTATCCGACATGTCCTGGAAGAGGATCGCGGTTTCTACCTCTGTCAGGCCTCCAATGGGGTGGGCTCAGACATCAGCAAGAGCATGGTCCTCACAGTCAAGAGTGAGTATTTAAACACACATAGGGTCAAAAAGCAGGGAGTTTGCCAATGCAAGAATGACCGCAGTTCGTCCAATCTACTGTAGGATGCTTTGAATTTATTAGCCTTTGTGCACTAACTGTGTCAAACCAATGAGCCAGCTCGCAATACTCTCCCTGTGGAAAGTATAAATGTAAATATATAATATGATATATGATATATATATGTGATAGGTGGATGGAGCAAATGGATAGAAGAAAAAAGTAACAAAGAGCTGCGAGACAGATGAACTGTGCACACATCTGTAATAGGCAAAGGAACAGAGCAATTGATCTTTTGACTCATGGGATTTATTTAGAGACAATCAAAAAAGACTTTGAGCTTAATCATTATCTGCAATCAATCTTTATATTCTGCCCTTCCCACCAGTAACACCCTGAGTCATGCCATGTGAAAAAGCAAAGAAAAATATCATCAGCATCAAATGGAACAGCATGTATTTTGTCACTTGTAGTGTATTTATCTTTGAATTATACTATATACACAAACAAGGTGCACACACACATATCTACTACTCTCGCCATGTATTTCTATCACAGGACTGCCCCTTTCTGGTGCGTTCCCTCTTTCTCCTTCTTGTGTTAGTGTTATTGATTGAATCGTTCCTCTCCTCTGCCTCCCTCAATTCTGTCTGTTTCACTCAGCGGAGAAGAAGGAAAAGCGGAAAAGAGGGAGGTTGAGATGAATAAGTGATGAAAATAAAACAGCAGAACCCTCCTCAGATCAATATTGTGTGTGTGTGTGTGTGTGTGTGTGTGTGTGTGTGTGTGTGTGTGTGTGTGTGTGTGTGTGTCTGTGTTTGTGTTGGACTGAGAAGATTGAGTGTGTGAGTGTATAGAGTGTACACAAAAGGTAGAGTGTATCGTTTTTGCCTCTTCATTCACCTAGACCCCAATGTTAACTATTGGAGAATGAGAAAGGAGGTTTATTGACTTTACCTCATTGACCACAGCTCTTCATTACTCTGCTGCAATGGAACTGGGCTACTCTGAGCTCTACTTTTTTTTAACTGTCAGTTATCCTACCCCTCTCCACACCGCTCTTTCACTTTTTTCTCCCTTTCCACTTAAATCCTGCTTATTATCCACTTACTCTTCCTTTTCCTCTGTCATCGAACATCCCTCTCATCAATCTGTTTACTGTTACCATCTCTCTCTGCTTCACTCCATTTGTCCTCACCTTCTCTTCATCTCACACTCCATTTCCTTTCTCCTTCCAGTCCCAGCAATGATCACCAGTCACCCCAACACCACAATGGCTAAGAAGGGTCATGTGAAGGAGCTGAACTGCACAGCCAGGGGAGAATGGCCCATCATCATCCGCTGGGAGAGAGGCGACACGGTCATTGACCCTGACCGCAACCACCGCTACTCCATAACCACTAGTCCCAATGAAAAGACAGATGAGGTGTTGTCAACACTCAAGGTAAAAAATACTTATATATAGTAGAGCATCTAGTTGATTAAATCAGTCAGCTGTGCGTGTTTGTGACTCTAACGTTATTGACAAATGGCTTTCAATTTTCTTATTTCATTTTTTAAAAACTTTTTCTCATTTGTCTCCATTGTGCTCTGGCTTTGTGGGTTTGCTGTGCAGAACTTGCTCTGCTGTGGTGTGTCTGCTTTTGTATTTTTATTTCCTGACATCCAGCTTCTTGATCTGTTTCCAAGGGAGTGAGAAGAAGAAATTGTGATCATTGTAAATGGTCTAATAGGGTTTGTTTGACTTTACATCTGTGTTCTTTCCCTCGTGATGGCAAACAAAAGATTATTTCTCTTGTTACAGCCATATTTCTAAAAAGCTGTAATGGTGATTGAATGGAAATAAAACCACAATGCAAGTATTTGTAAACCACAGCTATGAGGGCAAATATTTAGACAATTTTAGAATAATGCTTCTGATGATAAATTTGACAATAATTTGAGAATGTAAAAATCTATAAAGCATAATATTATTTAACTCATTCACAAGGAAATGTGAGGAAAGTTGAAAACCAAAAACTGAATGACTGTGATCTTCAGGCTTACAGGTGGGAATGTGTTTGCCTAGAAATGAGAAAAGATGAAAATGATACACAGACCTTTTGCAGCATGATGGTGTAGAGTTTAAATAGTAATAAATGGTATGTATAGAGTCCCCAAAATGTTGTGTTTTATAACCCGCTGTTATGATGTGGACACTGAAGCTTGCATGTTAAATAGAAATAGAGTAGATATGTCCATTGAGTTTAATGACTGTATTTTTGGCTTGACAAAGAGTCCAAATGAAAAAGCACAATTCAGACTGAACCTACTATAGTTATAGTTGGTGAGAGTAATTGTGATGACAAGCGTCATTCTCTTTCATCATACTTTTAATGTTATTGTTACAATAAAATTAAGCATTTTCTTTGGAATGCATGTTTAAGCCATACATTGTTTTTTAATAGGGCAAGATTTTGCAAATGTGTTTGAGGATACCCTTTTAAATTTATTATAAATTAGCAAAATTGCACGGGTTATCTTTTTCTAGCTGAAAAATGAGCAAAAAAAAAAAAAGGATCTTGGTACTAAAGCCATGGGCTGCTTTCCACTTAATTGGTGACTCTTCCAGTGATTGTACATCTCACAATGTAGTGCACTGAGTCACCTACTTTAATTATCAAACCAAGCAAACTGGGTGGAGGGGGTAAAACAAAAACCCTCCCACCAAGGTACTTCCATTATAAAAGCATGCTTTTACACAGAACTAATATAGAGTTGTTTGTCTCTTTGGCATTTCTCTTTCTGCCTTAAACACTGTAGCTAAAGCCAGCAGAGCGTGAGGATTCAGTCTTCTTCTCCTGCCATGCCATTAACTCTTACGGAGAAGGACGAGGCCTTATCCAGCTAACAGTACAAGGTAGCTATTGATATTGATACATGTACCGTAGCTTTTCATCTTTAATTATATGAATGCTAAAAAAAATGCCTTTCCTTGAGAGATCCCTTAAAAGCTATCTGTCTTTTCTTGATACTCTCTCCTCTTCATTGCTTCTCTTTCTTTCTCATTTTCAGAGCCTCCAGACCCTCCAGAGCTGGAGGTGCGAGAAGTGAAAGATCGTAGTATGAATCTCAGATGGACGCAGAGATTTGATGGAAACAGCGTCATTACTTCCTATGACATTGAATATAAAAACAAGACAGGTTATACCAGGATTTTTGTGCCATTTTATTTTCTGAAAAGATTAAAAAGCTGTTTAAACTGCTACATTTTTCAAAAACTTTACAAATGATGGGAAGACAAACACTATTTATTTACCTCTGGTTTGTCAGATTCCTGGGAACTGAAGCATGCCACTCGAAACATCTCTCCTACAAACAACCAGGCCAATATAGTGGACCTTCACCCTGCCTCTGTCTACAGCATTCGCATGTACTCCTACAACGTTATAGGGAAGAGCGAAGCCAGTAAAGAGCTCACCATTAGCACAGAGGAAGCACGTAAGTCTTTTGACAGAAGTGCTTTTTCATTTTGTGTTATCAATTAGAATCAGTTTTGACATCTATCCTTGAAAATGTATTTTCTATTAAATGTGTAAATAAAACAGATAAAGTAGTAAGTTATATGGTTGTTGATAGATTTTAGAGTATTTTTTTGAGAATGAGATTTATTGGAATCTAAATAGATAGTTTTTCCAATGTTAGTGAAAAGCCTCTGCTCAGCCCCTCAGTCTCTTCCTCTGTAGAACCTGATGGTCCTCCAATGGATGTGATCCTGCAGCCAGTGACTTCTCAGAGTATCAGAGTCACATGGAAGGTGAATTATTTTAAGTGTTTGTTTTGCTTTTTGAATAGTCATGTGTTCATTTGTTGTTTATCCTATAATCATGAATCATTCCTGTTGGTATGTTTATGTTTTTTTGGTCTAATTTTCTTATTTTATCGTCTTTATCTAATTTCTTTATCTTTATCTAAATACCCATGATATATATATATATATATATATATATATATGTACCCCATGGGTAATAAAGTATTTATTTATCCATATACAAATGAATCAAAACGTCTGATGTGACTAATGTCTGCTGCTACACAATCATTTCTTAGGCTCCAAGGAAGGAGCTGCAGAACGGAGTGATCCGGGGTTACCAGATTGGCTACAGAGAGAATGGCCCAGGTAGTAATGGCCAGTACAGCATTGTGGAGATGAAGGCCACTGGAGACAGTGAGGTCTACACCCTGGACAACCTGAAGAAGTTTGCACAGTACGGTGTGGTTGTCCAGGCCTTTAACAGAGCCGGAACCGGGCCTTCAAGCTCCGAAATCAATGCCACAACACTTGAAGATGGTGAGAATCGCAGTTATCAACACAAGCAACACATCTCAGAGCATAGGAAAAGGATTTTATTGACTCTTGGTGTGTTCTTTTATAGGGATGGGCATATTTAGGCATCACAATGTATCATTTTACTCCAATTCAGGGGGCTTCCATGTGATAATAAAATGATTATTGAATTATCTTTATACATTTTTACTTTTTCCTATATAGAACTTCCTTATTTTGCACCATGTGGCGTTTAGTGATTTTAAAGCTAATTGTTTGTAGCAATCTATAATGAATTTGCTTTGAGTACCCCATTAATAAAATAAATAAATGAAAAGTGCCTACATCACTGGAAGGTTGCATTTGCCAACACGTTTCCCTGTATGTTTAGTGAACAGCAGCTGTAAAAGAACAAGTTATAAAGAGCATGCTCCATTGTGAAGAGAGTAAGACTAAACTGTTGGTCCTATGAAATATCACCCTCTTTTCATTTCACCTTCTGCTTGTGCTCTGATCCACATTTACTAGACTTTTTCTCTAGCTTTTGCTCTTTCTGCTCTTTCACTGGCTGATATCTGTCAAATCATGCCATGCTCTGTAACCTACAATTACTACATTTTCTCTGTTCTTCCAACAACAATAAATGTTGTTGCTGGAATCCAAATGATTCTTGCAAATACTAAGACACTGATAGTCTCATAGACCCAGTGAAGTTCAGTGTAGACAACTGAATGATGTTTTCACATAAATCCATGTGGAGAGGCAGCATGCTTTCTGACTGCTTTGGGGTAAACAGAATAATGCTGAGTGAGTGAGCAAGTAAATGGGTGAAATTGAAGCCCTGAA
This sequence comes from Melanotaenia boesemani, assembly GCF_017639745.1. NCBI lineage: Eukaryota > Metazoa > Chordata > Actinopteri > Atheriniformes > Melanotaeniidae > Melanotaenia > Melanotaenia boesemani. The sequence goes on along the minus strand of NC_055690.1, from coordinate 20,341,686 downwards.
AGACCAAAAACCTCTTCTCAGGTTACACAGTGGCACACAATGTTTGAGATTTATAAAACAGTATTTGGTATTCAAGGATGTATGCAGTGCCTGATGGTAAGGCAGGACAAGGCAAGTTTATTTGTATAGCACCTTTCATATACAAGACTATTCAAAGTGCTTTACATAAAACATTAAAAGCATTACAGATGGTACAAAGAAAGCATTATGTAGTAAAGGCAGCAACGAATAAATAGAAATCACAATGAAATTATAATAAAATTATAAATTAAATTAAAATTATTAAAAGCAAGATGAGTTAAAAAAAATTTACTGTGCAGATTTCATGCATAGGTGCATGAGAAAAGAAATGTTTTTAACCTGGATGTAGAAATGTCTACATTTGGTGAAAGTTTAATCTCCACTGGCAGAATGTTTCACTTGTTTGCAGCTAAATGCTGCTTCTCAATGTTTAGTTTGGAGTCTGGTCTGGACTAGTTGACCTGAGTCTTTGCATCTAAGAGCTCTGCTAGGTTTATATTCTCTGAACATATCACAGATGTAGTCTGGGCCTAAATCTGATGTGATCTGTTTAGATGTTTTAGTCCTGGTTAAAACTCTAGGAGCAGCATCTGGATGAGCTGCAAATGTTTAAACTTTTTTTAGGAATACCTGTAAAAAGAGCATCACAGTAAAAGAGCCTACTGGAGATGAACGTATGGATGAGTTTCTCTTGGTCTTTCTAGGAGACAAATCTGTTGATGTTTCTGAGTTGGTTAAAAGCTGTCTTAGTGATAACTTTGATGTGGCTATTGAAAGTCAGATCTGAGTCTATTAACACTCCAAGGTTACAAACTTGGTCTGTGATTTTAAGAGCCCAAGTTTACTGCTGTTTGCCAATGCTGACCCTCTTCTATTTGCTACCAAACAGAATAATCTCAGTTTTGTCTTCATTTAATTGTAGAAAATTCTCCCTTATTCGGGTGTTTATTTGCTCCAGACACTGACACAGTAAGTCTATTGGGCTGCAGTCGTCTGGTGACAGAGACACATAAAGTTGTGTATCATCTGCATAACTGTGATAATTAATGTTACAGTTATGCAATATTTCACCCAAAGGGAGCATATACAAGTTGAGCAGAAGAGGTCCAAGGACTGAACCCTCATGGCCATTTGCTCAGATTCATATCTGCCAAACATAACAAAATAACTTTCTAAATAGGACCTGAACCAATTAAAGAGCACTCCAAAAAAGTCCAATTGAGTTTTCCAGCCTGTGCAGGAGAATTCTGAGATCCAGCAGAACCAGGACTGGTATTTGACCAGAATCAGTATTCAACTTAATGTCATTTAACATTGACCAGAGCTGTTTCAGTGCTGTGATGAGGTCGGAATCCTGACTGAAATCTATTAATATTTCCGCTTTCATTTAAAAAGTCATTAAACTGGTGAAATACAACTTTCTCAATAATCTTGGAAATAAAAGAGAGGTTAGAGACAGGTCTGTAGTTCTTCATTATAGAGCCGTCTAGAGTCCTTTTCTTTAGGAGTGGCTCAATGACAGCTATCTTTAGTGACTTCAGAAAAATGCCTGATGTCAATGTTAACTTTAAGTAGGATATCCCTTTCTACTGAGGTAAAACAGTTTTTAAAAAGTCAGATAGTATCATTTCCAGAGTGCATGTTATTGATTTCAGATGCCAAACTATTTCTTGTGGGATTTTTAAATGGACCATATTAAACTGTGACATAATATCAGTGTTATTTCTAGGTTTTAGACAAGGACTAATTTTCTTGTTTGACTGTGTAGCATTAACATATTGTCTAATTGTTTTAATCTTTTTGGTTAAAAAAAAAGTTGGCAAATTGGTTACATTTTTCAGTGAAAATGGCGCTCTGGGCTGAACTGTTTGTAAGAGTTTTTTAATCATTGCAAACAGAGTGCGAGAATTGTGACATTCATTTCAGATAAATGCAACTCTCTGGCCTTGCACAGCTTATTGTTATAATTACGCAGGCTTTGTTTGAACAGCTCATAGTGAATTTGAAGTTTTGTTTTCCTCTACTTACGTTCAGCTTTCATGCATTTTCTTTTTAAGTTTGTGGCCACAGTGGTGTTTCTCCATGGCGTCTTTCATTTGCTTAAGGTGCTCTTGATTCTTATCAGTGCAACAGCATCTGTTACAATTTAGGTTTTCAGATTGAAACGATCCAGATGTCCATCAGCTGACTCTGCACTGGTTGTTGGTAACATAGCCATCACTTCCACAAAATGGGCATTTGTTCTTTCATTAATGTACGTCTTCCTAACCGAGAAGCAGGTCGTTTGGACACCCTGAGTGATCAGTAAATCAAACAAAATACAAAAATGGTCAGACAAGACAGAGTCAGTGACCGTAACAGAAGAAATATCAACAACTTTTGAAATGACTAAGTCCAGAATGTGACCTCAAATGTGGGTTCTTTTTTTTATATGTTGCCACAAACCAAACATGTCCAGTGTACAAGAAAATTTTTGCCATTACCATCTGCCATATTGTCTATGTGAATGTTAAAATCACCACTTAAGACAAAATGGTTATCATCAATAGAGATAACTAACAATAATTCATTGTCATCAGTAAAACTTGCACAGTGTCCTGAAGCTCTGGAGATTATTAAGAGTAGGATTTTAGGAACACCCCTTAAAATAACACTAAGATATTCAAAAGAAGTCAAATCACCAAATGAAATTTCTTTTCACTGCAACAAATCTTTAAATTTGACAACTTCTCCTCCCCCTTTCCTCCTGGTTTGACATTAATTCATAAAACTAGAATGAGGGGGTGCTGTTTCATTAAGAACTATAGCACTTCATGTTTCTGTCAAAACAAAAAAAAATCTAAACTGTGAGAAATTATGAAGTTATTAACTAACACAGGTAGTAGCCAACAAGCAAAATAAACATCTGCAAAAACACACACACAGCCACACACACACATGTCCAACCAAAGATTAATCAATAGCCCGTTATTTTTTCTTCAGAGCTTTATTCTAACAAGTCTAAATGAAATCTGTTAACATATTTGGCAATTTTTGTTGATCAAAGTGCAACTTAATGGGTTTTCTCAGAGGACACACTAAACAACCTCATTGCAGTAATGAAAAAAGATAACCTTTTTTTTTTTTTTTAAAGAAACATGAAAAGTGAATAAAATTTGTTCGGACATCCACAAAATTCTAGAAGACAAAAAAGTGTCATGTTTGAAGCTGAATGTAGACTCTTCAGTGAGATGGAAGGGCTTGGAATAAAGTAGTGAATCAATTAATTTTATGTAAGCTATTTCCTTATTTCTGGCAAGACTTTTTTTTAAGTATGTGGCAATTTACTTTTAGCTACTGAAAGCATTAGACACATAAATGGATGAATGCTTTACAAAAAGAAAAAAAATGACAAAAATGGAAAAATCTGATGGAAATATGTTTCTTCCATTTGCTATTATGCAGCAATTTGCCTAATTTTTACCACAGACAAACAAATATGCACAAACACACAAACACACACACATATATATGCGTCACATACATACTTGTCCACCCAGTGAATAGTTGGCAGATCCCCATTGGTCTAGAGGAGATGGATCCTTCTAGTTCTTTCCTGTGGCTGTCACCGTGGCGACAGTGATATTGATGGCCATTATGATAATAGTGATAACAACAAGCATACTAAAAATAATTATAATTAGCTTGTCTCTCTGTCTGTCTTTCTCTCTTTTCCTCTACTAGCTTACTGCTGTAATTATCCACAGCTGAACGCATTGTCTCTCTGCTCCCTCTTTTCATCTTTTTCTGCCTTTCCTTCTCTTCCTTATCTTTTATTTTTCCTCCTCAGGTCCTCCCTCTTTCCTCTGCCCTTCATCCACAGTTTAAAACAGACTTTGAATATTTTTAACAGTATTTTTCAGAAAACCCTTGTAGTTTTATTCATGAACTATTTTAGACATAGCTTCGGTGCATGTATTTGTTAAGGCATTAAAAGATGTCTTTTTTTTCTAACTTGCTGATCATTTTTTGGCTTCTGTTAAAGATTTGGACTGGGAAACTGTGCTTTTTTATCTTCTCACTTCTTAACCTTGGATCTATTAATGCAAAACCCTGTCTTATTTTTCTTAATCTCTCTTCCTCCATCTTCCTCCCCACCTCTTTCTCTCTCCACCAGCTGCAGAGAAATTCCCTGGTGGACTTGGCCCAGTCTTTCTCTTTCATTGCACTCTATCATTCAGGCAGCTTTCTTCCTCTCTTCCTGTTCTTACTTTTCTCACAACTTGACTTCTGTTCATCTTTAACACAGGGCATCATTCAAAGCCTGAACAACCAGTGGTCAATGGTAGCAAATAGCAAAGACACCTGGACTGGTGGAGACAGAGGGAGGCTTGTATAGAGAAAAAGAGATGGTCCTATACATCAAGCTAGACACATATCATGGACTTCTTAATCTATCACTTGCCTGTCACTTACTTCAGCTTTAATGTCAAGATCCCCCTCATACAGAAAAGTTTATTGCATTATTTATTCATCACCTTTTCATGATTGTTTAAAGAGATAACCTTTTTAGTAAAAAAAATTGTATGTTTAATATTTTTCTACTCAGAGTATAGACTTACTACAGAGTTGCACGAAGCAGGTCGAACCCATACAAATTTAGTCTGATTACTGGGAAAGATACCAGTGACTCCAAATACATTTGGAAATTTTAGAAACTATTTCTATGCAGTGGTATAGTTCTCAAAGATAGAGAAGTATTACATTGTATTTTTATATATCATGTGGAGCTGCAGCCTTCTGTGTTGAGTTTGCATCTTCTCCCTGTGTCTGCATGGTTTTTTCTAGGTCCTGAGGTTTCCTCTCACAGTTCAAAGATGGTTATGTTAATGGGGGGGATTCAAAACTCACTGTTGAATACAAGAGTGCATGGTTTCGTTTGCCCTATAATGGACTAGTAACCTGTCCAAGGTGTACCCTACCTCCTGCAAATGGAGTCTACAAAAGGTGGACTTAAAAATAGGCCTTAGTTGAGACTGTCCACAGAATTTATTTTGGCCCAGTGTTAATTGTCCACATTGGTTATGCTCTGGTATTGGTAATGATAACTGTAGAATAGAATAGAATAATGGTCCAAAACTAGACATATTATCTGGGGGGCCAATTAGGTCAGCCACACAGCCAAACACAGGTGGGGCTCCCTGTGTGGGTTCTGTCTGGGTCCCTAATGGGAAATAGATGTACAGGTTTCAAATGGGCAACACAAATGAAGACCAATGAAGACCTTTTGGGTTTAACAAATGAATTAGGAAACAAATACCAGGTCTACCTATCACCCAGTCTAATTCTGCATCAAATCCACATGGACAAACCCACTTGGGTAATTAACAGAACCAATGTGGATTCTGTGGACAATAGTATATGCGGTCTATTTTTAGCTAATTTATTACACATGTACAGCCGGCCCTATATAAAAGTGTTGGCCAGAAAAAAGTTAAACAATTTCTTGATTTGGGGTGTTTTGCTGCATCATCAAACAAATGCTGATAGTTTTTCACCCTTCAATGATCAGTCTTTTTCTGTTTAACTAATCTTTAAAATATATATGGTTAGATAACTGATGATACATGGTTAGGTAACTCATCTGACCTTTTCTCTTCATTTTCAGTGCCTAGTCAACCACCTCAGAATGTGCGAGCCATCTCTGTAACATCAGATGAGGCAGTGATCACATGGGCTGAGCCTCCAAGACTGACACTGCACGGTGTCTTGAAGGGATATCGTATTGTGTTTTGGGCTGTCTTCCCAGATGGAGGTGAGTTGTAAATATCAGTTATCATTTTAAATTGTATTCTTTGAATGGCTCAGTCCTCAGTCTGACCTTCTCTCCATTTTTCCCTCAGAGTGGGGTGAAATGCAAAACATCACAACTACCAAGGAGCAGGTGGAGCTCAGAGGCCTTGAAAAGTTTACTAACTACAGCATCCAGGTGCTGGCATTCACCCAGGCAGGAGACGGTGTCAGGAGCAATGTGCTGTATATCCAAACCCGCGAAGACTGTGAGTCCATATGTAATTGCTCTTTTCACAAAGATAAACCAGGTCAGGAAATGACCAATGATAATATTTCATTTGGTTGGGTACATCTTTGGGGCAGCTTTAAAGGTTTTTCCTCCTGGTTTAGGCAGCAGTGTGGGAGGCAGAGAGCCAGCGGGTGTAGAGGGGGTCTTTGTAAGGCTGAGGTTGCTGATTAACAACCTCTTTGTGCTCTGATGTGCCATTACCAGTGCTAATGAGAATTAAGAAGCCAAAAAAGTGTGTGTGGTTAAGAACCCTAAGGGTGTCAGTCTTTGTGTGTGAATATGTGGAAGTGTGTTGCATGTGGACCTGTCTTTGCATTAGTGTGAATGCATGTCTGTGTACGTGCATTATTGTTTGTGTGAAAGTGTAGCACAACACCCAGCACAAAGAGAGGGATTAATTCTTTGTGGCTTAGAGAGAATTAATTTTGTGCTTACACTGGCGGGTTGTGGATTACATCCGTATCCGCCTCTCCTCTCCTTCCCTGGGGCCAGTCAGAGGAGGAGGCAAGCGTCTAGAGATGGAGAAAATGAGGGAGCGCAGGAGAGAGGGGGAGCAGAGATTTTAAGAAGTGTCATTTCAGAAAAGGCCTTTATTCTCTCTCTTTTTGCCATATCTCCATTTTATGAGCTGGCCTCAGTGCAAAAGCTCTTCAAGTATGCATATTCTCTCAGTCTTTGTGTGTGTGAGTGTGCATGTCTGTGAGTGTGTTAGTGTATGGGGAGCAAACTGAGTGTGTCTTTTTTCCCCTGATGCGAGCTGACACTTGTCCAGGGGCAACCTCTTCACAACCGTTATCTGTCTCTTTTGGTTTAACCCTTCCCTTTGCCCTCGCTTCTGTCTATAGCACATGGAAAAGTGTTTGCAGTGGAATTTTGCAAACAGCCAATTCTCAGCTTGTCATTTTATGCCTCAGTCTTTCAGATGTGCAAACAAATCAGACAGTATGCATAAGATTTATGAACACGGACATTTATTTATTTATTTATTTGGTGTTGTTTCTAAGGACCTATTGATATATTATGAGCTTAACCCACACATAAACACACACCTACAAAGAGTTTATCTCAAAAACAATCGCTTAAACATTCCTGTTAAATAGCTGCAGCTGGATTAAACTCACCACCATATTTACCCTCCCCACAAGTGGTCAAACGTTACTCTAAGGGATTTAATTGTATACGTGAGATAAAAAATTATATTGCTCATGCTTTTTTTTTTCACTGGTAGAAAACTGTACCACAGAGGTGAACAGGGCAGGGTTGCAAACAAATGCCTATCTGCACTTTGCTACAGATTATGTGGTCAAGCCTGAAGATTGGTGGAAAAGGTTTTATGGGCAGCTGAAGCCCATATTTGTATTTATACCACGTATTTATACCAAGGTGGGAAAATTGAAATAGCTACAAATTGTACTGAACTAAATCTGAAAATAAAGTGGGTTGTACTGTAAAAGAAATCTTTAAGAAGAATGAAGTTCATGTTTTGGTATGTTTCGAAGCCCTAACCTTCCAACAGAAATGGACATATCTAAGAAAAGGAACATTACAGCATCTAATATTAGACATTACATGACGTATGGCAAGATTTTAAGCTATGCAGACATATTGAAGTGTTTAGTATTTCAGTATTTAGCATTCAAGCACCACTGTTTGTGCTGTTTAATACAGTTTAAATAATCTAAGTTTTTACAGTAATTTGTTTAAATTTTTCTGTAGATATATTGATGTAAATCATCAATGAATGGCAGATAAATCAGTAGCTTCAGTTATGTCCATTTTTAATTTACACTAAATAGCAATCACTCCTAGTTAATTGAAGGTGAAAACGAATTATCTCATGCTACTATTTATTGTTTATAACGTAAGACAAAACAATTTTTAGTTCCTCTAGAAAATTTCCACATTTGCAGTTTTTATTGTCTAGATTGAAAAAATTCAATCTAGTCAAAATTCAGAATTATTCAGATTACAGCCAAAAATATCAAGAAAAATCCATCTTCAGTTCTAGTTGTTGTAAATATACTGAAGTATAATAGGTTAACATTTTTATCTTCCTTCCATTTTTTTTTTTTTTTCTCTACCCCCACTCCCTGTATGATTCAGACCCTGGACCCCCAGCTGGCATCAAAGCTGTGCCCTCCTCTGCCAGCAGTGTTGTAGTGTCATGGTTACCCCCTCACAAACCAAATGGAATCATCCGCAAATACACCATCTACTGCTCCAGCCCTGGCTCAGGCCAACCGGTGAGTTATTACAGGGGTGTGTGGAGTTTTTGGACTGACAAATGAAAAAAGAGGAAGCATCAGAAGACCAGCCCCAAACATGGCGGAGGGATAAGTCTTTTTTTTACACATAAAACAGTTTCATTTACAGATTTCATATGTAGCTAAGATAAAAATGACTATGCTTAATTAAGCTCTGTCCTGCATTTGCATGTTTATTTTTATGTGTGTGTGTGTGTGTGTGTGTGTGTGTGTGTGTGTGTGTGTGTGTGTGTGTGTGTGTGTGTGTGTGTGTGTGTGTGTGTGTGTGTGCGGACTAGTGCTGCAGTCTCAGTATGATGTGTGTGTGAAATGAGCTCTGCTCATACCGCAGCGTTTATGCGTGCAAACTCACCCTCCAGCCTCATTTACATATCTGCGTCTCATCATGTTGCCAGGACAACCTCATCTGTTCATCAACGAGGGTAGAAACAAGCTGAGAACAAATGCACACTCTTGCTCACACAAACATGCACACACAGGCACAAATAGAAATGCACTCGTAAATGTATCACACCCAAGATGTAGAGGCACATACATATACAGTGGGCAACTAATGCTTTTTATGAAGGTGTGAATTCACAAGCAAGAAAAATATCCAGCATGCATGCACACACACACACACACGAACACACTTGCACCATATAAATGTACCTTTCAAGAAAAGTACCTCTCTTCCCCATAGTCTCCCTCATTCACAAATCACTCTTTCTATCTACATATCTATCTAGCTATCTCTTTCTTTCAGTCTCTTTACCTCTCTGCCAAGCCCCCATGCAGAGTTTGGGATGATTACTATGTAAATGAGTGCGACTGGAGAGAGAGAAGGAGGGATGGGGGGGTGGTGGGTCAGACACACCGCACGGGGAGTACTTTTGTTCCTCTTTTCATTATCTCACTCTATCATTCCCTGGATCACCACTATCTCCACGCCAGAGGAATATTTTAATATCCTTTACAGCAACACACACTATGTCACTCCTTCCTCCCAACATCTACCCACCCATACAGTACATCCATTCTTTTATCCATCTATCCATCCCTCAATCCATACTCCTGCTTACAGTGGAGAGTTTACTGTAGAGACAAATGTGCAGAGGAAAGCTTTTATGTATGTGTAACAGTTAGGTGGGAAAATGCAGAGAGCATGTAAAACAGAAAGGGTTATTAAATGCACAGAGAAGTGAGAAATGGGCACATAGATGACAGGCAAAAGTGGAGATACAGGGAAATGAAGAGATGGATGAACAATGGGAAGGGAAAAGGAGGGTGATGTAGTGGGTAAAAAAAAATAGTAAAAATTTAAATAAAAATATAAAATGGAGACAGGAAATTGATGATGAGCTGGGAACGCAGTGAACTCATAAAAGGCCAAGTGGATTCCTTAATGATGACCTGTTCATAACAACATGGATACTTGTTGTTCATCTATTTGACCAGAATAGACTGTTGTGCTGACAAGAAGCTACTGTAGCAGGCAAGGACAGAGCTCAGCGACACTCAAGTGTCTTCACACATTTTACTGGTCTGGCACATTTGCCGACTCTCCAACCCATTTGACATTTGTATTCCAAGTTGTTATCAGTCAAAAATGTAAGTTGGTGTCAAACTGATGAGGTGTAGTTAAATGATTTAAGGGTGGAGAGTAAATATGAGGTCTGCTCACATTTAATCTGCTCAGTCTATCTTCTGTTTTCTTTGTGTAGGAGTGTATAGCATATACCAGAAGGTTCGGATACCTGAGGATAATTGGTGGCTAGGTGACAGGAAGTTAGAGAAAGAAAGAAAGAAAGAAAGAAAGAAAGAAAGAAAGAAAGAAAGAAAGAAAGAAAGAAAGAAAGAAAGAAAGAAAGAAAGAAAGAAAGAAAGAAAGAAAGAAAGAAAGAAAGAAAGAAAGAAAGAAAGAAAGACAGACAGAACTAGCCGTTCTGTGTGTGTGTTGAGGGAACAGTGATGCATACATGTCTAGACAGCAGACACATGGCTGGGTTAAACACACTGCAATTACACATCCACCTCCAGGTCATGTATGCCACTCTGTGTGTGTGTGTGTCCGTGTACGTTTGTACTCATTTGCGTGTAACCAATCCTCCTTCTCTGTTTATACCATTCTCCTCGCTTTTCCTCCATCTCTGATGCCTACTGCAGATATGACTGTTCATGATATCTCTGACTGACTCATTTGTCTGTTCCCTGTTGTCTTCCTCTCTCATATCTCTGTTTGCCCTCCCTGAGGAGAACAGAGGAGGTGAGGGAGTACTTCCCCGAGTCAAACCCTCCCACCTCTCTTTCCTCCAGCATTACCCACTTCTCCGCCCTGCCTTCAGCATCATATGTCTAAACAGTTTTACCTTAAAACAATGTAATATGCCCCAGAACCTCTTTACTGTCTTTCTCCTTCTGTTATCTGTTCCACTTGTACAAACTCCTGAAAAGAACATGAAGCTTGGTTCACATTATGCTGATGTTCATTCAGTCCTTGACATCATATCTGCTTATTTAAAAAAAAAATGGAAAATATTTCTTGCAGACATAATGGAGATTTTCTTACACACGCTTGTTTTACTGAAAGCAAATCAAATACTAAACGAGTTTAAAATTACTGTAAAGCCTTTTTCTAAACCAAACCAGCTTTTTTTGTTTGTTTGTTTATTTTTGTTGTTTTTTTTGGTCCTAGTTCTTGAATGCATTGTTGCTTGATTCTTTATTCTGTCAGATTTGTTCCTCTATATTAACACATTAATTTCTCTTTTTTTTTTAACAAGCTGCCAAGTGAGTATGAAGCCAATCCAGAGCTGCTGTTTTATCGGATCACCCACCTCAACCACCGGCAGCAGTACCTGATCTGGGCTGCAGCTGTAACCACTGCAGGCCGTGGTAACTTTAGTGAAAAAGTCACAGTGGAGCCAGCTGCCAAAGGTGAGTCCCTGAGTATGATATGATAACATTTTGTAAATAATCAGAGGACTAAAACAGGTGAAAATGACTAGGTATTTTACCAAATGTTTATGCTGTAGCTTTATACAATGGCCCTTTGCTGCTGCCTCTTGACCAGGTCATTGATGTAAATGAGAAATGGTTCTTTATCGATTTATCTGGTTAGCTAAGGTATAAATAAATAAAATTTAAGGGTCTACATTATTTTATGAAAATCAGTGCATGCTGTTTTTAACTTTTTAGCCAATCCATTTCTGGACTTATTCTACGGATCATTGGTGGGACTGTTATGAAGTGTGATACCACTATAGATAATGTCGTTTTAAGAGCAAACTTTGGGATTCCCACTTCATATGTTGTAGAAACACTGTTCAAATGCCACTGTGACCAGCTTGACTGCACAACAGCTTGTTTAAGTTTTCTCAGACACATGTTGTGACATTTCTTTAATTCTTGCACCATTGTTGTATCATTTCTTTACTGACAGCAGTGTTTTCAGTGAAAACCAGATGTGACTGTTTTTAACTTGTCCATATGTCCACATTTTTTGGATGAGATACACAAATGTTTCACCAATGTTTAAAGGAGAGCCTCTCAGTACTGACGGTGGCACGTCTCTGTACATAGGAATTGCATTTATCCAGTTTTTCTTGTTTTTGCAGCAGAGGTGTACTATTGATTTCAGAGTTCAGAGTGCACAAGATAAAATGTCTCTAACCAAGGAAACAATAAAAGTGTGGGGAGGGGGTAAAAGAAAAAACATTAATAAAAGGATGAGGGAAAAAAAAAAACCAAAGAAACTGACAGAGCAGGAGTAGAGCAAAGTAATAAGCAACACAATAGACAGGCAGAGTATTTAGGTAAATGAGGAAGGCAGTTACAGTAAATCAATAGGGTTTGGATTAAAGAGTTGGATAAGGTATTTGGTATGAGTAGAGTGGCTATTCACCATGCTACTCTTTCTATTATCGTTTCTCTATTTTATCGCTTATCTATTTTTCTTCTGAGTGCAAAGTGTGTGCTCGTATGGATGCATGGCTCATCTGATCAACAGCTGTAAAAGGCAGTGTCCTCCAGGCTTGCCCACTCAATACTTCATTCAACCTTAACATAACTACACTAGAGCACTTGAGATGTGATAAAAAAAAAAAAAGACAGACAGAACGAGTGGTGGAGGGACCTAGAAGAGGGTTATGTGACTGACTGAATGAATAGATATTTCTTTCATGTGATCTCTGCTCATTCTTTGTCCAGTACTATATTCTTCTTACATCCATTGCTGTACAGTTGAACATGTTACTCAGATTTCTTGTCTTCTTCAGTTAGTCCTGCTTATTGGAAGGTATATATATATATATATATATATATATATGTATATATATATGTATATATATATATATATATATACATATATATATATATATATGTGTGTGTATATTGTAGCTTAATAATTACACAACTGCCCTTCTATACATTAGTTCAAACTGTCTTTTTCTTCAATTTCACTGCCTTGATACACTGTTCTTTTCTAAAATTTTCCTCATTCTCTAACAGCCCCGGCTAAAATCCTGTCTTTTGGGGGTACAGTGACTACACCTTGGATGAAAGAGGTGCGGCTGCCCTGTAGTTCAGTGGGTGAACCCACACCAACCATAAAATGGACCAAAGACAGGTGAGAATCTGAACCAGAGATGTTGCATAAACCTGAGTGTATGTGCATAAGACAGCTGATAAGTCTTAAATTCTTCTTTTTTATTAAGAGAACAACAATATAATTTACAAGATGAATGTGATTTTTTCATGTCCCTAAGTTGATCACTTTGTTCCATAAAATCCTGATTTCAGTGTTGATTTTACACAAATATAGTCTACACAAGCAAATAGATGTCATGCCCTAGTCTGCAGCCTCCTATTCTATAGTGTTTTAACAAAAATTACATTTTAGCATCATGCTGTCAGTGTCTTTTATGTTATCACTCCTTCATTTATGCTAGTGAGGACACAGCAATCCCAGTGTCTGTTGATGGACAGCGTCTCATTCTGACCAATGGCACACTGGTGCTGCGCTCTGTCAAAGCTGAAGACTCCGGTTACTACACTTGCACAGCCACCAACACTCTGGGCTTTGACACAATTATAGTCAACCTTTTAGTGCAAGGTATGAAAGTACTGGTTTCATTTGCAGTGTGGATATTTTGTTGCCAAAAAGAATGTAAAAAATATCTCTAGTATAATAATACATGTACAGGTGTTATTTATTCATTGTGTGTCCTCCTCAGTCCCACCAGATCAACCTCGTCTAACTGTCTCCACCACTTCAACTTCCTCCATTACTCTTGCTTGGATACCAGGAGATAATGGAGGCAGCTCCATCAGAGGTACGTTACCAAAAAAGAAAAAAAAAAGAGAAAAAGAAAAGGAAAAAAGAGATAATAAAAAAAATGTGTTTCTGTGTGGCATCACTTTCCTTCTATCTACAGCTGGCATGTCTGTCATGTCTTTGTTTACCCCCCATCTCCCTCTGATGTGTCTTTTACCTGGTATATTGTTAGTGTTCAGACTCATCTGTTAGTTTATTGAATAGTGTCCTGGTTTTACGTTTCCCTGTTGACTGTGTGTCTGTCTGATTATCTGATTATTGGTGATCTGCGTGTGCCTGAATGGGCATGAATGCAAATGTAATTTCAGCAGCTCTCGTTCATCCTGTTTGTCAGTATGGGGGTGTAGCAGGATCACCAGTCCGACTCCTTGTTGCTTTTTATCTTTATATGACACAATCAGGCAATGGGCATGTATTTACTTTAGTGTAGTGTTTCTGGATTTAACTGTGGGAGGGCTACTTATTTGCACCTCATGATTACAAAATCTATAACTGTAAAGATTCTAAAAGCATTTTCACATTCAATATGAGCCATTTTTTATTATTTTGTGAAGTATAATTTGAAGCCCCCAAAGCTGTCACAAAATATTTCTTTTCATATCAGTAACCGAAATACCCAAAAGGCCCAGAGAAAGATTGTTGTTGAGCATTTTTTATGCGCATGGAAATAGGAAGCAATAAAATATTCAATGCAAACACTGTGCTGGATGTGCAGCTTTGTATTCAAATAATGATGCTCCACCAAGTTGTATTTGCATACGTCATCTGTCCCTCAAATATGCATGAAGCCTATCTTTATGTCTTGTATGTATATGAGAATAGCCGCCTTTGTATGAGCCCATCTGTGCAGCGTCTGCAATATGCAATGCGGAAGTTCCCCATTAAGCACTGATTCTTCAGTGTTACTAAAATGGCAATTACAGCCATTTCAACCTGTTAAAAGTTCTTCTTTTGACTTGTTTAGTAATAACATGAAAAAACACTGATACCCAAATTCACATTTCTATTGGCTTGTGATCTCATGTTTAAGAGAAGTAGAGTAAAAGAGAGCATAAAGAAACAGAGAGAAAGAAATTTATGCATGCATGATTACAGACAGACAGAAGGAAAGATAGACAGAGGATTAGATGGAAAGTGTCTCAGAGCAGGAGGGAGTTGGCTCTCCAAGGCGGCTGATTATAAAAACAGTCACCATATTGCAAACCCTCATTTGCATAGATGCTCAGTCAGCGCCATCCCAGGCTTGGGGTTTGTAGGTAACTAATGGCGGCATATATGGAGAGCAGCTAGACCATCCTCCAGCTGAGACTTAACTGAGTGAAAGTAGCACAGTTATTCATTGCCATCTAGTGGACAGTAAATGTACAAAGCCATAAAGTTTTAGAGTAAACATGTAATAAAGAAATATTTTCATCACTGTTTCTTTTTCTTGTAATACAGGATTTGTGCTGCAATACTCTGTGGACAACACGGAGGAATGGAAAGATGCTTTTATCAGCTCTAGCGAGCGTTCATTTAAACTGGACAATCTGCGTTGTGGGACCTGGTATAAAGTCAAGTTGGCTGCTAAGAACAGCGTTGGTGCTGGACGCATCAGCGAGATCATTGAGGCAAAGACTCATGGGCGAGGTGAGAAGAAGGAAAGTTAATTTAAAAAAAATATTGTTTGCAATAATAATAACAAATAGAAGCACTCAGAGAGAGCAGACCTCTGCCAAGCCAGAGGTTCATTCACCTGAGAAAAACCCTAACAGCATACCCAGTCACCAACTGCATTACCAACCCCATTACGTAAACTTCAAGCTTATATCATTATTTATTTCCATCATCAGCATAGCATAGCTGCCGCGTCTTATTTAGGACCCTTGACCCTGGAAACATACTGTTAGTCACCAAGTTGAAGCAAATGGCTATAATAGTTTTATAATAATTTGCGTTTTCTTACCCTGATGCACCCTGCCAGAGGCAGCCTACTACCTACAATACAGGCCTGTGGCCTGGTTTTGCTACAGTTGGTCAGGTCTAGGTTCAGCCACATTATATACCCAAAGAATGAGGCCAGCTGACTACCTGAATGTACTGAGTGAGCAGGTTATTTCATCAATAATTTTTTTCTTCCCTGATGGCACGGCCATATTCCAAGATGAAAATGCTAGAATTCATCTGGCTCAAATTGTGAAAGAGTGGTTCAAGGAGCAAGAAACATCATTTTTACGATTGGCTACCACAGAGTCCAGACCTGAACCCCACTGAGAATCTTTGAGATGTTCTGGAGAAGACTTTGTGCAGTCGTCGGATTCCCATCATCAACACAAGATCTTGGTGAAAAATGAATGCAACACTGGATGGAAATAAATCTTGTGACATTGCAGAAGCTTATTGAAACAATGCCACAGCGAATGTAATCAAAGCTCCAATGAGACCAAATGTGACCTTTTTTTGGGTTGCTGCTTTTCCAAGTTGGAAACGCTTACCCCTCTACATTATATTTAGTATTGGTAACAAGTGTTGCATTCATTCCATATTGCATTTTTGTTCTATTGCTACTTTAACTTGAAGAAAAAACCTCCATTGCTGACTTGGCAAAAGTTTGCTTTTGCTGAAGGATGTAGGCCAGCTTATGCTAACTTAGGCTCCCAAATTTACTGTGAACAAGCTAAATATTTTTATTTCTTACAAAATGTAAACAGGTGTAGACAAATGATATTTTTGCTTTTTCAGAGCCACAGTTCAACAAAGACCAACCTGTCTTCACCCACATTAACTCCAGCCACGCTCGCCTCAACTTGCAGGGTTGGGCAAGTGGAGGCTGTCCAATCACTTCTGTCACACTGGAGTTTCGACCAAAAGGTGATTAATTGATTTTTAAGTTTTCATATGTCTGTAATATTTAAAAACGTAAAAATAAAACAGATAAAGAAATTTTTAAAAAAACTTTAAAATGTTAAGACAATTAAAGAATTTTTCTATAGAAGCTAACAAAATGAATAAATTTAACATTAGTTTGTATGATTGTGTAGGTACATGGGCATGGCAGAATGTGCGTACCAATGCCACCACAGACGTCTTTCTGGCAGAACTGCGTGAGGCCACCTGGTATGAACTGAAGATGAAAGCATGTAACAGTGCTGGCTGTGGCAACCAGAGCTCCCAGTTTGCAACGCTGGACTATGATGGCAGTAAGCAAAAGATTTTCCTTGTTTGGCATGTCATTTATATTTATTGTCTGCTGCATTAATAAACAAAATGAAATGAAAATATGTATGTTGCAGTCATGGAAATGTTGTAACTAGTCTTCTCTCATCCTGGATGTGAACAGGCACAATTCCTCCCATTAAATCTCCCCTGGAAAAGAACGACGATGTCAAAAAGCTGTTCTCCATTGGTTGTCCAGTGATCCTGGTCACGCTCGGCATTGCACTGCTCTTCATCATTCGCAAGAAGCGCAAAGAGAAGAGGCTGAAGAGATTAAGAGGTAAGAGAGTAATGTAGGAGAAAGGGAAACAAGTGATAGGTATACATTTACAAGAAGAGCAACGTGATGCTCAGAGATTCCTGAAGCAGTGACACTCTTAAAACAAATTTATGGCATCGTGTTTATTATAAAAGATTGATCTGTAGGGATTTTTTTTTTATTAATTTTTTTTAGATGCCAAAAGCCTGGCAGAGATGCTTATCAGGTAAGATCAGGGTTTTCCTGGCTTGGTAATCTAGTCCATATCATATATAGTGTAACTTAAAACTTACTTAGAATTTTAAAAAACTATGAATGATTTTGTTTGCTATTCTTGAATCTTTGGATTAGTAAAAACAACCGGAGCTTTGACACACCGGTTAAAGGACCTCCTCAGGGCCCACGGCTACACATCGACATCCCGAGAGTGCAGTTACTAATTGAGGATAAAGAAGGCATCAAGCAAATTGGTGAGAGGAAAAGAGAGTTGTGTGTTCATATCGATCAAATGAACTGAATCAAATGATCATTACACTGATAATTTGTGAATTTGGTGACCTGCAATCATTTTATCATTTTATCTCTAGGTGATGACAAAGCTACTATCCCTGTGACAGACACAGAGTTCAACCAAACTGGGAACCCTCAGAGCTTCTGCACTGGTGTGTCTGTCCATCACCCTGCCCTCATCCAAAACACCGGTCCATTAATAGACATGTCTGACATCAGACCAGGAACCAGTATGTGGTTTTTTTCATCACTGTCCATCTAACCAGAAGCAGCGTTATAGGTTCTAGTGCAAATGCCTTATTTACCATGAATACAGTAAGTGGTGTAAGCATGAACTGTGTCAAATTCTTGCAAGCCAGTAAGCCCAGGTTTAAGTTAATGTCATGTTATTAGTGAGTAGATCAGAGAAACTAAGTTGTAACAGCCTGTGTATATATGTACATCACTCTTATTTATTCATCCATTTACCACCAGACCCAGTGTCAAGAAAGAGTGTTAAATCAGCCCACAGTATCAGGAACCGCTACTCCAGTCAGTGGACTCTGACCAAGTGTCAGTCTTCTACGCCGGCCCGCACTCTCACTTCAGACTGGCGCACAGTTGGCTCCCAGCATGGCATCACAGTCACAGAGAGTGACAGCTACAGTGCCAGCCTCTCACAGGACACAGGTTGGTGCAAGGGTTAAATGGCACTTAGAACTGTTTGCATCTACCATATGATTATGTTTAAAAAATATAGGAGTGCTGTTATTGTAGTGTGGACTAAGATTGTTTTGTGAACCCTGGCAGAATGCACTCACCTTGAATTCCTGTTTTTTTTACACCTTCTATAGATAAAGGACGAAACAGCATGGTGTCTACAGAGAGTGCCTCCTCAACCTACGAGGAGTTGGCAAGAGCATATGAGCATGCCAAGCTGGAGGAGCACCTTCAACATGCCAAATTTGAGATTACAGAGTGCTTTATCTCTGACAGCTCATCTGATCAGATGACCACAGGTACCAATGACAATGCAGATAGCATGACATCTATGAGCACACCATCAGAGCCTGGTATCTGCCGTTTCACTGCCTCTCCACCCAAACCCCAAGACTACGACCGTGGCAAGAATGTAGCTGTGCCCATTCCACATCGCGCCAAGAGTGAGTGTTTGATGCTAATTTTTATTTATTTATTTTTTTGCCTTTGACTGAAGCAGGATTTTTAGTCAAATTAAACTTAACTGTTCCTTTCCAGGTGACTACTGCAACTTACCCCTCTACATGAAGTCAGATCCCTTTTTTCGAAAGCGGTCAGAACATCATGACCCTTGTCCAGTGGTTCCACCGCGTGAAGCCTCTATTCGTGGCCTGGCCCAACGGGCTTACCACACCCAGGGTCGCCATGTGACTATGGACTCTGCAAAGCAGCAGGCCCTTACAATGGGCCACTCTGGCCTGTCCAACCTCACTTCCTCTGGGGCTTCCTCTGGAGGAGCAACAGGAGGCGGTGGTGGAGGTAGCGGAAGTGGAGGGTTGTCTGCTAGCTCTAGTAGCTCCACACTTCCACAAAGGACTCTCACCATGCCTGGCTCATCTGCTGCATCTGCTCAGATTGCAGCTGCTTCTGCAGCTGCTACTGCCGCAGCTGCAGGGGCATCATCCTGCTCCGGTGGAGGTGGGTCAGCAGGGCCCACAGGAGGGACCCCTGGAGGTGCCTCCTCTTCTTCCTCCAAGATGGGAGGATCCAGAGACTCTCTTTTGGAGAGCAGCTCCTCGGGTTTAGGCAGACTGCAGAAGCAGAGGGATGGAGGCTCCGGGGCTTACTCCAAGTCCTACACATTGGTGTAGCCCACCATCACCGGGGTCTGTCACTGTAACTCTTAATAAAATTCTGGTCAAGCCAGTGCTTGTCTGGAGCCTTTATGGTTAACATGGGGTGAGGAACTACACATGCACAGCTTACCCATTAGTGCCTGTGCTGCACCAGGCTACAGGGAGCTGGTTAGGTTCCCACTGACACTATTGTTGGAAGGGGTCAGAGTTGGGTCTCCACAGCACAAGGGTTAGCCTTTCTTTTCTGCCTGATTGCTTTCTTATTTCTTTGTTATTATTCTGTCATTATGCTTTCTGATTTCATCACCCTGGAAGTCACTTACCAAAACATAAATAATCTATCTGTTCACTCCTTATTTAAACTTTTCTGGCAAGGACACAGTAGTTATACACAAAATGCTTTCCACATCCGCTGTCTTGTTTACTGAATCAAGACAGTTGTAGAATGAACCAGGTATCTTGAGATGTGTGCTTTTAGGTTTTAAAATCTGTTATTTTTCTGGTCTCCTATGGAAAATTAGCTCATATCATAGCATTGTGCCATGGCGGGATGCTTATACTGTATGCATAAAACACCAGCTCTGGTGTTACATTGGCTCTGTGAGGTTAGTCCATCATGGATTCATACAACAGAGACAGTGGAAGAACTGTTGTCTCAATACTTAGTTTGGAGCCACGGGGTCTTTACTTATACATGCAATTGATGACACACCATAGTGGTCATTAGTAAAGCTTTTATGAACAGACTCAAAGCAGAGTGGATAAAAATGTTAAGCATCATCAAATGAAACATGATTTCAGATCTTTTTTCATCAGTTTTTGGTTTATTTTTCAATGACTGAATTATACTCTCATGTGCACTAAGAAAAAGTTAGAATGGATACAAATAACAGAAAACGTCAAAAGCCTGCGTGTGCGTGTGTGTGTGGGTGTATATGTGTAAATATAAATGTATACATGTGGCAGGCACACACCAACAATGGACCTTTTTAAAGTCAATCTTTATGCTGACTTCTTGGGCAGATGTCTCTGTCGAAGCAGAACCCCTCCCCATTGTTTATTTTGTACTTGTTAAAGGGGATATGAAACAGTAATGATGTAGATGATGCTGAAAATGTAACACTATGATTCTAATTTGGTCCAGCATTTTGAACTTTGTTTTGTTGACTGTGACTGACAACATGGCAGAGGAAGTGCAAACTACTGACGATGAAGAAGAAGGTTTATGAGAATGCAATTCCAGATGTTTAAAGATAGGTTCCTCCTTTGTCTCTTTAAATTCAGAGCAACAAAGGAAAATACCCTTTTATAGATCATCATGGTGCAACAATACCATAAATTCACTCATTTTACCTGTTATCTCTTTGCATTCTTTCCCACCTTTCCTTGTAGCCACCCAATTCCCCCGTCATTTCCATACAGTGTCACTGTGATCTACAGCTAGCGTACAAGCTAGTCAATGACAGACACAGACTGAGAGAAGAGGTCTAATATGCACAGACAGGCAGACATGCTTTTTGACTTTCAGTGACAACTTGACTGGAGAATCAAGTTGTAAACACAGCAAATTTTTAGAGATGTGTAAGAAAAATTCATATTTATATGATCATGAATTTATGAAGACACTGAGATTATAGTCAGAATGATCAAGTGTTGATGTGACTTGAAAATGAGCAGCAGATGCAGAAATAAGTGGTCTTTAAAACTAAGAACTTTCTTCAAACCCCTCCACCTTTCAGAAGTTGATTTTAGCTTTATGCATGGTACTGTAGCTGTTCCATTTTTTTCATTTTGTTATCTTTGTTTGCTTTTATGTTTGTTTTGTTTCTCATTTCTTCTCCTGAAGCTTAATCCCATAACAAAGATCGTTCCAAAAAAAGAGTTGCTCCAAAAGTTTTGCAATGGTAAAACATAACATCAGGGCTCTCGCAATAGAAAAAGGAAAAAGATATCATATATGTTTCTTTTCAAAAGTATGTACATATATATTTCTATTCAAATATATAGCAAATATATGAATATTGAAAAAAGCAGAGAAGTATAAAAGCCGCTCTAATTGAAAATATATATAAAAGATCACAAGACAATCGCTCAGAGTGAAGAATCACAAGAAGGATGGAAGAAAATGAAGAAGGGAAGTTTAAACGGGTATTACAACCATGGACAGAAGATTTTGGAGAAAAAGGAGGTGGTGTGAAAGTAAGTTAGTGTTAATGGTGAAAGTGAGGTTTGAGGAATGATACATCGACCCCCTTGTGATTTTGTGAAGGACAAGCACAGTGTGGGATTGTGTTGCTGATTAACTGTGGTCTATGGCTCAGTGCAGAAAGTGTGGTGTTGCAAAAGAAAACAGTAAAACAAGGACAGCCTACAGTAATTGAGCCTCTTGTGTTATGTTGTATTGTACCTTTCCAAAGGTTTATTCATAAACAATGCCTTTACTATATTTAACACAGAAGACCAACAAGCATTTCTGTTTCTTATCTGTATCTTTGCAAGTTCCCTCCAAAAATCCAGGACTGCAAGCCGGTGAACATGTCACAAAGTTAGAATTATAACTGCAGATAACTGTGTTCTTGCTTAATTTCATATTCAAATTTGACAAGGGAGACTTGTATTTTGCTTCCTATGGTTAGTCATGGATGTGATGCCTTTTATTTTGGCCTTTATGTTTCAAGTTATGCAAATACTTGTCCTGAGGAAAAAACATGAGTTTGGGAAATGGTTAGACCTGTTTTGACAAACGAAAACAGGAGCTACCTGACTCCACTTGTATGGATATTAGCTGGATTGATGAAATAAACTTTTAACCAACATGCTTTTCCCAGATGTTCACTGAAGTTGATAACATTGATTTTCTGTCAGTTTGCTGGAAGTAAATGTAATTTTTATGTTTAAAGAACACTCCACCATGATTTTTGTGTGAATTATTGACCAGAAACGTTTCCTGTTCCTGCTCCTCAAAAGAAGCAGTACAATTTTGTATGTTTTAATTTTCTTCTTCATTTTAACCAGATTTGTGAAGCACTGCAAAAACACTTTGGTGATTGATGTGTTACGTTTATTTTCACTTCTTAACCTAAGCTGACACAATGCATCAGCCTGAGAAAAACTAAAAGAAAACAAATAAAAAAAAAACTTTGCAGCTGGTTGCCTTACTTTTTAAAATCATCTCAACTTTATCTTTAAGAGCTAAGCTAGTTCATTTCTTTTTAATCAGAAGCTCAGTTTTAAAGGTCATTTCAATAACATCGACATTGAACATTGAGTTATTTTCCATTCTCAGCCATTCCTTTTGACCACTTTTTAAATTTTAATAATTCATTATGTAAAAATGATCTTTGGATTTGTCCTTAAAATATAATAACATACTTTCAAACTGACTTCTTCTGCATGTGAAAGGCCAACTTCACATTTTTCACATCTGCCAACAATTCAAACTTCCACAGCTTCCTCCTCTGTACCCTTTTTGCCCCAATTTTCAACATTGTTTCTACATTATAACAGAAGACTTGTGTACATAAGGAAGTGTTTTGTATAAATGAGTACTATTTTCAACATCTTCACTAAAAACCAGGGCACAATGTAAACATTGAACTAAAGTTAATGTAATGAGAAACTATAGAAATATAATGATAACTACTTTATGCTGTTTTTGGACCAGTTAAAACATGTGGACCATGCATAGTTACAGTAATTAATAATTTTTTTTTCTTATTTTACTGAGACTTTGGTTTCATAGCCTGTTTTTTCTATTTTGGTTTGTTTTTAATTTAAAATTGTTTTGTTATCCCACTTTTTAGGGGAGGCTGCAGAGGCATTGCATGCTTTGAAAATTTTGCTGGTTATAAAAGAAAACGGGAAAGTGTGAATTGAATGATTTAAAAAGGGGTTTAATGAAAAATGAACATTTAAGATATCCTGAGGATGTCCCTAAAACTTTGGAAAAGTGTTGCTTCAATTTGCAGTTGCTTGTGTTTAAATCTAAATTTTTCTTTTCTATGAAAACAAACAAAAATGGGAGAAAAAAAATCACACCTTGTGCAATAAAGCTATCTTTTTATAAACTGTGATGATATTGTTTGTTTTTTCAGGCTCATTTAGTATTTGAGATAAAGTGTATGAAGACTCCGTTTTACTGTAATCAGACCTCAATATGAATATGTTTTATGAGGACTATACTAGCTGTAGGAAAATCAAATAAAAAATTGCAATGTCTTTAAATTTCACAGTAAAGACACTGGTTCCAGTTAAAAAAAAAAAAAAGAAAAAAATAAGGAACTTGAATGTGAGCACCACAAAATGAAGAATTCACAAAGTTTTAATAAAACCTATTTAAATTATATTTAAAAATGACTGCATGATGCAACAGGTGGTTGAACATAGGTCAAATGTTCAGCTACTCGCCAGTCATAATTTCTTTTATGTAAAACTGTTTAGTTTTACAAGTAACTAAATCTTGTGGCATGATTTTTAAAGTTTAGTCTAGATGGTTTTCTTTCTATCATCATATTTGATTTCCATCCATCCATCCATTCATCCATCCATCCATCCATCCATCCTTCCATTCTCCTCTGCTTATCCGGGGTTGGCTCATGGAGGCAGTTGCTTAAGCAGGGAAGCCCAAATTGCTCTGTCCACGGCCATTTCTTCCAGCTCATCTATGGGATCCCAAGGTGTTCCCAAGTGTAACTTCCAATGACCCACAACGTCCCAAGTCGAGGTGAGCAGCATCCCATTCCCACTGTACACAGTGTTAATGGAGCACTGTTTACCCCTCCGAAACTTCCGGATGGTGGACCAGAATCTCCTCACCAGACCTTCCCAGCAGACCCTCATTACACGTTTCGACCTGCCATGCCTGACCGGCATCCTCCCCCTCCATCTGCCTCAACTCACTACCAGGTGATGATCAACTGACAGCTTCACCCCTCTCTTCATCCAAGACATCCAGCAACACGATTACAAAGTTGATCATCAAACTGCCGAGGTTTGAGTTGCCAGAATCCCTGCCTTCGGCCACCACCCAACTTACATTGTACCTGACCCCCATGGCCCCTCCTATTGGTGGTGATCACAGGAAAGGGGGCCCATGTCACCCTTTCGGGTTGAGCCTGACTAGGCACCATGGGCATAGGCCGGGCCACCAGGAACTCACCTCCATGCCCTCTCCTCCAGGCCTGGCACCAAAGGGGGCCCCGGTGACCCTCATCTAGGCAACAGAAACTTAGCTCCCATATTATTTTTTATTATGGGAGTATGCTGAGCCACACTTTGTCTGGTCCCTCACTGAGATCCAAGTTTGTCATGGGTGACTCCAGGGGCATTAACCCCCAACAACATAGCAAAACTATGACTAATTTAAAGACCCATTTGTAGTTTCACAGCACAGGCCATGAGTAATTAGATTAGCATGGCTTAATTTTTTAAAACCAGCATGCTGCTGCTGGGATCAGCCAGGTATCTCCTCCAGTGGAGGAATTTTCAAGCAAAACTCATCAAAATCAGTCCCTGAAGTCAAAACTCCCCTGAAAGCATTCTTTGCCCTCCAGACCTCCTTATGCACTTTCAGTTCGGCAACCGAAAACACCCTCCAGGCCCCTAGAACCAAGCCTTGTACCATGAGTGATCAGATCTTTTTCTCTGTATCTCTGAGACTGCAGATGCTTTCAAATGAGACATAAAAAGCTTTATTTTTAGGAAAGTATTCTGCTTAATTCTTTTAAGAAGTTAACTTTTTAATCTTAATCTTAAAATTGTATGTTTTTTTCTACTCTTTAGTGCTTTGAGATTGCCAAAATGAGGTGCCTTACAGCAAAAAATTTCTTTTTCTTCTTCTTCTTCTTCTCCTTCTCCTCCTCCTCCTCCTCCTTCTTCTTCTTCTTCTTCTTCTTCTTCTTCTTCTTCTTCTTCTTCTTCTTCTTCTTCTTCTTCTTCTTCTTCTTCTTCTTCTTCTTCTTCTTCTTATTATTATTATTATTATTATTATTATTATTATTATTATTTATTTATTGTTATTTATTTATTGTCATTACCATTAACTTAAATATAACCCATTTCCATAGAAGAGGCCTTGTTGCAATGTAGTTGGGTTAGGCAACTTAAGCTGCAGTTACATGTTGTGAATATTTCTAGATGGGTTAATCTATTCTTAATTTTTTGTCATTACAGCATACAATTTCTGAATGTGATTTCAGATAAACTAATTTAACAAACTAAAAACAAGTCTACTCTAAAGGTTGTTGCACATTTTAGAAGTGCAGTTTTTGCTGCTAAGGAAAACTATTGGATAATGAAGGAGGTGACTGGGCAGGTGGAGGAGCAGCAGCCACATAACGGATTAATCATCATCATCATCATCTTTATTTGTCAGACTCAAGGTCCATAAAAAGAAACATCAAACAAACACAGCAACAACAACAACAGTTATAAAAGACACTTATACCAGTGTTTCCACAGAGAAGACTGGTAACGTACTGTACTAAAACTAGGATTCACCAGCATCAGGACAAGGCTGTTTTCAGAGTTCAAGCGACAGATAAATCTATACATCAAATTTCTCATTAGTGCCTGAAAGGTATTGACACGAGCGTGCGAGAACAAAAAACTGGCACTGCTGGACCTGGGCTTCTTGAGTAGAACCCTTAATGCATCATTGTAAGCAACTTTAAGCTTCTTTAGACTAGCTCTTTTATATTTACACCACAATGGGGCAGTGTACAGAGGTGTACAGTAATTTCTGAAGAGTTGGATTTTTACGTTGTCTGAACACAGGTGAAATTTCCAAGCCAAAATATTAGCTTGGGCATACAGAGTGCGACACTGTCGATATATATCATCATCATCACAGAGCTGATCTGTGATGAAGTGACCCAGATATTTGACTTTAGAACAGACACTTAACTTTTGTTCAGACAAGTAGAAGTCAGGGAAGCACAGTTCTTTGTCCCCTTTGGTCCGACAAATTAGTACAACACTCTTTTTTGCATTATATTTCACATCATACTTTAGTCCATAGTCAGAACAAACATTCAGCAGCTGCTGAAAGCCAGCACTGCTAGGGGAAAGTATGGCCAAATCATCAGCGTACATGAAATGATTCACCAGACTCTTACAGAAAGTAAGGAGTCAGGTAACAGTCCATGGGTCATGAACCCAGAGAAACACAAAGCGAGCAGTACAGCAGTCTTTGGGCTTGCATAATGAAATGAACAGGTACAATAAATGACTGTAGTCAACAATGATTGGACAGAAATCTGTTTGTGACTTGCAACAATTCTGTACTTGACTGAACTAAAGCAAGGCTCCATTTACATCATTTTCTGCTGAAACACTAGAGGGCAATGTGCTGCAATGAAACAACAGAGTCTGACAGATGAGTTTATTTAAATCATCCAAATTTCAACAGTTTTTTGAAAGGACAACATGTAGACAAATAAATGTTTTTTCCAAGTTTATATACTCAAAATAAAAGTCATATATAAATTGCAACATATTCAACCACGCACACACTCACCCTCACAGTCACCCTGTCATCAGGACGGATCAAGCTTATTCATTCAGAAGTACAGTATTTTAACATTTATTATTCACATTAAGTATTACAAGCAGTGTTTGACATGAAGGGTATTGCTTTATATTACTCCTAAATTTCTAAAGTAGAAAGGTGTAATACACACACAAAAATGTAATAAGGTGCTGTTCACTGAAAATAAATCATTTAGCTACTTTCAAAAAGGTGTCACACTCTCTGGCTCGATAAATATCTGGAACCAGTGTGTGGCACTTTTTCTGTAAGCTTTCCACTGTTCAGTCTCTGTCCCTACTTCTGAGAATTCTAACCCTAAGCAAAGATGAACATTTATGTTTGAGCTTTCATATGTGCTTTTGAATATCATCTTAAAGTCTCTTCTTTTCATGGTGAATCCACTCATGTCCCGCTTGCTTCCTGTTGACTCTCGCTGTGCCTGCACCACGCACCCTCTCTGTCCATCTACTTGCCGTTCTTGTGTTTCTTCTGTTGGAACTTCCTGAAGTGGGACTGGATGGTAGAGGCAGCCTTCTCAATCTCAACTGGACTGAGTGGGGGAGCGACAGGCGTGGTACACGTCCCATTGCTGGTATTGGAGTCTGAGCACGACAGGACACAGGGGATAGCCAGAGAGGTAGAGGCAATAGCCATGGAGACATAGTCTGTGGCAATGATTGAGTTTAAACACACAATTTACTAAAGAGTTTTTATTACAGCGGGCTATTTTTCTGATGGACTTAAGAACTTATTCAAATCAAACTCAACTCAACAGCAACTTTGGCGTGCCTGAAACAACAAGCAGAAAAATAGCCAGCACTTAAATGTACTGTCTAACAGAATTACTTACTTTTTCTGTACACCCCTATGCTGTTCCTCCTGAGGCCATCGAACTGCAAATAATACACAATAGCTGCATGTTTAAAAAGCACATTCACACTGAGCACATTCTTCTGATGCACCAGATACAACACAGGTATGACAATTATCAACATAGCAAACTTATCTGGAACCTTGCTGAACATACCTCTGACAGTAAAAAATCAGATAATCACACACATTCTGCCATTTTTTTTTCTTTCTAAAATGTACAAAATGTGCTGCGATTAAGGAGCAAATGTTCAGAGCACGTGTGTGACTGCACTTGCGTGTCCTTTTCTATCTACAGCTAGAAGAATGACCTCAAACTCAAATCCCCTTGATTGGGATTACAGCTCAAGCAGCAACAGGGAAGCTAGTGGCTGAGAACTGGACCAGCTTAGCATTCTTACCTGCAAGTTGGGCTGTGTGCCTGAGTTCAGTCCCAAACACCAGCTCCTTGACCTTGACAATGAGACCTACAGTAACCTTTCAGCAGAAGTGTTTAAGTAAACTCAATCTGCAGCCAAAGTTAACCACCTAAAATTATTTTTTTGACTCTTAATGTCTTTTATAACCCTGCTGACTGAGTTACTACATATGTGTTCTATAATGTTTTCATCTGTTTTTCTCTAAGATAACTACCAAAAGGTCCTCTTTCTGCTTTTTCCTTGCCCCTGCCTTTTTGCCGGATTCATATCTTCAAAGGTCTGGGTCGGAGGGAACTTCAGCCTCCTGAAACTATGACAAATGCACAAGGCAAGTGCAAACAGATGAACTGCACTTTATAATGCGTGAGTCATCAATTGTGGACACCATGACCTGGTGCTTCCTTATTTAGGAAAGAGCAGGGAAGTAACTGTGCCATCATGGATAACGGTTCAACTGCTCAACTATTATCATATAACTAATTTGTCAATGTTACTGAAGTACTAAAAGCCATCTGTGAGTGGGAAATCCCATTTGTCTCCTTTCATGTGCAGTTCCTCTCTGAGACTCTGCAAGCAAACACGTGACCTAATATGCTCACTTGCTGAGCCATGTTTGACTGCTGCACTTTCCACTTGCTCTGTCTCACCATTAGATAACAGACCATTAGAACAGCTAAATTATGAACATAAAATTCCAGACAACTCAGATCAGACACAAAGCTTCATTTAGTTACTCATCTGCCCTACAGTCTCAGAGTACTTTAGTAGAGCCACACAACCCCAAAGAGACAGCTTGTATATAAAGGCAATTATAAGTCACGTGTAGATCATAATAGCTGTAAGGATTGCTATGAAAGCAAAGATGTGTGTGCGACATTAACAGTACTAAGTAACAAATATTGTTTAAACTAACCTCTTCTGCTTTGCTGCTCCTTCGGCTGTGTGATACAGAGTGAACCTGCCAAGGCAAAGGCTGAGACACCATGTAAGGCAAAGGCTCTTCTTGCCGTGCAAATCGTGACCCTATCTGAAAGAGGAACTTTGGATTATATATGACAAATGTGAAACATATGCAACCATGTTTAACAGCTTCATAGTGAATATCTTTTTGTGGTTTACTGGTAAACTTTTTTTTCTCACCTTTTTAGAAATAAGAGCGTTTATCATTATCATTAGCAAAGAGTGGTGCTCTATAGTTTGATTTTTACATCATTCTATGTACATGCTTATGAATTCTGCATAAACTGTTTAAATAATCAGGTGAGTCTAAGACACAATCTAAGGGTTCCAGGAAAAAGTGTCCTTAAAAAATATATTAAAATACAAGTTCCTTTTATACAAAAAACACTGACAAAACACAATATGTGAGGGCAACACAAAATGCAATTGTAACAATGTCTATTATAGTTAACCACTGTGATATTGAACACAGCACAAATCTCTGTCCTTAGTTTTAAGCTCTCTGCCATTATAATCAACTTACCGATTCTACAACTTTAACCATGACATACATGGCTGTTAGCATAGTGATCAACATTTTGGCCACTTTTCTCTCAGTCTCTTTTAATCCTTAATGTTCTCCTCGGTTTTCAATAGTTGTCCTCAGTCCTGCTGAAAGAATGTAAGTCCGTGCAGGACCACGTCCGAGCAATTAGCAGTGCAACGGAGCAAGGGCCGCTCGAGGAAGGCCAGTTAAACAATGTTGATTATATCCAATCGTACAAGTCTCCTAGCTACATACAAACACTCACAGTCTGACACACCAGGGTAAGACTGCTAAAGAGCTTTGTAGGACAGAAATAGAGAAGCTATAATCTTTTTCTCTGCACACCACTTATCCCTCAAGTGTGCTTACACCTTTCCAGCAGTTGTGGCAGACACGCTTTTATTCAGACATGTGCTGGATCAAGATTTGTCCACATGATCTTACAATTCAGTAAAACTGATTATGGAACAAAATTCTGTCTATCCATTACTATTAGGATGTCCCAGATACGGCAGCTTATCTTCATAGGGCCTCTTTACAAACAAGAATGGAATGTAATATTCTTCTCCTCACATCTAAACCTCTAAAAATCAAGCTACATTTCATCTGAAAGACCTCAGTAGTTACTAACGTTTTCCAAAGTAGAATGGGAGGCAGAGCATTCAGTTCTTAACGTGCTCTCCAGCAAGCTGCCTATGCAAGCTGCCATCAGTGAAACGTTGTAGATCAATCAAATCACACACTACCAGATTCACAAATGGCCTTTTCCTTTGGGCCAAAAGAACCACTAATAAACACTAGAAATAGCAGTAACTCCTGCTCTAAAGATTACCTAAATTCATTCTACAGTAAATGTGTTTAATCTATTTTATATTGTTTTATTATGTCTATTCTTGTCTCTTGCACATTGTACTGACTGAGCACCTTAATTTTGTTGCACATCATTGTGTGACTAAATATTCTATTCTATTCTATTCTATTCTGTAGAATCAGCTCCCACTTTGAGTTTGAGAAGCTGGTGCCCTGTCTAAGTTTAATCCTCCTCCAGCAGTTACTGTTTGCCTAATTCGTCGGTTTTCTTGGAAATTGTATAATTTCAAGTTTTGAAACCTTTTAGGACCAAATTATGACCTTAATATTGCATGAGACAGAACTCTCCAACCCCTTCCTCATCCAGTAAACAGGAACCTAATGTCCCACAGTACAGCCTCTCAGTAGCACTTCCCCAAAGTGTCCTACGACTGTAAGTCCCCCTGCTACACTCATAGTGTACGAAATGAAAACAAACAAACTACAGAAACAATAAGATAACAATCAGGGCTAGTAACTCACACACACAGAGAGCCAGCTTACTCCACAATTTTCAATGATTTTCAGCCCAGGAGAGTCCAACACAGTGTGCAGCTGCCTCCCTGGGAAAATCTTGCTTCCTTATTTTTGAGCTATGTGCTACAGAAACTGTGGGTTTTCCCAAAAGAACAGCTAACACAACCTGGCAATACAAATAATTTGCAGACATGGCCCACGGTGATCTTCAAGTTTTTCCCTGGTGGCATTAATTGTGCATGAGAAAGATTTAGAGAAATAGCTTGCAGTGCATCCTATCCCCGGTATATAGCTGTACCAGTGTCAGTCTCTGTAATATGTTAAGTTGTCTTTGGTTCAAATTCAAGAGATGGGGAGGAAGGAGTCACTGCCCATTGAGAGAGCTATCTCTCCGAGGGGAATACACCATGCTGCATTGCTTGGACCTGGTCAACCAGAAACAGAAGCCTTGGAAGTGTGACACTAGAAATGAAAAATACAGAAGTTGGTACCTAATATGTGGAAAACCCTTTGATTCTGGCAGTCTGTCAGCAAAAGTTGGCAGTCATTATTATTTTACCACTATTTGGTTGGTACATTATGAATGTGGCAGTCAGTTTTGATGGATGGGTTCAGCTGTAGAGGAACAGTAGAGTATTAAAACCAAAGCTAGCAGAAAGCATTCTGCCCTGGAGGTGCTGTCATTCACATATGTTTCATTTAACTGTTCACTCAGTCCTTTCATCCTTCTTTCCATCAAGGCAGATGGCCAACCTCCCAGAGTCTGACTCTATGGAAGGTCTCTTCTTCAAAAAGAGTTCCTCAGCTCTCCACTGTAGCCATCACCTTGTGCATAATCAGGATGGGGCACTCAATCAAATAAAGGTTCAAACTGATCTGTTGGTTTCCTTTGTTGGGGTACTTTTTATTAATTAACAATATATAAATACAATTATCATGAGGTGTACAGACTTGGATTAAATTAGGCTGAACTGCATTATTGTTGCTTTATTGGTTAATTTCATAATACTTTGCAGCGTTTAATTTTCCCTGTAAGGTGTAGCAGTAAAGTGATTTGAAGTGGCAATATGCACTTTATACTGTAGTTGTTGCAGCGGCAGAGTGGCTAGGAATGAAAAGTTTGAAAGTTTAATCCTCTATTTATAAATCAAAATCTGCATTTTATGGTCCTTGTCTTTACCAAAATGAAGCATGTAACACACTCCTAGAGAATTCTCATTGTAAGATTTTTATGAAACTATTCAGAATTCCACTGTTCTTTGTTCTGTAATGATCACAAACAGTAAAACACATCTATGAATTTAAAGTTTCATATCAAAAAGAGGAAATATAAATGTAGGACTGTGTTGTATCTATAAACCTTTGTTCTTCACTCTTGCCATATTGAACCGGCTCACAAATAATAGAACAAGTTGCCATTTTCAGGTTAAATACTCCATTTAAAACGTACATGTAATAGGGGTTTTTATAGAAAAGAGCTCAAACAACAGGGCAGAGTGTGTGATTCTGAGAAAGAAGAATACATTTTTTTACCAAAAAGAAACATCAGTATGCCAGTTATGTCCTTATCATAATCAGAATGGCTTGTATCTAAGAGATCACACATGGCCAAAGGTTTGTATGCGTCAGTGTCTGGAATCTCGCCTCTGAACCCTACAGAAAACTGATCATCATTTTGGCAGTTATCTGAATGCATGCACAGTAAAGGACTGAAACTCAGTGCTTTTATCAAGATCGAGTGTCAAGTCAGCCATGGGAAGATCTTTTGAATGAGAAGTAACGTCATTTATTTATGTTGTGCTGATGCGTGCTGTTCATCTATGTGGGTATGATTAAAGATCAGCTAGTTCTTGTGTGGGTAGGCAGAAGGTCAAGTATTTGCTTTATCACTGAACAGGCAGGTATAAGAGCACCTTGACTAGAAGAAACTGGAAGCCGCTCAGACTTGAAACAACTTTTTACAGAGAAGACTGCATGTGAAGAATTAGGTAAGAATGCTAAGATTTTAAAATAAGCTGTTGTTTTTTCAAAACAAAAAATGAAAATATTTGATAATGAAACAGCTAATTTCTTGAAGACTGAGCTATATATATATATATATAAGGGGTGTTTAGGTGACAAGGTGCAACTCATTTAATATGTATTTATTTATACATATTACTAACATTGTGATTTTCATACCAAACACTAGCTGTGTTGTAATTATATCCCACTCAAATGTAGGGATGTCACAATTTGCAGAGGAAATGTAATTCTGTGATTTTTGAGTATGTTTCATATAATGCAAAATACATTAGTTCAAATTTTAAAAGGTGGCTGTAGGTGTGTAACCGTTTTTGAGTCCAGAAAGTAGAATAGTGAAAGAGTGAAATGGAAATTGATGTTTCACATTGTTTACTGACATAGATTTCACACACTGAGGTCTGACTGCACAACAATTAAATATAAATTACTTCATTTTTCCCCCCAAACTTTATGTGTAACATTTGCATTCAGTAAAAATTCTGAATAGAAACTTAAATCTCAAGGGCTATGAGCTTGAAGGGCTGTTAAAACACTGGTCACCTTATTGTGACTTGTGCTGTAATTTGCTTGCAGCCTGAAAGTCTGCTTGAAAATGAGCCTTTTGTGATAAGATTTTCTTGTTATCAAAAGCAAAATGAGGAAGGAATAGTTTTGCTTCGGTGAAGCATTTCAGGAAGTCTGGACTAACCAGTTGCCTTCCATGCTTTCTGTAAAAAGCATTCCTTTGAGACAGCACACTTCCTCACCTGGACAAAAGGCCTTTTCATATTTTTCAGATTCATGTGGCATTCATGTTATTACGCCAAAGAAGCTTTTAACTATTTTGTACTGTCTGTTATGTGCCTGTAACATTATAATTCAATTTTAATCACAGGGCTCCAGTCAATTCTCCATAACTTTGATGATGTGGGAAACTGGTGAAGGAAAACCCATTTAAAGCGGAGAGTAGCATCATACAGAGGGATTTATAATGTCAGTCAAGCTTTCCAAGAGGCTGAGCAGCAAGAAAATAAGTATGTTTATTTCTTTGTTGTGCTTTTGTTTTTTGTTTTTTTGTTGTTGTTTTTTTCAGGTTTGTAGAGATGAACATGTTGTGACTATATTATTCTATCAAAAATGAGTGAGGGACTGCATTCTGTTTTTTTGTGCCTCCAAATCCTAAAAGAAAATTTTATGCTCTGTGTGATATCAGCCCAAGCATGTCACAATTATTATAAAATAGTCACTGATTATTTGCATCCAAATAATTAAGATATAAACAATTATTGATCCTTTTTGCAATGCAAATAACAAGATAAACTGATGAAAGATAATGATAAACTGAGGCTTAGAAGCAGACATGAATGGTGACTATTATAGTACATCAGGGTCATTTACACCTTTGTGACTGAAGTACTGTTCCATGACTCAGTCTTAATAACCTCAAGTGTTGTTTTGCTCCATTTTAATAATACTGTAAGGCAAATTAGCTGCAGTTTTAAAATGTTGCTAATCTGTAGCCTGGAATAATTGCTGTGTTTTTTCAAATCAGAACTTCCAAAGGACAATGTCCAGGGAGAGATTCTACAGAAACTTGGCCTGGAGGCCTACATTTCAGCACCACTGGATTCAGTCTCTATGCTAGATATCAGTACATGGACTCTGGAGGACAAGGCCCCTTTACAGCTCAAAGATTTGCCACTTGCTTTCCTCCAACGCCTTTGGTTGCTAAGGCAAGATGCCCGGAGTCCTTGTTGCCATCCTCAACATGACATTCCCAAAGATGATAATAAATCACCTGAGGAAAAGATTAATGGTGTTGAAGACAAAACCCAATGTGCCATAAACTCCCTTGATCTGGTGACATCTGTCTTTATATCTGCTAATACTTTTCTTCAGCAGGAGATTATGGTACACATGATGCAATGCCAGTTTGCTGTGCCTTTGGTCCTTCCAAACATTGACCCTGAAGAACCTAGTCGTTTTCTTCTTTGGCCTTTAAGAGGCGTGTTGGGTCAATGGAGGTCTCATTCTCAGGATCAAAACAGGAGAGTTCAAGAGGGCAATTTGGCAAGCACGTCCATGCCGATTGTTTCATGTATAAAACTGGGTCGTTGTGGTGTTTCCAAGTCACGAGTGCTAAACTACGTTCTGAATGGACCACAATCTCATAGTGAAACATTTGTCCACAGGGGCATGGATGGAGGTGAGCTGCCACGAAGACTATCCAATGGCCTAGTAGAGTTAGGATGGTATCTACCCACTGGAGAAATTAACAGAGATATTTTCCCCTTCCCTATGATCATCTCTAATCTACGTGGGGATTCCAGCACACACGAGAAAAGCCTCAAGCTTCTGTGTCAAGCATCCTCTGCTGTGATTGTTTTCTGTGGGGACCTTAGGGAGAAAGAAAAGCATCTTCTTTTGTCCTGCAAAGATATAGCAAGCATGCTCATACTGATTGACCTCTCAGACAAAGAGAGAAAAGAGAGCAGTGTTGTGGGATTTGTTGAGCAGAACCTCAAAGAATGCATAGGGCTTCCCGAAGGGTCTGTGCTTTCAGGAAGCACTTTAAGTGAAGAGGAAGTGGCAAATAAGTTAGGTGAAATCTTGAAAGGTTTGCTACCAGATCAGCTAAAAAGTGTGACGCTTGAGGCAGCAGCAAAATTAGCATTAGAAATAGGCCTCAGTGTGGATGAAGGCCCAGAATGTAAGAAGGCAATGTCCAAAGTGGAAGAAGTATTGAAAGGTTTAGGTGAGGGACCAGCCAAATTTCAGATGAATCAGCTCCCTCTGCAGGGGCCTTTGTGGAGCAAACTGGCTGAAATAGATAAAGAGGAGAGTAAACAAAAAAAGGAAGGACAAGAAGTTGACCCCCAACTGCAAAAAGAAAAGAAAGACATCCTGGCCCAGTTGAGCAGCTACAAAATGACTCCTGCAATGAAGAGTTTCACTGATGCGCTTTTTACAACAGATAAAATAGAGAGGACTTATTTTCTTACTTGGCTCAAAATGAGGCTTCACCAGATGCAAACTAAAACACAAAACAGTTTGCAAGAATCAATCACTATGCTGCAGACAGAAGAGGAAAATGCCCCAAATGAACATTTCGACACACCTGAAAATGGAGTCAGAGACAGCATAACGGACAGTGACAGTTTCTGCACTGATTCATCCATTGAAGAGGAAGCACAACAGTTCTCCATAAATGGTGAATTTCAAGATTCTGGGCAACACTGTGAAGCAGTTGAAGAATTTATTTTGCAGTCTTCAAATAATACTACAGAACTGAACAATGATGATAAGGCTGAGCCTCTTGAGTCCAGACATGACCCAGTAACAGAGGAGGAGTCCCATGTAGCATCAACTGAAAAAGAGGCAGAAGGTGCAGAGATGTCAGAGAAAGGAGTGTGTTTAGAGGAGCAGGTTTCACATCAAATATCCAAAGACCAAAGCTCTCAGTTAGATTCAGAAGAAAGTGGAACTTTGAACGAAGAGAAACGGCTAGATCAACCAGAGTTGACATGTGTTAGACCAGATTCAGTTCCTCCTGCCAAACCACAAACGTGCCGTGAAGCATTATTTGAAGATCAGGTAGCCTCAAAATCACAGTTTCCCGAACTCCATCCAGACTCACTGGGCCTTGAGCACTTTATGCGTGAGATGGGCCTCATTTTCGAGCTAACACATGTTAGTCCTGGCAGTGGGAATCAGAATGTGCTGGGTTTGCCCAGCTTAGCTACAGACCTTCTTCTCTACGGGGTTCCACTTGAACTGATGGATGGAAATGCCTCAAATATCCCTATGTGCTGGCTAGGCTGTGTCTTTGCAGAGCTCAAACGCCGCCTACCTCAAGAGGAGTTGAGAACACGAGTGCTTACAAACCTTGGTGTATATCATGCCAGGAATGCTGAGGTTCTATCAGCAGTGTTTGGTGTCAAATTCCCAGAGAGGAGGGGGGGGGTGAATAAAGGAGTGCACATGGTCGCCCTGCGGCTCCCTGATGATCTTAGAAAGGAATTGGAATGTGATTTTCTGTTGCTAATTGATGTGGAAGGCCTCTGTTCAGTCCCAGCAGACAACAGCAAAAACACATTGACCCATGACAATGAGATGGCCACTTTTGCAGCTGGGCTGAGTGATGTTTTAATGCACAACATTTCTCCATTTAGTGATGAGTTTGAGACTATCTTCACTGTGACAGTCAATGCTCTCCTTCGCACCAAAGAACGTGGTTCTCTGCCCATTTGCCAACTCCTGATCCAGGACGAAGGAATAAACAGCATATTGCAAGCCTCACAGTTAAGGCATGTTTCCAAAATGCTACAAACTGCAACTGAGGAAAGAGGAAATGTTGATAACCATTACCTAAAGACAACAACCTGTACCACCTGTGTCAAAGGCCCTTGGTCCATCATGTCCCTCTATGAACCAGTTGATGCACAGTACAGTGAGAGTGTGTTAAAGCTTAAGGGAAATCTGTTTGGAGCACTGAAAATGTGCGCAGACAAGTCCAAATCCTTGGATCTGCCAGAATTTATGGGACGCCTTTGTGCAGTGTGGGATGCAGTGAAATCAGATTCATTTTCCATAGGTTTGCAAAATACAGAGATTGCTTTAGCATTTTCTTTACTATGCACAGAGTTTTCTAAGTGGGAGGGAATTTTCCTGGAAAGCATTGAAAGCTGGCTAAAAAGAGCATCAGACAAAATTTTTGAAACAAAGGCCAAAGCTTTGCACAACTCTGACCAAAGTGATCTTCTGATTGAGTTAAAGAAAGAAGCCCAGGAGGAAGTCAAATTAGAAGTGAAAAAAGTGATATCAAAAGGAGAGGCCTATCTGGTGAGAGATGACCTTCATAAAATAAATGTGCAAACATTTAGGCCAATCCTAATGCGCAACATAGATAACCTTGCGAATCGAGTCACAGAGGAGCTCATACAAAAGTTGGACATAATCAATGAAAGCCATTGTTCTCTCGCACAACTTAAAAATTTTGAGAACTTGCTGGAAGAAAAACAAGAGTCAAAGTTACTTGCGTTAGTGCAGACAAGCAAAGCAACAAAAATTCTCCTTCAAGATGCTGAGCTAGAAGAGGAGTTTGAGGATGTGTGGAGTAAGACGTTGTCCAACTTTGACTTCAGGCCTTCAGAAACAGATGATATTACGTCAAGAGTGAGAGACGTTCTGATTCAAAATCTAACCAGCCGTGGCCTCCTGAAACACATGAAAAAACTTGATTCCTTTGGGCAAATCCAGACTTCCAGCTTCCAAGTTGCAGATGAGTATTTTGGATACCGCAGCAGATTAAAACACATGTTTGAAGACAACAACAAACAACAGAGATTAGAAGCCCAGCAGGTAGCATCCAAAATGATAGATGAATACAATCAGTTTGTAAAAGATAAAAGTAGCTTGACAGCTGATTTCTCTGACAGCTACATTGTAGAACTGCTGGAAAAGATTGAAAAAGCTGTGAAAGAAAAGTCCATGGAAATCAGAACAGCTTTTGAAGTGGATCTGAAAATCTACCTCTGTAATGCTGCATGCCAAGACTTCCAAAAATTACATAACCGCTTCGCCAAGGACAGAGAACTTTTGGCATGTATTTCTGCCTCCAAGATTAAATACTTGGCACAGTTTATCTACCAGTTCAGGAAGAGGGACCAGTGCCAGAGGGTGGCCCAAGCATTCACCTTTTTGGTGATCAAACCTACAGTGTTGGACTACATCAACAGTCGATTGGGGTTACACATTGTAGAAGACATAAAAAATCAAGTCAAGCAGTTTCAGTCACCACAAGCCTTCCAAAAGAGTTTACTGGAAGAACTGATTAATGAAGATTGCTTTGAAAGCTTTGTGAAATATTTATTGTCCTATGATGACTTCAGAGTGAGGAAAATCCAGGAGACAGTGGTGGCTCACCTCTCTGAATCAAGCAGCTTAGGCAAATGGAGGCAACAGGGACTCGGAGAAATTATAGGAAAGATTGCAGCAGCTGTGAGCCAAATAACTGAAGGTACCAATGGGGTGCTCAGTGATACAAAGCCTCTGCTGGAGACAGTGTGCCTAATTTTAAAGAGAGATGCTGATGTTGAAGTCAACAAAGCCTTGCTAAATGGACCTTTCTTCAGTATAACAACAGAATGGCATTGTTTTGTTAAATGTTTAATGGAGTTACTTGCTACACTGCGACTGGAACTTGTCCAAGAGTTCTCTCAAGATGCTGATATTTCCCAGATTCTCTACTGCCTTCCAGTTCAACCCCAAGACTACCTCTTACTTAGAGTGAGCGGCTGCAACAAGCGATGCCCTCTATGCAGAGCCCCCTGTGAGGAAGAAGAACCTGACCATGAGATTCACAAGGCTTTGCTCCATCGTCCTAAAGGCACCCTGCCATATGGCTCCCATTCACCTTCCCATACAAGTTTCCCAGATAGTATGAACCAAGGTAAAAACAACAATGCACAGGATATATCTGTGACATGCAAAGACCTCAATTCTCTACATCCAGACTGGAGCAGCTTCTCTGATGATCCAGACAGCCAGAAGGGGGGTGATTACTGGAGGTACTGTGTTGTTAAGACCTTAATGTAATCATAAATCTTAAATCGTATTTAAAAGTTTCTTGTATATCATCTATTATACAACAATGTACTACTTAAAATTTAAAAAAATGTTCTTTCATTTATAGATATGTCTTGGTGAGGTTCAATGAGAGGTTTGCAGAGGAATTCCAGCATGAGCCAGAAAAGATTCCCCAGGAGTGGAAAGAGATCACTCAAGAGAAGGCCTTGGACAGCCTGAGGGAGGTCTTCCCCACCAAAGAGTCTTGCTAAAATGCTGCATTAAATTCAACGCAGTATCTAACTTTTTTATTCAACATGTTGATTGCCTGCATTTCCGGGTCACGGAAAACTTAAAGTGTTCAGTTCTGAATTTATTTAACGTGTATTTGACAATTTTTTGTATCATGTATTAGGTTCAGGTCAAAATATACAAAACTACTTTTCTGTAGGGTTGCTGATTATGTTAGCTTATATTCTTTTGTAATGTTTTTCTAGTCTCTTTTTATTATTTACTTCATATGATTCTTTATGTATGAACCATATTTTAAATATCTAATGTTTTCACCAAAGGCAAGATGCATCAACAAAGATAAAAAAAAAAACACATTTGAATGAATATGCATCTTGTGTATAGCATTTAAAATGCAGACGATGAAGACAACATATATGAAGGATAAAATTTGATAGAATGTGATCTAAAATGATCTACCAACCCTAGATCACATTAGTCAAAAAACAAACACTACAAAGCAAAGTGTTCAAACTTTTAAAATCTAGAGGATGCTGAAGTTATATAGTAGTAGAAGCCCATTATTTTCTTTTTCCCACAATGTTTGAGGGGTATTACATATAAAAGTAAGTATTGATAAACTGGTAAATCACAAGGAAATAGTGTTGCCAAAAGCAAGATCTACAAAAATGTGATGGTAATTCAGTAGGTGACTTGAAGGGTTTTAGGAAGAGCATCAGGGACCAAGTAGTTTAGGTTTGGGGGACATTACATTGGTCAAACTAGGAATTTAGTTATTCATAATATATATCAACACCTACTAACCTTTACTATTATGCATGTTGACAACTTCTAATGCTTTTATCCAAAGATGCTATAGTGTTTGTTTGTTGTTGTTTTTTTGTTTTTTTTGTTTGTTTTGTTTTCTATAATCTAAATATCATAGAAAAGAATTAGTGTACATCACTATGTTTTTTTTCAACATTTTTTTTATTTGTTTATCTTTTATTTTTAAGTGTATTTAAATAAACATTTTATCAATACACAATATCTCAAAGTATTTACTGGGTGAGTGTACTGAACTATTGATTACTGCTGTTTTTGGTAGAGTACCATCAGAAGTTTTTTTAAGCATTTGGTGTTGATTCTTGTAGAAAATGTAACTTGTAGTCCTCTAAACAGTCATAGAATAATGCTCAACTGTCATTGATGAGAAGGTTTCCAGTGTGTATCCATGCATATTAAGTCAGCATATTCATGCTTCAGTGCAGTTTGTTTGTTATTTTTACATTACAGGCACTGTGATGTCCAAGGCAAATTTCTTGTTAGGATAATAGTTTGTCTTATTATTAATTTAATATTTAACAGTCAAATCCACTAGAGGGCAACATAAGCCAGAGAAATCTGTGACAGTTCATAGCGACTTAGTAGCTTATAGCTGTTGACAGATCAACTCTGGAGGCTGGGGGCTTTCAGGGCAAATATTTGATTTAATTTAGATCTAGACTGTTTGCTGGC
Organism: Melanotaenia boesemani; assembly: GCF_017639745.1. Lineage (NCBI taxonomy): Eukaryota > Metazoa > Chordata > Actinopteri > Atheriniformes > Melanotaeniidae > Melanotaenia > Melanotaenia boesemani. Next base: position 20,300,299 of record NC_055690.1, on the reverse strand, counting down.
CATATGATGGAGTTGATATATCTTTCCTGAATGAAAGTTTAAATGCTGTCTTCTATTTCAAGATGGATTGTAATTTATTTATGTAGTTATTGTTTTATTGGTTGTCATCACCCCTGGTCCTCTATCTCAGTGGTTACCAACCTGGGGTCCGGCTAAATTACCATCCCAACAGAGTGAAAGTGTCAGGGAGGAGAGCAGCCTATACACACCTGACCAGGTAAAGTGATATAAGTACACATATAAGGAAACATCATCTAAAGATATAAATATGTATCTGATATGTGTATATGATATGTATCTATATGATGTATATGATACTTAACACCATAATTGTGTACAACTGATAAATTCCACTATTTTAATGTGTCACTGATAGTGTGGTTTAGTGTTTTTAGATAGTGTGTGCCTTGCTAACATAGTGCTTCTCTCTTATCTAGAGTGAAGATCACAGCAGTGAGGACAATACTGCAAAGCAGTCACCAGAGATCAGATCTCATTACCCACATCATTCACTCCTCCCTCACCACTGGAGTGGTTCCCTCACTGTTAAAAACAGCTGCCATCACCCCTATATTTAAGAAACCTGGCTTGGATCCCAACAATCTCAACAACATCCGCCCCATCTCCAATCTCCCGTTTATTTAAAAAATCCTGGAAAAAGCAGTTGCCTCTCAGCTCCAAGCCCATCTATCCCACAACAATCTGTATGAGCATTTTAAGTAATGCTGATTTGGTGCTGTGAAGTGGGCAGAAACCAGATTGAAAATGTTCATACAGATTGTTGATTCCTGGTTGTTATCTATTTTCATCCTCCTTGATCTAAATGCGGCCTTAGACACCATTTCCCACTCCATCCTCCTAGATAGACTCTCCTCCATCGGCATCACCCACACTCCTCAACTGGTTCAAATCATACCTCTCTGGCCACACTCAGTTCATCCAGCTGAACACATTTACTTCCCAGTCACGCCCAGTCACCACAGGTGTGCCTCAGGGCTCTGTCTTGGGGCCCCTGCTTTTCATCATTTACTTCCTTCCTCTCGGTTATATTTTTAAAAAAACATCACATACATTTTCATTGCTATGCAGATGACACCCAGCTCTACCCCTCCACCAAGCCTAACTCTACTCTCCCATCATCTTCCCTCACAGATTGACTTCAAGAGATTAAGCCCTGGTTCACCTCAAACTTTCTTAAATTAAACAGCAGCAAAACTCAAATGTTATTAATAGGCGCCAAATCCACTCTCTCCAAATCTGACAGTTTTTGCATTACCATTGATGACTCTTCCATTTCCCCCTCCCCTCAGGTAAAGAGTCTGGGTGTCATCCTAGAGAGCACTCTGTCTTTTACATCACATATCAACAATATAACCCAGTCAGCATATTTTCACCTTTGCAATATCAAACACCTTCGCCCTTCCCTCACCCCTCACACCACCACCATACTCGTTCACAGTCTTGTCACCTCCCATCTAGATTACTGCAACTCCCTTCTGTTTGGTCTTTCCCAAAAAACACTTCATAAACTTCAACTAGTTCAGAACGCAGCAGCCCAGGTCATCACAAGAACCCCATCCACCCATCACATCACCCCTGTCCTGCAGCAGCTCCACTGGCACCCGTCACCTACCGCATCCACTACAAAATCCTGCTGTTCACCTACAAGGCCATCCATAACCTCGCTCCTCCCTACCTTTCTGATCTCCTCCATGTCTCCATACCAGTCCATTCCCTCAGATCTTCCACCTCCCTCCACCTCACTGTTCCCCCTGCCCGTCTTGTTACCATGGGTAGCCGAGCTTTCAGCTGCTCTGCTCCTCATCTCTGGAACTCACTCCCCCCTGACCTCCGCAACTCTGATTCTATATTATAAGCTATTATAAGGCTTCTTGTAAAAAAGCTGAACACAAAAGGGTTTTCAAAACACAATTCATTAACTTTTGAGAAGTTAATGTAAATTATAGGGATAAAAAAGATGCTAAAATACGAGGCGTTTGGAAGCCAAAAGAGCCAGCTCTGAAAAGTGTCAAACACCCTATCACTAGTTCAGTAAACCCTGATCTCTGCGCTGTAGTTCTTCTTCTTTTTTATAATTTTTGGCAGTTGGCAAAAATAAATTGGTCCATTACTGCCACCAAGTGGTCTGGAGTGTGAACCAGAATGTTTCCAAGAACCCAAGTTGTTAAAATATTAGTTTGTTACATTTCCCCAATCCCATGTGCCCCCACTGTCATGTTGCTGCGCCCCCAGTTTGAGAACCACTGCTATAAACTAACACAAGAAGTTACAACAGGCAGAATGACCCAACACATGTAAAAGCATTTCAGTTTATTGAGATCAATATTTTGAAATCACATTTTCTGGCCACCAGATATCACAGTGGTAATGTTTTCCAAGTGTTCCAAAAGCTTAGTTTTTTTTCTGGAACAATTGTTCCAAATAATACGATCTCCTGAACATTCCAATTTCTGCTATCAGTAGTACATTAGTACATTCTAACCATGATTGGCAAAACTTATTTACTATTCTGACACTGACCATCATCACATTCCAAAGAGCAGCTAAGGGCTTATATACCCTCCTGCTGCAGGTTATGACCTGAAACAGCCTATTCAGGTGGGAGTAGCATACAAAAGCTCGACAATATCCACAAAATATCTACATACAAAAACAAACTTCAAAACATAACATAAGGAACACACATTTACATATATACATACCTATAAATAATTTAAAAACTAACTTTGCAGCATAATTCACATTCCATTCAGTTTTCTTTTACAGAGACAGGATGGCCAGTCTCTGCAAACACACACCCTGCAAACAACCACCAAAACATTTTCACTTTGTTCAATATTTCAGGGGGGCATGGAGATGAGAGGACTATAGATTATTGTGGAAATCTCTAAATATGTACATCTTGTGGGTTTTGAGAAATGGTTCCTGTAGAGTCTAAGATTGATGAGATGGTTAATTTCTATTTTTGTGTGGGAGAATATTTGATGACGAGATATTTGGTGTTTGCTTTATTCCTGTATTGAAAATTTTTGTACTTTAGTTAATGAATTACATTTTTTATGTAAGATATCTTGAAGTTATGCTATGAGTTATTTTAATGAGATCTATGTACTAGGATCGCTGGATAATTTATTTGTGAGACAATTGATTTTGTTGATGCTGATTTTTCCCTGATGAAAAGTATATTATTTTTAATCTAATTACCAGCTTATAAGTGTCCTATAACAGTGCAGATGAGGTGTTTAGAAAACCTGCCATGCTATTTATTGGTAATGCCATAGAGACCATATTAGTTAAACATGTTTGAATATTTACTCTGTTTTTAATACAAGTATATAGAAGACAAGTTTCATTTTGTTTATTTTTCCAAACAAATTATATCCCCCAGACTTAATGCTCAATGAGAAAAGACAAGATTTACAGAACAGAAACTGTGATAACAGCATTCCAAAGGGTTTTTCTGCTGAAAAGCTTTGCACATGCAGGATGGGCAACAGGCTGAAGCATGTAAGGATAGACAAAATGTGGTGAGTGGTAAAACTGAAAGCCCCTAATAACCAGTGTATCATGCAGGTATCAACAGGTTGCATTCTATTAATATGATTTTTTCTTTTTGCTTTTGCTATTTCACAGGTTATAAGACACCAATTACTATCATAACGCATAAAGGGACAGACACAAACAAACATTTATCAAACTTAAAGAAATATAGAAATATAATGCACAAGCTCTCAAAACATTGCATGCTCTTTCTTGATAATGCCAAGAGGCCATATTGACTCTACTGATAATTAAATGCTTATATATGAACTTGTTTCAGTGCAAATACAGCAGTCAGAGAAGTTCTTTCTTGTTCTTATTTCTTCCAGTGAAGAGTTGTTGCCAGATGGTTTGATGAAGAGAATTGTGCAATGAGCGGCAAGCATAGACTAGCATGAAATGTTTTTTTTCTGTTTAACAACTTGTGACATGCCTGAATGTAGGGGAATAATAAAGATGCTGTCAGATATACTGCTATGGAATATTTTCACACTCTTCAGTTTAAATTCTTAAAAATGTCATTTTCCTTTCCAGTTTTTTAAAGTGAACTTGCCCTGTCTGGAATCATGAAAAAGCAGTAAGCTGCATAGCATACAAGGCAGGTTGTGTGCTATTAATACACTCTTCTTTTTTTTTTTTTTCTTTTTTTTTTTTTTGCTATTTTACAGGGCCTGAGATGACATCTTGACCTCATTTAATGTATTTATTTGATAGATTAAAGGATACACACTCATACACACTAAATCATAAAAATAGAAAGCAGTAGTTCTCAGAATAAGATTTGATGCTGGAAGAAACTGTCCAATGAGCCGAAACTGCAAAACAGCATTCAGTGTCTCTCTGCTGAACATCAGCACATGCCTGAATGTGATGCGCAGGAGCAGCAGCCATGCATACCAGCATAAGGAAAAGTGTTTTTCTGGTTGGTGGCAGTGGCTCAGACTGTAGAGTTGGTCGTCCAGTGATTGGAGGGTTGACGTTTTGAATCCCACTCCCCCAGTAAATCTGGTGGTGTGTCCTTGGGCAAGACACTTCACCTTCTTTTATCCTAGTGTCAGCATTGCTGGTGTATGAATTTTTCAGTGGTGGAGGTGATGGGAGAGGCTGTTGGTGCACATTGGCTGCCACATTTCCATCAGTGTTCCCCTGGGCAGCTGTGGCTACACATGTAGCTTACCATCATCACCAAGTATGAGTGAGGACTAGATGAATAATGGATCCACTGTAAAGCACTCTGAGAAAGGAAGAAGAAAGAACATTAGATGAAAACTATTTAAAACATAAAGCTTAAAAGAAACAGATGCATATTATGACTTTAAAATAAAAACTACTGAAATGCAGCAGAGAACGGGTGGGTCTTTAACTTAGATTTAAATAAACTGAGTGTTTCAGCTCATCTGAGGCTTTCTTGAAGTTTGTTCCAGACATGTGGAGCATAGAAGCTGAATGCAGCTTCTCCATGTCTGGTTCTGACTCTGGTAACTGATAAAAGACCGGATCCACCTGAGGGGTCTGGTAGTTTCATACTGGATCAAAAAAAATCACTAATTTATTTTGGTCCTAAACCATTCAGAGCTTTATAGACCACCAGCAGAACTGTAAAGTCTGTCCTCTGATGGACAAGCAGCCAGTGTAAAGTCCTCAGAGCTGGACTGATGTGGGGCCACTTTTTATTGGTCTTAGTGAGGACTCGTGCAGCAGTACTGAATAAGCTGCAGGTGTATAACAGATTTTTTTTAGGTAAACCTGTAAAGACACTGCTACAATACTCAAGTCAACTAAAGATGAAAGCATGGACTAGTTTTGCCAGGTCCTGCTGAGACATCAGATATTTTACCCATTACATATTCTTTATGTGACCAAAGACTGACTTTGTGATTCCCTTAGTGTATTTTTCAAAGTTTAGTTCTGAGTCCATCACTACATTCAGATTTCTGGCCTGGATTTTAGGTGTAAAGAATGAAGCTAAGAAGACTTGTAATCATCTCTTTTTGGCTCCAAAGACAATCAACTAATTTTTGTTTTTTTTTCCAGGTACATTTAGTCATTAATCTCATCAATGCATTTACCAAGAGCCTGTATGGGCTCCTGGTGATATTTAATATATATCTGCATGTCATCTGCATCGTTATGGTAACTTATTTTGTTGCGCTTTCTGGCACTAGCCAGGCCAACATTGTAAATAAGAATATGTTCTTAACATTTTGCCTGGTAAAATAAAGGTTAAAGTGTAACTACACCCCCTACTTTTTGCATAACTCCACCCACTGTCAGATTTGAAAACTGCCGGAAACTACAAGTGGTGGGGTGCGAGATGTGGGGACCTATTGACACAAAGTACCTTCTGTTCTCTAAGTATGTTTTAAACCAGTGCAGTGCAGTGCCAGAGAGGCCCATCCAGTTCTCCAGCCGTTTGAGTATTGTATTTTGATAAACTGTGTCAAATGCAGCACTGAGGTCCACTAAAACTAAGACTGACATGATTCCACTGCCTGTATGCGATTGTAGTGGTGAACACATGAACTCTTGAATGTAGCTCAAGAACTGGCTTCTCCCCTTAATTAGAGCAGCAGCATGTAAGACACCTGCTGATCTTTCTCCCTCTGCTTTCTGTGATTGTTGTTGGTGGTGGTCATGGCTGCCTTTTTGAACCCCTGGGTTGTCTACTTTGACTCTAAGGGTGGTGAGTAGGGTGGCAGACCAAAACAGGTCCCGACAAAGTTCAGGGGGGCGACCTGGAGGCCAAGCAGACAAGAGGGTCAGTTCAGGGGGTCGACCCGGAGGCTGAGCAGACAAGATGGACAGGTCAGTGGGGCGACCCGGAGGCCGAGCAGACAAGAGGGTCAGTTCAGGGGGTCGACCCAGAGGCCAAGCAGACAAGAGGGACAGTTCAGGGGGGGCAACCCGGAGGTCGAGCAGACTGGGGCAGAATCTCTGGTGGTCGACCTGGGGGTCAAAAAGACTTGGACCAGAGCTGGAACTCAGGGATGCACGCTGACTGGAGCTGGAATTCAGGGAGGTGCACTGACTGGAGCTGGAACTCAGTGAAGCGATCTGACTGAAGCTGGAACTCAGTGAAGCGATCTGACTGAAGCTGGAACTCAGGGATGCGCGCTGACTGGAGCTGGAACACAGGGATGCATGCTGACTGGAGCTGGGACTCAGGGAAGCGATCTGATTGAAGCTGAAGCGCCAGAAGACAGGCACAATTAATTAATTCCAGCTGGCGACCAAGAGGTTGCGTAGACTGGAGCTGAGTCTATGGCGGGCAACTGGGCGGCTGTACCGAGCCCAGGTACCAGAGGCCGAAGAGCAGCCATCTTCACGGCAGGTTGAACCACCGACCACAGTGGAGGAGTGTCTCTCGCAGAGACCCCCTCGGGGCCGGTATCCAAAGGACAGGGCGGAACCAGCGGATGGTGAGGAGCGTCCCGCTCGAAGACCCCCTCGGAGACAGGTCCCACTGGCTGGAGAGGTGCGTCGTGACGATTGACTTTTTCGGACTCAGGAACCACCAGAGGCTGTGTGGACCTGGGAGCTGGCATTGAACATTGATACGCCGGGCAGGTCTGGGGCGCAGGCATCGGAGGCAGAGCCAGAACAGACCATGGAGCAGGCGTCGAAGACTGAACTTTCGCAGGCTGAGTCTCCAGAGGCCGAACAGGCAGGGGCTCCGGAGGCTGAGCCAGCCTGGGCTCCGGAGGCTGAGCAGGCAAGAGGATCTCCGGAGGCTGAGCAGACGGATCTCCTGCAATTTGAATCTCTGGAAGGCGGACTGACATACCGGAGGGCTCAACATGCACCATAACATGACGAGCCCTGGAAACAGAGAGCATAGCATAGTCAACTTGTCAACCTCTGGCAGCGAGGTAGCAGCGAGGTAGCAGCGGTTTCCTCGGCGTCGGAGACCAGAAGAGGAAAAGGCAAGGCAAGGCAAGGCAGTTTATTTGTATAGCACATTTCATGTACAGGACAATTCAAAGTGCTTTACATGAAACAAAGACATTACAAATATTTAGAATAGTAAAAGGCATCAACACATAATCACAATAAAATAATAAATTACATTAAAATGATTAAAAGCAAAATAAGTTAAAAAAGTTACCGTGCAGATTTCATGCATAGGCGCATGAGAAAAGAAATGTTTTTAACCTGGATTTAAAAATGTCTACATTTGGTGAAAGTTTAATTACCACTGGCAGTTTGTTCCATTTGTTTGCAGCATAAAAGCTAAATGCTGCTTCTCCATGTTTAGTCTGGACTCTGGTCTGGACTAGTTGACCAGAGTCTTTGGATCTAAGAGCTCTGCTAGGTTTATATTCTCTGAACATATCACAGATGTATTCTGGGCCTAAACCATTCTGGGATTTGTAAACAAGCAGAAGGGTTTTAAAATCTATTCTGTGACTGACTGGAAGCCAGTGTACAGATTTTAAAACTGGTGTGATGTGTTCAGATCTCTTAGTCCTGGTTAAAATTATAGCAGCAGCGTTCTGGATGAGCTGCAGATGTTTAATGCTCTTTTTAGGAAGTCCTGTTAAAAGACCATTACAGTAATCCAGCCTACTGGAGATGAATGCATGGATGAGTTTCTCTTGGTCTTTCTGGGAGACTAAACTTTTAATTCTGTTGATGTTTCTGAGCTGGTAAAAAGCTGTCTTAGTGACAGCTTTGATGTGGCTGCTGAAAGTCAGATCTGAGTCTATCAACACTCCCAGGTTACGAACTTGGTCAGTGATTTTAAGAGCCCGAGTCTCCAGGTGTTTGCCAATGCTGACCCTCTTCTCTTTGCTACCAAACAGAATAATCTCAGTTTTGTCTTCATTTAATTGTAGGAAATTCTCCCTCATCCAAGTGTTTATTTGCTCCAGACACTGACACATTAAGTCTATTGGACTGCAGTCATCTGGTGACAGAGACACATAAAGTTGTGTATCATCTGCATAACTTTGATAACTAATGCTATAGTTCTGTAATATTTTACCCAAAGGGAGCATATACAAGTTGAACAGAAATGGTCCAAGGACTGACCCCTGGGGGACTCCACAAGTCATGGCCACTCGCTCGGATTCATAGCTGCCGATCGTAACAAAATAACTCCGGCCTTCTAAATAGGACCTGAACCAGTTAAGAACCGCTCCAGAAAGTCCAACCCAGTTTTCGAGCCTGTGCAACAGGATTCTGTGATCTACAGCAGTGGTCCCCAACCCTGGTCCTCAAGGCCCACTATCCTGCAGGTCTTCGATGTCTCCCTGTTGCAGCACACCTGATTCAAATGAATGGCTCATTAGCAGATTTGTGCAGAGCTTGTCACACAACCATTTAATTTGAATCAGGTGTGTTGCAGCAGGGAGACATCTAAGATCTTCAGGATAGTGGGCCTTGAGGACCAGGGTTGGGGACCTCTGATCTACAGTATCAAACGCAGCACTGAGATCCAACAGAACCAGGACTGATACTTGACCAGAATCAGTATTCAACCTAATGTCATTTAACACTTTGACCAGAGCTATTTCAGTGCTGTGATGAGGTTGGAAGCCGGACTGAAATTTATCAAGATTTCCACTTTCATTTAAAAAGTCATGAAGCTGGTGAAATACAACTTTTTCAATAATCTTGGAAATAAAAGAGAGGTTAGAGACAGGTCTGTAGTTGTTCATTATAGAGGCGTCTAGAGTCCTTTTCTTTAGGAGTGGCTTAATAGCAGCTATCTTTAGTGACTTGGGAAAAATGCCTGATGCCAGTGAGCTGTTAACTATCATCACTTTCTACTGAGGTAAAAACTGTTTTTAAAAAGTCGGATGGTATCATATCCAGAGCGCATGTTGTTGATTTCAAATGCCAAACTGTTTCTTGTAGGACTTTTAAATTCACCATTTTAAATTGCGACATGACATCAGAATTATTTCCGGGTTTTAGACACAGACTAATTTTCTTGTTTGACTGTGTGGAATTAATATTTTGCCTAATTGTTTTAATTTTTTGGCTAAAAAAGTTTGCAAATTGGTTGCATTTCTCAGTGGAAAGGAGCTCAGGGCTTATCTGTATAGGAGGATTAGTAAGTTTTTCAATCATAGTAAACAGAGTGCGAGAATTGTTGACATTCCTGTCAATCATTTCAGATAAATGCAGTTCTCTGGCCTTGCACAGCTCATTGTTATAGTTACACAGGCTTTTTTTTTTTTTTTTGTACAGCTCATAGTAAATTTGAAGTTTATTTTTCCGCCATTTCCACTCAGTTTTTCTGCATTCTCTTTTTAGGCTGGTAACCACAGTGGTGTTTCTCCATGGTGATTTCTGTTTGCTCAAGTTGCTCTTGATTCTTATCGGTGCAACAGCATCCATTACATTCAAGATTTTCAGATTGAAATGATCCAGGAGTCCATCAACTGACTCTGCACTGGTTGTTGGTAACATAGCTATGGCCTCCACAAACTTAGCACTTGTTCTTTCATTAATGTACCTCTTCCTAACGGAGAAGCAGGTTGGCTGGACATTCTGAGTGATCATTAAATCAAACAAAATACAAAAATGGTCAAAAATGGCCAAGTCAGTGATCGCAACAGAAGAAATATCAACACCCTTTGAAATAACCAGGTCCAGAATGTGACCTCGAATGTGGGTCGGTTGTTTTACATGTTGACACAAACCAAACATGTCTAATATAGAAGAAAATTCCTTGACATTACCCTCTGTCATGTTATCTATGTGAATGTTAAAATCCCCAGTTATGATGAAATGGTTAAAATCAGTGGAGGTAACCGACAATAATTCAGAAAATTCATCAATAAAATTTGCACAGTTGCTTGGACGTCTGTAGATGATTAGAAATAGGATTTTAGGAATGCCCCTTAAAATAAAACTAAGATATTCAAAAGAAGTAAAATCACCAAATGAAATCTCTTTACATTGGAATGAATCTTTAAATAAGGCAGCTTCTCCTCCCCCTTTCCTCCGGTTTCGACATTTAATCATAAAACTAAAATGAGGGGGTGCTGTTTCTCTAAGAACTGTAGCACTTGTGTCTTCTGTTAACCATGTTTATGTCAGAAAAAGAAAATCTAAACTGTGAGAAATGATGAAGTCATTAACTAACAGTGACTTGTTGGACAGAGAGCTAACATTAAGTACAGCTAGGTTTATGAAGTTTACACTGGTCTCTGTTGTATTCTGAGTTATACAAGGTACAGTTAACAGATTAGATCGATTCACCCCACAAACTGACCATGTTCGATTCCTTATTTTACTAACTAACACAGGAATCCTACTGGGTCCAGGCTTGATCTCAGAACAGCTGTCAGTAGTAGCAAAACTACAGCAAGGACCCTGAACGCATCATGGCATGTTATCCTAGTTGTGAATTCTGCTGCTCTGGGAACCTCCTGCACCTCCTCCCGTGCCCTGCTCGGTCAGGACAGATGATCTAATAGGGGGATGAGGAGGGGGAGGAGAGGGAGCCCTGTATTTCTTGGTACATGGTGGTCGCTGGGGTTCAGGCCGGGATAGAGACATCCTTTGAAGACCTTGGTTGATGTGGAGAAGAGGGTCTGGTGAGGGGGGAGAGCTGGGAGTTGATCGCTTCTCTGCTGTGTCCTTCGCTCTTATCTGTACACTCATGTTTGGGTTTGCCGTCCCAACAGCATGACGCAAGTCTGCACCAAATAATCTGCATCCAGTTAGATTTGGATGCACACCATCAGGTCTGAGTCGCTCCTTACAGTTCCAAAAGATATTGAAGTTATCAATGAACTTTATCCCATGGGTGATACATGCGTTTGATAACCATGTGTTCAGGCCAAGACGTCTACTGAAAAGTTCAATTCCTTTACCCGTTGTAGGAATGGGTCCTGAAATGTAAACATGGTGTGCTCCCAATTGACACAGTCTCTCCAACAGCAGAGAAAAGTCTTTCTTCAGGATCTCAGAGCCAGTTTTCCTCCTCAGAATATCAAAAGACCCTGTGTGGACAATAATCTTCATACCATCTGGATGTGAAGACAGAATGGTCGGCAACATCTTTGTCAGTTCCCTGACTGATGTATCAAAAAGTGTTAAATTTTCCGTCTTTGCCATCCTCATATGCTGTGTTATAGAGTCCCCAATCAGAATTGTGTCTATTTGTTTTTGTGTGGAGGCGCCGATAGCTTCTCTAGTCCTCCTGTTCTGGTTAGCCCTGGGCTGAGTTTTAGGGCTATTTCTTGAATTTTGATATATCCTTGCATTACATTCATCTTCATTCATTTTAATATGACTCAACACATCATATTTATTATGCAGTGAGACTTTAGGTGGTGGAGTGAGTGCTGGAGCTTTAAATTTCCTGCTGGATTTACCTCTGAAATGAACAACATCAGACCAGGTTCTGGCCGGGGTTGATGACTTTGGTCTGGCACCAACAGTGTTCCAGAAGGAGAGATGAGTCTGATGGTCCAGTTTGGGATTTTCCTCAGCTATTCCAGTGTCATTTGAACACATCCAGGGAAGTGTATCAGCCAGGTCTGTAGCGGGAGGCTCCACATTCGACGTGCCTTCACTTATGAAGATTTGACTCAATCCATTTGACAACTCAGTAGCTTTACAGAAGCTACTACAGAGTCAATAAATTCTTCATTCACACGAATGTCTTGCAGTGTTTCAATCCTCTTCTCCAGCTGTGTTATCCTCAAAGAAAGTTGCTCACACTCAGCGCAGCTCACTGATACTGCAGGGTTAGGAGACATCATTCCACTAGTTCTCCGATTGCAATCAACTAAATTTATCAAAAAATATATTCGTTCCAGTGATTTATAAGTGACCAGGAGTCCTTGTTCCTAAATTTCTTGCCGGTAAAGATAAGAAAAAAAGAAGAAAAATGCAAGCAGAAAGGAGAGCAAAGCAGGAAGTGTCCACACAGCAGCAAAGCAGGAAGTTAGGAAAAGGAGCGTCTTGACCAGGGACCTCCTTCAGGAACAGGAATCAGAGGAGGAAGAGGAGCGTCTTGACTGGAGACCCCCTCAGGATCAGGGACCAGAAGAGAGGCGTCACATCCGTCGACCCTCTCAGGAACAGGGACCAGAAGAGAGGCGTCACATCTGTTGACCCCCTCAGGAACAGGGACCAGAAGAGACAGGCAGCACCTGGACGCCAGCGTAGGACGCCGAAGAGCTGGGCAGGACTTTGGAGCAGGTGTTAGATGCTGTAGAACTGGGACAGGCCTGGGAGCCGGCGTGGAGTGCTGAGGTACTGGAGCTGACACTGGAGACGTGGGCCTGAGAGCCGGTGTGGGGTGCTGAGGCACTGGAGCTGGAGGCGACACTGGAGACGTGGGCCTGGGAGCCGGAGTCGACACCCGTGACTTGGACCGTGGAGCTGATTTTGACACCCGAGATGCGGCCCGCCCAAGAGGTTTTGGGCTTATAGCCAATCTGGACCCCAAATATGGCGACCACTCTGGATATGGCTCTGGCTCCGTGTCCAGTCCAAGGAGCCTTCCCACCAGTTCGTTCGAGGAGATGAACACGGGGGGCCGCCACCCCTGGTGCCTGGAAGACCTCCTCCTTCTGGACCTTGTGGGAGGAGGCTCAGGAAACAGCGGGTCAAGGTCCACCATAATAGGGAGGCTTTTAGCTGTCTCACGGCAGAAGTATTCAAGCAAGGTCATCCCACCGCCTGCTGGGTCCATATTTGGTCAGATCCTACTGTCAGGGATTACGGTGGAGGTGAGGACCCAACTGCAGACAGTCAGAGCAGGAGGCAGAATCGGTGCAGATGAAAGGTTTATTGTCCAAGACCCGCGACAAGGAACTACACAAGACAGGGAAAATCCAGACAACAAAAACCACACATGACCAAATAAGAAGATCTGACAAGGAGTGACTGAAAACCAGGAACATATATACACGGAAGGAGTAATGGGAACAGGTGAAGTGGATGAGCAATCAGACCAGGTGTTCTAATGAGGCAGAAACAGAAACCACAGAGTACACAAGGAAAAAACTAACAAAAATCCAAACATGATCTTAACAGAAACAAATGATAAAAACACAGAACCACAAACAAAAAACTACAACCAGAAAAAGAAGATCACCCCCACACAGCCCATGATCGTAACACAGGGGTGGTCAACATTGGTCCTCAAGAGCCACAATCCTGCAGGTTTTCCATGCATCCCTGCACCAACACACCTGACTCAAATTAAATGGATCCAACAGCCTATAAGGATCTGCACAATGACTCATTAGTTTAAGTCAGGTGTGTCGGTTGTAGTTTTTTGGCCACCCCTGGGCTAGGTAATCGTGGTTAGGAATCCCAGTTTGTGCCTGGTTTTGCACACTGGGGTACATGAGGCTCCATGTTTAAGTTTGCAGTGAGGTTTTTTGTGTTCATGAGGTTAAGAGTGGTGACACACCTGAGGCCTGTACTACGAAGCATGATTAACATACCTCGGATTTCTCTCCGTTGACTTACCCAGACATTCAGGATTCTGGATAAGTTGTACTACAAAGCTGGTTGTCAACTCGGTAACTCAACCCAGGGTTTTCCAATTAAGATTAGTGCGCGTTCACATAAAAGGGGTGAAGTTTGGAGGTTTTGACCAATCACAAACATGGACAATCCCTGCAGAGCAGTGTATTTTACCATGGAGGAGCAGACTATTATTCTTAAAAAATATGAAGAATTTAAAAATATAGTTCAGGCTAAAAGCAACACTGTTGCTGCAGCAAAAGCCAGGAAGGAATGCTGGCAGAAAATTGCAGACTCCGTTAACGCATAAGTTCGTCAGATTATCCAATATTAATTAATGGGACAATATAAACTGACAGCACTCAGATCACTGTATTACAGCACAAACATTTCTGGGAATTCTTTTTTTACGTAATATTTCCCAGTTCTTTAAAGGATCCGCTCCCCTGTAAGCGTGTTATATGTTGGAATATCAATTCCTCCACCATGAATGCATGGATAGTTGTGCGTTCCATAACTCAATGGTTCTGTACTTATGTCATGTGTGAAAAAGAATTATCACTATTATTAACCTCCATTTCAGAAGCAACCCCAGTGGAGCTGAAAGGACTTGGGAGCAAGTAAAGGACAAATATAAAAACATAATTCAGAGTGGTCAGTGACAAGGCTTTATCTCTGTATCTGTTGTATGAATGAAAAGAGCACAATTTATCTGATATTGTTTGCAGCCCACAGGGAAAAAAAAGGTGCTGTCAAAGAGACAGGGGGTGGTCCTCCCTCTCAGGCTTATACTCCTGCATAGTTGGCACTATCAAACAATGAGGGTTGCCCGTTGATGGAGGGTGTAGAGAGGGATGTGGCATCAGACCCTGGTTAACCTAGCAGCACTCGTGGGTCATTTGTTATGGGTATGCTTTTAGTGAAGTTATGTTAAAGCTCTGGGGTTGATTCTAAAACACAATCACAATATATCATTTTTTGTGGGCGTATCCTTGGCTGAGATGCCTGTTCTCTACAGTTGATAGTGAGACCCTAACCCTGAAGCTGCTGCCCCTACCCACAGCTCTGTCCTGTATAAAGGTAAACAGAACTTTAGAAGTAGGCTATAATCAGTCATATTTCAGCTGTGGTTTGTGACAAACAATTTTAAATTTTGCACATTCCATGTTACCCACTCAGGTAGAGGCCATTAATGAAGAGACGCTGTCTGTGTGCTCAGAAAGACCATCACTGGTACAGTTTGGTCCATACTTTCTAATGTTAAGCAACAATCAATTTGCTTGTCTTGACACAGATTGAGTCTCGGCAATGCAGTAAATGTTGGTGTACTCTTATTGTCGACTAATGGTGGTGGTCTGCTCATTGTACTAATGTGCTTCATCGCTTTCTATTCCATAAATGATTAATGTCCATGGTTATTTTACAGAAAGACGGAACCCCTTCTGACCCTGTGGCTTCCACCTCGACACAAACAACACAATCAAGGGATGTAAGAATTTTAATGGAGGGTAGTTGATGTGAAGTTGACATTAGTTTTGAAGTGAGCCAGGAAACATGGCTGAAATAACTATCATTCTCTCAGGTTGGAGCAAAGCTGGAGCTGGAGAAACTGGAGCATGAGAAAAAGGTAACTCAGTGATAAGTTTATATATTTACATTTATTTCTAACACTTTTCTGACTTAAAACACAGTGCTGGAATTCGAGCTTTGCAAAGATTTCTAGGACCCGAATGAACCGAAATGTGTGCTCCTTTTCAGGAACAGGAGAAAAAGAACAAATGATTTAAAAAAATCTGACACAGCCAAACACACAATATAATAAAACATTTCTTTTTAACTAAAGAATTGCTGTGTAATGGCTTCTCTTACGACTATCCTTGCAGGATATTCGAAGGTTATGAGGTCTACCACAACAAGGGGAGGGGGGTTAGTGGGAAGGCTCCTCTCCTTTATCAGGGCATCTATGTTGTGTAACACAACACATGCAGATATCCTGCATGCCCTGTCAGGGCGCACCCTGAGTCCTTTCAGGCAGTGGAACCGGGCTTTCAGGAGTCCAAATATCATCTCTATCCTGCCCCTGGTTCTTGCAAAGGCCACATTGAATCTTGTTTGTGGCCCTGCACCAAGGTCAGGATAGGGAGTCATTAAAAAGGGCTGGCAGGCATAGCCCCTGTCGCCTACCAATATTCCACTGACCCTGAAGGATGGAAAAAAAAGACTTGGTGAGAACCACATAATACAGTTTTTCTGTTTACAAAGTCAGCCTCATATTGGGATGTGTGTGCGGTCAATGGCACCTATTACCCTTGGAAATCCTATGAAAAGGACATGCTGCATGAAGTACACAGCTAAGAAGGGTGACAGCATGACGTGAATATTGTGTATGCAGCCTAATGTCTTACCTGCTATCGCAAAGAAACCCTCTTTAATTGAGTGCATGGGCAGTTGTCCTGGAAAAACTACACATTCATCCAGTAACTCAGTAAGGGCTCTCGCTACTTTGTGGATGGCAGCGCAGCATGTGTTCATGCTGAAGTTTTCTGCATCATCAATGGCATGCATAAATGTACCTATGGATATATTGATTACTCAGTTTTGTGTCTCGTCCTACGATCCATCCAAGTGGGACAGCAGAGCATAGGCATCATTAAAAGAAAAGGCTAAATCAGTGCAACCATGATTTTCATCACCTGGGGTGAAGGTGTATGAACAGAGGATGTACAGTTTCTGAAACCCACTGACAACTTGTGATTTTAGCCCATATATGGATCAATTTGACAGATTGATCAGCTTACCTGTGGCAAAAAACCTCAATGTGATGCACACTGTCTGCAGGACAGTGAGCGCCCGACTACGATGGGTCATGTTTGCTACAGACTACTCCAACAGCTGACATATGTATCTCAGCCCATTTGTTGAAAATCTGTACCTTTGGCACAGTATCTCAATCAAGAAAGTCCAGTGGGTTGGATCTGTCCCTAAAGACTCTTTCTCTCCTAAGCGCCCCTCTCACTATCTGTGCACCAACGTCAACTGGATCTTCTAAAAATGGGCAGGCCATTTTTCATGAGATCTGATTGGTTAGGAAGTGGCACTTTTATACTCGCTGATCTCTTATCCAGAACATAACCTGCCGTTCAGGTTAGCCATCCAGCGTCCGTTAGTGCGGTGATACAGTTTGGTAAGAAATGAACCAGCGTCGTAGTACCGAAAACCCAGAGTTAACCCTGAATTTACCCCTGGAGAAAATCCAGCTTCATAGTACAGGCATCTGGGCACTCCCCCCTGTACGCTGCCCTTCAGCAGCTAGTCTCATATTTTGTTTAGCTATTTAGCTTTTACCCTTTTGAGCTTGAATAGAGATTTTTTATTTGTGTGATTTTCAGTTTTAGATATCTAGATTTTTTTATATTAAATATTTAACCTGCACCCACATCTGTCAGTTCAACAAGAACAAGCCTGCGTCCTTATATTTCCTGGGGTCCTGTACCCCAGGTGGTGTTGGTCATCCAAGTTCCACAATTTTAAATGAAGCATTAAAAACTTTAATCTTCAATCTTTCCATTTTTGACTATAACACTCAATATACTGTACCACTACACCACACAAACATATATTAATCACTTTAGTCAGAGAAATCTTGCTGTGGTGTTGCCTAAAACCTGACTGGAAGAAATAGCAGTTTTGTATTTAGAAAGTCATTTAGCTGGTGAATAACAGCTTTTTAAATGATCTCACTTAAAAGTGGATGATTTGAGATCAAACTGTTGTTCATTTGAGTCTTGTCTAGTGCTTTTGTTGCACAGAATTGATTACAGCTGTTGTCAGCTGCACTGGGAAAGCACCAGTCATTAAAGACAAGTTCACAATCTGTAACAGATGTGCCTCCAGAATCTTTGAGACCTTTTTTTAAAAATAACCTGTGGACAACCTGTGGATAACAAAGACCAACACTGACACTGAGCAGCTAGTGACCCCATGGTCAGCAGAAAACCAAACTCCAAAGATTTGCTTCGCTGGGATTTAAAAAAGGTTGACAGAAGCTATGATGATCCACAGATGTAAGTAACTTATCAAATAGACATGTTTATTTTTGTCTAAAAGTACTTATTTGTCTAAATATATATATATATATATATATATATATATATATATATATATATATATATATATTTTTTTTTAAATTTGTTCAGTCATCCATGTCATAAAGTTGGGTGAAAAAGCTTCACAGTGGTTTTATCTAGTAAATACTGACATTTATGGATTACTTGCAGCTCTTTTGATGCATTTTACTATCCTTTTTGCCTGACAGACATAAGCAGAGAATTGACAGACAAAGTCAAACACACAGAGATAATGAAAGTGGAGCTGAGCAAACACAGTGGGCTAAAGAGCAACTCTATCTCTTAAGGATCTGTAATTGGTTCACAGTGTGACAGACTTAAAGTAAAGTGCACTGAGAAGACTGCAACCCTGATTTTTTTTTTCCTTTTTCTTTTTTTTTTTTTTTTGTGGGATGTGATTTTTTTTTATTTGTTTTTTTTTCTTTTTTTTTTTTTTTAAATCAAAAGCTTTTATTGTGAATAACATGGAGCTGCCTCGTTTATTAATACTTCAACCAGATTTGAGTTGAAAGTAAGAATTTTATAACATTTAGAATTACACAAGGCATAGCCAGTTTTGTTTCGTTTTGGTTCTTTTTTGTTTGTTTTTCTTTTTGTTAGTTTTTTTTTTTTTCAGTGGTTTACTCTTAATAAAAAAGCATTACTTCCAACTGAGGTCATGTGTCCATGAAAGCTGCTTTCACACCAGACAAGAGCAAACAGTAGTAAATGGTCATTTCCTGGTTGTTTTCTTGACTAGTCACCAGTGATGTCTATAGGATTGAAACATGGGTGGGGGGCTTAGCCATCCGGAGGCAAACATACAAAGTTGCTCCTTTCAGCCAGTGGTGAAATCGTTATAAGTTAAATGCAACATCAAAGAGCAGTTATTAAGACCAGTTACTGTAATGATCTCCAGTTACTGTCATGCTATTTTGGACTTGAAGCCATGTGGGACATGGTGGAAGTTGCCATCACCATGACCGGATAAAATTTTACAAATACTAAATGTCTGAACAGAACAGCCGCATACCATTCCCAGTTCCACTTCCTATTAGACATCTGTTTATATTTATATCCATTTTATCCTATTCGGGATCACGCACACTCACTTTTAGGGTCATTAAAATGCACCAATTAACAAGCTTTTTTTTTTTTTTTTTTTTTTTTTTTGACAGGGCAGAGGAAGTCGTGTGCACATCTAAAACACAAAGTCCACATAAAATGGCTTCAGTCTAGATTCAATAAGCTTAGTTATATTATAAGTTATATTCGCATGACCTTTGTCTAAAGTCCGTTATGGTGTCACCGCCATAGGAGGTGCCCATTGCCTTGACACACACTGTTTCCAAAACTGACGTGTACCCCTGCTATGTAAATGAATGCCTGTATTTGAGAAAACAAGTATTAGGCAATCTATTGATAGTCACATCACTGTGTAGAGGTCAATGTAGCATCCAGGCATTTAATGAGGATTAAATGGACAATTTAAGGTTTTGAAAGGTTTTAAATTCCCAGTATTTTTATATGTAAGAGTTCATGTAAATAATTTAACCAAGATAAGTCTTATTTTTAAATGTATTTCACAACCATCCGGATGACAGCACATTTTAAGAGATCACAAACTTTATTTACAGATTAGAAATAAATAACACAATTTTAAAAATCCAGTTAAATTATTAAATATCAAAATCAGTAATTATTTACTGTAATTGTAACATGATTAAATCAGGACCATTTCAATCTGTCTTCCTTTAATAAGGTAAAATGACTTAAATACAAGAGAGAAGTGTGTGAAACAATAAAGCTTCTTATTTTGATGGCACATTTATAAAGCACCAGAGGGTAAACCACAATTAACAGCTTTGGCTTCTAGACATCTCAAGTCAACAACTAAAATAAGATATGTTTGCCATTACGCATAGAAGGAGGTTTTAAACATGTCACTTTGTCACTAACTGCTTAGCTCACTTGTTCTGTGTTGTGTTTGTTTTGCTTGTCTCCGTCACTGAAAACTATGTGGAGCCTTGTTCACAGATGTGGGGCAACAACAGAGAAGGCACTATCTCCCAGTCTCTAAAACTCAAAACTAAAGCAGTCAGTTTGACACCTGACTGAATACCATTTAAACACTTTCAAATTACACTCAAAAGCCAGATGTTAGCAGTTGTTAGTGGATTTTCTGACCAAAACAGGGCATTATTTTAGTTTGGTCCCTAACATTGTCACATTTGTTGGGCAAGGCAAGGCAAATTTATTTATACAGCCCATTACATGTGAAAGTCAACCCAATTTAATATGCAAGAGAAACAGACAACATAGTATATACACTGAATTACAAATTATTCAAATGTACAGGAAATGCATAATCATCATTACCATCACCATAATTGTAAGTGACATCCTTATCATCTTCACCACATCATTGTCATCAGCAGCATTATCATCCTGCTTCCTCTTCTGCATGAAAACAGAGGAGGAGTTGGGGCAAAGTGCAGGGTTCAGAAGGAGATAGGAGTCCAAGCAGGGAAGAAAAATACAAGAACAGTGCTGTAAAGTACAAGAGATGTTTGAAGAAAAAGAGCCCTGTGACGAAGCTGAGGTTCGTTACACTGCCTGGGACTTGTAAATAGATTGTATAGCACACTAATTGGTTTTCACATACATTTGCCCGTTAATTGACAGTTTGGTACTTTAAAAGAATTACAATCATGCACAAAGGTTGAATTGTTTATTTAATACTGATGTGTGGTTTGTTTTACAGATACCTGCAAAGACAGCTATTAACAGTGATAAGCAGAACATTGTGTGTAAATTTGAAGTCCATAAGTAATTTCATGGAGTAATGCGTTTTACTTACCTGGCGCATGGCCTTTCCAGGGTGACCCAGCAAATGGGTTGCAGGTGGCCTGGATACCTTTGTATGGTTTGGGAGAGACCATGGGGCAGGAGGGTTATGGAATTTATTTGTATATTGGTTTATGGGTTAACTTTATGATTGTAGCATTATGTATTTAGTGTGCAAATACTTTTAGATTTTATAGAAGTAATTTTAATAGAGAAATGCCTGTTATAATTGAGGATACACCTGTTGGGGGGAATGGTACAGCCCAATCAGCAGCAGGGGATAAATGAGGTTGATTTGCTCATTTGGAAAGGCGGCTGCTGGAGGTGACTGGGCTACCCTGCAACAGAAGGAGTAAGTTTTCTGTTGAACCGGTGACTGGTAAATAAAAACCTTTTGGATTGGATTCTGCAGTCCTCGCCTCACTGTTTTCCAGCCACACTCAGGTCAACCTGCTCACAAGCCCTGTTTCTTTCTTTTTTCTGTAAGTCCACAGATATGAATGAATCACACAAAATACACTGAAGGACAATTATGAAGTCTATGGGGTGAACAAGGCAGCTCATCTGAATTGACCAGATAACAGCAGTGATTAGTAAGACATTCAGAATTATTAATGATCATCAATACTTCCTGCTTATGTTTTCTTTCTTTATGGTGCCAATAAATATATCTAGATATTCAAAGGTCAGAGTTATGATAGGGTGGGAAGTCAATCTAATCTGCCATGTCGGTTAGCTATTAAAGGTCCTTAAAGCAGCAAATTTAGAAAGTCTTTGACATTTAGCAAAGCACATATGCTGCATTGTCATATACTCAAAATATCACAGTTCACTAGCAATCAAATAGAAAAAAGTCAGCATACTGTGAAACAACCTTTTGGAATGTTATTGTAAAAAAACAACTTATGTATCGAACACATTTAGACTTAAAGTTGGATTAATCATTTGGCCGATGGAGCATTTACAGTGAGATGTGCTACTATGTACTATGGAAGTAAATCTACTTCTTTTCTTGCACTGATAGTATTATTGAAATATCTCCATGATTGAAAGAGAGACATATCTAGGATTGGGAGTAATATGACTGGCATGACTGGGGATTCTGTAGAAGCAAGCTGTTAAGGGTAGAAATCCAGTTCATTCATCAGTGAACTTGAGTGAATGATGTGTTTTGACTCATGAATGTAATTATTCATCATCTGTCAGTGCCTTTTCCACAAAATATTTTACTGTGTTTCTTGCTGATTTAAAATCAGCACCCACCAAAAGTTTGAAGGATAAATCTGGGGGTAGGGGGTAAATGAATTGGGGTCGCCAACCAAGTAGCCCTTGAATGATTTCATTTAACAGCACTGTGTTAAGACAGTATTCATTTGAGTTTTTGTATGCTTCTGTTTTTTTAAGTGACCCTAAATCTGAGTTTGCATGTTAAGAATGTTTAGACATGTTTAAATGTTTAAAGCATGATAAGTTAAAGATATTTTTCAGCTGCTACATTTACCTGCTTTGGCATATTGCCATTTGTTGCGTAATAATGTTAATGTTTCATACAGTTGTCTCTCTCTTTTCATGTCTCTAGATCCATCTGACCTTGCATCCTCAGAGGAAGTTAGTGATCAGAAAAGAGCAAACAGATGGCATACACACAGAAATATTACTCTACCTGCCCCGAGCCATCTGTGGAAGAAATAAATAATCATTAAAGACAGATTTATTACAGGTATCCTTTTGTCACAACTAATCTTTAATCAGAAAACCCCAATTACCATTCATAGACTCAAAAAGCACTGAACTCGGGAGAAACAAAATATCTCTAAGCTACTTCTGCTAGTTGCAGCATTTTACTGCTGCAGTTAAGATTAATATTAATATTAAAGGTTGAAAATAGTATGTATATGTTTATGTGCTTATCAAATTATTAGAAAATTTCAATATGGGTGTTTGCATCCATGACAGACTCATATGAATACCACAGACACCAATGTACACTTATGGCATCATGGGCGCTGACCTTTGCACCGTTCACTTACAAAACAACCTGCATGGTCTTTCTTGTCTTTGCATAGTACACAGCATCCAAAAGCAGCTGAGAATTGGCTCATGTGACCACAGAACACATTAACTGTTACTCACAGTTACTGCCAAGCTCACATCCAGAGAGCTTGGCAGTTGATTTATGGCTACCCCTTATGTAACAGAGCAGCAGACTGTGTTGAATGAGAGTAGTTTTCCTGAGCCCACATAGCTATACTGATCATGTTGGCATTTTAATGTCCCATCCAACAGTGGCATCCAATCATTTATACTACTTGTGCTTTTATGCTGTTTATGCTTTGATTTTTTTTTTTTAAATGACTGATTTTGAGTTACAAAAGTATTTTTTTTTATCATCAATAAACTCTGTTTAGTACTCAGTTGAAGATAAAATAATATGACTTACAGCAAATAAAATTTTAGTATTTTAGGGGGAAAATGGTGCATTTTCCCCTTGCTAATTTTCAACGGAATGATTAATGAATGAATGTTTATTTCAATAGCAAAAAATGTAAACTCCCAGTGACAGTCAATACCCAACATCTTCTCTGTACAGTGTGAAACCCATGTGTTTGCACCGCTACATGAACTGGCTCATGCTTGGATATTGCTTGGGGCCCCCACTCAGTCCGTTTCACTTCACTCCATGTAAGGAAACGCAAAAGGTTTTTAATGTTGTAAGAGCACACAGATGTTAATTTATGCCCACCATCTCTATGAAATTGCTTTAAAAAAATAGTGGATTTTTGTGATCTCTATAGCCAGTATTATGAATTCTTCTCAGTGCTCATTTTAGCATTATGAAAAGTGATTGTAATGTTAATTTTTAAGTGTTTCCCTAAACCTCTGCACATTAAATTAAATATGGTGAAACCAGTGAACAGTAGAGAATGTGGAGCGATTTGTTGTTCAGAATGTGTTTCACTTTTCTTTGTATTTATGCCACTATGTTAATACGATTAGATGAAAAATGGCTGATTGGAGCAGTGTATGTTGTAACATATATTTTAAAAGTTTTACAAACATCCCCTCAATGATTCTTTTAAAATTTTATTCATTAAAACATGTGTTTAGAATAGAATGAGAGGTGCCTGCTGATGTTCTAAAAAAGATATATATACTGTGCAAAAAAATATCTTAAAATGTAGAAAACCAATTCTGAAGTTATTGAGAGCTTAGATGACAAAAACATTTGTGTTTTCTGTATGGAGTTATTTGTCAAAACATATTCTATGGTGTGGACTTGGTTTTTGCTTATTTTCACTATCGGTTACAACTCTCCCCAAAATCTGTTACACCCCAGCAAGGTAGTGGGGTAGTGGCAAGACCTTCAAGCCACAACCTGTCCTTTATCTTCGTTTCTTTTAAAAATTAAACCAATTAATGAAGTTAATACCAAAGTATTTTTCATGTTTAGCAATCTCATTAGCGAGGTGTTATTTTACATTTGGCCCAAGAGAAGTTGATGCAAACTTCATTGACGTTCTATCGTCAAAGGCTACATGATAAAACTACAACCAACCAAAGACTCCTGTGCTGGTTCAGGGCAAGGAGGTCCATGAACCATGTGCAGCTCCATGTCATTGAAGGAGAAACCTAAGCTTCGAGGTGAGCTGGACCGACCGCCACCTGACCCAAAGACAGGCAGATGACTAAAGTGACCCACAGGAATTGGGGATCATTTGGTAGATG
This sequence comes from Melanotaenia boesemani, assembly GCF_017639745.1. Classification (NCBI taxonomy): domain Eukaryota; kingdom Metazoa; phylum Chordata; class Actinopteri; order Atheriniformes; family Melanotaeniidae; genus Melanotaenia; species Melanotaenia boesemani. The sequence goes on along the minus strand of NC_055690.1, from coordinate 20,275,616 downwards.
TCTGTGAAATCAACGTTAAATGTAATTTAGGATGATTCCATTGCAGCTCCAACCCTAAATTACCATCAAGATGAACCCCTAATAAGTCCCCAAATTACCTTCAGCATTTATTTATCAATCCTTCTCTCAGTTCGAGTTAGCAAACTACTTCCAAATTCATCATTTCTGCTGATTTGATGCTTTATTTTATATTTTCCAATTTTCATAGTCTAATTCATGATAATCTGTATCTTTTCATCATTTATGTTAATAAACCCCGCTTTTGCTTTTAAAAGTGGATGTGATTCTTTCACTTCACAGTTCTTCCTGAAAACAAGCAATGAGCACACAGCCTTCAGTAGACTGATAGCCAATGCCTTAATAACTATCAATAAGGCTGAATTTCCACCATGTAGGCAGGAGATTATACCCCTATGAGAATGAACAACGCTACACTGGTTAAGTGTAGACTAAAAGCTTAGTGAAATATAGTTAAACTATATGCATGCAGCTTTTAACTAAATCAACGACCCACAAAGTTGTTGTAGACCCTTTCCAGCCAGGATCCTAGGGAAAAGTAGGTAACTCTCTGAGCTACATGGGGAATGCTCAGGGTTCCTCTGGAAACAATATAACCAACAGAAACTGGAAATCTGTGTGGGCTGCAACTCTCATGTGGACTGAGGCAAACAGACTGGGATATTGCTCTGGAAAAAGGAACCTTTCTCCTTTCATTTTGTTTTGCTCTGTTGAATAAAGGGACAAGTATTAGATCCCTGCAATCACGCAATCACAATCAGGCCTGCAATGTTTTGTTTAATTTGTACAATGTGGGCTTCATTTAGATACATTTGCGTGCCTCAGTTGATTGCTACACTTTTTGAGCAGCTGTATGCTATGACCTCCTTGGCAGTGAAGTGAGCAGAAGAGACAATGAGATGGATGGATGTGGATCTGGGTGGGTATGGAAATGTGGAGGATGTCATGGAGGTAAGTAGGGGCAAAATCTTGTAGGCGAGTAGTAATATTTTGAAGTGAATGAGTTATGTGATAGGGAGCCAGTGGAGATGCTGTAGAACAGATGTGGTGTGATGGTAGTTGGGGTCCTGGTGATAATACAAGTTGATGAATTCTGTACCGGTTGAAGTTTATGGAGGATTTTCTGTGGGAGACCAAACAGAAGAAAACTGCAGTAGTCAAGTCAAAAAGTGACAAGATTGTGAAACAGAATGGAAGCAGTGGGAGGGAAGTGCATAAGTAGTTAATGTAGCAGAGATGAAAAAAGCTGACTTGGCTTTGTTGTTAATAGGAGATGTGGTGTAAATTGGCTATCTCGGATGACTCCTTGACCTGAAACGAGGGAGAGACTGTGAGTTTGGCTAAAGTGGATTTTGTATAATTAACATTTCTGTTTTATTAAGGTTTAAATTAAGATTTTTTTTTACCTGTCCTTTCCAGCATCATAGCAAGCAAAATGATAATCTGGTTGCTGTATCTTGCTGAACAAATTTGCTCTGCCAAGGGGAGACTTATGGTTATAAGGCTCCTCTTGATACTCTGATTTATTTATTTATTTACTTTGAATCATGGAATTTAGGTATTCTTGCTGGACCTGACCGGAGAGGACAGTAAAAGAAGGAAGACAGCAAAAAGAAGAAAAAGAGAAAGAAAGAGGAGACAAAAACACCACAGACAGAAGGCAATAACCCTTCAATCCACACTATCACCAGACAACAAACTGTTACACTTGTACATAAACACACCAGCAAATTTCTTTCAGCTTTTACTGAAAAACAGAGCTGCTAGCCATTAAGAGTTCTTAGATAGTAGTCAAATCAAAAAGACATATCACAAAAGTAACACAACAACAACCAGATACTAACTCAGGGAAAAAAAGAGAAATGATCTCTTAGTGTATAAACCCACTGGACAACTCAGTGACTGTGTCAGCATGCAGAGAATGAGGAATAAGGAGTGATCAGTGATGAGGAGTGGTGAGTGAGATTGTGCAAATGCAACCACACCCCTACGGAGGCTAGAGGCAGACCAGGGCAACCCAGAGGCCCGGGCCCTCAGCAGCAGCCACGGAGCACTAACCCAAGCTACCCCACCCCGAAGATGACTTCAGCCCCACCTGGAGGGTGGCATAGGAGAGCCCCAGCCAGAGCCCCCCGCGTTCTCAGGGCACAGGCCCCAGTGGGCCAAGATCAGCAGCCGCCGGCCCCACCAGGGACCGGCCATCCAGGGCGGCCCAAGTGAAGGGTCCATGGCGCCAGGAGCCTAGAGGCGGCCCCCCCCACCCCCCAAAGGCAGAGGGCCCACACCATGCCTATGAGAACCGTCAGCCCCCCTCCCCCACCCTCCACCTACTCCAACCTCCACCTCATATAACCTCACACTCACACCCTTCCCTGCACTGTACCCATTAGCCCTCACGATCACACATTTCATGTCATACATAACCCACCCACCATGACCCGTGAGGGACGTCACAGACGGACCACAGGACAGCAAGGCCCAAGCACAGTCCACACTACTACCCCCAGCAACCCCACCCACCCCACCCAGATGTAGCAGGGCCGGCACCCACAGAGCCAGCAGCCCACTAGCACAGCCAATCTGGGTGCCAGCCCCTGGGGCAACCATCTCCCTCCGCCCACCACCGGCCACACCTAGGGGGAATAGGGGCGTGAGAGGTCCCGATTACCCTCTCCCTCCCCGCTTCTGACTGTTTATGAAGTGTGTGCGTGTTTGAAATTAAAATTGATGGGCAGTGAACGCATTGTGCTGGGAGCGAGGCCCAGCACAACATTTAATGCAAACCAGGATTCTACTTCATCAGGCAACAAAGGATGAAGGTGGGAGGATGGAATCAGGTTTTGAAGGTAGAGCTAAGTATGGCTGGGTGTTGTCTGTGTAGTAATGGAATTTGATATAATTTTTCCAAAAAGTATGGCTCAGTCTGTAAATGATAAATAGCAAGGACCCCAGGACAGAACCCTGGGGCACACCCATGTTTCAATGGAGGAAGTGAGTGAGAAGTAAATGTCAGTTGAACTGAGTGGATTCAGACAGATGAGATTTAAACTAGTTGAAGAGTGTATGTGTGATGCCAATACTGAGAAGTACGTCCAGAAGAATGGTGTGTGAAATAGTGTTGAAGGCTGCACTCAGACTGAGGAAGAGGAGAATGGATAACAGACTAGAGTCAGTGCCTGTGAGTTGAATAATGCTGTTTCAGTAGAGTTTAGAGGGGGAAGCTGGACTGGAATTGCAGGATAAATGGGTATGAAGTAGAGAAAGAACAGTTTTTTCAAGATTCTTTTAAAAGAGTGGAAGATCAGAAATGGGACAAAGGTTATAGGCAAAGGAAATTTAATAATATAGCACATTTAATATATAAGGCAGTGTAGGCAACTCCAGTCTCTTAAAGACACTCTATGTAACCATCTGACCTTAAAACTTCCTGACTCGTTTGATGGCACAGTGGTATTTATTATGTATATTTCTGGAGCCGTCGCTGCCCAGCAGCATCCCGAGACAGAGAAACTGCAATTCACAACTTTTTCTTCTTGGACCTTGCGTGACATTGCAGCTGAGTTTCACTTTACACACCATGTCACATGCAAGCTACTGACTCTAAACATATATCTTACTGATTCAGCAAAGAAATGTAAGAGGACATTTTTGGAGAAAGAGAGAAAGAGCTCAAACAAGAGTAAACATCAGACTCACTTTTACTGTCTCAGAATAAAAAAAAGTACACAACTTTAACATGTGCTGATATAAAGATAAAAATCATCACACACTCAGCATTAGTGAAAAGGCGTAAACTGTGTTCAAGAGGGACTCTGTGAAAAGAGACAAACAGCCTCAACATTATTTGATGCTACGTTCAGTGAAGCCGCCATTAATCTGTCAACAGGGCTCCTCTGGGGGGCGGGGGGGCGGGCTTTATATTACAAAGGGCAGAACAAATATAGATTGGCAGAGGAGTGACAAAATGGCTTTACAAGTGCTCCCTCATATGGAAAAAGTCCTACAAATATTATTTATGTATACATCATTTTTTTCTGTCTAATTGCTACCCTCCTTTCAAAAAAGGAGGGTAGCAATTAGATGTATGGTGTGAATTTCATAGATGCAACAAAGGTGTAATTTCTTATTTTATGTGTATGCAAATGCTTTCCTTTTATTCAACTGCAGTACAGTACAGTATTTCTCCATATGACACAGCCATAGAATATATTATTGGTTTTTGTTGTTTTGTTTTGTTTTTTTTACAGATTTTCTCATTTTCTCTTCCATTCCTCTATAGGTGTTGGAAAATCTGCAGCCAACGGCAAACACAGCAGAAATATTAGGCTTTCTACCTGACTAAATAATAGGTTGCTGTTGCTGTTTTTTGTGTCTGTAAAGTGTAACTCTGTGTGAATGAAGACACAATAAAAGGGAAAATGTGGGAGGGTGAACATTTTGTACGTACTTGAAGGAGAGAGAAAATGTGGGTCCCTTTTCTCTCTCCCTTTCTGTGTCACTTTCACTCAGCTTTGGGTGAGAAACACCATCTTCTTGCCTGACTCCCCCATCACTGTGGGCTTTTATTTTAGCTGCAGGGAAGCATTTGCCTTTAGAGATTTGTGATCTATAAGAAACGAAGCGAAAGGCAAAGACACAGAAAAAAATAATCTGATTTGTTGAAGTGAAGAGGAGCTCCAAGGAACTGTCTGTAATTTTCACAGGTAAGATATTGTTGTTTATATTACTTCTCATTTTCATAAAGGCATAATATTGATAATATGCAAGTTTAAATAGGTATGGATTATCATTTCAAATTATTTTATAAAAGTAATATTTTATATTCAACTTACAATGAAATTCATGTTTAAAAAAGGACAAACTGTTAAAATATTTAATCACATCTACACACAGAACTGTGACTTCACCCAATTTTTGACAGCTAATTACCACCATTTGTCATCTTTGAAGGTAATCATAAAGGTTTTCATCTGTAAATTTTTAAAGAAAAAATATTTTACTTGTCCTGTGTGAAATATGGTTTGGTACTTTGTGTATGCTGTGTACTCACATCTATGCAATGCACACATACAGTGCATAAGAATATGCTAATTATTTTATAATAATTGAGATGGTTGACAAGCCTAATTTTTATCATCCAACAACAAAAAAGGGCTTAACTAGAAAGTAAATATTACTCAATAGTAAATATTATGGAAAGTCATTAACAATATACCAAGAAGAAAAAAGCTGTTCTGAATAAATACACACACACACAAACACACACACACACACACACACACACACACACACACACACACACACACACACACACACAGTGCAGCATCTATCAAACGTTGCATTTATTGATCAGAGCTTAATCTGTTTTTAGACTGATAATATTAAATTATTTATTTTACATATTTATACATGTCTTGTTATATTTTAGATACTTGCATAAATTGTTATTTAAAAACTGAGCAGCACATAAGCACTGTTTAAAAATACCTTTCAACAAAAATCAGTGTAAATCATAGGAATTAGCAGAATCATCCTGCTTCCTGCAGCAATTATATGTATGTGTGTGTGTGTATACACACACACACACACACACATATATATACACACACATATATATATATATATATATATATATATATATATATATATATATAATTTTTATTAAGTAACTCATTTTTTCATCTGTAATAAAGGAATGGGAGTTGCTAGCCTCCATGTCACAACTTTATCTTCAAAGATGTTCTTCACGGGAAAAGATACCGTGTAACCTGTATAATCTGAAAAGGGAAAATCGACCTACTCTGGCTGCCTGACCTTAAAATCAGCAAAGTTTATCTTTTCTTTTACAAAGCCGAGTTTATTAGGGATGATTTGACCTCTTAATGAAATGGACTGCAGGCAATATTAACAATTAGCCAGCAACTGATCATCAGCCCTGCTGACTAGGACAGAAAGTCAAATGCAGTGACTTTAAATCACCTGATGCTGGCATCAAGTTTATCACTATACAGCAGTTCATGTAAAGTACCCCTCTTTTAAACATTGCATTGTAGGGTTACAAAATTCTGTAATCCAAAGTTGAAATGAAATTATTTTAACTATCTGTGCTGAAATCATTATTCGGAGAGGCAGTAATGCAGAGTTTGTCCCACATTCCCAGTTCGGATAATGAGGAACACAATTAATTCACCTCTTTAAAATTGCATCATCACCTTTGTCCCCATTTATGTCTCACATTTGCTCAACCTCTCCCCCCACCCAGCTCTGTCTGGATGCTTCCGCAGCCTTAATAATATGAACAGAAAAGAAAAACTATATACAAGTTGCTTTTATTGGGAAATGTCATTGGAATTAGAGTACAAAGAAGTGAATATGAAATAATTCAGGAAAAAGACAGCTGAACAAACAGGATCGGAAAGCATCTACATGAGCCATTCTTCCTGTTTTGCATTTTGAGGGTGCTCAATTCTCATCACGCCTCACAAATGAGCTGCAAGGTCTGGATGATTTCCACAAGGCCATGGCAACAGCGTTACTAGGCAAGGGTGGGTTTCTTCTAAGCGATCAAATAAGGTAGACATTTGTGAGACCAGATGGTATCATAGAACATGCTCCTGATGTGAAATATGGACACGTGCACAACAAATTAGTAATTGAAGACAGTGCAGTCTAGCTTTTCTCAAGGGGAGAATGAAGCTGAGAAGTAATGACTCCTAACAGGTTTTGAGTTGGACAGTGAATATTTTCTAATACGTTGATCAAACTGATTGCACTGACACTACAATACACTTACTGAGTCATTCAAGTGGATCCATCTGCTAAAGATTTGCTCAGCTAAGTAAATCATTTCTTTTTTTCTGTGAAGAGATTGGAAGACTCAGCTGTGCTGATGTCTTTTTCAACCCAGACTTTATTTAAAGATTGTTTATGTGGATTTAAGCTTGTTCATTGAACAATGACATCATCAGTGAGCTTCACTTCCCACTAACTGGGGTCATAAATTTTTGTTTAGAGAAAAAAAGACAACTTTGATGAACAGTCAAACATGAATCCATGTATGTAAAAAGCATGATTTCTAAGTAAGCGGTCTGACTGCCAGGAATTGAATTGAATTATCATTATCAAGTTAACCTTGGTTAATTTGGTTAAACTATTTAATTTAATAAACTGTCATGAAACTACATATTTACGTTATTCTCAAGATTAAAGGGAACTCATATTTGACCTGCTTTTTTTCCATCATTTTTTTTTGTAGTGTGTACAAATGGTTTTGTAAGAAAGATTTTAAAGGCTATATTTCCTGTTCTAAAAGATACGTATATTCTATGTTCTAAATGTGAGCTCTGCTAAATCAGAAAGATATAAAGACACTTGTTTTATTGCAACATTCCAATTTCACCGGGAGATTCTATTGAAATTGTGATGAAATTTCACTTGATCCAGTCACTTTTTCAATAAAGAATAAATAGAGAAAAATATAACTCATAAATATTTGAGTGCTGGCAAAGAAAACAACCGAAAACAAAGCACGCTGTGCTTCTCTGGATGTTCAAAACACAGAAGGAGATGCTCTGGTTTTGTTTTTGTATAAAAGCTGGACCCTGGCTGATGTGCAAGAAGAGTTTGTACCCAATGTCCTTAGTAAACAGTGACACTGGAAGTGGCTGTGTGGTACAAAATGAGGCCATACACAAAGTCACAGTATCCCTTAGCTATCATTTAAAAACAATAAATAAATAAATAAAATATTTGAAAGGATCTTCTGAAAAGATGCCTTACCAAAAACCATCAAAGAAGGATACACTGGAAGGAGCGTTTGTTGCTCCAAAACCTGTATTTACTTTTCAGTGCTGATGGGGATTTTTCCAGATGTGCAGTGTTGTCAGTTTCATCAGCACTAACACAACTCCATAAAGATGCAAAGTTCTGAACTGGGTGCTGATAATAAGCTGGATAGTTCTTTTCCTCGTTAGTTCACAGGACATGGCATCCATAATTTCCAGTTATACTTTATCTGACCAAACAGCTACTCAACTTAAATTTTGTTTATACACCACTATGCCCATGACACCAAGTGCTTTACAGATTTCAACAGACTGGGAATACTGTGTTGTAGTCAGTCTGAAAAAGCAGGGCAAGTTTATTTGTATAGCACATTTCACATACAAGACCATTCAAAGCACTTTACATAAAACATTAAAAGCATTACAGATGGTGCAAAGAAAGCATTAAAAAGTAGTAGTAAAAAAAAAAAAAAAAAAAAAAAAGGCAGCAACAGAAAGCAAAATTCACAATAAAATCATAATGAAATCATAAATTACATTTAAATGATTAAAAGCAAAATGAGTCAAAAGTTACCGTGCAGATTTCATGAATAGGCACATGACAAAAGAAATGTTTTTAAACTGAATTTAAAAATGTCTACATTTGGTGAAAGTTTAATCTCCACTGGCAGTTTGTTCCACTTGTTTGCAGCATAACAGCTAAATGCTGCTTCTCTATGTTTAGTCTGGACTCTGGTCTGGACTAGCTGACCAGAGTCATTGGATCTACAAGCTCTGCTAGGTTTATATTCTCTGAACATATCACAGATGTATTCTGGGCCTAAAGCGTTCTGGGATTTGTAAATGATCAGAAATATTTTCTGTGACTGACTGGAAGCCAGTGTAAAGATTTTAAAACTGATATGATGTGTTCAGATCTCTTAGTCCTGGTTAAAATTCTAGCAGCAGCGTTCTGGATGAGCTGCATATTTTTTAATGCTCTTTTTAGGAAGTCCTGTTAAAAGAGCGTTACAGTTTGCACATTCTGGTGAAACTCATCATCATCAGTTTGTTGCAAAACAGCATGATATTCTCAAGTAAACTGCGGAATGTAGTTGTTAATTATTATTTTATGCAACTCCACCTGATTGCACAACTCTGTCTCAGTTCAGAATGGGTTATAGTTTTGTCCAGAGTAAAAAAAAATGGAAAATATCACAATACTTAAACATGTCATAAACCTTTTTCTTTCCTGTTACATTTGGAAATTTTATGCCAATATTTTGCATTTTGTGAATGTCACAAAACTTATTTTTCATGATTTGTTCATAATTATTTAAAAGGATGTAGAAAGAGCTGGAAGGTAGTGACATGATGCTGTCTGAGAACCTTTTACTTTTCTACTTAGAAGTCAGTTGTGTTTTCTTAGCTTGTATAAACACTTTGCTTGGATTGGATAAAGTAAATGGATACAGGGTTGTATCATGTCCCCTGAATACTACCTTATAAAAAAACCAACCATCTCAGTGTTGGTGCTTTAATTGAACAGGCACTACAACCTGAACATGTCCTGGGCAGGACTGCTGTATCTTTATTAACTTTACCAGTTCATGTGTACTTTAAATAGCACATTCACATACCGATCTAAAAGGAGGTGAAAATCTATTTAACTGCAATAATTAATTCTATATATTGGAAACACTGATTGATGGATAAAGGTCCCGATTTCAATTTGAAACGAGAGAGAAGTTGACTTTATTGAAAAAGCTTCACAGAAATCTGAAAGCAATCTGAAATGCAGGCAGTGATGTACTTTGTAGCCATTACAGCTGTTTGCTCTTTTATTACGTGCCAAAACTTAAAGGCCACACAGTGATGGGGTGCAGCCACTTCATCTCAGTGTTGCATGAGAACGTGGCTTGCAGATGAAAACACCCAGTGGCAACAAACACAAAAATAAACTGGTAAAAATTAAATTGATAAAAATAATGTAATTCTAAGTGCAAGTAAGTACTTGTGAAAACCGACTTATTTTTGATAAATCAAATTAAAACTAGCTACGCAATAATAATTGTTGCTTTCACATTTTTATACCAAATCATTTTTATGACATTTGCAGACATGCCTGTGTTAATTGTTGGGCTTAACGATTTATGCCTCACCACAACAACAGCAGTCCAGGAGTGTTCTCCTTACAAATAATGAGGGTAGAATTTATTTAAACTTTGGCATTTATCCATACAAAATATCATTTTAGAATTAAACTGACTTCCTCTTTTCGCAATATTTGTATGCCTGTCAGCACTATTTTCAAACAGTAGCACTCAGCATCAGCCAGAAGTGGGATTTGTCAGCCATTAGAAGAAATAACCACTAGTGAGCATAAATTTTCAAATGCATGACACATCGCAAGGAAGTGAGGGAAAGAAAATGTCCATTATATTAGATAGCTCTGTGGACCAGCAACAAGAGCCTTTAAACACTTTGTCTCAAGGCAAGACATCACCAAACTCAATTTTTTTTGCCAAGAAAAGATTTGCTTCTCCCTATGACAGCTGAGAAAACAGTGATGCAGAAGAGATTTTACATATAGGTCCCTGTCTAGCATGGCAATCATGAGCTATGAATCTATAAAATTTGCATGAAAGTGAAGCAGACCTACATAGCTAAGTGCTTTATGACATTTGAAACTTAGAGCAAAAACACAAGAACTCATGTAAGATCAAATTCCCTCACAGTGTGAGCCATTTTTGATGCATTTGGAAGAGAAAGAGAATACCATGTTGGCATATTTATTCCCTGTAGTGGTCCATTGAAAAAGAAATTTAGCAAAATGACACATGATTTGCAAAGTATGAGTACAAAAACTTTCTTTTTTTGTGGTTAGACACATTTTAAGATATTAACACAATGCAAATATTTATATTTACTTTTCCTTATACCTCACACACTCCTTTAGCATTTCAGCTTTTTATCATAGTGGAATGATCTATAGCACACATGACCAGGTCATTTATCAAGATTTTCATTAATAAAAGGCACATCAGTTCACTCAGTCTTGATAAGCTTGATAAAGCTGTTTTACTTTGACTTGGATGTTACAGGAAATTTAAATAGTTTCTTGTGGTTTCTGGCTTGTGAGGCCATTTTTATCTGTCTTTTGAGATGAACATTTTAAAATTTTGCCATATCGTTAGATGTATTTTTTCCCCCTCAGAGAAATGTTGAAAAGGTTTAATTTTTTTTATGCATATAAAACAATTGGTCAGATTGTTGTATTATTAACAATTATACAACAAATAGAAGCCTTTGGTTTGGAGAAACCCAATCCAAAGGCTGATTACGTACGTTTAATTCCGGTTCTTGTCTAATCATTATTCTTTATGCTTCATTCAAAGGTTCACCTGGAAAAACCATGGACGTCTTCATGGATGAAAATTTGAGCATGAATGACAACAGCAGCCATGAAACAGCAAGACCAGAAGGAAGCAAAGGCCAAGGACTGAACCACAGTGACCCTTTGGACATGTTTATTGGCATGGAGCTTCTACTGCGCTTCAAACCTCTCTTCCTGCCCCTCTACTGTCTTGTAGTGATAGTGGCTGGAGTTGGAAACTCTTTCCTGTTGGCTTGCATCTTGACTGACAAGAAACTCCACAATGTCACCAACTTTTTCATTGGTAATTTAGCAGCTGGCGACCTGCTTATGTGCTTGAGTTGTGTTCCACTGACTGTGTCTTATGCCTTCGACAGCCATGGCTGGACTTTCGGAAGAGCTCTCTGCCACTTAGTCCCCTTGCTGCAATGTGCCACGGTGTTTGCCTCAGTGCTTTCACTCACTGCCATTGCTGTGGACCGCTACATCGTTGTAGGTAAAGGAATTAATATATTTTCAACTTAATACTTGTCAGTTCATAACTGCCCCACAATTAATTTGAAATTCAAAACCCAGGAATGACAGATTCTAATTTATGTTAATAACTCATGTACATCCAACACCTCATCATAAGGTTAATGGAGTGTTTGGGTGTAAATTATCTCAGACTGGCCTGAATTATACCAAGATTATTTAAGTTATCAGATCAATTTAAAATTATTCTAAGCATACCACTATACAGTGCTTAGTAATGTTAACGTGATTGGGGGGGAAATGGAGTGGGAGTAATATCTTTGTGTATTATGTTTGTATTTTTCTTTTTCTTTGTCAGCTCACCCAGTACGGAGGAGGATCTCTGTGTGGGGTTGTGGTGCAGTGACATTAGGTGTTTGGCTTTTATCATTGGTCCTGGCTGCACCTCCATCTTTCTACACACGCTATCTGGACCTACAGCCCAGTGGCATTGACCTGGTGGTGTGTGAGGAATTCTGGCCCAATAGCGGTAATCTGCGTCTGATTTACTCCTGCTTCATACTAATAACTTCCTATATGATCCCACTGCTGTCCGTCAGCATATCCTACTGTGCCATCACTGTCAGTCTAAAACGCTATTCGGTGCCTGGGGAGCTATCAAGCAGTCAGCAACGCTGGAGTCAAAGAAGAAAGAAGACCTTCTCTCTTCTGGTGGCTTCCGTCCTGGCATTCGCCCTCTGCTGGCTTCCTCTCCAGGTGATTGTCTAGCATAATTAAAGCCAAGAAGCAAGTCGGTCTATGCTGAACTACTTTGAATGTCTTTTGAGCCCATCTAAACTGTACAGTAAAATTTTAGGACAGTCTTGAGAAGAAGTATCCATTTCTCTTTCCAAATCTTCAGGGGGAAATATCAACTTGATAGCACTGAAATGGCATAATGTGAGGCTTTCACTGCATCACTGAGATGATTCGATTTTATGCATCATTTATCATGGGGCACATCATCAAATAACTGTAGCTCTCTAAAACCAACATTATTTCCTTAATGAACCACGAAAAACTAGACGATCAGGAAATCATCATCATGGTGATTGAAGAAGAGGGTAAAGTTGAGATTGTGGTGCATTTGCAGAGAGTGCCAGTAATTTGCATGCACAAAGTCAAAGATGGCAGTAGCTTCCATTTCACAGCTGAAAGTGTTGAATGCAAAAAATAAACTTTTTATTTAACAACTTCACATTAGTGAACATAAGATAATCAGAATGCATTTTAGAACTTTATTTGTCATTTGCATTGTGTAGCGTTGGCACTCACACAAACAGAACCAGACCAGTGAGTTTAGGTCACTGAAATGCAGCTGCATGTGTTGCTGTCTTTTAAAGCCTAATGGGATTTTTGCTATCAAAGATTTAGGGATAGAATAAATCTAAAATTAAATGTTTTTAAGAACCTCAGATTAATTTCAGTTGTACTTGTTCTTCATGTTTTTGTGCAGGTACTAAACCTGTTGCTGGACCTGGACTCGGACTTCATCATCATAGGGAAGCGCTACATAAATGTCTTACAAGTTTGCTGTCATTTAGTGGCTATGAGCTCTGCTTGTTACAACCCTTTTATCTATGCCTCATTGCACAGCAAGGTTCGCATGCATCTGAAAGGCTACCTCTGCCCATGTCGCAACCGCCAGAAGAGAACGTCCGACCGGTCAATGTCTAGAAGCTGATATTTTGGTGCACCTTCTACAGAAACCCCATTATTGCAGAGTACAACTTTACCCACAAGCTAACATCTCCATCCAAATACTAATGTTAATATAGGAGAGAGAACACCACCGCTGATAAATATTAATTCATATTATCTTTCACCATGCCTTTCCAGCATTTTGTGATTTTAAAACATGTGGTCGTTTTTTTCATGTGCCATACCAGATCTGCTGCTGAATATGGTTTCCTGTTAAGTCAAACAGGTGAAGAAGCAGAGTGAGACCAGACTGCATAATATAGTGTGATGATGAAAAGGAAGGAAGATTGAAGATGGAGGCCATCCTGAGATATCAGGATGGCAGAACTGTGGGGATTGCCATTAAGCAGATCCTGTAGGTTTACAAAGTTCAGCAGAGGCATAAACAAGCCCTGAGGCTGCGTGGCCAGGCAGAAAACACATGCTGGAGAGACAAGGGGTGTGGTTATACCGGTTTAAAAACCCGATTATACTCCAGTAAACAATTTAACTTTAAAGGCCGGACTGAAAAAGGAACCACATACGGATGACACACCAAGAAGAGGAACTGTGAAAAAGACATGTGACTTTTTTTTCCATTGTAGAAGTCTGTATGTCACAGTCTTATTTTTACTGTCATTTACGTCTCTTTTGCGTCACATCTTATAGGTGTCATATTATTTATGTTGAAATACAGTATGCACTAACTGGCTGGTTTTTATGTGATTGTGGTGCATGCACTCTTTATGATTTATAGTAGTTCCAAAATCGCATCTGTGCACATGGAAATATATGCTAGTGTTTGTGTATGTAGTTACAGTCTGCATGAGCCAACATCTTCAATATGGAAAGCACTGACAGAGATAATGTGATGCTTATGTGAAATCTTCATTATTTAAAACCCTGTCAGAATTGAATTTATAAAGATGTTACCTGACAAACATTGTCGGTGCTTTGGATTTCTCTGGAAAATAAGACTGAAACAATGATCACCCTTAATATTCAGACCATGAGAGCACATACAATGCAGCCACTCATAAGCATCTCTGTGTCAAAGCTTGTGTATCAAGTCATTTTTAGACTCCAGAGAACAGGCAAATGTGATCAAAATTTCAAGTAATCTGAATTCATTTTGATCACTTAGTCATCCAGACAGTTTTCTCAGGCACTCATAATTAGACTAATTTATTTGTTAACCAAACATTACATACAATAATAGGCCTGATTGTCCATCAACAACGCAATTAGTCCATAAATCAAAACCAAAACATTATTTGTTTGGCAAAGCTCGTGAAAGACCAAATAAGCCATTGTAGCTTCAATGCATATCCAGCTCCCCAGCTAATACTGGTGATGGCAGCCATTACCTTTTAACAATCATAAAAGCCTGTTTGTTGTCCAGGAGCTGGTTTGTCTTGGGTTTTATCTGTTGATGAACCATGAATAATGATTTGGCTTAATCTATTTTGATTTTGGTCCAGATGTTCTTTCTCTGATTTAAATATTTGCATTTTTAGCCAAATTTTCTGATTAATTTCAGCCAGGCAAATCAACAAAGTACCAAAGCAGAGCTATAGCCAGTCAGAAGAGAAAACAAAAATAAATCCTCAGACAAAGCAACAAGACTTAGTCTTTGCTCTGATGTCAGTGGAAATGTTTTCCAGTTGGTACTGATCCTTTTTTGGGAACAATCTCAGTGTGAGTCATGTATTGAAACAGCCAAGTTTTTACAAACATGCACCAAAGATAGAAAGGGTGAAGTCGTATTGGGGCTGGCAAGTAGCTAAAACGTTCATTCAAAAGTCACACAGTAACTCCTCCATCACACACTGGCTCCATTAATGCTGGGCTTCATTGTAAAGTCTATTCCTCTGTATTTTCCTAAAGATTTTAAGCAGCTAACATTAAAAAATGCTTTTAAGGTGAGCTACTTTTAACTAAAGGCTCCAGGGAATTGTTTTTATACACACACTCATGCACTCACACATGTATGTGTGTGTTTAATATCCCACAATTCTTTGTGACTGCAGTTTTCCTATATAAATCATATAAATAGTAATTTGAGATATATCCTCTCAAGAACATAAAAATATGTTATTGTTTTTTTTTTGTCCCCTTGAAGCATTGTTTAAAATCTAAAACATTTTTACAAAAATCACTTTATATGTTTAAATATACAGCAGTAAATATTGCTGCTTAGAATTCACAGTTTTAATTTATCAACAGTTTAAAGCGCAAACATTGTTTTTGTTTGTGTGTGTGTCTGTGTGTGTGTTGTTTGATTTTTTGTTTTTTTGTTTAACATAACAGGATATTGTGAGCAAAATGTGATTAAATTTGACGGCTAGTGAAAGTAACTTGGCCCTCCAAATGTTGCTACAAACAGATAAGAGAGTGGACGTTATTGTTAATAAACTGACAGCCCCAGTGATTTCAGTTCTATAACCAAAGACTGTCAAAACAGTGAATGATCACAGTTTAGAAAATGATCTGCTGCAGCTTTGTTTCACACCTCTTCAAAACTGCAAAGTGAGTAAAGGACAATCATCACATTCAAAAGTAAATTACTGCACTGTGTAAAATAACAGCTTCAACACTAAGCGGACAGACATCTTGCTAATAAGGTTCTGACTGTGGAGTCCATTTAAACCCATTTCACAGCCTCTGTTGTGTGGATGAGTTCTGCATGTGTCAAATTACAATATAACTACTGATGGAAACAAGCGTGTCACCACTAACACAAAAGATGCATGAATAATGGCAAAGGGTTGGAATTAAAGGGGTTCTTCTCAGTAACGACTGTTGCACTAACTTAAAAGGAAAGATGAAAAGAAAATGTCAAAAGTATATATTGTGTAATTATTTATAGTAATCTGAGCTACAATCACCATGGAGACTAGAAATGAGGTAATGCTGTGGGATACTTGAAGCAGAAATAATCAAATGTGCTTAGTTGTTGAGTGGCTTTTGATAACTGGCTAAATGCTAAATGCTTAAACACAGGCTGACAGTTATTGTGAGTTTTTGGAATTTCTGTTTTTGATTAAGCTGTGACAAAAAGAGGAAATAAAACTTTAGTTTTGCTGTATTATGATAGTGTCAGTTGTAACATGTCTTGCACAAATATAGAGGCTCAGTGGTTCACAGAAAACTTCAAATGTAGAAAATGTCATGTTCAGTTGTTAATTGTGTGTTTTGTCTGGTAATTAAAGCTGTGGGAAAGGGTTATCTGTCATTCATTTTTGTACATGAACGCATTTAAGTTTGTGTGAAGTGCTTTGTTCATCATTGCTTGTCTACAGTAAAAATACAAACATTTTGAAGCCACATTTTACATCAGGGAATGAAAATTCCTCCAATCATTTTATTTCACTCACTTGTTATTTTCTCTTTGTTTTCATCTTAAGAATTTTGC
Source organism: Melanotaenia boesemani (assembly GCF_017639745.1). Classification (NCBI taxonomy): domain Eukaryota; kingdom Metazoa; phylum Chordata; class Actinopteri; order Atheriniformes; family Melanotaeniidae; genus Melanotaenia; species Melanotaenia boesemani. The sequence continues at coordinate 20,258,851 of NC_055690.1, read as the reverse complement.
AAACGAGCTCATACAAAATTCTGAAAAGCTTTGTTGAAAGGGAAAACTTTCACCGACTTCTCAAAGCTTAAACAACAACCAGTTCTAGCTAAAATAGATCTTATGAACCAAATTAATGCTGACCAAAGCAAGGAAACAGTTTAATGTGATGTATTTTATTAAATGGATAAAATAAATAACCAATGGTGATGCAGCATTCTACTTTGTTGACTAATAATCATTATTGAATTGTCAGTCATTGTTAAATAAACATGACAGGATGCTACTGAATCATGATGTTACTGATTAAAAACCTTAATTTAAACTTAATTTTGGACAGTAAATAATTGTCAAATTCATCAAATTTATACACAGAAACACTCTTTAAAGTGTTGTCATTAAGCAGAGCTTCATTAGTATCCAACTCCAGAGTAGGTTACAACATGGTCAATGACCAAATTAACTACACTGCAGCTTGCAAAATACTAGTTTTCTCTTGCAAACCTTTTGTGTATGTGCTTACTGTGAATTTTCAACAGCAACAGTGATGACTGTGTTCTCTGTGAAAGTAAATAAATAAAAAAAAAAAAGAAACTGAAGCTTAATGTATTGATTTTCTGATGGTGTGGACATAATTGATCCAGTTTTAGCAAAGTAGTTTGGAGAACCTGTTGCCTCAGAAACCTTTCATCCGTTGAGCTGGAGAAGTCGTCGCTTTGTTAGAATAATTATTTTACAGTGGACATTTTCACTTAGGCTGTCTTTTTTCAGCTTTATGTGAGAGCACAAAATCCTAATAATGAGACATATTCACATTAATAGGCAAAAACACAAAAGAAACTCAAAATATACATATCATAAACATTTATATTTGAACCAAAACTGATATGCTGAAACCATGACTAAGTTTACATCAATATTTACAGTCCATATCAGAGAAGAATATATTATATCCTATTTGTTTTGGTTTTGATTCAAATCTACCCACAATACGCTATGGATTAGTGTTTCTCCAACAACTTGCCGTTTCATTAAAATCACACAACAACTTAATGAGAATAGAACAGCAGAATTAAGTAACATGTGGGAGAACTAATGGGAGAAATTTATCTTCTAAGTGCTGCTTGGTTTGTCAAAGTACTCAGCTGAGTGCTAAAAATATTGTCCAAGAACAGCTTGTCAATGCAGTGCATTTATACCTACACTATTATTACAAGTCTATGAGTCATAACAGCCAATCAATGAAGGCATACAGTATTGATTCTCTTGGAGCCCAGCTACCATCTTGGCCCATTAAAAGCTAAATCTGTGGAAAATGGATTGATAACATTTTGGACCTAATGGGATGACTGGCTGCAGATTTCATTTCTTCAAACTTTACTGCATGAAACATCTTTAAATATGGACTCAAAACACATTTAAAAATTGTTGTTGATCACCTTCCATCAGTCTGAGACTTTTAAAAGTATTATGATGGAATAAAAGGAAAAGATTCACAACAATCACTGGATTAAAAATGTTGACATTTAATTTGTTTTTTATTTATTTATTTATTTTTGCAAACACCAGGGACAAACCAAGAGGCTTGTTGTTACTCTCAACTGTTATTACTAATACTGATGCTTGATCAGGAGAGTTCACGGAGTGTTTTGGAGCATGAAAGTGTTACATTTGGACATGCAAATTTTCCAGAGCTAATAATGTAACATTCATGGGACAAATTGCCACTTAATTGTGGAGTCAGGTTATTTATCTATTTTTATTTTTATTTTTATGTTTTTATTATTCATTATTTATTTATTGCTTGTTTTTTTCTTGCTCAGGATTTGCAGTAAAAGAAAAAAATACATGAGAAAGTGGAATAGTGTATTTAATGTGCTTAAGTGACTCAACGTTTGAACCTTATAAGTAGGGCAATTCCACTGTATTACCTAGGACCCTAACTAGCTAATCAGTCTGCCTTCTTCATTGTCCTTGAATGGCAAAAATTTGCAGAATCTGCAGCCTGTCATAAAATATGCATAATCCAAACCATTAATCATGCTCTTAACCTGCCAGTTGCTCTTTAAGTTTCAGAAATACAAGAAGAAGAAATAATGGATTAATTTTGTGTAAAGTTGAAATGCTGCACCTCTACAGACTCAGCAACACAGCAGCAGTGCTAGCAGAACAACGTGGAGGTCTGAGGTCACCACACTGACTTAAAGAGCTGAAGTTTTAGGTCAGCTTGACCAATCATCAGTGTGAGATGAGTTTGAAGAAAGAATGTGATGCACAGGAAAATATTTTGTCAGGAGCATTGAGCTCCTTAGCTCTACATTAAAACCCTTCCTATATTTTTAAGCTAACAGTATATTAGCTGTGTACACTTCACAATAACCTGGTGTACACCTGAAAATGTTGCATTGTTTAGGTGATGCAAACAGGAACACATTTGCCACTGGTTCTTTTGATGTCTCTTATTCACACAACACATTGGATAATGCTTCTATATAATTAAAATGTCATTTCAAAATGTATTTAGTTATTTAATTTGTTGTAATTTTATTGTGTCTACTTAATTAATGCTAGTAAAATTACCATAATATGGCTATGCTGCTATGTACTTTCTTTATAAAAATATAAAGTGTTTCCACTTCTAAGCACAGTGGTATGTTTAGTGTAAGTCAGGTAAAATTCAGTAGTTTCAGAAAGAACTACAATAAAATAGAATATAATTTAATAACTTCAGTTTTCATTGTTTTCAGTACACAAAGGATGTCGACACAGAGGAGGAAAAACAAGTATTTTGGTGTTGTTATTGTGTAATAATAAAATTACTTATAAGCTTATGTTACTTTCATATGGTGTGACATTGGCTGTGTAGACAGATGCAAAAAGCACAAAACAAGCTTAAGGTAAACATTTGGCTTGTTTACATGTGCATATTACAGAAGTATTTCATTTCTGAGTAAAATAGCCAATGTTCAGAAACACTGAGATCACATGTATCATATAGCTACTGCTATTTCTTTTTACTGCATTTTGTCAGTAGACATCACAAGAGGAACAAGGAGTTGACAAAAAAAACAACCAAAAAACAACAATACTTATACACAATGATAAGACAAAGGTATTTTAAAATTATCTTTATTCTTTTTTACATCCCTACACAAAAACAGAGTGGGAGGGGGGGGTCTCATTGTGCCCTTCTCTGTCACATGCAACTTCAATATGAACAGAACAGGAAAATGAACTTCCCAACTCAAGTAACTATTCACAAGTCTAAAGAAATGTTTATTTCCAGGATGGTAAACTTCTTTTACTTTTTTAAACCATGAGTAATTTCCTAAAGCAGCTGGATGCTCTAGGCTTTATTGTAGACAGACAATGTTTAGATTGTCTGTCTGAAAAAAACAAGAAAAGCAAGTCATTGTATGAATAAAAGACAAAAGAAAAGCTGTAATGTTACTGATTCATGTTCCCTTTTTTGTAGGTTTTCTTTCTTTTCATATTTTATGTACCTTATTTAAAATGTGCATATATTTACAGAATCTCAACTTTATTTTTTCTCATTCATCTCTTTTCAGATGGGAAAAAAATTATCTCTCCATCACATTCAGTCTGACACCAAGAACTCAGGACTACTTCCTCACCCAATGCATGCATGCACCCAATGACTCAGTTTTTCGAACCTTGAGAAAACAAACAGATATGCAGTAATCAGGTTCTCAAACGATTCTAGCTGTCCATACAAAAAAGTTTTTATGGGATATAAATAAATCTTGTACTTGCTGAGTTAATTCAGGTATAGATAATGGATGGACACCCTGTAAGGGTCACAGGGAAGTTGGAGCCTAAACCAGCAGTTAGCAGGTGAGAGGTCACCTGCACAGGTAACTAGATTAACCACTTAAGCTAACATGCATGTTTCCGGATTGTGGGAGGAAACCCCTCCAGCAGAGGAACAAACCAGTGACCTTATTGCTGTGAGGCCGATGTGCTAAATACCACACCACAAAGCAGCCTACAGATATATTTATCTTTCATATTAAGCTGCTACGAACATGTTTTTCTCCAATTTGTGAGAGTACAGCAGAGCCCTCCGTGGGCTTCCATCCGCATCCTCCGCAGCACAGTTTAAGTTTATCTTTTACTCCATTAGTGACCAGCACATACAGCACAGGATCCACCACGCTGTTCAGACCGGACAGTGCCAGCGTGCATGAAAAGTAGAAGTGTATGCCTTGTTCAAATTGGCAGTAACTTCCTTTAGATGAGTGATCATTGCTGTTGAGAAAGACTACTGAGCGAATGAGTAAAAGAATGTGATATGGAGCAAAGCAAATTGAGAAAATAATAATCACCCCATAGCAAAGCAGACGTACTTTCCTCTGAGCCTGGGCACTCATTCCAGGACTTTGGCCCACAGTAGCCATTACCCTCCAGTAGCTCACTGCCAAAACTAGAAGGGGCAGCAGGAAGCCAAGAACTACCCTGACTAGATTAAATTTGGCCACAGGTGCTTCCATAGGGTAGGTCTCATAGCAAGTGTCCTTTTTCTCATCATGGGCATCTGTGAGATTGTCATTGTCCAGCACAATGATGTGCAACACCGCCACTCCAACATAAATAATTCCACACTGTAACCAGGCATAGAGAGATGTTCGGTGGGTCTTGAAGCGCAGTGGGTAGCAGACCACCAGGCAGCGATCCACAGAGATGCAGCAGAGCAAGTAGATGCTGATATACATGTTGGAGTAGTAGAAGAAGCCAATTACATTGCAGGACATAACATTTAGCTCCCACTTGTGGTCATTTCTGTAATAATGAATCCAAAGGGGCATGGTAGCAATGAAAAGCAAGTCCGAGATAGACAAGCAGAGCAGGAAAACTCCCAAAACATTTTGCTGCTTCACTTGTTTCAAAATGGGGAAAATAGTCAGCACGTTGAAGATCAAACCAAAGATAAAATTAAAGATGTATGCTGACATCAAAATGTGGCTGATGGCACTTTTTTCAATTTTAACACAAGTTTCATTTTCGAATCCTGTCAATGTCTTATTCATCATCACTTCAGTCTTCTCTCTCTTTTCCGGTTAGAAATTTACCTGCAAGAGGAATTTAAGAAAAAAATAAATACAAGTAGAGTGATTATTTTAGAGTTGAACAAGTTTAAGACAAAAAATAAATAAATAAATAAAAATTCATACAGTTGTCCTGATGTTTCCAAAAGCAAGGTAATGTGGTTCTGGACTACATTACCCTAAATCTAAGTAATAGATCAGGGTAGCAACGACTAAACTGAGAGTGAGCAATTACATGTAGCAGCAATCACTGCTTAATGCAGTGCAAATACAATTTTTCTGCAAAATAAGAATTTGTGATTCTGTGGAGACTAACCAAAATTAAAATTTATCCCCAGCGACAGCTTGATACTGTCTAGCTTAAATCTAACGTGATGACGATCATACTTGATAGATGCAGGTGTTGCCGTTGTTTTGAAAATGAGTAATGTAAGTGTCTAGCATGTTATGAGTAACAAATTATTCTCACCCTGATTTAAATGCATCATTAGAACACAGAGGGAAGGGATGGGCTGATAGTTTAAAAGCTGCACTGACAAACAAGCAGCCTGAGTTCACCTCTTGGACATCTTTGTTATTAATTAGAATTGCTGATGTGATCCATTCATGTTCAGTAGACATGTATTTTTGTTTTTTTTGCCTACTATGCTAAATTTCCAACTCTTAGAACAGCACAGAAAAACTGCTACAACAGAAAAAAGTCACCACAAAATGGAAAACAGCTACCACCATGCTTTTAGCTGAGATCCTGTTAATCATATCAGCATTAATATAATATAATAGTAATTTAGTCTCATATGTTTAAAACGGAAGATTTTCTGTGGTGTTATTTTATATTTGTCTCCTGTCTATGGTTGGTTCCATCTGGCTCAGCTCCGTGTTTTATGGGCTCAGAAAGCATCTAAATGCAATTAACCTTGGGAAAATTCAATAATGAGGCAGCCATCCAAAGTCAGAGCATCTTAAGTGAACGATAATGTGGAGCTTTACAAGTATGCATCTGTGTGTGCTGGTGTTTTTTTTATGTAATAGATTACTTGTTATTTAGTCATAAATAAATAGGAAATGTGCATGACAAAACTATGGTTATATTGGAAAGTTTTAGTAATTCTTACATAAGAGATTTTTTTCAAAACCTTCATAGGCTGCGTCACTATTAGTCTGTATTATATGATGAACAACATTTTGGGATTCCTCTTTTGGTCCTGTCTGTAACTAGTCCATGCACATTTTTTTATTTGTTTAAAAGAGCCAGCTATGTGTTTGTTTATGATATATGCAAACATAAAGTGAGTTTGTACTGACTTTGTCTTACTCTCTATGTGTTTCATGCTAGATTTCCTTTCCCTACCAAACTGAAAAATGCTGCACTTCATGTTTTAAACTTAGCCCCCTGATACCAGAGCAATGTGTTAAAAGTGATATAATCCAACTATAAATTTCCACAATTATTCCTTATCAAGCAGCTTTCTAATGGACTCTCAAAGGTGCTATAGTGCCCACCACTGGGAAAACAGCTGATAAACATTCACCAATGCAGAGAATCAACATTTCAACCTAATTTCTTTGAAACATTTGCTCAATCTCAAGTATGATCTGTTTCCCCTTGGCAGTAACTAACTTAGGGTTTGAAAAAACTAAGCAACTGATGTTTGTTTTAAAAAGAAAGTGTTGTACTAATTAAAAAACATTACCTCACATTTGTTGCTTCCAAGAGGCAAAGAGTTTCAGACAAATTCCACAGCTGCTTCAGCTTCAGTCCAGGCAGCTCAGAAAACACGTTTCAGGAAAGAAGACCTCCAGAGCTGCTCTTCAGAGCAAAAAGACAAGCAGACAAACAACCCGCTCAAACGATCGCCCAGGAAAGTTAATCGTCTGTGCTAGAATCTGCAGACAGCTCCGATTTCTCCCTCTGTGTGTTAATTTTGTTTTGGCTGAGATGGTTTCCTGTTGACAGCAACAGCTGAAATGTCAGTACAAATCCTACACAGGCAATGAGACACAGTACAGGAAGGGAAGAAAATATGTACAGCAGGAGGAGAGTAGTTTCATTTTGCACACGTATAAGACAGGAAGGACTGAGGTGTGGACCAACTGAAGCCCATGATGAAATATAGTGCATACATGCTTCTACTTTACATACACGATAACAGAAATGAGTTACAATAATGCCCTGAAAGACAAAGGAAAAAGCCACATATTATAATGAAACTTTGTGGGCAGACAGCTGTATACATGTTTTATGGCTCATAACAATGTAAAATAAAAGGGCAAGTTTTTTGCAGAATAACCTAAACATAGAGCAGAGCTATTAACTTAGTTTTTATCTTTTTTTATCATTTTTTTTTATATTTCTTCAGTCTAATTTTATTTGACACAGAGTGTGGCTGATCACTCTCAGTATGAAGCTGCATCAGAAAACTAAAGCATCTATTGTGTCAATGCAGACTGAAAATGTGATAAAGAGATGGGCTGAGACTGATTTACATGCAAGGGGTTCAGTACCAGGGGGTATGTACCTTGAGTGGGGTGTTTAACACCCTTGCCAGCTATGAATACTTTGTATTTTCTTATTAGCAAGATCACATTAAGCTATACCACTGAGAAGCAGAACCACAGAAAAAGAATGATTCATTTTGGAAAATGTTCAACTTCTTTTTGATATGATGTAAAATTATCCAAACTGGACTTCCCCACTATTTACAAGAAGCTTCACTTACCACATGGTTCTTTCAGAATACAGATTACCATCTGTATTACAGCTGATACTGGAGATTACTTCCTTCATTTCAGAAGTCTTCAAAAAGCATTCAAAAGACATTTTTGCTCTGAAAAATGATTTTCTTACAAATAAAGTAAAATATTCCCAACCTTGGTATGACTTTGGAGAGTGAGGCATTAAGAATAATAAATAAAGGCATACAAATAACACTAAGATATATGCTGCTATCATTCTGAAGTGATTCTGATTTGTATAAAAGCTTTTCTATTTACTTTGCACTCAGCTCATAGTGTTATATTTAGTTAGTTTTACAACCTTCCAGAGTGACTAAAACTACATAAACTTGCAAAACCACAGTTTTATCTTGTCTCTATTGTATAGTCAATAATTGGTCCCAAATTCTAATTTCTTGTTAAAGATAAGAGCAAAACACATTACATTTAGACAGTTTTAAAAGCAATGCTATTGCTCTGAAATGGTCTGTGGTTTAACACCCTGTGCGTACCAATGTCATTAACTGAAAGTTTTTCCAGGAAATTGGTTGACTTCTTAAAGCATCCGTTTGTGCTGTGTAAAATTATATAAAATATATATATATTTCATATAAATTATATAAAAGGTGAAATTTGGAATATAGCAGGGCTAATTGTTACCTATGACATTCTTGTTATTACTCCTACATGAAATGCAGACATGTAGAGAATAGAATGTTTTGCAAAATTTAGGAAAAGAACTAAACAAAGCATTTTGTTGCATCCCATTTTCTAATAGCAATGTATCTCAAACATGACATTTGAGCTTGTCACCCATTGACAAAAAACATAAAATATCATGTTTCAAGTTTTCATTGCATTTGTATGTGAACATTATCTAACAGGTAAGAATTGTTTTGGTTTACTCTATTTCTGGTGAGTTCCTGTCTGCCTGTTTCCGTGGTGCAGCGTATAAGATAAAAAAAAAAACTGACATAATCAGAAAAAACACAAGTAAGCCATGGGTGTTGTTATAAGTTATGATGATGTATGGTTCTTCAATGAAAATTCTTCACATTCATTCAGGTCAGGTCTGGAGAACACTTTCCTTTTATTTCTCTGCACAACATGTACAAACAGGTTGAACACACGAGGGAACATGCTAAGAGGCTGGGCAGACTAATACACAGGTTTCAGACTGTAACAAGTACAAAGCAATGACATTAAGAACAAAGTGTCATCATTTTATTGGATAATTTTCAAAGCAATTATCATTTTCCAATTTTATATATATATATACATATCTATGTGTGTGTGTGTGTGTGTGTGTGTGTGTGTGTGTGTGTGTGTGTGTGTGTGTGTGTGTGTGTGTGTGTAAAATTCTTTTTTTTCTGTTTTCTACTATTTCATCAAATAAAGATACAATATAAATTTACTTCAACACTAATTCTTAAATTATGTTCTTTTACTGAATCGTATTAATTTTCAAAAGTTCTCTACATGAGTCAATAGTTCTACACGTGGGTCAAGCCACATATGCTGTCGGGTGCATATAATGCGTAGGTAGACATGTGTAAGATGGAAAAAAAAAATGGGTAGTTCACATTTGTAGTTCTACATTTGGCTCACATGTCACATAGAATGTGATTCATTGTTTCCTGCCACCATGAGGGAAGCACATAGAAAATTCTACGTTTTAAATGCATAAGATGAAAAATTACGCAACTTCCTGCAAGCCATTTAGAGATCTCCCACCATGACGGAGAGTGATTTCTGAGGAAATGTGTGAGAAAACACCTAAAATTCTGCCACACAATCCCCATCACACTACATCTGTAGAGGTGTGAAACTTATAAAAAAAATCCAAGCAGCTGTTTCCATGAAACCGAAACCTTTTGTTAAATTACACAAAAGGAGCTGAATGGAACAGCACGACTGTTCAACTCAGTCAAACTGGACTAAATAGCTTATTATATAGTTTACATACTAAACATTTGCTTCCGCTCAACGATTCACTGATACTGCTAATCTATGCATCCAGCACAGAGAACAAGCAACCGCCACACAGATAAGCCTCAGCTGCTGTTCAAAGAGTGTTGCTATAAAGCAACAGCGCTGACCACCACACCACCATCCTCGCTGATATTGATAGCAATGCAAAAACACCATCATCATGGTTATGTCAGTTTATGGTACTAGAGATGGTGTAAACCAAACACTGTGGTTTAGTAGGCACTTTTTGCACCTATACTGCAGCTACGTTTTTGTTCTTCAGTTTCCAACCACAGTACAGTTCTTATAAAGCCAATAATGCCATTTCCGCTTCTGCTATGGAGGATAATGCTACTTACTGGAAAAATGGGTGCCACTGTTGACTAAGACAGAATTTTGTGGAAGGAAGAAGTAGAGGTTGGTGAAGTGCATTAAACCTGTGTCCACCAAACCAAAGTTCAAGTTCAATCATCTAGGCAAATTATTTCCACAGTTTTGACGGCCCTGCCGTCACTTGTCTTTTTTTTTTTTTTTTTTTTTTAACGTTGGTTTGCAAGAGCTGTGTAAGCTCATTAGTGGCATAACCAACACCTGGGCTCTGCCCGTTTAAGATCCTCACCTGCCTGCAATTGGGGTGCATTCCAGGTTGTACTGGAAAATTATCTTGGCTCTGGCATGTTTGCTGTATTGTGCTCTACACACATTTCCATGCATACATTCACAACCTACAAGACTGATACTGACCTGTACACATTTTCATGGTTTTTGTAAGTATATTTATGCTTTTCTAAGAAAGCACCTCTGGCCTCCTTTCTATTTTGTTGTAGCTTTGCGCCAGGCTGTAACACTTTCTACTTCAACTGTACTTACAGAATACTTACTTTTCTACTTTGCTCCAAAACTGTGAATGTTGCAAACAGCCCTACATAACATGACTGTAAACACACAAAATCAACATGAATTGAAATATTGGAGTCCCACATGATTCCTAACCCTTTTTAAGTATGGAATGTAACACAGCAACATTTTAGACATGTAGACAAATGTTACCATTTAATAGTTTTTGCTCAGACTAAGCTGTTTTGCATTATATCCTGTTACCTGTATCTTCTAGATAGAAGAACCCCAGAGTAATAAAAAGTAGGAAATAAATCAACAGCCCTTAACATCTCCAACCAGAGATTGTTGCTAAAACTGCTTATGTCCATTCTATGAAACGTGCTGCGAAGCTACAGGAGGAGACATATGTTAGACATTGTTTTTTTTTTTTTGTTTTTTTTTTATTTGTTTGTTTTTCATTTTTGCTATATATCCAAACATTACATATGTGGCATTAATCTGTAGAAGGGTGACAGTTTACAGTCTATGAGAACAAGATTTTAAAATGAGCAAAAACCTGAAAAAAATTAATTGCTGCACCTTTTTCCTTTTACTAAAAACTGAAAAACCAGTTGAACTGAAACAAACACAAGGGGAAATTAACAAAAATTTATAGCCATTCTTTATGGGTCAAAGCTGTAAAAAGCTATTTTAGAATTTTAGTACATAATATACACTATTAGTCAATAGTTTGGACACTTTCCTATTAGAGTTAATGGGAAAGTGTGTCCAAATATTTGACTGTTACTGTACACCTCATAATGATAAGTATTTCATACCTCCTTCCAATTTTAAATAAAGTTATAGTTTTGTCTTTACCTGACTCTTTGTATTTCTTTTAACACAGCATCTATCTGATAACTACTGCTGCGTTGCAATTTTCTATAATTTTGTAAAGTGTTTTACACAGTTGATCTGTTCTATTTTAAAATGCATCATGCCGCTTTGGTCTCTTAATGCACTTGATGGACAAACAGCAGGTCACTGGTTCTGTTGCCAGCTGCTGCTGATGAGAGTGCAGTCAAAATGTATGTTACACAACCATGGACGTGACTTAGCCAGAGCTAACGAGGTTTTTGTTTGTTTTGTCTTTTACTTGATGGCTATCTTAGGAAGCATTTCCCAGCTGACCTGAGTTGATGACATGAAAGGAATAAAACCACAACATTGTTTACTTTAGTCCACATTACAAATTAGGGAGGTTCTTTCTCTGAGAGCCAGGAAACTCCATTTCTCCAGAAAGAAAATGGCATGCGATGCTAAACCTATTCAAGTTGCAGTTGTGTAATGAAAATGGGCCTAAAGTGCAGACTCTCAGCTTCTACATCTTAACTGTAGAAGGCATTTAGTATTTCAGGATGTTAGAGTAAGCAGAAGTTGACAGTTTACAGTTTCTCCCTTAAGCTTGGGTAATGATTTGTGGTCTCACCTGCTCTGCACAGGACAGGATGTGGTGATCACAGCTCTGTGTGATAAGGGTCATGAAGTGATGTATGCTGATGTGTTTTCCTGTTTGAACTTTGCTTGCTCTACTGAAGTGCGAAATCTGCTCAATAAAGAGGCTGCGCTGGGGTTGAGACTTCAGAGTTGACACCAGACACTCTCTGAGTGCTGAACCACCGTCTCTCCCCATCGCGATGAAGCTGACTTCACTCTGAGTTCTTTGTGTCTTATTTTATGATAGAAAAATACCCATCACAGGACTTTATGTTTAATTTGACAAATTAACATGTAAATGTTAGCTGTTAAATCTTTGTTGATCCATTGCAGACCAAGACTCTCTGGAGCCCATGAGCATTTTCTTTGTTGTGCCTCTCTGCCAGACATTTATAGTGGTATACTGCAGCAGTTTGTTTGTTGTAAGATTATGAATCTGTCTGTCTTTAATCTCCTTAGTTTGACTTACATTAGAGATTCTGCAGCTTTTGGGGGTTAGAAGGAACCAATAAATAGAAATTATTCCTGTCCAACAGCTGTGTTCTGAAGAAGTTCTCAGATGACTGTGATTGTTGGACTGATCACTGAGGATGACGACGTGGAATACAGAGGACTGACGCAGAACTTTGTGGACTGGTGTCAGCAAAACCTCCTCCTAATCAATACAGGGAAAACCAAGGAGATGGTGGTGGATTTCGCAGACACCAGTCTGTTGTCCCCTCCCTGGTGAACATCTAGGGAATGGACATTGAGAGAGTGGACTCTTCTACCTGGGTGGTCACCTAAACAATAAACCGGACTGGACTCACAACACGGACACACTGTATAGGAAGGGTCAGAGCCTGCTGTATCTTCTGAGGAGACTGTGGTCTTTTGGAGTCTAAAGACCTCCTATGACTCTTTGGTGGAATCTGCAGCATCACAGAGAGGGAGAGGAAGAAGCTGGACAAAGTCATCAGGAAGTCCAGCTCTGTCCTGGGCTGTTCTCTGGTGTAGGAGGTAGGTGGCAAAATGGTCCTGGTAAAATGACATCCATGCTGGCTCATGAGTCCTACCCCCTGCAGGACGCCCTGTCTGCTCTGGAGAGCAGCTTCAGGGACACACTGATCCATCCTCGCTGTGTGAAGGAGAGATACTGCAGGTCTTTCCTCCCTGCTATTTGTCAGACTTTACAATGAACACATATAAACTGTGTTTATATATTATTTATATACATGTTTATGTACAAATTTATATACTTTACATATTCACCTGTCAGACCATATACTGTACATATTATTACTTATTGTGTGTGTTCTTTTTACATCACCTGCATGCTTCTGCTTATTGCACCTGTTCTGTACTGTTACTTATTCTTATTATTATTATTATATACATATATTATATGATGTGTATATATATATATATATATATATATTATATATATATATAAATATAATTTTAATTTAAATAAACAAAATCTCTTCTGACACCATCAAAAGGCAGTGTAAGTCTTCAACAAGTTCCAGAATTTAGTTATGGTGCAGACAACCAAATATGTGATATGAGATGTATAAAGAAAGTAGGTGTCAGGAAGTTAATGTTGTCTTCTATGGCTATAATACATCTTAGTCAGTGAAGAATGGGCGGTCACTGAGCCATTGCAGAATATTGCAATTTTTTGCCATTAAAACATCTGGACTGTGTGGCATTGTTCATCTGTGCTGTGATGTCCCAACAAATCCACTCTGCTGCACAAAATAAAGAAAAGAATATATACATATACATACAGTACCAGTCAAATGTCTGTACACTTTTTTCCATTAGATTTAATATACTGTAAATAAATTGTTATGTGCAGCCAGTATATCCCCACATGCCTCAAAGTTTTAATTAATCAAACTGCTTCTGACTTTGGTCATGTCATCAATTAACTCTAACAACCCAGTGGCATTTGAAGCCATGCACTGTAATCACATTGTCTCCACCTTATGCAACAGCGTTTTTTCATCCATCCATCCACTGTCTACACACTTACTCAATTGCAGGACAGGACACCCTGGACAGGTTGCTATTTCATTACAGAGCCAGCACAGACAGACCAACAACCAAAATTCCAATTAACAGTTTGTTTTTTTTTATTCTGAAAAAAACGCTTACATCAATGACATACAAAGACAAAATAAACATCTTTGAGTTACCTGAAGCTGGTGTTCTCTTAAAGATTTCATGCATGCTCTGGAGGAACATGCAAACTTCCTTAAGAAATGCCCCAGATGAAGTTTGAATCATGAACTTTCTCTGTTATAATTTTTACAAAGTCAAAAACCAGCCAATGCCATTTGAATGTCCAGTGTAATCTAGCTGGGGTATATAAAACAGCAATATGTATAAATAAATTCAAAGGGTGATGTGAAAGTTTTGTCTTTTCCCAAACTATCTGAAGGGAGTGTGAGACTTTGAAAACCCCTGTTTTAGAGCCATCTGACAACCTTCCTGCCTGTGCTTCTTGATGTTTCAATGTTGGACTTTGTAACCCAAAAGTTGGTTTAAGTATGTGTAAAAATATATAAATAAATAAAACAAAACAAAAAACAAAATTACATAAGTTACCAATTAACATGAACTGATTTTGTATTCTGAAAACGTATCATGGCAGGATATTTTTGGAGATGGATTATCTAACGATGAACTGTTCTGAATCTTTTCAATGCCAGCCTGTTTCTGTTGTTCACAGTTTTAATTATCATAGTCTTGGGTCATATGTCTCCTTCAAGGAGTCTGGTCTTCAGGAGGCCAACTAGCCTATGTATGCCAGCAACTCTGCAGCTCGATCATGCAACTCCAAAAAATGATGACCAGTCACATTAAAAGATGAAGCAAAATAAACTATGCTTCATAATGCTGCCAGTGGGCAGTACTGTTTATCTCAGCAATGTTCAGCAAGCAGAAATGTTTTTATATTTTTTTTATCTTAAGCACAGCTTCATCTGCACACATGGACAATGACTCTAAGTAAGCACTGCAGATGACATTTTATGTGCAGCTCTGGTTTTCTATATATTAAGAAGTGATGACAAATCTAATGTTGCTGCAAAGGATTCTTAAATAAGCTTTAGTATATGATGGGTTGGGAATGAAAAACTATAGGATAAACAACTAAGATAAAAAAATTCAAGGACTCAGCTTTAAAACTGAACAGGGCTTTGAATGGTCTTGCAGATCAGTGCTTTGCATAGCAAGTCTAAATTAATTTTAAAAAACAACATCTGAAACCTTTCGTAGTAATTAAGGAATTAACTAAGGTAAAGAAAGTATTTACCATTTAAGACATGCACTTTTGGTGTCATTCGAGTTAAATGATAGTCCTGAAACCCACAATAACCTCTTGAGCACATAGGCAATTGACTTTTGATGAAAATACCTCTTTCCCACAGACTTTATTGAAATAGCCTCTTAACAAAACCCAACACAACATTGAATTGCTCCTGCTGGAAATAATCAATTTGCATGCAACATGCTGTGTGCATGTGTATGGCTTTTCATCCCAGGCAGAGCTACAGAAAACACTAGACTTAAATGAAGCTGACAATAAATGAGCATGGGGAGGTCTCAAAGGTTAAGAGGACCAGAAATAGGCTACAGTACAAAGAAATTGCAGTACTGCCTGTCTGGAAGCTTCACAAATTTAGTAAATGCCAAAATGAGCACTTCAGTTCAAAGAAGCATCTTTAAAAGGATCATATTGATAATGTATTTTTCTTTAGAAGCGTATGTGTAAGTTTAGAAAGGAAGTTATTTTCCTTCCATTCTAACCACCATTTTATGGTGGTTTCACCCTGCAATACTTGTGCTTTGTTACTTCCATTTTCCCACACTGACAATCTAATCCTTAATCTTTGTAACTTAAATATAACAAAAGAAAAGAAGGCAGAAAAATATTAACAATCCAATAAGCAATAAGCTCAGGTTGATGTGTTAATTTATTATCATCTACACAGACAGAGTACAAAGAACCCCCAACAAATGCATTAATTTGATACAATAAAAATTCTTTATGCTGATGACTATCAGGTATGCCTCTTTTCATTATTTCCCATTAAAATTATAGTCAATTGCATTTGCTCCAGCAGATGAGATATATTTTCATAAAAGAATTACCTTTCGTAACTGAAGATAAATCAAACCAGACCAATACAATGGCACTTTTAGCAGAAAGCATTCATTTGTCATCATTGGATTGAATGACATTTCTTTTTAGTAAATTAATTGAGGCAAAATAGAAACTTTAATTCTGGTTTCAGGTAGAAGATTTGGTTCCATTTATTTTGCTGACTACGTGGCAGGTCTTCCCTGGCATTGTGAAGGTAATGGCCAAGAAAAGTGTATTCCATCGCAGAGAGATATAACTGCCATCAACTGACAGCGATAAAAGCAGAAACCGTGTATCATTTGGCCATGATGATGGACATGGTAAAGGAGGAAAAAGTATGCATTTTCGCCTGAAGTGTGCCCATCATAGAATAGAAAAACCTTTGCCTCTGTACTCACAGGGTCTTCTTCACTCAGTTTTTGTTAAAAAATAAATACCTGTCCATGGACAGCTTTTTTTTTTGTCTGGGCACACAAATTCCTAAATTCATCTCGTCTTTAAGTCCATGTCAGGTCCATAGAGCTGTGCTGCGGCACTGATATCAGTAAATTTGAACAGAAATTACTAGTGGCACATCTAGAATAATTTGCTCTCCTTCAGTGAGAGAAAAACAACTGTCACTCAGTGAAGTAAGAAGTAATTTATTGCTGCAGTGCAAATGCTCCCTCTCTCCTTTGTTATGTTCTTTTCAAAGCATCCTATCCATTATAGAAACCCTGAGTGACAGTTATTTTTTAATATAATGCTGAAAAAAGCAATTGCCTGAATTTGGCTCAGAAGATTTTTATTTGTAGATCTGTACACGCTCAGGTTTGTGCATGTTTTCTCTTGCGAATGCTGAAAATGTGTACAGATAGTAAAATGATACAAGACAAAAAGAACACTGTTGAAGGTTTGTATTTGTTAGGAACGCCAGGATCATCATTCAAACATGTTGTACACAGCCTAAACATATTAGACAGCTACATTAACTTCAGGTTACACATTTCTATACTAGACCATCATAGCTACAGAATGTTCAATGACATATCTAAATAATTCTACTTCACAGAAACATGCAAAATATAGACAAGAAAGGTAGTCAATAAATGATCTAAATACTCATAAAACCTAGTTTAGGGACCCAAAATCTAGCATTTTTTATCCAAAATCAAGAAACTTGTCTGCTTCTGCTGTAGTCCAATTATCTGCTTGTTACTTACAGTAAAACACAGATGTGACAGTGTGTTAGTCATCATTACAATGAGCTGCTTTGATTTAAAAGATTAATTACAGTCAGTATTTTGTCACAATGGGAGCATTTTCAACACTCACCAGCAACTAGTGAAGTTGCATAATCTGTTGGCTGGAGGTAGAGCAATTTCTTTGAAAAAATGGTAATTGGAAGTAACATACAGCCCAGCTGCAGAGTCCATTTAAACCTCAGATGTCATTTGTAATTATATATATTTTTAAAGGAATATACTGTGGCTCAAAACTAGCGGAAATTACTAGAAGATTCATATCAGTACTTCCAGTCTGATATGAATTTACTGCAGGATATGAATGTATGAGTGCATTTGAAAGTAAGAATGACTTTAATGCATGCATTCACTTAGGTAATTACTAGAACAGAGGAAGTCTTTTGTCACTGTAAAGGGCCCCATCACTGATACTATTAATAGTATTTTATTGAAGGCATACATTAAGAATGTCTGAAATTAATATCAGCCTGCAAGCTGGTTTATTTGTATTCGACTGTAAAGAAAAACACCTGCAGTTCTTGGTTTATGGTGTGCCTCACCTTGAGGACTGTGGCAGCATGAGAGAAAAAAAACATACTGCTATTTATTTCTGTGAAAGATTCAGGTTTAAAGTTTGACTCTGATATTATCTGTAAAGATTTGCCATGCTATACAAGGAGAGAATGTGAAACAGAGTCAGACAGTCTCCATGATAAAGAGTTCAGTAATTCAAAAGATGATAGAACTCTAATAAAAGCAAGGGTAAAGGATTAAAAAGGAGTCTCGAGGACCCCTGGCTGGAAGAGATTTTCTTGCAGAAAAACTGGCACACAGCAGATTCTGAGCATGGAGAGTCGAAACAGCTGGACATTTTTCTTCTTAGAAGCCTATGATTTTCTGCAAAGTGGTGTCTGTTCAGAGTCTGTGTGTAAACCACAATCATTTCTGTCTCCCATGTAAATGAGTCCCATGTCTCTCTGTGGTCAGAGAATGCTGACCCTCTCAGTGAGGCCTTGCAGATCCGCATCCTCCCCACCATCCTCATCATCAGAACCTGTTGCGGGGGGAGGGGGCACAAGGTGAGCGGGGTATGACAGGGTGTGCTCACGAGCAAACATTTGCCAGCGGCTGTCATCACTCTCGTGGGTGATGTAACGTTGGCCAAGTTTATTCTCCAGCTCTCGCAAGTCCAACCACGTCTGGTAGTCCTGAGAAATGATGAATAAACACAAGGATGAAATTTGTCATAGTTTTAGGGACCTGGTAGTTAGATTGTATCCCAAAGGGTTGTTATGGATTTGATGGGATTAGCATAGTGTCTCTGGAAAGGTTGCTACATCTCTACATCGACAACTAATATTTATTAGTGGAGTTCAACCTCCTTCTTCATAGGTATGAAAGAACAGTGCTCGTGTTTGAGTGCAAGTGAGCTGTAGTTTTTGTTCTACCTGTAAATATGTGTGGCTCAGACTTTTGTCCACACTGTAACGTTTCCTCATCTTCACTTGCAGCAGATTGTTGATCAAGTCAATTGCTGGAAACAGAAAAAGTATTCACACCATTGACAAATACTTCTTAAGAATACCTCTTACTCTTTATGCCCTCCTCAAACATTTGTGTTCATATTTCTCAACTATTTTGTCTACACGCTACAGCTTGTGGCATGGACTTTTGCAAGCACTTCTCCTTTTAGTCTATTTTCAAAATCTAATGTCTTTAACTCTTACATGTCTTTTTAACACTATTCCAGCGATGAGCAGGCGAGAGGCAGCTGGACAGGTCGCCAATCCACTTTAAATATGTTTGTGTCAGAACGTAAACACTCACAAAAAATAAAAATAAAAAAATGCTATCAAACCAACATCAATCAATATTTCTTTCAGATATCACTCAAACAACTTCAGACTTGATCAAAGTACCAAATATTTAATCATTCATTTCCAACAGGATGTATTACCATTAATTGCTAATTTCATTATTTAACTATTCATTGCTAAGTGAAAAAAGAAGAAAAAAACTATATTCTGTATAATAAATAATTATTATTATTTATATAATGTACGATACTGACTGACTACTGACTGTGCATGTGAAAGTTCTTCTTGATTTCAAGTCTTTCCTCATTTACAATGACTTTACATTTTACCAGTAACAAGTAAAGTTAGGTTCCTATGATGTTTTGTGACAATTATGCCAATAATTTGTAGCATTACCATCGTTTGAGATCTGCCTCCAAGGGTTGGGAGGGTACATGAAGGCTGCATTGTGGATCTGATCGTTGATATCCTCATCCTCATTGAAGGGGAATGTCCCACTGAGGCTGACATACATGATGACACCAACTGACCACATATCCAGCGACCGGTTATAGCCCTGGTTCAGCAGAACCTCTGGGGCCAGATAGGCAGGTGTGCCAACCACAGAGCGACGGAAAGACTTCTCACCGATGATACGAGCAAAGCCAAAGTCGCACAGCTTCACCTGAGAGAGGAAACCAGCCAGGAGCAGGGAATGAGGCAATATTACAGGACATAAAGATGAAAAATGGAAATGTCACCACCAATGTGCTGACATTGCAGCCTTGTTGGGGACATCCAGAACACCATCCATCTAGACCATCCAGTGTAGCAGAGCATATATCAAAGAATATCAGCTTGGCCAAAACACATCCTTATGCACAACTGCAGGCCTTTCGGGTATCATGCATGGAAGAGATCTGGGATTCCAGAGACACCAGCAGCTTCAAATACCTGCTTGTTGCTCGTAAGCAGCCTTTAAAAGCTGCTCTCTTAATGTGATGTCTGAGGCCTAACTGAGACTTCCCTTGACATGCATTTTATTTTAACCCAACCCATTTACTCTGAATCACACACACTTTTTTTACAGTACAATGATCTGACTTAAGTTTTCATGAAATGGAAACTCTGACTTGCTTTATAATGTAGAACAACCATTTTAAATAGTTTCCCTTTAATTAAATTCACCTGGGAAACTATTTAATAAACCAGTCTGAGATTATTATCAGTGATCTAAACAGATAGGGGAAACAACACAAGCAACATCTTCCACAGAAAAACCATACGCAGATGTATAACATGGTGTAGATGAAAAAAAAAAGGTGCTGCACACAAACTCCTCTAACGTCATCATATGACAACCAGAGTTGTCACTTTGGTGTTGAAGTGTACAAATGAGTGGTTTTTTTGTGTGTACCTGTGGAAATGGATCAGCAGAGGCAAGAAGCACATTCTCTGGTTTCAGATCACAGTGAACGATGTTCTTGAAGTGCAGATGTCTGAGAGCTGCAAGAATCTGCACACAGACATGCATGCACACATGTGTAACCACCAAGGTATAAACAGGATATGGCTGAGTCACGAGAACCAGCAAAAACACTTTTTCATATTAATATTTCATCATGAAGCAAGGTCCCATATTATCAAAATATCTCACCATTCTTGCAGCATACACTACCAGTCATAACTTTCCTATTAAATCCAATAGTAAAGTTCCCTAAAACCGGTAGAGTATATGTAAAGCTAATTCCTCATTTGCTGGGAGTGCATACACACCTGCGTGATGAGGAATTTTGTGAGCCTCTCTGGCAATCTGCCTTTCTCACTGGAGAGGATCATCTCCAGCATGTCACCATGCAGCTTCTCCATCACCACAAATACTTTCTCTGGTGTTTCAAACATGCACTCCAAGTTGACAATACCAAGGTGGCGTAAACTCTGAGAAATTTCACACAAGAGGATAGGTGTGAGAAAGAGGAATTGTGAAAAATTTTAAAGAAGATCAACATTCAGTGACAGGGAAGTCAGAGACAGTAAACCACATAAGAGTGGATGTGAAACAGGGAAGAACATTTATCAGTAATAAAGTTATGCTCCAAAATATTCCATAAATGGACATTGCAAGTCTCATATTTATCAGAAAAGCTTCATTTCTAGGACATATTTTACTTGAATGGTGAATATTAAAGACCATCTTAAACTATAAGGTTAGCTGACTGAAATGAGTCACCACTTGTGACTCACGTCTGTAAACAAGTTTAAAGAACAAACAGACTTCTGCCACCATCTGCTGGGGTATAATGTTATGTACAGGTCTTCCTGTTGGGACATTTTTAATTGTTAAGATAACTCATGCACTTTGATTTAAAAAGACTTATAAGCCATATCCTGTTTGTTTAAAAAAAAGGTGTTTTGCTCATCATAACAAGCAAAATAAAGTGAATTTGAAGTTCTGCAACTTTGAGAATTTCATGTGCCTGACAGCAAATAAATAATCACTGTGTCAAGTACAGTGTAGACAGTATGTCTTATAAATATTAGCATGAAATTGTAAATATTGAAAATTTATCAGCAGAAAAAAAATATGAGTAGCTGAAAAGAGTTTTTAGACACTTCTCATCTTTGCAATGTGACTTTTTAGATTGTGTATTGAGAACACTGTCAAAACAACTTTGATTAAAAAATATTTATTTAAAATAGTGAGATTTCTTTTCCTTTAAAGAATTCTCTACAAGTTGTACTTTTACCTTAAAATCACTCATTCACCAGAAAGATTTTTTTGTTGTTTCTTTGTTTTGTTTTTTACCTTCTGTTAAGATGAAGAAAAGTGAAATTGTGTTTGTTTACCTGCAGGATGGCCACTTCATTCCTCAGCTGGCTCTCTTGCTTGGTGGGAAACCTAAGTTTGTCTATGACTTTGACTGCAACGTCTCTCCCCGTCTTCCTGTGCTTTCCTGAAGAAATGCGGTGTTAGTAATGGACAAGATTGTGAGCTGAACACACCTTCATGATGTTCTTATAAGTTGGAATTATGTTTTAAAAATACATAATCTGGTCCCTGCATTACTCCTGCCCATATTATCATCATTAACCAAGTCTACATACCTCCATAAACTACTCCAAATTGCCCAGATCCCAGGACTTCATCAGCAAAAATCTGGTACACTGTACCAATATCCTGTAAGAAAGTAGTACTCTGTTTTGTCAACATCACACTTGATGTACAGTACAAGATTAAAGGACATTGCTGAAATGAATGTCATACCACATTTTCTTGGATTTGACTGTTGGACACAGAAATGCTGATAGATGCTTGTCCTACAAAAACAATAAAAGGGACAGGTTATTCAGGATTATGGTAACTTCTGAGTCATGTTTTTTTTTATAATAACTGAATGTCTCTAATCATTATCTTACATGCACTTTGTCCTAGGAACTTTGAGGTGTCTGCTCTTTATTTAAGCAGCACTTTCTCTACTTACTGTGAGGTGTATTCCCTTCAGCCGGTGGTGCATCCTGAAAGATGACTGGCATGAGTGCCTGACGAATGGCGCACTCCCATGCCTTTGCCACCTCACGCCCGATGCCACTGTTGGGCGCCACCTGACTTGGGGAAGGAGGTGTCTGAGGGAGGGTCTGGGGGTTGCTGGGGGACACAGAAGGGAGGGTGTTGGGGTCCTCCCCTACAAAGTAGCACATAGTGCCTGTGATGAGCTCAAAGCAGTGAGGATTGGTGCCTTGTGGGACAAGAGTGAAGTTGCTAGCAGGACGGAGCTCCAGAATCTCAGAGAGTGGGATCTCCTGCAACAGCATGAATGGATTAGTTAGGAAAAATATAATTGCATATTTCCTATGTATATATTTGGATCACAGTATATCCTAGAATAAATTAAGCTTACCTTATAGTATTTGTTGGAGGTGTTATTCTGGAAAAGGATGATGCACTTACAGTCTAGACGCCAGTAGTGCCTTTTTCTCTGTTTGGGAGTAGGGTGGGATAGGAGGGGATAATAAATATAAGACAGGACAATAAGGAGTGTGACGTACAGAGGACAGAGAATGAGGGACTGGATAATGATGACCAACAAAATTCATGGATCAGTAGGAAAAGCCAGATGTGGCCAGATGAGATGAAAACAAGTAAGAGTATAAGCTACAAGATGCAAGGGGGGGAATAAGGAAAATGGGAAATGAGACAAAGGTAAAAGAAGGAAGAAAAAGAGTGTTAGTGTAGCCAGAAAGGAAAAAGTATCAAGAAGAATACAGAAGCAAACACATTTCTTTAAAGGTAAAATACAGACTTTAAACAGAAGGTAAGAGCAGAAAATTGTTTTTTTAAACCAAATATCTGCTGAGTGCTATTAAGCTGACAACTCTGTCATCAATCCCCAGCTTTTCATACTCCATACATGCAAATACAAACACACATTCCCACTTTCACACCAAAATAAAGAAAAAAGAAAACGGAAGGAATGAAGGCAGAGACCAAAGAATTGAAGTTGAAACTGCTGCAAGAAAAGCTGTTGGACAGAAAACATAGATCAATGATTTTTTCAGGTTTCAAGTGTCTGGAATTAAATGAAAAAAGAAGGAAAGGAAGTTCATCCATGCATTTGAAGTGATTTAGACTGGGATTTACAGGGAAACTCATGTGGGAATTATAAATGGTATTTTACCAGTGTGTCTTTGTTACTGTAGTGAACCATCCAGCCTTCCTTGATAGCTGTGCTGGATCGTCGGGTTGTCTGCCTCACTGACTGGACCACTCTCATTAAAGGGATGTAAACACTGAAAAAAGAAGAAGAGAATTCAGAAGGACAGAAAGTGAAATGTGTGCTTGAATTTCTTTTTGCATCACTTCGTAAACTGGTGTCTGTTGGTGTTAGGGTCTGGGGCTTTGAGTTAAAACTGAGGTCATGACCAGAGCCTGGGGTGGTCACAAATCCGTCACAGAGCATACAAAGATCAAAGACAAACATCATACACAAACTTGCGCCTACAGTCAGCTCTGAATCACTGGTTAACCTAACATGTATGTTAGAATCCATACTTGCACAAAGACATGTGAGCTACACACAGAAAGGCTTCAGATGAGATTAGAACCAATGATCTTCTTCATATGGCGTGACAGTGCTGAACACACCACCGTGCAGGTGCAGTAATTTATCCAGATATTTAAAATCTTGTCATACCTTTGGTCTCCACTGGTTCCATCCTGGTTATTTTCAGGAGAAAAGGACCCAGGGATACTGCAGGCCTCATCCGAGTCATCCATTGAAGATCTGTCTGAAGAGTCATACTCAGTGCTGTAGTCCATGGGTACCTCAGGGTCCGTACTGGGACTCAACATGTCTGAGGTAAAAGCAAAGGATGTAAGGGGCTAAGTGTGACCTTAATTAAAGGTGACTGTGTTTAATGTGATGTGAAAAGTACCACTACTTCCTAATGCAATAAAAACTACTACAACCAGCTATTGTGTAAAGAGAGAGTGCAATTTGGTATGCGTCAGTACGAAGTACTAATAATACTTACCAGAGTTACTTCTGTTGTCTGAGAAGATAAAAAGATTAGTGCCAGTGAGGTTTTTTTTTTTTTTTTTTGTTAGACAATGACTTATTATGAAAGCATGCACATGAGAAATTTTATCAAATATATGCACACTTAAGGAGTTCCCCAACATTAAGAAAGCGGTTCATATGTCCTCTCACCTCCAATGGTCTCCCCGAGGCAGTCATTAGGAACCTTGTATGCACAGCGTTTATGGCAGTTAAACTTGCAGTCTGGGAATAATGCAACAAAGTTAAATATGAATAGATTAGCTAATATTCTGCATTACCTTAGACATACAGAAATAAATGTGTCATTTTATAAACTTACCTTTGCACTGTAGACCTTGCCTGAAAAGTCCTCTAAGAAGCCTCTTGCAATACTGACACACTGTCGGTCGTGTGTATGAGTGAACGGCAAATGTGTGAGGCACCTTCACTTTGCTCATCAGCATTTTGTCCAGATGAACTGGTCGGCCTGTATAGAAGCGTCGCGTCTCACTGGGAGTCCGTGGCTAACAGAACAGAGAGGACATCAAGAATATCAGTTCAACCGAAGGTGAAAAACTACTAAACTGATTATGAAACATATAATTATTGTTTATTTAAAAGGTCGCAATCAGGATTTATAATTTTTAAGTTGAAAATTAAAATTTAAAGTCTTAAATATGTTCATTAACTAGTATTTACAGCAACCCTCAAGTTTGACACTGTCTAAACAAGTTTAATTTCCTCAAAGTTGCCCTTGTTATACACATATAGTAAGAGCTATTTATTTATAGAAATAAATTATCCAAATTTGACTACAGTCAACCTATCTCCCACTTATTGCTTAATAATATTTTTTATAAAATAATGAAATAGCTATTTTTTAATAATAGTTTCCTGACAAAAGAAACAAAGTATGGGAATAAGAGGAGCTTATAGAGAAAAGAGCAGATGTAAAGGACTGGAAAAAAACAGAGCTTACATAACACAAATCAATTTAATGAACATTTTACCAAACAGGTGGTTTGTTTAGAGTTCTGTTTTGCCCACTCAATCTCATTCAACTGTTTTTGGTCTCTGCTTGTTGCAAAGTAACTATTACCCAAGCATTATTCAAATTCCTTCCCTTGGCCCTTCCACTTTGTTGTGTAAAGTTAAACTGTCTCTTTTCTTTTATGCACCAAGGAATAGGGCCACCTAGCAATCCAAGTGAACCACAGAGCCCCAGATGTTGTTGTTTTTCAGGACTTCGCATGAACTGCAATGGCTATAAAAACACCTACAGTGGAATGCAGTCCTACACGCTGTTTTATTGGTTTTAAGATGGCTATCAGAAAACCTCCACAACTACATGTGTTTAGAAATAGTTTTATAAGGGCCTGAACAAAGATGTCTGTGTTCCTTAAAAAAAAAACAAACAAAATAAATAATAATAACTGTGTTATTACAGTGTGTCCAAACCATTTGAAAACTCTAAAATTCTGGCTAACGTGAGTAAAGCTGGTTTACACATTTTGCAACATTATGTAAAAACATAAATGCTCTCCACCAGATGGCTCACTTGGTGACTACAGCATTGTGTGAAAGAGTTAAGGAATACCATTTGAGTGTGAGAGCGAATAAGACTGGTGTCTTCAGCACAGGTGGAGGCCGTCCCCACACTGTACACCGACTCTGTGGTGGAGAGACGCAGGGACTGGTTGCTGCTCAGAGAGGTGGTGGACAGACGTCGCTTGCGAGCTCCGCTGCAGTTGTTTGGGATGCTGAATGCACAGCGCTTGTGGTAGTTTAGACCACATCCTACAGGGGGCAGCATCGATCAAAGAGTCAGCGAACAGGACATCAGTCAACCAGCCAAGTGCAAGAAAGTGAGCATATTTTAATGAGTGTTAAAGTTAATTTCACAGAGAAATTCTCATAATCGTCAAAGAGTATTTTCTAATTCACACTTAATCTTCCTCTCTTTCTCACCGTCACACTTGAGTCCTTGTCTAACCAGTCCAAACAGCATCTCTCCACAGTGATCGCAGAAGGCCGGGGCCCGGTACGAGTGAACATTGAGTGCGTGGGGCCGAATCTTGAAATCTTCAAATGTGGCTGCCGCTAAATGAGATAACAGGGGCACAATGTGGTTACAGTGGGTGTTAAGATCCAATCATGCATGTATAATTTGTCAAAACACGACTAGATGGATAAGATGGAACCAGGATGTGAAAATAGATTGAGTTCTTTCTGATGAAGGAACAGTGTGGTTTGAAACAATGAAAGGAGAGATAAACCTTGTGGGAGAAACAGTCTGTAGTAAAATTAGCTGATGAGGACTGATCTGCAATAGTAGACAAAAGAAAAACAAAGGAAGGAAGGAGGAAGGCCATTTAGATTTTGATATGACCATTTTCCACTACAAAGGGACGTGACAGTCATAAGAGATGAGAAGAGAAAAGATGAGAAGAGATTTCTTACCAGAGAGCACCACCTCTACCAGATCTCCCTCCTGAATGTCACTTGCCCCTTTAACAAGTTGCAGGATGTTGTTAGTGGATGTGTCATGCTTGAACAGCAAAATCTTGTCATAGATGCCATAAAAGCCACACTCTGGGAACTAGAGCATACAACAAAGAAAAAAGGATTTATTAGCATAATAATAAAAATCATTAAACAGGAGGCATTCTCTTTCAACTTCTTCACCTACACAGATGTTGCTATGGCATTATACATTATCAAGCAAGTACAATACAATGGGGGCTGGATCCTTGCCTTGGATCCTTCCTCACTAAGTGAAACCCATTGTTACTTATTGTTACCCCATGGTAAATTTGTCTATTGAAACTGCAAAACTACAGACAAAGAAATAAATTCAAAATCCACATAACATCTATTGCTTTTTTATCAACTACAACAGCATCACTGTTGCTTTCACTCCCAGAAGCTTTTTAACCTCTTCCTTCAGCCCTTTTTCAAGGATTTAGCATTACTTCTCCTTTATTTACCGTGTTTATTGCTACATCCATCACTAGTGCCCTCTTGTGTAGCTTGCTGATTACCATGACGTCCGATTGGTAAGCCATCACCAACTTATGAGTCTGGATCTAGAAACAAGCACCACAAGATCTTAACTCTTCCAATCTCTACTGACTTTGGTGGCATCTTCCACCTTGACCCTAGTCCTTCCAGCCTAAATGCGGTACATATTTTACTGTATACTGTTCCAGCTACTAGGTTTGAAACTCCATGTATGCCTTACCTGCCTGCATCTTACAACTTGCTACTACAGTATGCGTTGGACTGTCTCATTGGCTTCTTTGCACAGCCTGAACCACAGGTCCTGTCTAGTGAGGTAGACCTCAGCCTAGTTTTTGTTCCTGTGCAGCCATGATCAGTGCCCATCCAGTATGGCTTAATTTTTTAAGGGTGCTGGAAGTTGCCACGACTGGGAATAATATGCATGCCCAGACCAATGGCAAATCCACTGAAAACCTCCTGCTACTTTTTAAAATTGCAAGTGACATTTTTTTTAAGTATTTTTTAGTATATTCAGTCAGGTCAACTTCCAGCAATCTCAGGAATGAAGCCATACACTTTGTTCCCAGTTGTTGTCCCCACAAATACAGTAAAACTAGCCCGTGCAAGCATACAAAGGTAACCACTGATATGTAAGGAGCACTGGCTTAATTCCACATATCAAGCAACTCGATCAATGTGGAAGGCAAGACAAAAGAGAAACTTTATCCTATCTTCCTATTAGTCATACAGTAGTACACACACACGCACATACACACTTAGATGTTTCCATGAAGCTCTTCCCCAGATATGAGAGATGAGAGTGTCAGTCAGAAGTCAGTAGAGCGAGGGAGGCTGTGATAGGGAAACCCTGCTCTCCTGAATAGTTAATACCGTCTGGTTTCCTACAGTGGCCTTAACACACAAGACACCACCACACGCACACACACAGACGTTTACACAAAGTAATACTTTCAGAAGCTTCTAAATCAAATCATTTTTAGTGAGTACAAGAGAGACCAGAACAAGGAAGAGAAAAATACTTTAGGCTTTACAATTGAGAAATTTACCCTAATGCTCACATAAACAAAGTAGTCCTCACTGCGCTCTTGTTGTTTTTACCCTAAGGGAGTCAAGATTCATCATTTCACCCTGCTATAAAAACGTGCCGGAAGGGGGGAACCTAGTCTCCACCTTGGAATGATACAATGATACATACACACACTTCATCGCTTAACAACAGACACACTTTCCTAAACTGCAAAACACACCCTGTCTTTCCCTGTTTCTCCTCTTTTTCCTCAGCACATACACAGCCTGTCTCAGTTTTCCAACAGACTCTCCACACCACATCTGAAGAAGAAAAAAAAAAAAAAACAGGCCTGGCTTGTGCTGCTGCCAAGCTACACAGTGACTCCACCACTCCCCAGCTGTGGGCTACTGCTGCTGACCACAGTCGACAACAAGACACAAAAAGGCAATAAGGCACTTTTTCCTTGTTTTTTTGCTTCAAAATCTAGACACTCCTTTAGCTAACTTAAAGAATGCATCCGGATATGCTAGACTAGGACACACGCAGGACTTAATGACAACAGGACATACGATTTAATGAAATCTGAAGGTCGTATCAAATCAGTGGCATGCAACCAACTAAATAATGCCATTTTTGTAAGTTAGTTTGTTTTTCTGGAAATAAATGTTTTCATGTTTGCACAAAGCACTGATGAGAAGTACTGTAAAGTCACAGATCATAAAATAATGCTAATGTTCTAAAACCGAGTAAAATTTAAAGGGACACTGTGTAAGAATTACTGCCATCTAACGCTGGAATTGTGTATCACATTCTAACATGCAGTGCATTCTAGGGGCTCACTTTCTCAAACACATATTGCAACAACGGTAGCCGGCGTGTCTCAAAAAGCCTTGACAAAACTGATGAAAGCGATTCATCCAATAGTTCATAGAGTGTTCACTCAAGTGAAGAGGTTTGTGATTTCATAAATCTTGCAGACTGCATACCATCAAACTGTCAGTCATTCCTCTTTGTTTAGAAGGAAGAATGGTTCTCACGGGGGGAGGGGGGTGGATCTTGACGGGGAAACTGGCATCGACACAGTTCCGGCTTTTTGTCACAGTAAAAGCTAGCTTATAAAGTCTTCCCACCGGCTTTTAGTTCAGATTTACCGTGACTAAAAGGTGGCGTTTCCCATGACTATGAAAGCGACTGAAACTATGTAAACATACAAACAAACATACACTTCAGAGGACGTTATATTTTAGCAGAAACTGCTACTGTTATGCTGTCCATAGTAACGAGCAACACTGTCTACCCAAACTAAATGAAAAAAAACTAGCTTTGGGCTAATTTGGGTAATATGAAGCTGGAAACTTTAGCATCCCTTTTAAAATCTTTCTCCTTCTTGAGTTCCTTCCACCTGGGGAAGGCTAGTGCGATGTTGATCCTTCAAGTCTGGTCTCGCTTTCAGTCACTGTGCTCTGGCTCGCGTTGGTGCTATATGTCCCTTGTCAGCAGCTGTAGTTTTAAGATAGCAGACCGTCATGGCACTTCCTTATCAGCTTACCCGTCATATGTATGAACAAATCTAAAGTTCTTCATGTGTCGGATCATTAGTGGAGGTCATAATACACCATTGATAGTATATTTATATATATACACTACCGTTCAAAAGTTTGGGATCACTTTGCCATGGGATTCAATAGGGAAGTGACCCCAAACTTTTGAACAGTAGTGTATACACATGCAGACATTTTTTTTTTTTCAAATTCAAGAAGACATAAATTACACTGTAATACAAAATACTCATTAGCTTCTTTAGAGAACAATGGCTTTGTTTACCTCTAGTAGATATAAAGGTTTCAAGTTGTGCTCATAGCTGTGGCTTCTCAGCTCATGAGATATCCATCTCTGGCTTTTCATTGTTGACATGTTCTCTGAAAAAGTGGATTTTCCACTTGCAACAGAAGCTACGTGTGAACTACTGTTTTCACTACTGTGAAAACAATACAAAATAATATAATCCCAAGCACAAAAATCTTAAAATAAAAAAGAATACCAAACTAGGCCTGTCACGATAACAAATTTAGCTGTACGATAAATTTTCTCAGAAATTATCGGGATAAACGATAATATTGCGCAAAGCGCTAATGTGTCATTTTGAGACCATTCTCAACTAATATAATGACATATGCCATAATAATGCAAGTACACATTTTCAAAGATCAATAAACTAAATAAATAAAAGCGCCTTTTCACATACGCCGGGACGCCGGCCCAAAAGTAATGCGGCCCACTGGGAATCCTCCCAAACCTCTCGATTAGCCGGCATTGCTCTTAATGTGTATTTTGTCAAATACGCTAGTATATAGGCTGACTCTATTTGCGTAATGTGCCTGCGGATTACAGGGGTTATTACGGTAGACCAGGAAGTGGGGGCTTTGTACTGACGTCGTAAGCTAGAATGTGTGTGTTCTGCTTACATGTGGGGAGCAGCGAAATGATAAAAGAGGAGGTGCTTGCATCTATTATTTCTCCATTCGACTAATGTGCCTGCGGATTACAGGGGTTATTACGGTAGACCAGGAAGTGGGGGCTTTGTACTGACGTTGTAAGCTAGAATGTGTGTGTTCTGCTTACATGTGGGGAGCAGCGAAATGATAAAAGAGGAGGTGCTTGCATCTATTATTTCTCCATTCGACTTATTTACATATTTCAGCATGAGAATCGGAGGTTTAGCGCAAGAGCGTGAGAAGCCACTTAAATACGCAAGTCTCACGGCCATTGCGTGTTGGCAGCCCTGCAAAACAAATGCGGCTTACCGGCTCGTGCTGCAACATGCTGCTGTCAAGTATGACACCAGAGAGATCACTCCGCAAGAAACCAGAGCGTTTAGTCGAAATACTCCATAGTGAAACCTATTGTCATACACAGTCTATGGTAAAGGGGGGACTAATAAAAATTATCGCGGCCGGCAAACTTATCGTGCTCTTATTTTCTTATCGTTCAATTAATTGACTTATTGCTTATCGCGACAGGCCTATACCAAACAACAAATGGTGTAAATGGTGGTTGTGTATCTTACCGGCATTTTCATTAAATCAATGTTTCATATCACTTTATGGGCTTAGTAGTGTAGTAGGACCTCCAAGCTGTTTTATCTTAGGGTATTTTACCTAAATTGGGGACCTTGCATCGATTAGCTACATGGTCCTCAGATGGATGTGGGGCCTCAAAGGCAGCAGAATGCTAGTCACTACTGTATACAGAGCTTTGTCATGGCTTGGTGAAGCAAATTTTTAGCAAGAGAGCTCATATAAAATGGATTATATGTTAAGTGCACTGAATAAATCCCAGGAATCAAGGGTCTGATAATGTCATTTGTCATAGCGAAGCTCCAAGCTCAGCAAAGCAGGATCGGGTGTAAGTAGTAAAGAGTGAGGTCTATTGCTGCCAGTGGCTCATCCTCTAGGGGGAGTGGTAGATGATGCGGCTGGAATATTGGGGTGGGTGCTGGCCCACGCCGGGTGGTTGTCTGGAAGGCCTGGTCCTCCTGGGCATAGTGCGGGCCCTCTCCATGGGTTGGAGGGGGGTTCCTTTGTACTATTGGGGCTCTCTGCCCTTTGCTCTGGCCTCCCTGGATGGCGGGTTAGCGCCTGCCGATCTTGGTCCGTTGACCACGGGGGGCTCTGGCTGGGGCCTTCCACTGCTGCCCTCGGGGTGGGTCCAGGGTAGTCTTTGTGGTGGGGTGGCTTGGGTTTTTGCTCAGGGATTGCTACTGATCGCCCCAGGTCTCAGGGCCACCCTAGTCTGCTTTTAGCCTCCGTAGAGGCGTGGTCGCATTTGCACGATCACACTAATCTCTGCTCACTCGTCATTCCTCACATTCTGCATGCTAACACTGTCACAGAGTTGTCCAGTGGGTTTATACACAAGCTACTTTATTTGTTATTATTTTATGTGTGTGTCTTTGGTACTTTGTTGTCATACATCTTGTTGTTGCTGTCTTGGTTATGTTTTTTTTTTTTTTTTTCTTTTTACAAATTCCTGCTTAGTTTACTTGTAAAAGCTGTAAATTCTCTGTTGTCTTTCTGTACAGGTGTAGCAGTTGGTTGTCTGGCGTTAGGTTGGATTGAAGGATCGTTGCTTCCATCTATGTTATCTTAGTCTCCTCTTCCTTTTTCTACTTTCCTTTTTACTTTTTTCTACTTTCCCCTCTGGTCTGGTCCAACAAGATTACATAAATTTCATAAATTCAAATAAATAAAACAATATATTTAAAATAATTCTAGAGATAAAAAAAATAGATTATAAAGAGGAGCCTTATACCCATAAAGGTCCCCTTGGCAAAGCAAATTTATTCGGTACAACATAGCAGCCAGACCATCATTCTATTTGCTGCAATGCTAGACAGCACAAGTTTAAAAAAAAAAAAAAAAAAAGAGAGAGTTTATAGGTGGCTTTTACTACCAACAACAGAAACTATAAGTGACCACAAAGTTTTCTGACATGCAGTGAAAAAGTGACCAGGGCACTGGTGGCTTTCCCTGCACTTCTATAATCAAAAGAATAGATTAAACATGTTTTGCAGTGCAATGATGTGACAGACTTCACTTCATTAATGGTGATTCAAAAATTTAAAACAATTAACAGCATCAAGTTTTCCACAAATCAGTACAATATTTCTCTGAATATTTCATACAATATGCTGCCCACATTTTTAGTGGTTGTGATTGCTGTAAAAACCTCCTGTTTTAGGCCTGTGCATTCAGCTGAGTAAAGCTGTAAAGAAATGCTGCTGCTTGTTTTTGCAAAATTTCAATTTGTTGCTTTTTTGGGGGGGAGGGGGCTGTAATTGGTCAATCAGATGATACAGACACCAACAAACAGCGGCTCCAAACTTTTCCAACAGACGTAAAAGCCTATAAGCTCTCTGACAGGAGTGATTCATGTAATAACTATATACACAGTACTTGGGATTGCCACAATGAATATCAACTGCTGCCATTTGCAATTAGAAACACCCACAGAACCCAGATCAGAGGAGACTTCCAGTTCTGCTCAAATCCATCAGCAGGCATTTTCTGCAGGCAGGCACTGTTTAAAACCACACTGTCTGCAATTAATCCCAAACTGTTACTGTCACTGCTTACTTCTTTCTTACTGAGAAACTCCAGAAACAGGGCGGGTCAAATTATCCTGAACTTACTTTCCAAAATATACACAATGCATCAACCACAACTGCGGCTGCCACATCTGTGCAGACCATAAATCTTTGCAGCATCTTTACTTTCTCCCTCTAAGAAAATCATAATTTTCTCCTTCTCTTCTCTGCAAGTTTCAGCTTTCAGTTTAAGGCAAGGCAAGTTTATTTGTACTGCACGTTTCATGTACAAGACAATTCAAACTGCTTTACAAAAAAAACTTTAACAGCATTACAGTAGTAAAAGTAAAGTAGTAAGTAAAGTAGTAAAAGGCAGCAAAAAGTACCAAAAATCCCAATAAAATCATAAATTACATTAAAATAATTAAAAACAAGATAAGTTAAAAATTACCCTGCAGATTACATGCATAGGCACATGAGAAATGAAATGTTTTTAACCTGGATTTAAAAGTGTGTAAGTTTGGTGAAAGTTTAATCTCTACTGGTAGATTGTTCTGCTTGTTTGCAGCAAAGCAGATAAATGCTGCTTCTCCATGTTTAGTCTGGACTCTGCTAGGTTTATATTCTCTGAACATATTACAGATGTATCCTGGGCCTAAACTGTTCTGGGATTTGTAAATGATCAGAAATCTTTTCTGTGACTGACTGGAAGCCAGTGTAAAGATTTTAAAACTGGTGTGATGTGTTCAGATCTCTTAGTCCAGGTTTAAACTCCAGCAGCAGCGTTCTGGATAAGCTGCAGATGATTAATGCTCTTTTTATTATTGTGTGGAATGAGCACAAAAAGTACTTTTCTGTACAGCAGCATGGTGAGAAATAACCTTATTTAATTTAGAATTAAGTAATCTGCACTGTCTATTTTGTATGTACTGTATATTTAGCAGTGAGGGCAAAGGTTAGGAGTATTGTTAACATGTGTGTATGTGTGTGTATATGTGGGTGTGTGTGTGCAGTTTGCAAACAAAAAGCTGGAAGTATTATCATATGGAGTGGTTTAGCTTGCCTGGAGATGGGGTGGGTCTTTGGCTGCTTTCTTCAGGTTGTCAAGGATCAGGTTGCCCACTGTTGCCAGCACTATCCCTGCAGCTGTTCAGGCCAATGAACCCATTAGAAGTAAAATGAATTATGAACTAGTCTTTCTCTTCCTAGTGCATTGCCTTTGTTTCCCATCCCTTTTATTTTCCCTTTGGGTCTAACTATTTCTAGTATTTTTTTTTTGTATTTTTTTTTACTATCTTTAATTTTCTTCTTTAAATCAAATATTTTCATTTTGTTTGAATTTCCTATACATTAAGTGTAGACAAAAGAAAACAAAACTTTTTTTCTCACATTCACTATTAAAAACAGCCATGAGTTCTATGGCTGTCCTTTTTTTTCACTCTAATTTTACCGAATGTGTAAGTGATCATCGATCACCATCATTTACAATGTTTTTCCAACCACATTTCTTCCTGGAAGACAGTGGGTCCCCACTAGCCTTCCAGTTTTAATAATGCGTTGTTCAGCTCTTAACCCAGTTTTAGTAGTTTCTGCATATCCTTAGATGTTTTCTCTGCTTGGTGAATGCCAATGATTTGACCCTTCTTAAATAGACAAGCATCTTTTCCATGACCAGGGGATGTGCCTTTCTACATGGTTGTTTAGGAAATTAAGCTATTTATTGCATCAGTTGGGGTTAAATAACTTGTTGCCAGCTGAAAGATAATTGCCCATGCAGTAATTATCCAAGAGGAGACTTGTAGCCAGGTGGCAATTTTTTTTCTTTTCTTTTTTTTGGCCAGGCAGTGTATTTTGGTTTATCTTTCCCTTAAAGTTACTGGGATTCTCTTTTTTTAATTGTCAAAAGTTACTAACATTAGCTGTCGGTTCATTTCTGATAGAGGCCTAACCAGCATCATCATCCACACTGATAACTCACTCCCCACTGTGTCTGAGAGCTGTTGCTACTGTCAATAACATCAGCAAGGACAAAAAGAAACTTTCTCCATAGAAATTGTAAGTCATTCTTAAGAACAGAAACCCACACTGAAGGATTTTAAACTAGGAACAAGGGTTATCACACTTGATGCAACCAAACATCCTCATCTCATCGTAGCAAGTGAGTGAACTCTGAGCTCATAACCATTGTATTCAAACACAGTTTTAATACAGTGCTGACCATTTCCTCTAACGCTAGTGCGCTTATTTCTTTGTTGTCCACCTCAGTATAGTCATATGAAAAAGATCACATGCAGGTAGTGACTAAGATATTTTGCCTCACAGTAACAAGTACAAACAAACTGGAACCTGTAGCATATGAAACACAGAACTAACACCTTCTTCCTCTTCTACTTGAATTTGTGTTTCTGCCCCTACATCATAGGACCATATGTGAGTTTAATATAACTACGAAGTCTTCACAGAGACTAGTGAATTATTGGGAGTTTTATTTATTCAAAGACAGTCAAGAAAAAAAACGTAATGAATTAAAGCACAGGCACTGATGTCCAGTTGACTTACTTTTATTTGAAACTTTTGGGCATGTTAAACAACTACAAGGTGGTTCTTCTGAAGATTTTTTTTTATATACAAGACGGCACATGTATGAAGAACACAGAGACTGAAGTCCTGCTGAGAAAACTAGTTGCTTCTGCTTTTCATCTGTCTTATCACTTCCCCTCAAATAGCTCAGCATGAGCCATCTTCGACCACCAAGTTGCACATTCATACCAGCATGCATATTCAGGCACACACACAAAACTATTGATTTAACTTCTATGTCAACAACCCATTACTATTAATTGAATGGACAACTTATGAAGGTAGCTTTGCATCAAAACCAAGCCTCAGAAATGCAAGAAAAAGGACTGGAGTGACAAATTTCCCTAATTGTAACATCATAATGACACACATTAGGTATAATACTTAAGGTGTAGCTTATACCCTTGCCAACAGCTTTTTTTTTTTTCTTTGTAGATATTAGCACATTTCCTAGAGGTTTCTTAGACACCATAATTTTCACACTAGAAGAGAAACCTCATAGGTTTTAGAGCAGATAACAAGGTAACTATTATGGTACTGCATGTCACTTTGGTAAGTGAACATCCACTTATAAGTTGTTTGACATCTTTATAATTACCAATTTATAAAACATATGCATAATAACAGTTGCACATTCATGCAATGTGTTGCAGCAGTCATCAGAATCAATAGAGCAGTAATTATTTTTGCATGTCTGTTGTTTGTTTTAGCAATAGTGTTACTTTAATTCGTTCCATGACACAGGAAGTTGAAGCCTTGATCGTGTGGTTTACAGCTCATCATAGGTGCAAAGCAAAATGTGCGTATGGGTCACCAAGAGAAACAATTAAGGCATGTTAAAAAATAAGATGCAGCCACAGGTAATAAGAGCACAACAAACATTAACAAATACTACGCCACATAAAGACTGTAAATGAGGCTACTTTTATGATTAAGAATAAACGCCTATAATGGTTTAAAAGGCATTCTGCCTGCACAGAGAAAACTACTGTCACTGCTGAATTTTCTGTTTTGTTTATAGCAAGACCTTGATTTGTCACCTCTTGGTCAAGGACCAGGCTTGTGTTTACACAGCATCCAACATAAGAGAAACAAACAGTTATCCTGAATCGATTAGGCAATCTTCAGTAATGACAGCACATGCTTAAAACTGAGAATCAACTTGGCTAAAATACAAGACATGCTGTGTGTGACACTAAACACTGAACCGTGTAAACATTGTGACCTCTACATCCCTACATGGTCCTCTTCACTGAAGGGTTTCTGCAACAGGAGCTGGTTATCACAACAGGAACCTGATCCAGCCATTTTATAGTCAAGAGGAAACACACTGCATCCCTTCAAACAACAGACATTGTTTAAACATCCACGTCTTACTGTGTAAGAAATCATACACCAACCCCCAGCACACGTGTGTGCGTAACACACTCACATTCTTATAGACATGTGTTCAGATACACCTGTTTTCACTTTGTGTGAATTAATACTTTGCAATCACCTTATTAATGAGTCAGGCACGGCACTTAGAGAGAACCTCACCTTTCTGAAAATGATGAGATGTTTAATGAGGGATTGCCCCGGCAACCAGCATGTAAAGACGTCAGTGTTCTGCCCTCATTAGCTCCTGACAACAACTTGGCGCAACAGAGGAATTTTTCCTTTTCTGCTGACGAAGTCAGTGATGGAACAAATGAAATACTGGCCCGTTGTTCTATTTTTAACACTTGTGAGGTCACACGCTGGTGGAAATATGGAGCAGGTGATAAATATGACAACCATTTCTGCCTTTGATGAGCCATCAATTACCTGTCTGCACTAGTAACAGTACTGGCCTTACGTAAACAAAGGGTGCAAATAAGTTGGCTTCAAAAAACACTCACATTACACAATAACTCACAAGAGCGAGTGATGGCTCTCTGCCAGGAGAAAAGGGAATAAAGTAATATCCATGACGTAAGCTAACCTCAGACAAAAGGAATGAAAACAAAATGACAATGAGTCATTAGAAGGTGACTGAAAAGTTAATTCATGCAGTTAAGTAAACCTTCCCCCAATGATGTCACAAACATTTTTAAATCACCTGTACTCTGGGAAGAATGCTGAAATGGAAAAAAAAAAAAATTATTGTATTTCACTGTCAACCCACCTCATAGTGCCAAGAGCAGTCACACAGTGGCTCGAATGAGAGCTGACAACTTTAACAGAAGCGTACAGTTTATCAGTGCAAATAATGGAAACTGATTTAGCATACCGTGATCTTTGCATGCTATCATTAAAGTCCAAATGCAAAAATATTTCTTCCAGGACATGGTGCATTTCCTGTCTAACCAGTACCCAGTGAAGAAAGTAGAAATGCCTGTGGGAGAAATAATGTTGCTTTTTTGTTGTGTATTCTCTGTCATCAAGATAATGACAATTCCAAGTGTCTAAATAAAAAAATATCTGCTCTTCTTTTTCTTGATTCTCAAAGATGCCTCATTTTTCAGATAAAAAGGTTAGATAAAAAAAAAACTTGAAAGTTAAAGATGCACTACATAACTTTCCGACCTTAAAACTCTACGTTCTGAATTGGTTTGATGGCACAATGACATCTATTAGGAGTATTTCTGGAGCCATCGTTGCCTAGCACTGTCCTGAGGCTGAGAAACCACACTATTCAACATTTCCTGGCTGGAGAGCTCACAGTACAGGTAAAATGCAAAATGGATGCCAAATTCGCCGTCGACAGGGAGCGCATCACTGAGAAAATCTGCAAAAGTTCTGTAGTGCGTCTTTAAGACTTCATTCTGATTCATGCTGATTTCTCTGCTGAAGTGGGTGTTTACACATGCTCATTGGATTTGTTGAATCATGCTGCGAATATGTTTGTCATTTTGCTCCTGACTGGTCAAGCACCTCTTAATGATGTATAATTGCTTTGATTGTTAACTGGTAAAACAAGGATTTGCAGCATGAAATTTTCTTTGGTCAGCTGGCACAACATGTGAAATAACAGTAACATTTAAAAGTAGCTCAACCAGAGACAGCAAGGCAGTCTGCAAATTTTCCAAAAAGCACATGTCTTTCTGGTGGTTTGTGCTGGTTTCCAACCCTCACGTTACAGCATGACCACTCTACCCACTGAGCCACGCCCCCCTTAAATCATACTCCATCAGTTACAGTGATCAACGTTAGGATTAGGGGCTTAGGGCTAGCATGTATAAGTGAAACAAAAGGGCTGTGTCATCCTTGAGACCAGAGAGAATAAAATTTGCATTCCTAATCAGCTAATTTATACATAGCATAGATTACTGTTAAAACCTGAAGTTACGTACCCTTGCCTACAACTAATGGCATACAGTCAATAAGACATACAGATGCATCTAGATTAATCCAAACTCTGTGTATATGTATATACAGTACATAATCATTTGATCTGTTTTATGATTTGTTCCTGCAGAAATTAAATAGATATACCCATATAGAGAATGGATTTAAACAGCCAACTGAAAAAGTGCTGTCCCAAAGAGTACTGTACAGTCATGTGTGCAGTGGAAGGAGCTTAGTCTCAAGCAGGAGCACAAGGACAATGCGTCTCATTCTGCTCCCAGCATCAAGGCGGACAGAGAGGTAATATGAGAGCCGTAACCAGTCATGGGAGAGGGTCAACTTTTGCTCTGAACCAGTCTTTGTTGGTAGCACCTACCCTCTCCATCAACCCTCCACCCTCCCTTCATCCTTGGCTAGGTTCTGAGCAGGTAAGTCGATAGGAATACTGGACTTAGTCCACTTTGTGTGCACTGAACAAATGACTGTTTCATGGCAAGAAGGGCAGACAATAAGCAAAACTTTATGCAAAGAAAACACAATCTTAGTAAGAAGGAAAAGATAAATGGTACTAAAAAGCTAAATCTTTTGGTTTTTTGTTTTTGTTGTTTTTTTACTTAAACTCATACAGTCATTGTAACTTAAAATGAATCCTTTTTTTTTAATCAGCATCCTTGAAATTAAAATAAGAATATGTGAAATGTGTTTCTCAAAATAAAGAAAATTGTCTATTTAGCATTGCTAGATACACTGCCCACACCACAGAAAAAAAGAGTACACCCTGGACAGGTTTTTAATATGAACATATGTATTTCTTGTTATTATAAAAGTATGTTTGTCTTCAAAATACTGATATAAAGTGTAAAGCTCTCCAGGCATCAGGTGTGAATGGAGTATTACTATTAATGATTACCTTGTATAACATGCCTGAGAGCTACTGATAAACATTAACTGTTCACCAGTTCTGGTGAGTTTTCTGAAAGTTACATAGAGATCCTTTAAAAGGTCAGATTTAACTGGTTAGATCTCTAGCTTAGCTGATACTTAACTGTTACATGTAGGAACTTTTAAGTG
Organism: Melanotaenia boesemani; assembly: GCF_017639745.1. NCBI lineage: Eukaryota > Metazoa > Chordata > Actinopteri > Atheriniformes > Melanotaeniidae > Melanotaenia > Melanotaenia boesemani. The sequence goes on along the minus strand of NC_055690.1, from coordinate 20,218,040 downwards.
TCTCCAGTGTCACAAAAATGATCATCATCATTTCCTGTTTCTATACTGAAATATGAAAAAAGTAAGGCAATAAAACCTCCTTACATGACTTCTTATTTACTACAATTGCAGCCATGTTATTGGTGAAGCATCTGTAGCTTCACTAACATCAGAAAAATTCCAGGTAATAACAGAATCAATAGAATTAGTGATTTAGATCAAAACTGAGAAACTATTTATTTGAGCAAATGTCCTTGGAAGGCACGTTGTTCTATCTCTTTTTACATTTATTATTATATTTTACATGGCCCATCAGCAAATATATTAGTCTCCCTTTTCTCCTTCTACCATTTAATAATGTATTATTCCTTTGGTTATTAATTAATCCATTTATTAATAACTTAAAACGTAGATAAGTGACTGTGTGGGAAGTGTTTGCACATTCTCAGTGTGCCTGGAGAACCACGAGATCACAAACAAGCAAAGCTGCCTGCTGATGGCCACAATAGGCCACATTAATGCATTCTGAGTCATCCCCTTCTTCTTTATGTGAACCCCCCTCTCCTTTCCACATGCTTTTTCTTTGCTTGCTTTAGAGAAGAGAGAAAGTGTCAAGTGCCAGAAAAGAAATGGAGAAGAGGAGAGATAAAGTGCTACCAGCTATGCTCTGAACTCTGGTCATATGACAAGTGCATGATTATGTTCATAGAGATGAGTTTCTGTGGCCTAAACTGTCAACAAACTGTTTAAAAATGTTTGAACAATAAAACTCAACAAAACCTTTCTACAAATTGTTAGTTCACAAAATCTAAAAGATTGCCCTCTTTTCAGTCCACATCGCTGCTATCACGTAGCCCAAACCCTGACTCAGCACATGCTATAATGCTTCCTTGAGTTGGTGGCATTCTTTACTTTAAGTAATGCAAAGTTCAGAGCCACATATATGTCAGCACTTCCTGATATTCGGCATATTCGGGGGGGGGGGGGTCTATTAAGGGACAGAAGACAAGTATCAGATTATGTTCATCAGGATTTTGAGCAGAGTTTATACCATAAATTGAAGCAAAATGTCTCAGAAAATGTATGTGACAAATATGTCACATTGGGCTCTTATGGGTTAAAATCTTTTATGGCATTTTGTGCAGACAGCAAAATAAGAATTTCATTGTTCAGGGAAACTTGTTTCCTTACTGGGCAAATGACAATAAACACTTGAATCTTGGCATGGAGTAGCAAGATGGAAAAGATGAGCCAGGTGTCTTCATCAATGGATTTTAGAATAAACGCAGCATTAATGGAGCAACCCATGGAAGTCACCCCTGTGAAGAATGGGGGTGTTTTAACAACCCACTCTTCCCGGTTAGAGGGTTCCACACCCGCACTTTTCCCACTTTTTTTTTTACTTAACTTATTCTGCGTTTTGTACCAAAGTATCTGCTCTAATGGCTCTCTGGTCATCTCCATGTTTGTGCATTAGCTACTTCCTCCCTCTCCTCTCACATTATTCCATGAATCATGACGGCTGTCGGTGATCAGCTGATCAACTTTTCTCTTTTGTTGTGTTTGTTTATTGTTCAGCAGATAAGGTGGAAACTAGCGGTTCATGGTTCACACCATCACATATTTACCCCAAAGTATTGTTTGTGGCAGGACCTTCTCTAACACAGTAGTTAGCTGGTGGCAGACAGGGTTTATACCTCAGCTATGCAGGGGCGGGTCTAGAAAAGTTTAGATGGGGGACCCAGCAGGAGCACTGACCAAGAAAAGGGGGGCACAAATTAGACCTTTTTTTAGGTCTAGATTTTCTGAAATATTGAACTGATTATTACAACTAATGTGATTATCGAATTTAAAAAAAAAGTTACATGAAGAAAAACTTGTAAAACAAAGAGCCAATGATCTAGTTTATCAACAGGTGTTTTGGGTGATGCTGCTGTAGGACTTTTATCACTGCTGCATAAACAAGTACACTTCATTGATAAAAGGAAAAATGTAAGCTGTGATTAATCATGATTAATTAATTTGTAAGTTGTGATTAATCTGAGTAAAAGTGGTAAAAATTTGACAGCCCTACTTTTAATGCATTAACTAGCTTCTATACAGCAACTGTGTCATTACAATTGTTTGTATAATTACAAACTTGGACTTAATAATTTAGTTTAAAGAAACACAAATTTGTTTGTAGAATTTGAGCAGGAAGCACTGCAAAAAGAAAAGACATGTTTCACCCAATATCTGTTAATGAATTTGCTTTAAACAAACACTGTGTCTTTCTGTCAATACTTTTGGACCAACATGTGTCATTTTATTATGACAGCCTAAACGATGCAGACACGATAATGGTTTTTGTCATTTCTAATCTGAACCAAAATAGATCAAGATTATCATAGGAAGCCTTACATGGACTTTGAAAGCTATTTATAAATGGCAACCAATTAAAAATGGAAGAAAATCTGCTAAATAGGAAGTGCGATCCTACCTCAACAAATGTTGTATGTACTGCTACTAGACTAGGGCTGTCTTTGTTTGGTTTGTCTCACTCAGTCACTGTACATATTCACAGTTGCAAAAAACAAAAATCACACCAAATGTGAGATGATGGAAGGTATCACATGATGAGTGTGTAATACATGATATGGAGAATGTGAAGGTAAGTCACACTGTGTTGTATGTGGGTCACACTGTGTTGCATTCAAGGATGGGAGTGTCATCCTTTAAGAACTGTTCTCCGTTTACTTCTGTTTACACCCATTGCTGTCTGGTTGGATTTTGTCTTGTTTCACCAAAAACAGACAAGTGAATTGAAGAATGGACTTGAAGAAAGAAAGATGAAGATCAGACTTATCAGGCGTAATTGAAATGCATCCTTCAGTGCAAGACCTGCTTATTAAGAAGCCGGTCTTGGGCCGATGTGTGACGTCCTACAAAATCAAGCCAACTCTTTTGCCCAAAAAAACAAATTTTAATATGTTCAAATATATTTAGCCATGTGTTTATCGAATGGAGTCATATGCAATGGACTTTATGAGTTACAACATTGATAACACACATAACTTTTGTGTACAAAAGTGAGTCTTTTTATGTAATAATTCAAGTATTCGGTGAAGATTAAAAAGATTCCTCAGACCTCATATCAAGAACTAAAGACCTATGGACTACACACTGTTGAATGTTTTTCACTGACCAGTCTTAGTAGCCTTATTGATGTCATGTGTTTATCTACTGAGGTAAGACTGTGGTTTTCCCATTTCCCCTCATAACTGTACCCTGCATGAAGACATACACAAACACACATCTCATGTGTCTAAGCTATACTAACACCCGCTGCACTTATGCCCCTGACCGGCCAAACCCATCCTGTCAACTCTCACACTGACCCCATTGTCTGCTGTTTTCCCAAGAGCAATGTCTCGCTCTCTCTCTCTCTCACCCACACACACATTTTAAACACAGAACAGTACATGGTTTCAAGCTCTATGAGTTCCCTGTGATTTCTAGGAGATCATGCAAGATTTGTTAGTGCACCTCTATGTCTCTCTCACTTGGAATAATTACCACGACTATCACCTAAATTAAAATCAAATTTGGCTTCAGTTAACAAGCTGTTCAAAGAACCAAAAGCATGACACAAATTACTGATAAGTCATTCAGTTTTGGGGCATTTCAAGGGCTTTTATTAATTGGACTGTCCTTCCTCCTATAAAAGTGCATGTGTTTATCTATCCTTGATCTCAAATGTATTCTCCTCCGTAAAAACAAAAAAGCCTTGTGATGTTGCTCTGACATGAGAAGAATTTTTGCTCCATCCTGATCACAAAAACACTCCACATTGTTAAATACCACAAAATGCAGCTGAGCTCTGCTCTGCGGTTTCCAATTGGATTATGGCACAAAACCGTTTTCAGCATTACTAATAACTGGATTAGTATCATAAGGTCCCCTTTGAACAGAACAAGAGAAGGAATGCAGGGGTCTGAATAAGCCCTGGGAACACATAAAGTAAGCTGAATGTATAAGTTAAAAGAAAATCCTATTCCACAGAAGCCATCTGTTTTTTTGTTTCAAACACTTAAAACATCTTCATCTACCATCATCATTTTCCCTCTGTATAAATTATCCCTGTTGATGCAGTCTGGGCAACACTGTATGCTTTGACTAATTAAATGTCCTTGTGTGCAGACTGAGCTTCCCCTGGAACACTCTGCCAACAGCTAGGAGACACCAGCATGGCCAACCATGCAAAGCTGGCCCGCTACCATGCAAATCAAGAGAGAGAACCAGAGCGTGCACATACACACACACAAACACACACTCACACACACACAACATAAGATACAGGGATGGTTGAGCAGAACTGATACATGCTGCTGTGGGACTACCCCTTTGAAAATAGATATAATTTCCTTTTCAGCAGTATGATTTTAATAGATAAAGTAATTATAGTTGCAAAAAGGTGCAGCAGGTTTGACTAAAAGTATTTGGTTCAATAAGAAGTTCATTTGCCCAATAAAACCCATATATGAAGCTTCTCAACACAAGATCAAAACTGTGGGAGAAAGTGTACCTTTAGTTTGTTATTTATTATCCTCATGTTGTTTATTATTTTATAATTTCCCCATAAAGTATTTTTCATTTAATTTAATGTTATTATATGGTTTAAATTAAGACTTATAGGATCTTGAGCAGTTTTAATACAAAGATTATAACCTTGTGTGTCACACTGGGCCCCTTATCTGGTTGACTTTTGCATTACTGAGCGTGTGTGAAGAATACATGTACAAGTAAGTGAGGTAAACAGGAGGCATTGTGTATGATCGCATTCCCAGGGCCAAACATCTTCTCCAGGGAATGAGATAAAGAAACAGCAACTTCCAAAACGGAGGTGGAAACAATGGTCAGAGCAGGGGCTCTCAGTCACAGCTGCATGTGTGTGTGTGTGTGTGTGTGTTTATGTATGCGAAGCAAAGAAAATATATGTGTGCAAACGTTTCATCTCCCTATGTCAGAGTTTAATGTCACAGCATAACAAAATAAGTATATTTTTGGAGCAGTCTTTAACTGTCTTTCATTTTTTGTGCAAGACAAAATGTTTTATTTTTTTCAACACAATCACTTCTGGATTCTCCTAAGTTCACTGATAGTTTGTTCATTACAGATTAATTCGCAGACACCTTCAACAATCTGGTAAGGTGACCGAGCTTGGCAAGTTCTTGCTTGTGCTCATACTCACACACGCACATAACACACCCAGTGACACACACCAATAACCGGGCATTTCCTATTGACGAAAACAGCAAGCTGTTGGCACAGAGAGACACTGCTAAGTTGCCACGCCTTTTGTCAAACGAAGGGCCGGAAATATCTAAATCTATCTTATTTTGGAGCACCTTTTATTTTGCAGCAGAAGTCATTCTGACTGAAGTAATCATTAGATAACTCAAAGTGTTTCTAGAAAGCACACAACTTCTACACTCAGTCCCATTGATTCATGCAGTACAACAAGGCAATATCATGAACTACCCCTGATTTCTCTACTTCTTTGAAGTCCGTGCAAGAGGGAAAACAGCCTAAAGGAGAGATAATGCAGCAGTGGCAGTAGGCAGAGGCAAAACGATTAAAGTAAAGATGGGGTTGCTAACAAAGAAGAAGAGGAGTCACATTTTAAGGGATGTTGAAGGTAAAGAAGGATATAACAACGGATCGGTGGATCATAAGAGGAGGTTAGGAGGGAAAAGAATAAGAGGAGGAAAATATGAGGTTGTTATCTTGAGAACAGCGAGCAGAAACTGACAGAGTAAAGGGATATTTACAAGACTTTTATTTATCGACTTTTAACACAACCCAGCCCCACGTTTTAACCATAAGACTCTTACAACTGTTTAAAACAAGCAAAAATCTAATGGGCTGGATTATAGACTTTTTACCTGACTGGTCACAAAGAGTGAGAATAAATGGGATTTTATATGATCCAGATTCTCATTCACAGGTTCTCTACAAGCGAGTGTGTTGTCACCTTTATTATTCATCCTCTATACAAACATGTGCCAGAGCGGATATGTAAACAGGGCCATCATCAAGTACACACATGACTGTTATTCTCAGCTTACTTAAAGACGGTAAAACCAGTCATGAACCAGTTATTGATGACTTTGTAAAGTGGTGTGAGGAGTCCTACCGCCAACTGAACATATCTAAAACAAAAGATGTGGTTACTGATTTTAGGAAACAAGAAGACAGGAACAAAGTCACTTTAATTAAAGGTCGGAAAATTGACCAAGTGCAATCATATAAATATCTTGGGACCATAATTCACAATAAATAAATAAATAATAATAATAACTTTGATGAAAACTGTAAATCCATCTGAAAAAAAGGCCATCTGTGCCTTTACTGCCTCAGAAAACTGGCACATTTTCACATGGACCGAACAACCATGACTGTTTGATTCGGTCAGACCTCTGTTACAGAGAAAAACTCACTGAACCAAATAGTGGGACAAGGCGTTATAACAGCTTTGTTCATGTTGCCGTCACTAAGATCAATAAGAAGTAGAGACATTTGCATGTTATTGTTGTGTATTTAATCAGCTTATTTATTTTATTTTATTTTTTTAGCTCTATTTATCATTGTGACTCTAAAATTTTATGTTCTTATCCTGGTTTTTATCCTAGAGATTTTCTATTGAGTTTTTTTTTCTTAATCTATTTTGAGCTTAGTTGTTGTATTTTATCTTTTTACTGATCCCTGCTTCTATATTGATTAATAGCAGGACACTAAGCACTTTTTTTTGTTTTTGTCATTTATGAAAGTACCTGTTTTTCAGGTTCAATGTGTGTTTTTGTTTTGCTGGGGAATGCCAAATGCTACCATTGTTTCTGCAAAACAATGCTAACCACGGGTATTAATAAAGGAACTTTGAACAGTATATTCAATTCAATAGTGAATATCTACATTTACAAAGGAGGGGAGATGAAAGGAAAGGAAAGATAGAAAAATAGACGGAGTGAACACAGAGGTAAATTAAGAAAAACTATTTAAGAGAACAAGAGGTGACTCAGTGAGGCCTGTCCTAAAAAGAAGTGAATGAGCTGTACCACGGTTGAATAGAGACAGACTTCTAGTTTCCAGACCCCACAATTTATTCTTGTTGGATCAAGAGTGAGAGGGGGTGAGGCAAACTTACAAAGATGTGGGAAGATTTTGACTGAAGTCCCATTTTAACTGTTGCAAAGTTCACTGTTCAGATCAAAAAACTGCAATTTATGGCCATCAGTTTGAGGAGGTGATGCTGTAAGTGGAAGCAATGCAAGGGCGAGTGTGCTGCTCTACTGAGATGAGAATGGAAAATTTGGGCAATGGAACACAAGGAGGGATCCTGTGAATAAACACAGGCGATGACTCACCCTTTCTGGGATTGGGGAGATGACCATGGGTGGGGGGTGTGGGTAACAAACTACCTCCAGTAAGCCTCCAAACACACTAATGTAGGCATTCACGCGTACACACAGTCCAACTCATGTGCCACACTCAGTTGGCCAAACCAGGACAAGCTACCTATTGTCCAACTCTCCCACCTAAAGCTGCAGCTCCAAACGGGGTAGGAGTGTTGCATTTAGGAGATTTTGGGGATTGCTAAGTATGTGTGTGTGTGCTTGTGTGTGTGTGTTACTGGAATAACAAGATTTGAAAAAGATCAGGCTATGCATGTTTTTTTTTTCTCTTTGAGAAAATGAAGTTATGTTTTTCTACTTTTTTCTCTTGCTTCAATTTCCAGAAAATAAACAGTAAAAGCCATGAAGTATGAATAACAATGCACACCTCCACCTATTCCCTCTGGACCACACTTAACAAAAACACACCTATAGTTGAAGTGTTTGAAACAGGGACCTTCACAAGACTTTTATTCAAGTTTGAACAGAATTTGTATTGTACTTTGATAAGTTTAAAGTTTAAAAAGAGATGCTGGAGTATCCTGAAACACAACATGTATATGTTGTGGGATGTGTGTCAACCTGAGCACCAAGAGGGACGAAGGGAAAGCAGAGAAACCCAACACAGATCATTTTAATGTAATCTGTGGTGCAATTATCCCATTGACCAATCATCCCTTTTCAGGGGAGATGCATAAAAAGTCTAACCTTCATCTATCAAGTTGAAAAATAGACCCTAAGTTAAATGGTTTAATCAGCCTATGTCCATTCAAATACCAAAGCCATTTATTCCCTTAAATTGTAGATAGGTTTTAACCCTATTGGCACAGCCTTTCTGAGTTTTCAGATGACACATAATGAGTGAACTAAGCAATTAACATGAGCATTTTTCCTAACTTCTGACTGTTACAAAGTCACAAAAACACAGATTCAGACATCCGACATTAGAGATCCCTAGTGATCCTCTCCAGCCGGGCAGGCAATAGATTTAGAGCCGAACGCATATTGACAGACCATATTATGTGAAATGTGAGCATATTAAACTAAGCAAAGCTGTAGAGTTATAGCTTGGCTGTGTTAAGGCAGGAAGGGGTTTTTTCATGGCTAACTTTAAAATACGCAACTTAAAACAAAGGGAGTTTAAATCATTTTAAAGATGGGGAAGTTATCTTATTTCAAACAATCTTCAATGTTTTTAATATATTAAATAATATATTGCATATTTTCAAATTGTGTACGTTCTTAAAAATCCAATATTTTATCTTGTTTTTCCCATTTTCTCTTTGATCTCATAAGGTTTTTTTTGTTTGTTTCTTTGCATTGTCAACCACATTTATTTTTCAGCTGTGTCTCATTACACCAGAACCTTATGCTTCTGGTGTTTTCTCTTCCCTCTTGTCTCCTGTGATCCTTTGTCGGTTTCTCTCTCTTTGAAGACGCAAAGATGTGTGTATGTACATGTGCGAGTGTGGCACTCTCTCCTACCTTATGATTAATCATAAGCCAACACACCTGGCACCCATCACCATGGTAATATTTAAACTCTGATTGTCATCCAAGTCTTAGCTATTTCACTGATATTACTGTAATACTGCAGGTTTGCATTGATTTTTGTACACTGAGATCTGTTCATTTTCTTGTTTTTTTACCTTATCTTTTCCACACTACTTCCAGGGCTTTATGTTTCTGCATGCAAAGTTCCCTGCTGCTTCTGTATTTATCTGTCTATACCCAGGCCTGAGCCCTTGGCCCCCAACCTTAACCTGGCATCACTACTTGGCCTTTTTTGCAGACATCTACTTACCCTGAGTACCTTTAATTACCTGCATCTACATCCGCATGTGTGATTGAGGCATCTCAACGCTAACAAACACCATTTAACTCACAATGGAAATAAACTGAAGTTTCAGCAGGACTTTAAATTCTCAGTGCTCAAATGTCCAGTTATTTTTGATTTACATTTTCAAAAGTACATGTTACACTACAAACTTTTGCTCAGCTTTATTTCTTCCCACTAAATGTAGGCACAGCTGGAATCATGGCACACTCCACCTGTCATTCCAGCCCCTGTAGCAGATGCACAGCACCACTATATCACAGCAAGTGCATGACAGAAAAGAACTCATAATAGGGGAGAAAAAAAAAAATCTGTTGTACAATGAAATAACCGATTAGCAGATGGGCCGAGCTGGTTGGAGAGAGAAGTCGCTGCTTCCTGGAAAATGAACATTTGCGGGCAGTTTTACTAAACTGTAAGCCTAACTGATAAATAACACATGACCTTTACATGCTTCCACCTTAACAATGATGTTATCATCTGCAAGTGGTAGCTACAGTTCTCTTAAAAAGATCAGATTTCCCTTAATGCACATTGCTTCCTCTTACAGAGAGGATGTTACTTTTTCTCCCCCTCCCAACACTTATTTTCTGCATGTTTGTTTTGAAGTTTTCTCTTTCAGTTGAATAAATTTAATAAACTGTTGAGGAGAAAAGGTTGTGTGTGTGTGTGTGTGTGTGTGTGTGTGTGTGTTGGGGGATGAGGGGGGTGCACCTTTTTTTCATTTGCAAGACTAATTTTAAATTAGAGGCAACAAAAACTTAAAAAGATCATAATATTTTGTTGGTTTGTATTATGTTAGATCTTTACCATCCTAGGCAAAATATCTGTATAATTTTAAGGTCGGTATTAACTGATCAGAAAAATGAAAAACAAATCAATGAAGCGTTCAGCATAGAGACTAAAATTTGACTTTTTGTGATCTTATGGCATGAAATGCAAAACTTCACCCAGGAGAAGTGAAAGGTGCTTTTGACAATCAAAAGATCAGAAAAGTGGTAGAGAAGTTCTTCCTGCAACAGAAGCATATTAAACCTCACTTATCTTCATTTGCTCATCTAACATTCAGGAATTAATTTCACACCCCTAGAATGTTTTGCAAACAAAAATCAAGAGAGAAACAATGGTGCCTTGTTTGTTTTCCTTCATACTGCTAAACTAAAAAAAATAAAAAATCTATCCACAGTGGCACATGTATTTGCAACGTTCAATAAACTGATGTTTCCTGTACAACACATCTGTGGCCCCAGGGGTAAACAGCTGGATGAAACATACTCTGAACCAGTCAAACACCCTTCTGCTTCTCTGCTGTGCTTAATGTAACAAAATCATAGCCTAATTTAACAGTTTTCTTCCAACAATGTCAAGGAAAAATGCTAATTGTTGTAATTACTGCAGAGTATGTTTCCCCAGATGGGAGATAAAGGACACGAGAAAGAAGGGGAAAAACAAGCTAAACTTTTCATCTCACACAAAGATGGAAAAAGAAAAGGGGAAAAACAAGCTATGTGAAAATGTGGCATGATGATCTGTGCACATCAGCAATTTTCCATCTGGAGAAAGCACTTGCTCATTTTCACCATTTACATGCCCCCTTCCTCAGTCTGCACGTTTCTTACCTTGGTGTCAACAATGGAGCAGGCGATTTGTTTCACGTAAGCCAGATCAGCAGTCTGAGGCAACAGAACAGACTCTCTGGTCAGACCAATCTGGATGATGAAAGACACCCCGGCTGGGGTAGGAGGCAGGGAGGGCATCACAGCCCCACCAGGACACTGCCCTGGGATCAGGTCCATCACAGGAAAACCACCCTGAACGGGCACAGAAGGCAATGATATCTGGGTTCCCTGCTGCACCACAGTTGAGACAGGGTGAGAGGTGCCCCCAGGGGGGAAGAAGACCTGGGCCATTGCCCCAGAGGGCATACAGGGGCTAGCATTAGCCATTCAGAGTCCACAGGCTCTAGTCTGTTGGCTGCCTGAGACAACGACGAGCACACGCCCAGGTGCAATGTAAACTTCTCAGAAAAGCCACAGTCATTCAAACTGTCCCAGTGGAACAGAGGAAACGTGGACGCAGTGCCTGTTCCTCCGGGTCCTCTGTCTACTCCCTTCCAGTGGATCAAGGAAGAAATCCCCCTCCAGGAAGCAGTGCTTCTGTCTCCTCTCTCACACTTCTTTCTCGTCGTAAAACGTCTTCTATTCTCCTGGCATGACAAGCATGAGCAAAACGTATGAGACACTAAGAAAGATAAACTGTGGGAGAGCTATCCTCCTGCTGCTGTTGCTTCTCCCCCTTTTTGGTCCAAAGACGTTGCTCTGCAGAGGAGAAAGTCCAAACTTGGTTGTGAAAGTCCCACCCGTGGATGAGAGTACAATGAAAAAGAAAACAAAAACAATGCCAAACTCTGCTGTGCTCTATTCCAGTTGGGTTGGGTAACAAAATGGCCTCCTTAGACAGGAAACCGTGAGAATAAGGGAGAGCAACAAAGTGCACTCCTTTTACAAGTCTTACCCTGTTTCAGTTTCAAACCCAGTGCACTCTTTTTAGTCAAAAAGCTCAGACAGCGCCGTCTGAGGGTACCTCCCTCTACCCTCCCTCCTGCCCTCTCATCTGTGCTCGTGCCAAAGCCAAGGAGGAAGTAACATGACTGACACATCCTGAAGCCAATAGACGTTCACTAAGTTCCGCCTTCTGACTTCTTTCTCCAAGCTGCCCCCCTCCCTTTCCTTTTTCTCTCTTCTTTCCTTGGTTATTCGACTTGTTTGCTCCCTCTCTCAGACGAGGTCAGCAAAGATCCTCTTACACTGCCTGAGGGGGCAGCTCCATGGTGAAAAAAGCCCTCCCATCACTTCCTCATCCTCCCTCCAACTTTACTGGCCACTTTCAGGCCAACTGTGAAGCTGCGTTTCCTGCCTATTTTTTTTCTCCTGAAACATCAGTTTTCTTTTGTATGTTTGGACAGCACAACTTTCAAAGTCGGTTTAAGTAAAAACAGAACTCCCATAGGCTGAGAAGGGTGGGGGTGTTTCATAACATAAACAGTGTGAATTACAGGTTTGGTTAACGCAGTCATCAGCAAGACTGACTCCTTATGGTAATCTTATCTGCCACAGAAAGAATGCATGTAAAATTGTAGTTTTCTAGGTCACAAACCACTTTAGATGCTAAACTCAGCACATTCTGTTTACTATTTCCTGCTTAACCTTTTTCATGACACCACCCTATCTTTAATCTCATCTTTCAAATTAGATGAAAACAACATTAACCACAGACAACTGTTAAAACATGCGACACCACACCTGAAAAACTCAGCATATTGTCAGAGTATTATTTGTCCACCACAAGATGGCACTGTTTCTTGAATCAAATTTCCAAGCCTTGTGGTCGTTTGGTCTCAGAAAGACCATTTTAACCTTATCATTGTGCTGCATGCCCTCTTTGTTTAGGAATTGTCTGCATGCTGCCAGTTCTGTCAGGATTAATGCCACCTCATGCCATTAGGAATGCAACTTCTTCTCTTCAGTCCAGAGGAAGTCTGACAATCTCCTCAGTTTAAAATTTGGATTCCTCTGACCACAGAACAGTTTTCAACTTTGTCACACTTTATTTTAAATGACGTTCAGCCCAGAGAAGGCAGCAGTGTTTCTGCATTATGTTCACCTATGAATTGTTTGCGCCGGAGACCTTTAACCTGCTTTTGTTTGTCATGGTAATCTTTGTTCACGGAGTGATTTCTGGAAGTGCTCCTGTGCTCATGCACCAATTTCCATGACCTTGTCTGGTTTTAATGCAGCTCTGCCCGAGGACCTAAACATCATGGCAGTCTTATTTAACAAACAGCATTCTTAAAGGTCTCCACATTTTTCAGTCACTTTTTTTCCAGATTGGAGAAACTTTACTTCTGTAAGGGGCTCTTTTTAGACCCAGACTTGTTGCCAAATAACCTAATTACTTCTAACACCTTTCAGGCGTTTCTTATTGGCACCATTTCTTTTTTTTCCATTTTAGTTGCCCTCATTTCAGCTTATTTTTTCATTACATATGTTGCTAAAATGACTCCCTATGAACATTTGATTTTTTTGTTCTGTTTTGAAGAAATTAATGATTTATTGAATCTGCAAATGCAAATTTTTAATTATATTTTCCACACTGTCCCAATCTTGTCAGAACTGAGACTGTACTTTCTGTATCAAGTAAAGTTTGTCAGGTCTGGTCATTAAACAGATTTGTAGTCTAATACGAATCAGTTTCAAACTGTATAATCAGAGCTTCAGTGTTATTAGAACTCAAGAAACATTTCTACTAAAAATCTGGGAATTACGACATAATTTCTGACCATTTTTAAAAAATCCTTTAACCCGTGCAATAAGTTGTTGAAACCCTCCTAAATATCCCTTCATTCTTCTTTTTTTTTTTTACTTTAACACATTCCATTTATCATATATCAAGAAAGACACACAACACTCATTTCACTGTACAAAATTGTCATTTTTTGTCTTTTCTTCCTTAATGACATCCAACAGGGGACCCGTAAACAAAAAGATTCATTTGATACAAGCTAGAATGCAGTTCAAAAATATATAATAAAACAAAATCAATAAAAAGCAGGTCTCTTATCCCTTGTAGTTAGAGTAAATTGTTTGAGTACAGCTTAATATGATGTACAAAATATCACACAGTGATAAATTGCTAATAAAAAAATAAAAACACAAAGAAATGAGAGTCCTTTACCTTGGCCTCTGACTGGTAACAGTTTTTTTTTTTTTTTACATTTCAAAATTTTTCTTGCTTTTTATCTATTTTACTTTTTTACAAGTTTTACATTGCCATTATCAATCACAAGCAAGTTCTATGCCTAGCAAGGAAGAATGATTCACTTATGATACTACAGTATTCTTACATATTAATAATCATAATTAAAGAAATGCAAGAAAAAAGAAGGAAATGATAGACATTTACAGCACATAATGGCAACTCTAGTCATCATTTACAACCTCTGTTTCGATATCATTTTTTGATGTGTCATACTTTTTTTTTTTTTTCCCCCCCTTAGTGAGGGCACAGTAGCTCAGAGTGAAACCAGCAGTTGACCATCAGTAACTTGATGTCAAATGGGTGTGAGCAACAGCAGGTTGCACCCTCATGGTACTCACTGCAGGCTGTAAAAGAAACATCTGCAAAGCGTTGCTTCTTCACCCTGTTTGTCCATTCCTAAACTAAGCATCCACCTTTAGATGTAGTGCAATATGGATCCAAATAGCAGTTTAATGTGACAACAGGATTATGATCTGCTGCAGAACAATAATGTAGTGGCATCTGGTTGTTTTCTTTGGCAGATTTATGCCAAAACAACAGCAGATTGACATGTTGCCTAATCCCACACATTAGTCCACCACCCTGTTTTGAAAAGCATGTAAATTCAGCATGTTAGTGTTAGGGAATTAGTTGAGGACTATTTATCTGTGAGGTCACTTTAATACTCTTACCTGACATCTGAACCTATATATGACCCTGTAGTTTTAACAGCTGATTTCACATCATGTTCGTGCAGTTTTCTCGAGACAAGAAAAATATTCACTAAATAATTTTAAAGTCATGGGACAACTTTTACTTTAAATAAAGATGTGCCCGATAGTTTTTTGTATCAGTACAATTTGGGAATTAATCAGCAGTCGACTAATGAGTAACACTTCTGGACGGCAATGTTTCTGAGCTTCCAGAGTAGTCTGTCAATATCTGGCGAGAGCTCAGGCGACAGTACTTCAGTCTGTGTCTTCTGTGCCTTCTAGTCTCCAAAGTTTTTTTTTTTACCTGCATACAAGGCTTGCATTCATATGCAGATCTCTGTAGAGATTTCTATAATACAGAACACAAAAAGATAAATAGAAGTGTCTCAGAGTAAAACCATTTCTACCAAAAGAAAAACTGAGCAATCTCTGGGTTACTTTCTATATAAAATCAGCAAATTGTGTCACTAATATGAAAAGACAATGATATTTTTGTGGCAGAATTCCTGTTTTTCCCCATCATACCTCTACAAAAAGAGACTACCTTCATTAGCTTTCTGAATAATGTGCCACTTGTGCAACTGATGCACTCCATGAAAAGAGGGACCCTCAATACACAAGCAAAAGTGCCATTAGCGCTTTTCCAAAGCCTGGATAAACAGCAACAAACCAGAAATGCCTACCATCCAAAAAACTGGCACCAACTTGAAAAATAACATCTTATCTGAGGGAAAACCTTTACCATCCAGCAGATCCTCACTGTTATTTAACCCTTGCCTCTGTACACTCATGAAGCCTGAAACAATCAATGTTCACATCCCTCTATTTAACAGTGACCGTTAGTTCTGAAATGTGAGCACATTTAATGAAATGACTCAATGATTAAATGCAGTTTAAAAAGGTGATTTTAACATCTGCAACCACGTGAGTGAGAACCACACTCTCTCTTTCACACACAAGTACACTGAACAGGTCCCTGATTCTGACTCAAGACTGACAAGGTCTTTCATAGCACCATGGTTTAACTAGTGCACTTACAAGCACATGTACAAACACATATCTGTACAGTAAAAAGCACCAAATGGCAGAAGGTGTGCCATTTGTTGAGCACACACCAGCGTCACACCTCTACAGTCTGACTTCAGCTGCACTCTCATGATGCCCATCTGTAGCTTGTTAATGTGGTGTGAGGGCATCAGTCTGCAGAGCAGTTTGAAATGGATAAGGATTGTGGAAATGTGTTCTTTTATCATGTACAGCAAAGTGAGATTTGATCTCAAAGACACACACACAAGCAGAGGCAGAATCACAGGGACGATAATGAGTCTTACAATGAGACTAGATGTCTGACAAATCTGAAATTAAAGCTATTTGTTGAACACTGGCCAACCACCGTCTAGTGCCTCCTCACACACACAACTAAGTTAAACATTCTCTGATGTAAAATATGAAATCCCACATGCACGCACGCACGCACACACACACACACACACACTACCTGGAGTCTTTGGAATGTACTACATTGATTCCCAATGCAGACTGGGTCGGGTGTTTTCTGTAACCACTGGGAACTGGAACTGCTTTAGGTCATGCATATATGTTATACTAGCCACAAGCACTTTCTCAACTATTTAAAAGAAGCTGTAAAATGTAATGTGGCAGTGTGTGTCGTGTTTCCATGTTGATTCACTGGGAAATGGGGGTAGTGTGTGTCAGCAGCTGAAGTGCACAATCATATACACAAAGTGCTTTGGAATAATAGTTGGCAGACTGGAAAAAAAAATAGCAGAACAGAATACTGTAGTGTAGAAAAGTGGTACTTCAAATGTGATTACTTGAAAAAACAGAGCAGCCAGGATTTTAAAGTTATAAAAAAGCATTACAAGATGTGATTAGTATAACAAGAAGTCACTGAGGCATCGGAGAACTGTGAAGAGTTGAATGTGGGAGGGTGATGTCCTGTGGTGATGACCCAGCCAGTGGGGTGCAGGACAAGTGTGAAAGTGGGAGAGAGCAGGTGAAATGTATCCATCTTCAACCTCTTTTGTCCGAGTTGTGGTTGGAGAACTCTAAATGCAGAATAGCAGAAAAACAGAGTTAACTCCTCACAAAACAAACAGGGAAGGCAAAGATGTAAAGTCCCATCTCACAATGAATTCAAGCCCAACATACTGGAGCTATATATGGTCTAAATGTGCAGACTCGGCTTTAATTAAATTTAAGGAGCCCTTTAAAAACAAAAGCTCTAGCTAGTGGCTACGGTCTAACTGGACAAGTGACTTAATAGATGTTTTGTGGATAGGTGTAGGCCACTGGTTTATTAATTCTTCATAACTTTGACAGCTAAAAAGTCTGCAGCTGGTTCCAGGTATTGTATTTGCATCCAGAAGATGTTCCTATATACCTGCAACAGACAGTCAAAGAAGCTCTTAGTGCAGGTGAAACCATTAGATGGTAATATCCATATTAGAGTCTGACAGGTGAAAAAAGAAACCTCTTAGGGTTTCTAAAGTGAACTCTTTTATCCCAAAAAGGAACCAAGCATGAAACAACTTTATGAAGCCCAAGTTCCAGAAAAAAGATTTTCTGAGACATAAACATTATTATCTGACTAAAGTTCAACTTGGATGACTTTTTTTTGGCTTTGTGCCTTCAGACGAATTAAAAGTGTACACCAGGGCTACTCAATTCGGTCCTACAAGGGCCACAATCCAGCTAGTGTTTCATGTATACCTGCTCCAACACACCTGACTCAAATCACTGGGTAATTGTGCAGAACTTGATAGGCTGTTAGATTAATTTAATTTGATTCAGGTGTGTTAAAGCAGGAATACTTGAAAAAACCTGCTGGATTGAGGCCCTCGTAGGACCAAATCGAGTAGCCCTGGTGTACACCAACAGTTAGTAGTTTAATTTCCATAATACTGAGCTCACTGTCTCACTTGTAATAGACAAAAATAAAAGGGTTCAATTGTTAAAAAAAAATCCTTTTTATATTCTCTGACCTGCACCAAAGCTCACTACATGTGGGCTGTTAAGATCTGTAAACTTCAAAAAGGTCCACTCTGAGGTCAGCCCTAGTTTCTTGTCACCCTCCTACTCACCAGAACAACAACAGTGCTGTCACACAAAGATCTTGGCGAGTGCGTCTGCACCGGCGCTGGCAATGAAGGGCTGGGAAGAGTGGAAGGCCACATCATGAATGGCCTCATCATGCTTCTTCCTGTGGGCGGTGATCTCCTGCACACATGTCCTGTTTTCCAGCATCCACAGGCGCACTGAGCAGTCGTGGCCTTGAGGAAGAAAATGTGACAATGACAATGTGTTACGATGGGTAAAAATTACAATAGAGTACTGTGTATAGGAATCTAAAGTATAGCTTCCTCTGCAATAGACTTTTACACTTTATTTGGGTTGCCCTCAGAGTGAACAGAATCTATATAATTATTTTGAGTGCATTTACTCTGGAAGAAGTTTGATTTTGAGAATTACTCACTGCCAGAAATGAGGTAAGTGCCTTTAGGATCTGTTGTAAGACATGTGACTGCATCCAAGTGGGCCACCATTGAGTGGACAACTTTCCCTGCACATAAAAACAAGGCAAGCATAAATAAATTAATTCATGTATAAAAAGAGAAATTTCACTGAGTTTGTAGAGGTAAGTAACAAACAAGTTACAAAATAAGATTAAAACATAAATGTCATCTAAAGAAATTTCTGAAGAAAGAGCTTCCTGTAAACGGGAGTTCGGCCTTTTGATCACGTTGTATGGTACCTCGTCAATTTCTGAAAGCTGTGTTATAGGATCATAAATTTACCAGTGTACAATATATTAATAAACAAATCACAACAGCAAACTTTCGGCAAAAAATGGACTTTCTACAACAACATACCCGTCTTGTTATCCAGAAAGCGGATAGTGCGGTTCTCATGTGCAGTAATGGAGACGGGCTCCGTCGGGTGGCTGACAACACGGTTGATGAGTTCGCTGCCTGCAAAATAAAAACAAACAGTTGAACTGATTTTTATTTAGTCATCCATTTGTCCTTGGGATACTTCCACTTTTACACTTGATTCAAGAATCACCAGACTCTACTTGTGGTGGACAATTAGCTTCTTCATCATGTTCGGATCATACCATCTTTTGTCTGGGTCTCCAGTGCAGTGACGCTCTGCTCTGTGTTGAGGTCATACAGAAGCGTCTCGCCAGCATCAAAGGACACCACCACCTGGTTGGGGTCAGTGGCTACAAAGGCCACTGAAGTGGGCGTTCCATGCTCTGAAAAAGGCAAGACATGATGAAGTTGTGGAGACTGAACACAACAGATTTACGTACCCAACAATACAATGGGTCTGAGGTGCAGAATGTTTGATGGAAGACAACAAAACCTAAAGCGCAACACACAAGGAAAAAATACAAAACAGACATGTATAAAAATAAATCCTCCTCCTCAGCTTCCTTCACCTCCTTCCTGTGTTCTTAGCAAATAGTTCAGATGAAAGCCTGATTTCCTAAAATCCAGCAGGAGGAGAGTGAGGAGGTTTTCTGGAGGAGCTATAAGCAAAAAGTTATAGCTGGATCGTATGTGGAAGTCTTTTTGGCAGCTACGCCATCAAAGGGGGGCATAGCATATAATCCCTCACTGATGGACAGGGACAGCCTGAAGATAAACTCAAAGATCTTAAGAAAGCCCAGAGAATTATTGTTCAAAGCCAGTTTAGAAATAAAAAGTAAGTTTGACTTTTTGGGAAAAAAATATATAAAGAAATTAGATTTGGCTCAAATGAAGCTGTATGAAGCTGTTAACTCCCCTTCTCTGACCCCATGTCAGCTTTGTTATATTTTCTGTAAAAGAGCTGCGTTTTCTATTTTGTCGTTTTGTAAAAGCTTGTAATGTTTTCTGAAATTTGTTTTCTTGCGTTTCCTGTGTTATTTTCTGTTTGGCTGTTGATTTGCTTTATTGTTTTGTGATTTGTGTTTTTGGTTTTGTTGCTATTTTGTACCATACAACACAGATATGTACCTCTTTCTTTATTGAAGACTGACACACAGGGAGATGAGTTCTGAGGATCCCAAATGCGAATGGTTCCATCAGCTGAGCATGAAGCAAGACGATGGTGAACTCCTGTGTAAGTCAGACCCCAAACGCTGTCCTCGTGGCCGGCTAGCACGCTGCTCTCAATGCCAGGATCTGAATAAAAACAAAAACCAAAAAATTTTAATGCGACAAAAAAAACACACACAAATAATCCACAAAGTAGGGGTAAGATGAACACTTAACAGCTGGTTAAAACTCACCATAATTATCGTAAGGATCTATGTTGAGGTCAGGCATCTTCCAACACCTGACGGTTCCATCCAAACCTCCACTGTAGCAGGATTCTCCATCCTCACTCATAGACAGTGACAGAACAGCTCCACTGAACAAAAAGAGTGAGATGGTGTGTTGGATGTGCACAATGGATAAACTGGTTTCAGTACTGTTTAAGACTGAACTCACCTGTGGGCCCTGAATGTGTAGATGGGCTCAACATCCAAAGCAGCGTTCCTGTGAACAGATGGATAGCCACAGTGTTTCAAATACATGAGGTTTATTTCTCTGCTCTGTTTGGGTTTATATTTGCATATTTGTGTGAAATAAAAAAAAGTAGCAAGTTATGTATAAAAAAGAAGAAAAAAAAAAGCTTCAGAAATGAGTTTGTGTTATGATTTTCTTTGCTAAGAGAGGTCTTACTTTTTAGAGTGCATGGCCTTGTTGAGGTTCCACAGTTTTAGTGTACCATCCTCAGATGCTGTGAGCAGCACTGCTTGGCTGGGGTGAAATGTCAAAGCCCGGATGGCATCAAAATGGCTGCGTAGTGTGAAGCGAGGGTTCCACGTCTTCTTGAATTCCTCCCTGTTATCCTGCATCTGATGGAACACAAACATGAGAGGGAAATATTCATAACTGTAGAACACACATGCAGTATTTTACACAGTGCTGATCAGACAGGATCTGTATTTACATCCATTGAGAGATCATTGTCATTGGCCACAGTGAGATCAGCCAGTTCACCCAGGTTCATGTCCCCTCCTCCAACTGCATCCATAATGAAGACATCGGAGGAGAAACCTAAAGCCCCACCTGCAGGTTGGAGGTGGAAAAGCACAAGCATTTCATTCTTGATAAATGTCATGCTATGTATGGCAAATAATCATATAAAACAGTGACCATTCATCCTGTTTCCTTACTCCCACACTATGTATCAGAGAAAATATTTACAATTGTAGAAATAGTCCTGGTAGTTCACCCCCACACAGGGTTTATAACACTATAAGCTACAGTCCTATGAGTGGGATGCAGAGGAGAATGAATAATATTAGGTAAGGATAACCTATGGGTTTTTTTTCTGGTATTTTTAATGTGGAAGTCTTACCTTCCCCGGAGCGAGCTTGTCCTGATACAGAAGGGGGTGGGGTAGGTTTAGGGGGGAAGTCCGACATCATGCCTTGTAACTTGTTCCTGCGATTCTCTGAGCCCGGCAAGGGGAGAAAGGGAAAAAAAAAAAAAAAAACAGCCAGTCATGCCGACAGGCAGGGGATGGACGGAGAGGCCAACAGATGGACAGATGACAAAAAATGCAAGTAGAAAAAGGCAAAAAGATATACTATTTTCTTAAAATATAACAAAAAGAAACTTTTAAACTATTTTGATTCATCTTCATGGGAGGTGAACTCTTTAAAACCACAAAGCCATTGTGTAAGTATGATAGAAAGAATGAAATGTGAACACGTAACAAGAGAAGGGAGCATGCGTGATAACCTTTAAAATGGCCCCTGGAATACAGAAAGTAGATCTACAGACAGAGACGATAGCCACACAGCTCTACGAGTCACAGACTGACAGCTCGTGAAACAGGACAGAGAGACATGTGGTTGGGAAAAGAGGCTGGTTTTATTGACAAGAAGAGATGCCAAGACACAACGAGAAGTAAAAGGTAAAAAGGTGAGCGGGAAGGAAGAAGAAAAAAAAAAGAAGAGAAAAAAAAAAGACGGGTACACTGGTGGCAGTGATTCTGGCAGTGCTGGTGATGTTGCTATGGCAACAGCGTACCTAACTCCCGTCCATCCCCTGAGATCCTGGCCTCTCCCGCCCCCTCCCCATCCTCCCCTGAGCCAAGAAAGTCAAATTCACTGAGGGCGTCTTCTGAGTCATCTTCGTCCTCCTCATCCTCAGGGTCCAGACCTGTGGTCATCGGCTCTGAACTCATCTGGATGGAAGAGAGAAGCATGGGCAAGTCATCCACATAACTCATGGCTGCACAAGCATACGTTTTCCAGGTGAAGTAATTGATTTCATACTGATCAGACCTTCACACGAGACTTTTTATTCTTTCGTGGACCATCGATGCAGTCAGTGGCTATGCCTTGGAAATCATCTTCCTCGTCACTGTCATCTTCATCATCATCCTCACAGCCATGAAGGAAAGGGATCTTATCCAGGACTGAACCACTCGCACGTACCTTGGAGCTTTCTTTGCCAGCATTCCTGTGAGCAGATACATAGTTCATTAAATTTACACAAGTGTTATTTAGGACAATACCCACACAGTGATTGGAGGGATGACAGTGCAAGTCCTTAGCTTGAGGTTCGGAAGTCATGAACTTCCTTCCTTGAGATGCTTTGTTAAGCCTTTACTGCAGCTTCTATTACACATTGCTTGATTTTGGGTCCCCTCAGTTTTGTCCTCAATATGTGAAAAGCAAACTTAGTTGATTTGGGATCAGCTGAGTGACTTTACCATCTGAGAACATTATAATTTTCTTTTTTAATTAAAGAGTTTTTGGGCTGTAACAGTATGTTTCAAATCATTATCCATTTGTACTGTGGAGATATGCAGTTTAACAGCTTTAATTGAATCTGAGGATAAATTAGAGCTCAACACACTTCAGACTTCATTCTGCTGCTTTTATTAGAACTCACATAATCAGTTAACACAAGTGATTCAGTTCTTTATGCAGCAATGCTTGACACTAACATCCCACTACTTTGACCATGTTGGACGCTTTAGGATTATGGGCCTTTCCATTTTATTCCTCGTTAATATTTTCTTCCCATCATTCTGGCACAAATTTATACTTTGTTTTTTTTTTTTTTTTTGGACAAAGACTAGATATTTTGTTTCAGTCATGCAAAATGTCATGACATGTTCCTTGTACTTGTACTATGGATGTTTGAGTCACAGTACTCATATTACTATATTTATGTGTGAAGTGAACAGCAGAAATGGAGAGTCAGTTTTCATGGGCTCACCTTTTAATTTGTTCCTCTATTTGTCTGACCAGCAAGGACTCTCCTGCCCGTGGCTCTGGCTCAGGAGAGCTTTCGCTGGGCGGGGGCCCATTAGCCTCTGGGCTGCTCCGCCCCAGCAGGGATCTCACACGTTTAGAGCGCATGTCCAGAATAGTGTCTGAATAACCAACTTCCTCAAGATATCTACATTCACAGAAAAATATAGCATGCATACATCACAAAAATATACACACACCAATAAAAAGAAACAATGAATAAAAGGCTCTGGACACATTTGTATGATAAATATCAGATAATAGAGAGGACTTACTTGCGTAGTAGTTGACGTCCCTCTTTCCAGGACATCTGATTGGCTGGCTCTGAGTCTGACTCTGCTGGTCCATTGGGAACTACAGAAAATAGAATGTTCAGTAGTGATGCAATAGCAAGGTATGAGCAGAAAAGGAGAAAAGCAGAACTGAGTTTCTCTGAAAGTACAGCTGCAGAAGTAACAGGTCCAACAGCAGCAGACAATGGAAGTTATCCAAACAATAAAGCAGATAAAAGCTACTTTATACATACGCTGATCTGCCTCTATCTCTGGCTTCTTGTCTCCGGGACTCTGGTCACTCCCCGTCTTCAGCTTCTGGTGCTTAGCCCTGCAGAACCACAGAAGACCACATGAGGGCAATATTACAGGCCAATACAAAGCAAAGTTTCAATACCAAATCACTACTACAGGGAAAACAGACACAAGTAGATGAAAATATTTTTATACAGACATTAAAAAAAAAAAAAAACTTTTTTAGCATTTCTTTTACCTTTCTTGTTTGAGAGCATACTCCAACATTTTGATCCGCCTAACCAGGTCCTGCTTCATATTCTCCTGTCCTTTCCTCTCACCCTGTAGGAATGCCACCTGAGCCTGAAACAAATGCACAGGATGCAAATGAACACATTCAGAAAGGAGCATACATCCCACAACCACTATCATAAGTATCTATAAGGATGCCCACAATTATTCATAATTATACCTAAGTTTGACTTGCATTTAATTTTTTATTTGAACAGATGTATTTTGAAAGGAAATGCTGCAAAAAAGAAAAAAATAAATAAAATACAGTAAGATGCTGTGTGAGAGACATTAAAATCCGTCCATCCATTATCTATATCGCTTCGTCCATTAGGAGTCGCGGGAGAGCTGGAGCCTAACTCAGCATTTAGCAGGTGAGAGGCAGGGTACACCGTGGACAGGTCACCAGTCCATCGCAGGGCCCTATTTCTATGCTTTCTTAAAAATTCCATGTTAAACAGATTAATCACAGCTATTTAACTGGTCATAAACAAGTTTAAAATATTCTGCACCTGATGAGATTCAGGTCCAGAGAGGGGCTGGGCAGTGCTGTTCTACTTTAAGCAATTCTTTTCAATGAAAATGAAATAAAAATACTTTATTTATTCCAGAGGGAAATTACAATGTTGTTTTGTTGTTTGTTTTGTTTTCTAAAACATATAATAATAAAGACTTAGAAAAAAATAGTGACTTGGGCTGTGTCCACATGGCACCGAAGCCAGTTCAGGTGTGAAAACTATTCCCACATACGGTATAGGACTCAAACCTATCCACTTTGGTACCTGGCTTCAGACATGGTCGGTTTCATGGAGGCTAATCCTTGGCTTCGTGGGGATGAAAGGGTGGTTTGCTAAAATACTTTTGCAGTTTTGCTGCAATCCGGCGTTGTGGGGACGGCCCCTTGTTCCAGAGGGTAATGGCTACTGACAGGAATGATCTCTAGTACCTTTCCTTTCTGTCTTGCATTGGACTTGACGAAGCCTCACACTGAACACTCGCTCTTGTTTCTTCACTGTGTTGTGTAGCAGATGCGAAGATCGTCCACTATTTTCAGCAGCTTGTGCAGCATTCTTTTCTGGACAATCAGCTCCAGTGGCTCCAGAGTTATTCCCAGCACATGACCAGCCTTCTTGATCAGTTTGTTCAGTCTCTTTAAGTCTCTGGTTCTGATGCTGCTGCCCCAGCAGATGCTGAAAAGCTGACTGCACTTTCCACAACAGACTTATACAACATCCTGGTGCAGACATTAAATGATCTCAGCTTCCTTAAGAAGTAGAGTCTGTGCTGTCCATTCTTGTAAATGGCTACTATGTTGCATTTCCAGTCTAGTCTGATGTTTAGCTGAACTCCAAGGTTTTTGTAAACCTCCACCACCTGCACGTCTTCTCCCAGGACACAGACAGTGCTTTGTTTACTGTTGTTCCTCCTGAAATTTACAATCATCTCTTTCTCTTTGTTTGTATTCAAGATGAGGTGATTGTTGCTGCAACCATCTCAAAAATTGATACAGCTGTATACAGCTTCTTGTCCATCGCTGATCCATCTGCAAAGCCATCAGAGTATTTCTGCAGATGACCGGATTTGGAGTTGTATTGGAAGTCTGAAGTGCACACTGTGAAGAGAAATGGTGCGAGTACAGTCTCTTGTGATGCTCCTGTGCTGCTGACCACCATCTCACCCTCAATTTCCACCGGATGCGTGTGCGCTGCATTACATCTAAGCCATGGTTTTGTTACGACCTCCTTGATCCACACCGGGAGTGTGTCAAATATAGAGCGCCTGCAAGTGCAAGATCCTTTTTTTTCCCCAGATGTTTCAAATGTAAATTATATTGTATGAATGGATCCAAATGAACATAAAGTCTATATTTGCGCACATTTACAGACCATTATAAGAGTGTGAAATTGTACTCAGAAAATGTGACACTGTTCTACAAATAAGTTAATTTTGAAAAACGAACTGGTCTCAACTTCCTGTCCGGTTCTACTGCTGCTGACCCAGAGTAGCAGCAAAGAAATGACAGAACAGAGTAACTGTCACACATTCCATGAAGAGTGGTCTCTTTATGTGCAATGAACAACTGACCCTGTTATTTCATTTTTAAAGTGAAACTTCATGAGTGGCAGGGCGGGGTAGTGGATGGGGCAACATCCTTGTATTTAAATGCCAAATGTGATGTATACATTTTTCTCAGCACCTCTATCAGCTGTTCATTAAATACGTCTCATAAAAAGCCTAGTGGGGGAGAGAAAAGTGGAGGCAGCGCAGGAGAGTTAGCCAGGAGAGAGCAACAGAGAAGCTATGGCCAACTGTCTGTACAGCAGAACCTAGAGCTCTTCAGAATAAGAATCAGACGTACTTTATTAATCCTAGACTGGGAGATTTCAGTGTTAGAGCAACAATATAAAATGACACAGAAGAAAAAAACATTTAACGCAAAAATATTGTATACAGGACACACTTAACAGATATCCAGGGCAAAAATTAAAAATGATAGGAGAAAATAAATAAATACGCATACGTATGTATATATACATATATAGAAATATATATAAGTATCTACATAAAAAATAATATATACTATTTAGAATATACAGTTCACAAATAAGTATCCAGGTAAAAATGAATAATGAGACAATGTGGAATACAAGATCAAAAGCATAAGTACGATGGTGAAAGAAGAAAAAAAAAACAAAAGGAGGACAGAAATCAAGTGCTCTCAGCCCGGCTGCAAACTGTGACATTTGATAAGGCTACATTAAGTTAACCAAACTGTCTTTTTTTTTTTTTTTAAGATCGCATATTGTCCTGACAGAGGCCCTAGTGCTGCCCAAATTCACTTTTTTCCCCCGTTGGCAGCCAAAAAAGTAATGTGATCACTTCTCCATAGACATCACCACCACCATGGTTGCTACGATGAGCCAGAGCATTTCTTTTACCACAATCTCACTGCAAATACACCACACATGCAAGACATGATTGGTCTCCATGAACACCAACATTATTTCTCCATGACAGAGAACAAAAAGCTCATCTAACCTTCCAGAAGCTCACTTTGATAAAGAAACACTTTAAACCAATTCTGAAATGGTATAAACAAAAAAAGGTTCAAATGTATAATGTAATAATAAAAATATTATTATTATTATTATTATATAACCACACAGAGATTAAAATTTCTTTTCCAATAGTATCCTGGCCAAAACAGCATCAAGGCAGTTACAAATTTTACAGACACACAACAAAACACATTCAAACTGGCTAAAAGCTTTAAAACAAGGTAGGAACAAATTAATAAATAACTATTTCAATCTCTAAATCAAGCAGAACATCTACAAACAGACAAAACTGCTTCTAATAAATCCAACATTTTCTTAAAAACCTCCAATGAGACAAGGGGCCTCATTTATTAAGCTGGCATACGTACAAAAACTGGCACAGGCCAATTATAGTGAACTTTTGGGATTTATAAAAACTAAACTTGGCAGGAAAATGTCCCTACCCTCCACAGCAACTCAACATAAAATCTGGAGAAACAGGAAACTGCGACACCAACAGCACAGAATAAAACCAAAACAAATTATGTTCAATATGAGATCTTTATGCAAAATCTAATATTACCTTTCACATCACATGTTATATATTTAAGTTTTTTGCAAAAATGAATAAAGATGCATTTTTGATATTGATAGTCCTGGGAGTGCATGTGCTCTCACAAAAAAAATAAAACTGAATTTCCAATGTAGTTATTCACTATTTGTAGCTATTTAGAATGTAGCTATTTACTGTAGCTATTTGCAAAATTGATGGTTGGATATAAAAAGGCACCACTGTGCATAAAATGCACAATGGCTTATCTGGCAGTGGTGGACAATAGGACGAGAGACTCCGGAGAGAGCGGCTTTTCAGATACCAGCAAGACTTACTGAATGGCTCATGAACCAGTTCAGACTGCTGTGCCAGTCCCTCTGCAAGTGCTAAAAAACATCAAATCAAACTTTTCATACATAAGTAGAGCAAAGTACTTTACATAATAAAAAACACACAAAATAATTTAAAACAGCAATTAAAAATCCACACCTACTCTTTCTCTCTCTCTCTCACACACCGAAAGTATAGATCCTACACAAATTTTAGTATAGATTCTAATCAATGTTTGATAAATGAGACCCCTGAACGCCTCAGCTGCAGAGTTTAGTTTTATCTGTATTTAGCAGGAGTTTTAAATTGTATTTTTTGCTGCACTGCACTGAAAGCCAGCTGTAACTGGGTGAGTATCTGGGCTGGGATGAGAGCTGTGCAATAGATCACAGTATCATCTGTGTATAAATAAAATTTTGTTTTGGACACATTTTGGTAAATGTCAATATTGAGGATAAAAAGGAGTCATCCTAACACTGACCCCTAAGGCACTCGTTACTTGGAGGTGCCCGGAGGTAAAACCTTCTGCCTGTACACACTGTGTTTTGTCTGTTAGATAGTTTTCAAACCAGCAGAAAGCTTCAGGAGACAGACCAGCTCTAGCTAAGCTACACATTAGCAGTGAGTGGTCCACTAAATCAAAGGCTTTAGAGGGGTTGATAAAAAGGACAGCACAGTGTTGTTTATTGTCAATAGCATGGATAAAATAATTAAATACTTTTAGTGCTGCTGTCGTACTGTTTCATTTCCTAAAACCAGATATAATTTTATTGCCAATTAAAAACTCTTGTAACCAGGGATCAATGGGTTTGGCCAAGACACAGAGATAGGCCTGTAATTATTCAGAAATAAGGGATCAACCCAACAAAACTGACAATTTATATCTCTAAAAACAACCTCTTATCATATTTTCCAAGCTGTTTCCGTCATTTGCAGCCAGAAGGTTTCTTCTGGTTAAATACATTTCACTATTAATGGAAATGGTTATCAGAGGCAGAGAAAATGTTTGATCTGACAAGCAAACAAACTTCTAGAAACCCAGACAAAATAAGTAGAGGGTTGTGGAGCAGGTCTCTTATTTTATATTTGCCTTAACCAAGGTTTCAGTGCGCAGTTGAGTAAAAACAAGACACAGACCAGCCAAATTCAAACAGCCTCTTTTAAGAAACATCCTTCCTCTCATTTTTAGTTCATTTCCTTCCTCAGTGCTGAGAAAAGCTCTACAACTTGAGGAAAGAGACTTCTTTATGCCCCAACATCCAGGCCACTTGTCAAAGAAAGGGTTTTGTAAGAGAAAAAAAAATACTAATTTTAAGTTTCTTGAGGAACAATTCGAAGGTAGGGTTGTACTTTAAGTAATTATTATAAGAACAAAAAATCATTTACAAAAACATGGAAGAGAAAAATTTAGAACAAGTATAAAACCTACTGCACATCAGCATAGTTTAAAGTTCACTTCAAACAACTAAAATCTTGCACTCTGTTGAAGGAGAAAAAACAGGAATGCCCCAGAATCCTAATTAGAAGTAGGTTAAAAAGACCTAACCCAGTTTCTACTCTAAGTATTTTCATGCAGGTGACTGTACAATAGATTTTCACATTTCCTCTCCCTCCCTCTCTTTCAGTCTCAGTGCCAAGTGGTGCTGGAGCATTAATTCAGCTCATTTTACAGCCCATTTCTCCTCTGTTCGCTCCTGTCTGTGTCCATGAGTCTGCTCCCACATGCAAATACAATTCCACAAAACTAGAACAATCTAAAAATGTCTTCTCATGGGGCAGACTCTTGGTCTGCTTCAGAGTACAGTTGAACTAAGAAGACAGCGCGCACACACATACACACACACACAAACACACAGTCATGTAACCAGCAAGGAGGGCTAGTGGAACAAGGGATTATCTGCCAAGCAAACCTTACCCGACTGCTGAGTAATCCTGATTAATGCAATGTTATTGTATATGCTTATCTGTGAGTTTAGAAGATCACTGTCATGGCTAGCATATCAGCATGCTGGTGAGCTCCAGAGGTTTTGAAATATGGATTAATTTGTGTGGTTGAAACTTCACTTAATTTATGTGGGGCAAGTTAGTTCATGTAAATTATCAAAAGGTTTTTGTATAAAATGGAACATCTAAAATATTAACTGTGTTTAATGAAATGGCCATAAAGTCTTATGAAAAATATAAACATTCTGCTTCACCATGCTTAAACAGCTATGTAAAACTATAAAATACTATTTTATGTTGTTATGTGGATTATAAGAGCAGCTTGTGTAAGACTGGCCACAACAGTTTAAAGAGCTTTAAATTTAAAGGACTTTAAATTTTCAGTTATATGCTTTGTAATGGTAGATGCAATACTGTATTTCTAAATTTCATACAAGCAGAAAAGACTTGTTCCAGTGTGATATAAGCAGACCTACATACTAAACTAAAACCCAAGCCAAACAGAGCACTGCTGTTATGATAACTGGGCAGTGTGATCATGTGGGAGGCTTAGTTACAGGAAGAAAGATGTCAGTGTACTATAAATAATGAAACACAAATCGAAATAGTTAAAGGTAAAAAAATAACAAGCAGGGCATTTCATAATATAGTGCATCCTGAAAAAGCAGGAGGCACATTTTTACCCTTGTTCATACACAAGCGAGCTACTACCTGCTCTCACTCACTGATAACCATCAAACCCATGTGTGCCTGTCTCACACTCACTCCTCTGTTTCCAGTGACAACATAAAATTCCTGATACAGCTTTGTTGACCAAGTTAAAGGGTCCATTCACACCAGTCTTTGTGATTCAAGTCCGAGTCCGTTTGTTCGCAAAGTCTGCTTGTTTTATGGTATTGTGAATGTGCCAATGATTTCTAATTCAAATCAAAGAAGCGGGCTTGGTCCGCCTACAAATGAAGGTCTCAGTATGTTTTAAGAGGAACAAATACAGGAAGTGGACTACAAAACAAAGTGCATTGTGTGTTCCAGTGCACGGCATTGCAGGTAAACGCAACCAAGACATACGTGCATGGAGGTGATAGACAGCTTTGGACACAAGAAATAGCTTGTGGTCAACCGTGGAAGACTACAATAAATGTTCTGATAGAAATCTGATCAACCCAAGACTGCTTGGATCTGATGCAGCTCCAGCTTTAGCTGCTATCTTCTAGAAACCTAAGTTGTCCTGCATTAACCAACAGATGAACGACTTTTCTTCCATGTTGGTTGCTTCCTCTTTCTCTTTCAGTAATTCTTGGTGCAGCGATTCTTAGTGCTCTCTGGCAGAAAGTTAAACAAGTTATTTAAAAGGTCTTATTTGTTTGAGAAGTGAAGCGTGAACGCAATCCTGGTCCGGAACAATATTGCACCCCACAACTGAACCGAGTCTCCAATCGGACCAAGTCTACCAGACTATCATGGTGTGAATGCAAAGACAACATTGCATGTGTAAAAGTAGCAACAAATATACTGTAACAACTGGCTTTTCCTGACACAAAAACATACTCCAAAACAAGAGGGTCAAATGGTTTTGTCAAAGCTCCACTTTTATTAAGACAATGTTTAATTCAAGAGATGGAATGTTGTTTTCTTGGCTTGTTTTCTGCCCTTTTCCTGCCTCAGATCTAGGAGGTCATGCTTGTTTTTAACATGTGTGACCTAAGCCAACAGACGTGAGACAAGGCAGTCCATTAATCAGCTATTTAAGGTTTGTTATCAACTGCTGTGGAGCAGCAAATCAAAATTCATCCTTACTTCTATAATGAAAGCCAAAACCAAACACATTTCTATCCATTAAAAACAAAACAAATCGATGAGTAACAAAACAACCAGTCTTGTAGAAGATGATTTATGATATAGCCCTGCTAACAGTGATGCTGTGATTATTTTCTTCATACCATGTTGGTAATATAACAAAACCTAGATTACAAAGGAACCTTGTTGTGAGCAAACTTGTCATGCCATCTGATCTATTTTGCCTGTAGGTGGGTGCTTATCCATGTAACTTACTGTCACTAACCTTTCTAGGATTTGTAAAAGCATGGAGACATTCAGGGTCAAGGGCAGCTTTCTTCCTCCACTGGCCACCCTTCATCTTTTCATCCCTTCATCCCCAGGAGAGAATCCATGAGCCAACAAGTAGAGCAAGAAACTTTTCTGGGACAGTCAGCTTTGAGGGAGTATGTCAAAGAATGTGTGTGTGGTACTTCATCAATCAGTACAGAATGGCATACTAAAAAGTTGGGCTATTAGATTAGAGGGTGCTTGACTAAGAATGAAAAAATGCTGATGATGTCATTAACAAAAAATGAAGGAAATGCTAATAAGGAAATACTTAAATGCAGAAAAAAAATAAAGACTAAATACTAAAATGCATCCGATACATGAGTGCTATAGGTGTGTGTGGGTAGAAGGCAGACAGTGTAGTAATGCATACAAATGTCATGTGTGTCATGGCTGAGAGGGTGAAGTTGTTAATTAGAGATGTGTACCCAGAGGCCCTTGAGCCCATATTCAACAGGAAGTGATGTCACCTAGGTTACCAGTAATCTATTCTACACACTTTTAAGACGGTTAATAAAATTAAATAGCTAAAATAATATAAAAGTACAAAGAGGGAAAGGTAAAGGCCTGTGATATGATGTGGTTCAGTATGTGCAGCACAGTTAGTTTATTGAAATTTACTGAGGATCCGACAATAACAAGCAAAGGAGATTTTATAGCTGCACTGTAATTTGAACATTTTAAATTGTGTTTTTAATAGTGCCTGAGAACCAGAAGAATATGTCCATTACCACCTGTCTCCTGTCCCATGTTTGACCTGGGATGCCCCACCTAGTCCAGAGATTCAGTGGGGAGGAGTCGTCCTAATTCCTAGTCTTTCAGTGGAGACATGGCACCACAGGTGGTGCAGACTAACAACATGCTAACAGAGACGGCATGTGTGTTATGGTCTCACAGAAACATGCTATGCCTTAAAGCAAGACATCTACACTGTCACAGGCAAGCCACACAGTTGTAAGTTGATGGTATTGATCCCCTGTCAAATACTGCCCCCAACATTTAAGATTTTGTATGTTTCTATTATAATTTTGTCAGTTTAAGTGCACAAAATGCCATGTGAGCAACGTGTGAGCCAACTATACTACCCACACATGTACAATATGTTGTTAACTGTGCAGGATTTAGCCAGCGGGCATGCTAGCTGGCATGCTGAGAGCTGTGTGAGCATGCTGGCAACAAAAGCCAGAGGCCTGTGGCCTGTGGGTGTTAAAATGTAAGCTAGGTCAATTTTTTAGACTGGCACTCCAGTGATCCTCCATTCCCTCAGCACAGGATGTGGTGCTAATTGTACTTGTGAAACCAGATCATGTGCAACAAATGCACACATGAAAGCACAGTTCCACAACAAGAACTAATGACATGCTGGACATGTCGAAGGCCCGCTTCTGATTTCCATTCCCACTCTTACACATGTCTATAAAAGCAGCTAGTGCAGGGAGTTTGTTATTGTTCATCCATATTTTATCAAGCTCCTATTTATAACTACATAGGCTTGAGTCAGGGGCAAAGTGAGCAGCAGAGTAACAGAAAGATATATGTTTTCTGTGGTTTTTGTCAAGCTCGCAAATTCCAGAGGAGAGTTCAGCCTACTGTAATTACAGGCGATCTACAGTAAGAGAAGGAAGGTCACGTTTGAGTTTAAGAATGAAAAGCTGAACTGTTACAAATGCAGTGAAGAAACACATTGTTTTTTGTGTTCATGTTTTCCTAAGCTTTCTTAATCTCTGTGCTAGCAATGCTTTGCCTCAGTTGCATCCATGCAAAGAGTTTCATAGTGCAGCCTCTGTCTTCTGCTGTTGACATCTGAATCACTGGGACAATTAGGGGACTAATGCCTTGCTCAAGGGCATTTATATGACCCTGAGTCATACATTCATATAGATTGTCCTAGCTATTTTACAGATTCAGATCAATGACCTTTTAATGATGCACACCCATTTATCTAACTTGCAGGCAGAAACTGTATTGACACATTTTAAACAACGAAACATTTACAAAAACCACCAACACGCCTGGTAGTAGATTGATCGGTGCTTGACTGTATTATAAGACAGTCAAGGATGGACTAATGATACTAAAACATACAAATACATTACAAGCAGCCATGTAGATCCCCCACACCACTGACTCACTCATCTGCGTGGCAGCTCAAAAGGTTGCTTTTGTTTTCAGAGCCACAACATATTGAGAAATATGCTTTTCTGCAGACCACCTTTGGTTATGAAATAAAGAATTTGGGGCATAATTTGATGTTAAAACTGACAGCTGTCCTGTGTGGATGTAAAGCAGAGAGGCCTTTAATCAAAGGTCACCCCAATCATTTTGTTTCATTGTGCCAATTGTTTTATGAATAAAATAGCTGAGCCTTTGAACTACTATGCACTTTAAACTATTCGAGGGATCACCAACTCCGGACCTCTTGGGCCAGTTTCCTGTGGGTTTTTGATGTTTCTCTGCTGCAACACACATAACTCAAATCTATGAGTCATTAACACGCATTAACATTAACAACATTAATTATGCAGAACTGGACAACAAGCGGTTGGAAAACCCTTTCATTTGAATCAGGTGTGTTGCAGCAGGAAAACATCTACAACCCACAGGACACTGGTTCAAGAAGTCCAGAGTTGCTGATCCCTGGTCTATTCATTCCATTCATTCAAATAACTGTTATTCCTCAAAGCAGGGATTTCAACTCACAACTGTCTAGCACTGCCATAATGTTCAGCCACAACTGAACAACGACAAATAACTTAATTTGTCCCTGTGGGGTGTAAAACTCAGATAACTATCTGCTTACAAGCTAGTTTTGCACATGAATGCCAAAATACAATTATCTTTAAACTGGCAGTGGCCTAGACATTTCTTTGATGTGTGCCTGTATAAATATAAAGAACAAGAAAGGAAAGGTAGCCACACCTAATGTGTTTAGCTCTACTTTACTATGGCATTTTCAGGCTGACACAGAGGTTTATTACTTATTCTATATCTTTGGGACAGAGCTATATGGGAGTCTGAACCTCGAAAAGCACTGATAATACTTTCTTAAACTAATGTTTAATGCATTAAGGCCAATGGTTTTCTTATTAGTGAGCACCAGTTAGAAGTTGTATAGCTTCTTTACATTAATATGTTGCTTTCATTAATTAGAAAGCAATAATGCATCCTGGTCGATACAATAACAGAATGTATAACGTTAGCCCATTAGCATGTTGACATCCTGAACTAATTGCTGAGCGTATAAACATCCACAAACCAAAGCTGAAATACCTCTGGTAATTTCCGTTTTGGTCTTAACTTGGAATTACAGCTACAAAAGTAAATTAATTTGTTTAAAATAAAAATGTACCCTGAGTTCGTCTCTCTCTGCCTCCCAGCGATATTTCTCGGCCTGGAAGCGTCCCCACTCGTACTGGATGAAGTGCAGGATTCCGGGAAGCGTCATACCCGAGTCCCCGTCCTGTGTTTCCCGAGGCTGCAACGACCCTGGAATGGCCCCGGCTGCTGCTGCTGCTGCCGCCGCCGCTGCCATCGCCCCGACCGCCGCAGCTGATGTCGCCTGGCCCGGTGTTGCTTTGGGCCCGTTTGGGTTGCGCCCCACTCCGCTAACGCCGCCTCCGGAGTTCGGGTTTGGCCCTCCGCCGGATCTGTCCGCCTCCATTTTAACCGTTCAACCTTTCGCCAGGATAATGAGATGGAAACAATAAAAATGTGTAAAGAAAAATTATAATAAAAAAAGTGCTGCGAACCCTTTTCCAACCCAGCTGTTCTTCTCTATCAGCTACCCTCTATTCTTCCTCTCCTCACACGGCACACAGCAAAATTACTATTCACTTAGTAGAATACTAAATTTCCGCTTTCAAACCTTCAACATAAAACGCAACTTGATCACAGAGTTGAGACGTCTTGGCAGCTTAAGAAACAAACAGATCACATTGAAGAGAAGCCTTAATCAGAAACTTGGACCTCTTATTAAAACAAAGAAACACCGATGTATCACCACTTACTCCAAACAAATGTTAGCACATGTCTGCGCCTCTTATTTTGTATTAATCAGAACTGTTTCCGCATCCCTGTGTTTGGTGGTAGAAATACCCACTGTGGGTGACAAATAAAGGACCGCGTTTTCTGTTATACACAATCAGCGCTTCGCCAAGGGAGTGAATTTCCTGCCATTTTGTGAGCAGCGATTTGTCACGACAGATCTACCCAATATTTTATGTGATGCTACTTCCCGTTCTAGCGACTTTTTAAAAATGTGTTGTTTACATTTTATATTTAGTAGTTACTTTTAATATATTGTATAATTAATTGCATTTGGGGAAAAAACATAAATATTCTACATAAAAAAACATAATAGATAAATCTTAGTTTAATCACTCAGTTTTTTCATAAAAAACAAACCCATGATGCTTATATCCCTAAGCGATGTACATTTTGAAGATTAAAGATCATTATGAAATGTTAATTTGCTTGTGTTTATTTTAGTTAAATATAAAATACCGATCAAAAATAAATTACTCGTTTTGAAAAGGGCAAAACTATACCTTGGTGATACCTATGTTTCCACATTTCTTCAGTCATTCTGTGAATAACACCATTAGATAACAGACTGAGAATTGGATTTATTTATTTATTTATTTATTTATTTATTTATTTATTTATTTATTTATTTATTTATTTATTATTTGGGGCTAGGGTTAAATGTGGTACTTTTATTGTGAAGAAAGATAATCGGAAGTTCTTCACTTGCTGCGGGTAACGGAGATGGAAAGCGTGCTAGCATGATACTAAAATTGTGCATTGAGATTTCTTGGTTGGACGTTCAAATCATGCAAATGAAATGTCTTTATGACCAGTAAGTGGTAGGGCTGTATTTTTAATGTAGGAGACTCGTACCACAGTTGTAAAAATGCAGATAAATTTCTGTATTTGCCGCGAACCATTCAGGTAGGTTTCTGCTTCTTCATCACAGCTGACTGAAATAGACCTCCACACATCCATAGTATTGTGGTTACAAAGTCTTTGTTAAACGGCTCACTGGTGGTAAATATTCTGGTAACTGTTGGTTCGTATTGAGAAGGAGCTATAAATTTAAATGAAGTTGAGTAGGGTGCAGTTTAAACCAACGGATGCTGCAGCTGCATGCATGCTTATTGCTTGGGCAATTTTAGAATGACACTATGCTAATATTTCGAATATACAGTAGACATCATCACTTAGATTTTGTTTTTTTCAGTTTAAATATGAAATTCTGTAATGTTAACAGCATATTCATAAAATGTACATAAGGCTGTGGAATGTGAGTGATTTTTTTTTTCTTCTTCTTCTTCCTTTTTGTCTTACAGTTTGCTGCCAACTCTCATTCGTCTACTGTGACGTGGGTCCAGGACCTGCCACTTTATGTCTTTATTGAAAATTAAATTATTCCTCTGAGAATCCCTAGAAAATTATCAGTTGCAATGCGTATCAGTTTTTGTCAAGGCCTGCTAACCGGTGCCATCATCCTCAACCTCCTCATTCTCTACTATGTGTCTCGGGCTCAGCACCAAATGATGGAGAAGAGGAAGGAGCTCGGCAGGGGCACGAGGAGGGCTGCTCTGCCAGTTTCTGGTCTCGCTGGAGGAGGTCTAGGGGTAGTCGTAGGAGCTGGAGGTGAGCATGGAGTGGTTGGAGGAGAGGGACACAGTCGAGGCCCACGTGTGACCATTATTCTTCGAGAATTTGAAAACTTTGAGAATTATGTTGGGGATGTGGCTAATTCCTTCCTCCGTCATCGCCCAGAGCTTCCCTTTCTGGCTGTAGCCGACATGCCCCCATACCCTCCGCTGGTGCTTCCAGAGGGTGCTCGGCTTCTAGTGCTCTCCCCTAGCCCAGATCAGCCACCGCAAGCTCACAGGCCAGAGTTTCATGTGCAGACAGAGTTTGTCCTGCTGGTGCCTGATGGAGTTGAGCTGGAGCAACCTAGGGTTGTTGAGAGGCTCATCAGGGAGTTGGAAGGTGAGGGCGGGGGGCCTGTGAGGCTGGTAGCTGCACCTGTGCTAGCACGATCTGCTGTGCAGTGCCTCCACCTCAGGGTGAACCTTAGAGAATGGACAGCCACATACTCACCAGCTGCATCTGGCAGCAGCGGGAGTGTGTGTACGGCTTTACAAGGAGATGCGATTGTGTTAATTCGTACAGAGGATCTTTTTAACCTCTCTGTTCCTCTGGGTCGGCCCATCTTTTCAGCACTTTTTATCCAGACTGCCTTGAGAGGTTGGAAAGTAAAACTGCTGGAAAGCCCATGTTTCTCCGCAAGCCATCGGCCACTTTTCAGCTCTGCGCACAACCAGTGGAAGGCTGAAACACGGCTGAAGGAGACCGCAGGTAAACTTATGAGGAGCTTTGGTTTGAAGCGCATCTTGGTGCCTGAAGGAAAAGAACAGTGGTATGGCTGCAGTAAAGAGACACCACGTTGCTTTAGCACTGTGCAAGATGACACACCAGACTATCTTTACCTGGATCGTTGGACACCTCCTTGCTGTCTTCGAGCACTCAGAGAAACCACCAAATATGTTATAAATATCTTGGAGAGCTCTGGTGTGCGCTATTGGCTAGAAGGAGGTTCTCTTTTGGGTGCCATTCGTCATCAAGACATCATCCCATGGGATTATGATGTAGACCTGGGCATCTACCTTGAGGACATACCTAATTGTGATCACTTAAAGAATCTTGACTCAGGCTCTTTGGTGGATGCAAATGGCTATGTATGGGAGCGTGCAGTGGAAGGAGACTTTTACAGAGTCCAGTACAGCGAAGCCAACCACCTGCATGTTGACCTGTGGCCCTTCTATTCACGTAATGGTGTCATGACCAAAGACACATGGACAGAGCACAAACAAGATGTGGAGTTCCCAGAACATTTCCTGCTGCCACTGGTGCCCATGCCTTTTGCTGGCATCACAGCCTATGGCCCCAACAACCACAGAGCCTTCTTGGAGCTGAAGTTTGGAGAGGGTGTTATTGAGAACCCCCAGTACCCCAACCCTGCAAAAAAAAGGCTGGACAGAAGCAAATTATGAGGGATACTAGAACTCACAAGCCCTTTTGTTATGTTTTTGTTTACCCAGAACATGGTGCATAAAATGTTTTTCTTTACAGATACTGCCAGAAAAACTCAATCCTTATATAGTGCCAAAGTGACTGCATTTGCTGTTGGTTCTTCCAGAAAGTTCTATGTGAACAGATTACTGTAGACTCATAGTTGGTCAGATTATTTCTTTAATTGTTCTTTTAACTAGTATTTAGAAACGAAGTATTAGATCTGGGTGTTTTTTATTTATTAAAAAGGTGATGTTGCTTTTTTTACACATGGGAAAGGGAGTCATCAATGATGTAAATCTTTACACTAATGTGTCAGCATTGAGGGTAGCTTAAATAGTCAGACTGATTTTACTGCATAATGTGCTGGATGTGTTGTACAGTGTATATATCACTATTGTACATATATATATATATATATATATATATATATATATATATATATATATATATATATAATTTGATCAAGTATATGTTAAAAGCTACATTTCAGATCACCTTAAGCAGGATTTAAGGTATTTATAGGTTTAAATAAGTGACTTTGTCATACCAAGTTTTTTTTTTTTTTTTATGATTTTTTTCAAATCTTTTGTCTTATTTTACAATGACTCACTTAATTTCAGTTTTGCACACTTTATGAATGAATGTTAGTGTATCATACCATTTGACACCAAACAGCTGAACGCCCCCTGGATACGGATGTATAAAGGGTTCTCCAGTTGTCGCACAGACAACAATGATACACAAAAATAAAAGAAGCACAAAACAACCCCAAACCACACAGATAGGATTTACTCACACTACTTTGTATTTATTTATTTTCTTTATTTTCTACAATTATATTTTGTGTGGTCATTTCACACTCTTGGCTGCTTTTGTGGCTTAATGTAGTCGTTTGATATTTTTTGTGGATATCTGTTTTTGTTTTCAGGCATTTTGCATCTCCATCCAGATCATGTATAAGACGGCATTTTGCCTCACATTTTAGGCACATTTACTAAATTGAAGAATGTCTTTGCTTGACATTTAAATAAGTATTAAATATACTTGTTCATAACAAGACAAAACAATTAGAATCAGAAGAGCTGATGTAAAATAATTCTTTGAAATTGTGAAGCATCTTATCAATTCCATTTCTCTTTTATAACATTTTACATTTGTCACATTATTTACATCTCTTTTGCATCAAATTTAGGTTGTCTTGTGTCTCTTTGTAGGTTATTTATCATTTTCTGGGCTGAAACCAGGGCACCCAGACTTCTTGAGTCCCTGGGGGCAGGTGACCATTTAGTAATGTAAAAAGTGAAATTCGATCTGGGAAAGTAAGAAGCACACCATTATTCAGGCTATTATGGATGAGTCGTTACTGTCTAGCCTTAGTGATTTGTATACATCTAAACGTATTTATGTCTCATAAGCACATACACATCTTGACTGAAATGGAATTTTAGTTTCACGGATACCTAAAAGAAAATGTTTTCTGTTAAATTATTTTAATTTTGTGATTATTAGGGTTTCATCCCATATCATGAACAGATAAAATAAAGGAATTTGCTTCACTTCTATTTATTTTGAAGACTAAGACCAAATCTGGAAATATATGCTACTGCTCCAGGTGAACACCAGGTGGCACAATACAGCTAATAATCCACTACATGGGTGGAGGATTTTACCACTGAATAAATGTCCCAGGAACATGACTCAAATTGTAAATAACCCTCCACAGAGATCACCACTGTTTACAGACTGATACTACATGAAATATTCACATTGGTGTTTTACACTCATCCTACCAAGACTGAATACTGGCAATGCTCATATTTGGTCTGGTTGTCAGATCAGGCATCTACACAAATAAGAGGCTGTGTGGTTATTTTTAGATGTAAAACAGACTTTCAACATGTCTTTCCACTTGCACACTATTTCAGTGCCAGAGTGACTTGCATAACATAGCTACAAAGTTCTTAAACAGCCAACGTTTATAGGACTTGCTAGCTTCAGTGTGTGCAACTGCACACTGAGACACCCCCCCCCCCCCCCCCCCAAAAAAAAAAACAAACTCAGCCAAATAATAAAAAAAAC
The DNA here is from genome assembly GCF_017639745.1 of Melanotaenia boesemani. Classification (NCBI taxonomy): domain Eukaryota; kingdom Metazoa; phylum Chordata; class Actinopteri; order Atheriniformes; family Melanotaeniidae; genus Melanotaenia; species Melanotaenia boesemani. The sequence goes on along the minus strand of NC_055690.1, from coordinate 20,177,022 downwards.
CAGCTTTATTTTCTTAAAACCTACTAACACCACAATTAGATGATAACCAGCAACATTTTTTATGTTTAAAATAGTCAATCCAACTATCATGTACAAACGTCCAATATGATTGAACCATTTTCATTTCATGAGATTTCAGAAAGGAATGATAACATTTTTACAACCTTGCACCAAAAAAAAGGAAGTGCAGCACCTGTTGAGAGGCAATGCTTAATGTTTTAGCACTTTCCTATGACACATAAGACTACACGAGAAATTATGAGACTTCATGCCTGCAATGAACATCTTTAAGATTGTCTTCATAAAAAGATGATGCTGCATTTACTTCCACTTTGAGCATTGAAGATATGGATTAAAATAAGAAAATTCACTCATCTCACTGCTGCTTGCTAACACGGCCAAGTTGTTGTGCGAGGACAAAATGCCAACTTCATGTGAGTAGTGTCACAAAAAAGTAAAAAAAAAATCTTTGGACTTTGATTACAAATAAATATTGATAGAAACAAACTAACATCTGAGTGAAAGGGAATCCACACAAGAATTATTTGATTTCTATGTACAGCTAAAACAAAGCAGCAAAATTATTAGTCGAGCTGTCTCGCACAAGTCCATCAAGTATAAACTAATCATCATTTAACTGCTGTGGTTATGAAGTTAGTGAAATTTAATTTCTTACTTATATGACACATACACTGCGATGGACTGGTCCCCTGCCTCTCACCTGTTAAATGCTGGGTTAGGCTCCAGCTGCCCTGCAACCCTTAATGGACGAAGCGGTGCAGATAATGAATGAATGACACATACAGCACAGGTATGCAATATCAAACAGTCCGCATCACATTGTGCTTAAAACATATATATTTGTGGTTTCAGAAGCAGAGAAGATATAGCATGTGTAAAACAGGGTCTATATATATATTAAATAAAAAAAAGAAGAATTTAACATTATCAGGAGTTCATTGTCTCCTTCCTACTAGCTGAGTTTGTGTGATGTTTGGTTTCAAAGTATTTAAGGAGCAGCGGTAGAACGCCTTTCACAGAAAAGTCATTCCTGAGGTTTAATACTACAGTCTTCGGGTGTAGCTGAAGAGGCTGAATTTGCTGTGTGTGCGTCTATGCTCCTTCGTTCAACTTTGGGACGATAGTGAGGCTATTATTTCATCTGTTTCAAAAAACAATCACTCCATTACTCTTCTGCAAGATGGAAAAGACAAAAAGAACCAATGGCTTAAGTTACCCACAAATTAAAGAGATTTAAAAAAAAGGATTCAGTAATCCCTTCTCTCCCAAAAAGCTCATATTTGTGCATTTTTCTCAATATTATCATGGCCATTTTCATGCAGGTGTAAGGCATACAGTTAATTATATCCTAGCAGTGACAGAGATGTGCATCTATATCACTGAGGCCAGTAGGATAGGCCTCAGTGTACAGTCTGCACACACTAAACATGCATATAAAAGTAACTACCAATGCAACACGATACCATGCAATGCAAACGAATAGTAAGCTGTGCAGTTCTATATAGTATAGATAAATACAGAGGGAACATTTTACCTTTGGTTCTTATGCATAGGTCAAATCCTAAATCAACCCAAAAAAAGTGCATTTTTCATTTTAAAACCCTAAAAATGCCTGGACTTTAAAGAAGTCCTTTCCTATTTCTTTGTCACTTTCATAACACCTTGTACCAGTAACAGTTTAACTTTTAAAGATAAAGAAAATAAACAATGAATCACATGACACTGCGCGCACACACACACACACACACACTGCTCTTACTGAGCAGGGAGTGATGCTGCCGTCTCCACATGAACAAATAAACTTGTGTAAAACAGCAGCAAAGCTTTGCTCACTAGGTCAACTTTTGGGGCCACTGCTGTGACAACACAAAGCCTAATCACAGTGTGAAGCAGACATCTCAGATGATATTAAGTTGGTTTTGGACAGCTTGTGTATCTCCTAACAGTATGGGATATTTCACCGGTTGCGTTTGCTGTGTCGAAAAAGCTTATCTCAATTTAAAAAATGTAAATTGTCATTAAATATTTAGCTATTCCTTCTCTATAAGCTAGACCTTGGCCTCAAGAGCAGCCTAAACTATTAGTTATTGCACAGAGATTTAATAGAAAAAGACAAACTAAAAATCATTGGCCACATTTTGAAATTACTAAAAAGGAATAAATTCTCTCTTAATAACAAAGGAATTGGAACTTACAAACGCAAAGATGGCGCAGAAAGAATACAGCATCTAAAATAATCTGATGCATGGTTTAGGGGAAAAACAAATTATATGTACATGATATAAAATACTACAGCTCTGCATGAAACCTGCATGAACGTGGCTATAATTATAGAGAATAAAATGCACTTATATTTATTCCTAAAACATGAATGAGTCATTTGGAAGAATATATTCATATTATTGCATGTTTTGTATTGCTCAACTTCAACAAGGTGGAAATCTAACATAGCTGAACATTTGTGGTAACTAATTTTGTAAAGTGACAAATACAAATTAACTCAATTTCTTATGTGGACTGCAGCAATCTACATGGTGTGGAGACCATTTTAAAGTCATTAGCAGGGACAATGCATTAGCAATAGCAATGCATTTTTACACCTTCAGTATCTCCACCATAAATAAATGTAGCATTTCTTCATGTGTTAAAGTAACTGGCCTGGCTTCTGGGGAGAACTAGCTGTGTGGTGATTTAAGAAAACATCCAACGCTTCACTGGTTTGTGACAACATTCTTCAAAGTTGACATAAACCAGTGAAATTTATCATTAGACTAAGCCAACATAGAAATTAGTCTTACAATATGGCTGCCCCACCCCCTGTAAGAGGTAAGGTAAGGTAAGAGAGTGTTTCTTTGCTTTGTAGTGTGCATATCCATCCTCTCTCCTTACACCTTCATCTTCGGGGCAGGAAAAATGAAGGCAACCAGGGCTTGAACTTCAGGTTCTTCTTCCAGGAGTGTAGGTCAAAGGAGTTCATCATATCACCAGCAGGATTACATTGCTGACTCTTTTTCACTGGAAAGCATCATCTTGCCACCTTCTGCAATGTCCACCTCACCTCTTTTTTCAATGAGAGGCGAATGTTCAGGTGTGGCAGCTGACATTTCTCCCTCCACCCTGATCTCGCTCATCTCTGCTCCTTCTTGTCTGGATGCGCGGTCCACAAAGTGCTGCAAGATCCCGGCACCAAATGCATCACCCTCCACATTCAGCACTGTGCAGGTACGGTCGCTATAGTAGGAGACAACGGATGGTAAACTCAATATTGTGATGCTAAAGCTTTACATGAGGATTAACTGTGGAGGTGCACTTCAATTAACACAGGTTTGGATTCAGATTTGTCATTGCTTAAAAGCAAGACCATAACTACTAAGACTGAGTACTCACACAAGCCAGTCAACAGCCAGGATAAGAGAGATGTCAGTGGTGGGAAGTCCTATCGCTTCCAGGATAATAGCTAGGGTCAACACACCACCTGCAGGAATACCTGCTGCCCCAACACTGGATGCTGTAGCTGTCACTCTAATAGATAAAAAAGGGACAAAACCACAGTTAAAGAGAGAAAATCCAAAAAGCATTAAGACAAACACATAACTCACTAATCAGTGATAATTAAAGAGATGTCACAAGCCCACAATCCTTTGTCTTACAGGAGATATGCTCAGTGGCTTTTCGTACTCACAGGATTGTGATGACTTGGATGAAGTTGAGGGATGTGTTATTCAGCTGAGCAATAAAAACTGCAGCTACACACTGAAATAGAGCCGCTCCGTCCATGTTCACCGTTGCCCCGATGGGAAGGATGAAACGGCTGATATGCTTGGACACGCCATTATTTTCCTCCACACACTTCATCATGAGGGGCAGAGTAGCAGAGCTGAGAAAGTAGGAAATAAGGTGAGTGAGTGTATGAGAGCAGAATGCATGTAAATGCAGAGAGAGCAGTGTGTTTATTTAAGAACAGAGTGAGCTCAGTATTTAAAATTTAACGACCTGACATAGCAAACGTAAGAGAGGTACAGAAATAAGTAGCAGCTGAATACCTGGAGCTTGTTCCAAAGGCTGTTGCCAGAGCTGTGAATATCCCCCAGAGGAAGGTGTAGGGGTTCTTTCTTGTAATGATAAAGTAGATTCCCGGCAGCACAAGAAAACCATGGATGGCATGTCCAACCATGCAGCAGGCTATATATTTTCCCAGACTGGCAAATAGTTTGCCAACATCTTCCATCTCCACAATCTTGCCAGCAACAAGGAACATGATACCAAGAGGGGCATACCTGCAGACACACAAGGAAAAAGAGAGGGAATATACTGTAGATTATCTTAAAGAACATAGCAGGAAAAAAAGTTGCACATTGCACATTACCATGCAGGTTTCTCCTTACCACATGATCCAAGAGACCAGCACCATGGTGGCCTCATTAAAAGAGTTAAAGAACTTAATCAGGATCTCTCCTTCCTCGCCCAGCTTCCTCAAGGCCACACCAAACACGATTGCAAACACTACCAGACCGAGAATATTCATGCCATCCTGGTCTGTTCCAAAAGGCACCTGAACAACCAAACAAGTATGAAGAAAATAACAGATTATCATCAGTAGCCCAGTTTAAAATCACAATGTGTAGAGCATTTTTGATTCATTATCTCAGAAAAACTCTGCAATTCACTTCGCTGACCTTCTCCGCTGTGATGCTGAGGTTGCCGTCTGTCCCGTTCTTTGTAACCAGCTTGTAAGAAGTTGCATACTAGTTGGAGGAGAACAGTTAGATTAGAATACTAATCAGTACACAATCAGCTTATTAAGCCGTTTTTGTTACATAATGTCTTCATAATTGTGCAAAAACATGGAGGTAAGATCCGGGACTCACAGACTGAAAGGCAGCGGACACCAGGTTGGAGGGAAAGAGGTTTCTGTGGATGAAAAAAGGAGAACAGTTTCTGTCAGATAGCTTTGGGAAGTAAAAAAAATGAGGAAGCAAAACAAGATATAAATGTTTAAGCTTTATTTTTCCACATAAAACACTAACTTCTTTCATGCAGCAGCACACGGAGTAATGGCTACAATGTAAACACATTAAGAAACCATTAACTGGCCTCTTTTGAACACTTTCTGCTGAGGTCTGCAACATACAGGAGTTTCAATGAACTACAAATCATCTCTATGTCACAAAGAGTTGCAGGACTGCAGCCAATTTTTCTGGTAGTCAGTGATGCTTAAAACAGACAGAATCACAAGGTCGGTCATGTGAAAATACCTGAGAACTAAACTATTAATCCCTTCCTTCATTTTCTTGGTGTTGTTAATAATTCTCAGCTAACTAGTACACACGTACACACGCTGGTACATACATTAGGTCGAATTTCTTATTAAATCCCAAAGAACTCGTGAAACGCTGTGTACTCGATAACCCCCATACTTAACTGTGTGTGATAGATTTAGGGTACCAAGGAATTAACTTCATAAGCTCTTTCCAACCATTCATTTAGTTTTATCATAAACTGCATTAGGCTTTAACATCATGTGGTCAGGCTGATAACCTCAGGTTGAATTCTGATTGTATGAAAAAGGGAGAAAAAGTCAAGTCAAGTCATTTTTTACATCTTGATTTAAGTAAGATGACTAGAAGGGAAATAAAAAACTTTGGTGGGGAACAAAAGTCATTAGGCATGCTGGATGTGACAGAATCCTCATATGATACGCTGCATTTGTCATTTTGCTACAGTTTGTTATGAGAAACACTTTCCTCAAATCAATGTTAACAACATATTTAAAGCTATGAGTTGAAACTGTTTGAACACATGAAGTTTCCTGTAGCAGAATTTCCCCACACAAGGTTAATACTATAAATAGAAATATATAAAAGCACTGGCCAAACAAGCTAGAGCTCTTGTATGCAATGCACCATATTGTTGAATATTATAATTACAATATGATTAGCTGTAAAAAAAACAAATACTACATATGTATTGTTTATTTCAGATCTGTTCGTGGTGGTTGGTTGTAAATCCTGCAGTAAAGCAGAACTTGCCTTCATTGGAATGAAACCCTCATTAATACAGCATGCTAGAAGTCTACACTTACAATTCACAACATTACTTTTTTGGGAGTATATTTGTATAACAAATGTCTGCAATAGAAATGGACTTTTTAAATATTGTGTAGCTCCATAAAAATTGATCACAGTGAAAAAAAATCAACATTGCCAAGGCTCAAGAACATTTGGCTTGTGGGAAAAGAACTCACAGGAGATTGGGAATGTCAACAAGGGTGTGTAGGAGTGTCATTTACTGAGCATACAGAGCCACCCATGTGTCAAAATTTTACAAGTGTGTCCTAACAATGATAGCTAAGCCCTACACTGAGTTTGTGCCTGTGAACAATGACCAGGCCATTTTTATGCTTTGGTGAACAGCTCAGTTACACCGAGCAAGTTCGACCCGGTCTTTGTTGAATAAATTCACCAGGACACCCAACTGAGAGGGCTCGCTCTAATTAGAGGCCTGCTGTCCAGTTAGGATAATGTGGAAACATTGTGTGTGTGTGTGTGTGTGTGTGTGTGTGTGTGTGTGTGTGTGTGCGTGCATTAGTTGAAAGTAGAACACAAAACATTACTCCCCCATTTTTTTCCCCCTTTAAACTGAAAATGCATGACAGCTGTAGTGAGATGCAGAATTCAGGCACTGATTCCTGAACCAAACTTCTTATTATCCTGGAGGCCTTTACAACTGGAGTGTTGTTTATCCCCCCTTTTTCTTTTCCAGCACATTAAAAAAAAGGTTGAACAATCTTGTTAATACCTAAATCTTGAGTAAACCAGACAAGTGTTTTGCAACTTGTAGATCTGGTTATGTAAGTATGTTAATCTGTGAATAGCTGTTTGGTCATTTTGAATAGTTGTTAGGTGTATGAATATTACATTAAGCTTTACAATTATTGGTTATTACCACACCTTTTTTGACTATGTAAGTCACGTGATGTAAAAGGACCTGCTGTTATGCTTCACATTTTGTGCATCACAAACAAACCTTAAAATACACAGGAATGAGGCGTGAATGTGTCCAGATTAGTGTTCTGTTCATATGCGAAACCAGACCATATTCATTAATTATATGCAAATCTCTCATGTTCTCATGTAACTTGAATCTGTTTTCAAGGAACAGAATGTCCTGCTGTGTCTTTGTTACACAGCTGGAGCAGAAGTTGGAAAAATGGCAATTTTATGGGGTGTAAATCCACAATTCATGGCTGGCAGAACCAATTGCTCCAAACACTATATACAAGAAGAATTATGTATCTCTGGAGGAACACTAGCCTAAATTAAGGAAATGTTTACTCAGATGTGTATTATCTTCCCTCCTCTTCTCACTGGTTGATAAAAATAGAGGAGGCAAGAGAGGATAAACAAACAAACAAACATGAGAGGGAAGCTGTTGTGTAAAACGTTTCTTTAAAAGGAACCGTGTCAGCTGATCATTGTGACATCTCACACAGTATCTTGATTAAATTGTTTTAAATTGTTTTCCTATTCATCAATTCATTCCGCCCATCCCACAGCAGATTAACTAGCACTTCTCATGAATATCCCATGAATGTTAGAAAACAAAGAAAAGGGTGACGCAGAATAAGAACAGAGTATCCAAAAAGGAATCAAGCCTTTGCAAACTGGTTCCACAAAGTCTTGCGCCGGCGACACGTGGCTACACGAGCTCAGTCTAAAATGTTATCAGCAGACAAAATATTCTGCTTCCAAAGCTTATCTCTTCTTTTTCAGGTACGGAATGCTCTTTAAATGGGCCCTATCGTACCGGAAACTTGAGAAGTGAGAGAAATGACGTGAATGGGATTTTTTTTTAACAAATGGGACAGGAAGATTTTAACCGCGCCTCCCCGGTGTAGGAAATAAAAAACTCACACGTGTTATTTCCACATATGAAATGCTAGTTGTAAAATAACTACAGGAATAAGGACTTTTTAATCACTTTGAAAATATAATAATTATTATTAATATTATAATTGAAAACTATAACGTGTTATAACGTTTGGGCCCGGAAAGAGCTAGTACTGTGTTTCAGGAAATAAACCCATGTGAAGACACAGAGGCTGATGCAACGAAGTGTTGCCATTACTATATTACTCGCTAAGCCGGTACACGCAGTGAGCACAATAACCCGGGTGATGGACATTTGTTCCCTTCTGGGGTCAAAGAATAGTGATAAAGCCTGTGTTTGTTAAAAGTAGCCCCGTCTCTCAAAGAGTACCATTCTTAAGCAATTACGCACATGTACGGGCGGCAACTCAGCAACTTTTAGAGTCCAGCATGATGTAGGGTTTGTGGGTTCCACTCACCTTATCAAATCTAAGAAGGAGTCTATAACTTCTTTATGGGCTGGCACACTTTCACCCAGGTTTGTAGGTTTGCTGACGGACACTGATCCAGGCGTAATGATGAAAGCCATCACAACCCCGATAGAAGATGCTATCAATGTGGTAACCAAAAAGAAGAGCATTGCCCAGCCGCCAAGTTTACCCAAGGCTTTGGGGTCGATGCTCGCTGCCCCGGACACCAGACTGCAGACAACCAGGGGGATGATGATCATCTTCAAAAGCCGGATGAGCAGCTCACCTGGAAAACCGATGTAAATGATCTGTGTTCTCGTCAGAGCCACATTGCGCACACCAAGTCCAATAAAGACACCGACGATGACTCCGGCAACGGTGAGAATAACCAGCAAGTTTGCCAACACGATTCTCACCACCCGCTTGGAGAGCGGCTCCGGGCTGCTCTTCATGTAGCTGGTCAGTCCGTTTCCCACCGTTTCGTCAAGGTGCGCGTCGCCGTTGGATGTCTTTGTTTCCTCCATGTTTACCTTTGTTGCCATTGTGAACGATAAAAGTTACACTGAAACTTATCGCAAGAGTTTAAATAGTTGTGAACAAAAACAAATGTCAACGAAAGAACGACCAATTGTAATAGTAAGCTCCGAAATAAGCTTCAGACTTCGTGTGGATGCTGAGTTGCCGCGGTAGTTTATGTAGCCTACCGGTAGTCTAACCCCCCCACCCCGAGCCATGACGCAACTCTAGGGCGTGTTTAAAGAGGAAACGCTCGTCGAAATGTTCCATTATTATAATTAAATGAAAAAATTATGCGTTTGGCGAACTTCTTTTAAATACTTGGTACAAACTCGTCTTTTTAGTTGCATTTATTTCAGGATTGTTAACGTTTGGTACAACATTTTCTTATAAAGTAGCTTTTGTACTGACCATGTATGGAGAACAACATGTGTCTAACTTTCCTGGAAAGCTGCCTCGACAGAGACGTATAAATGCCATGTGCGCGTTAAGATAAACAACATAAAAAGTGTATAATACATACTGGAATATAGCTACAGCCTTTAGCTATAGCAGCAATCCAATTTCTTTCTATTTAAAATTTAATACCCTGAAACAAGTGACATGTCTTGCATCATGCAGTTTAACTTGTCAGTTCACCACAACCTTCCCTTGAGGACAAAGTGTGAAGCAATCCAACTGACACAGAAGATAGTAAAAAACATTTTAAATAATGATAATGATAATGATAATAATAATAATAATAATAATAATAATAAATCTGCTTCACGTTTCCATAATCATATTTTAGAGATGGGATTTATGGCTCTTTGAAGGGAGCCTGATCTTGAGGAGCCGTTCCTTTCAAAGAGCCATTCAAAAGACTGGCTCGTTCTTACAATATCTTACAAATTTTCACAATATATAAGAATGACAAACAATCAAAATATGTACCTATGTGAAATCTACTATACAAGATTTAAAAAAATTACAGGAAATATATAGATAAAAAAAAGGATAAACCTGAGCAGTCTGTGCAAATTCTAGTAAATGTTTTTGATAGAACTCACAGTATTTGTTTCCAAACAATACTCTCTGCCCATAGATGCTTCACATGAATGGAGCGTGTTGGACATCAGACTTCTATGATGTCACAAATGTCATTTATTTTATTTTCATTTTACTCAACTGTACTACTTCTTATTTATTTATTTATTTATTTATTCATTCAGTCATTTTTAGCTGGAAAGGGGGTGGGGGGGGTGAGATTGAGCTTGGCGTGTGTGTGTATACGTGTGTGCCTGTGACTGTGTGAAAGATTTCATTGAGTGTTTTTATTATATTTTTAATCATGTGTTGTGTTGCCTATGACATGGAAAGCGCTTTATAAATAAAGTTTGATTTGATTTGATTTGATGAAGGCAGTGTCAAAAAAATTTATATATGAAAAGAATGGCTCACAAATGAACGGCTCACAGCTGTGAATCTGTTCCCATGTTAATTTAAAAGACTCGTTCAAAAGAATCGATTCGTTCATGAACGTCACATCGCTATCATATTTGCAAAAATATTAATCTCCTGCTAGTTAATTCCTTTTTTTTTCTTTCTTTTTCTTTTAATCAAAGAGGCTGCTAAACTAGGGCACATTAACTGAGGAGCTGATGTAGATGCTTTGCCGGTACAGCTGTGCAGACAGCCACCGGACTTTGATGTGACCTCCCTCCTTTGTGTGCTTATTTGCTCTCCTCTCAAGTGTCAAATCAACAAAGAATATCATTTTTGTTGTAGTTGTGACATCAAAGTGAAATCCACATGAAACTAACATCTAGCATGTTTAAATGCCTGACAGATCATTGAGAAGCAGCATGTCTTTCAGAAAATTCCAGCTGTGCAGTTTCTCACTCACTCATTGCTGTGCTTAGAAAATGAGTGAGGCAATGCAATACGCCACATCCTTCTCTTTTAATTGTGATATTCTACTTGGATGTATGATGTAAGAAAAATCTGTGAAATTAGTGAGACTCAACGAATAAGAATGAAAGTTAGAGAATTAGAAGAAGTAGAATAGGGGTTTAGAATTTCCTTGAGATGATGTGTTCCTGGATATTATCCTGCAATCTTTCACAAGGTCCATGTTAAACTGTAACAAGAGACAGACCTTCATTGTCTGGGATACAGAGGCCTGCAGTCTGATAGCTTAAAATGTGGGTGTAGGGGTCCAAGACATGCTGGGGTTAGCTTACACTCAAACAACAATCTAAGTCTTTTCTTAAATGGGCTCCACTGGCAGTAATTTGTGGGAAAAGCACCTTTAACACTAAAGAATGCCCACAGGACCTGAACACAGGCTGGTAGGGAACTGTCCTCTAAGCCAGTTTGTTTTATTAAGCTTGTCCTTTGTTCCCTCTCCCCGTGTGAATGAAAAAATCGCTGTGATTCTGTGAAATAGTTCTTTACTGTGTGAGAAAGGAGAACTTCAATGACTAAACCCATGCAGAGGCACACAAGAGCTGCAAGTTTTTCTAGAGTAGGCACCTTCTATAAAAATATACACACAGTCATCACACATGCTATGAAGAGTTTCTGTTAACATATCAAAATTTCAAGGCTGACCTGTAGAAATCCTCTCATAAATCTACTATCACAACTTAACTGATGTTTGAGTAAAAAGCACTCTTGCAAAGTTGTGTGATACAACAATAGAAGCAAGTGTATTTAAATATAAAGACTGCTTTTTTTCTGGAATATGCAGTGTAGTTTTTTCTTTTTTTAAAATTTGACAGTCAAAAGTACACAACACAATGAGGTAAGTAGATCCTTCTTGTGCCCACATAAACATGGACAAGGAAACACTTAGGTAACAAAACACAGCTGTCTCACGTACTATGTGAGCAACAGGTGAGAAAAAGGGAGACTGACAATAAAGAATAAGTGAGCAAGAAAACTTAAAACCCCATCTGAACAGACCAGTGAAGGAACACTTCACCCTTTTCCTCAGTTTTGCTGTGTCATGTAGCAGCGTTGATGTATGCTAGAAATAAAAAGGTTTTCCTTGACTTTTTAAATGTTTTTTTTTTCTCTTCTTCTCCTGCAAAAGATGAAGGAATAATGCATTTAATGAGAATGTTCCTGACAACAAAAGATAACATCACAGGAATGTTTGGCCAAAAAACCACAGTGGACAAAGGAAAGTGCTGAGTCATAGTGAAAATGCATAGCTGAATGTTAATCTAAAAGGAATTCTAGAAGGAGGAAAAGAAGACTTTAAAATAGTTGAGATCTTTTTCATCTTTCTTTGATATACGAGGAAAAATTCAATAAATCACATATTTGAAGGGTTCTGTTTAAGGTTTAGGAATGACACAGATGTGAACAACTGCACAGAAAAAGATGTAGAAGAGCGAGATTTCAGAAAACAAGGATGGAGAGAAAGATAATTAGAATTAAAGACATTTTATATCATCACTGTTGAGGCAAGCCTCAATAAAACATTTGACTTCTTTAGAATGTAGAGTATAAAGCAAAATTGTTTACACTACATGTGGGTGGAGCAGTAAGTACTGCCATTCATGTGGTCACTGCTGTTAAGCACTAACTTGTGTTGGAAATAATGCGTTTTGGCACTAAAACTACTAGAATTCAGATAAACACAGTGATGCATGTTAAATACACCCTTTGATAATGATAACTAGATATTACAAGATTTTCTCTGCAACAAATTTCTCCGTTTTCAGTGTTACCATAATCACAAGACCAACATCAACGGTGTCATAATTGAAGAACATTTGGCTACTGTTTATTTTAACACTGAGGGGATTCTAGCATCGCCAAAAAATGTTATATGTTTTTGCCTTTTAGTTCCTGGTATTTCCCAAAGCATGTCTGTTTTGCCATCACTGTTATTTCTGTAGGCAAGAGGTGATGGGATGGCCCCTAAACCCTGTCTGATCTCTCAGAGCTTTGTATGACCGTGAGAGGCCTCCTGTAGTTATTTACAGATTTACACTGTGTAATCAGACTCACATGTCCTGCCCACAGCCATCCTCTATCTGTTACAGCCTGCTTTTGATTACCAAAACAAGCTCTGTTTGAATCTAAATATCTCAGTCACTACAGTGTGTTAAACTTTTAGTATTATATGCACAACTAAGCTGCTAAGAGCATTTTCAGCCATGTGGTATGTGCCCCAACTGCTAAGCCACTGAGTCACCCTAAACTAAGTGTTCTCGGAAAAATAAATAATTGAACTTTGCATTAAACATATTAGGCAGGGAAAATCAATTAGGCATTTTATATGACTGCATTTTAAATCTGCAGAGCTGACATGATGCTTGGTTGGTAGTGAGGTCTGTACAAAATCTTTGTAAGTTAGCCCCAGGTCACCAGTGGGTTTGATTTGTTCCAGTTGCATCTGTTTCTTCATATAACTGCAGTCAGATTGCACAATACTGGTATTAGGACTTTGTGGCCACAACACCATCATTAGAATTCGTTGTTTTCGTTGGAAAAGCATACAAGTGCAGGGATTTAAAAATCTTAGGGGTCTAAAATATATGCATCATCTAATGAGCATAGGGTAAAATCCTGCTTAGAATCAGTGGGCTTCTTACAATAAACATACAGACTGTGGTTTCCTCTTGAGCACAAATATCTACCTTTATATCCGTGACCAGAGTGTTTGTTTGTTTGTTTTTTTGACAAGCCTGAAAGGCTGACCTGGTATGTAGCCAACAATTGTATCTGCCTTTAAATATCCGTGTGCCTTTTTAAGCCTTCTACTGCTATTACACATTTGAGCTAATTATCAACACACACTGTACATCCACAGGAGGAATTCATTTAAGAGGAACTTGTTTAAAGTGCACCACATGTTGGAAAGGCGTTATTATGCCCCACACACACTAGCAATAAATGTTTAACTCTGCACAGACTCTCCCTTTAGATCTCCTTAGTTTTCTTTTCTTTTTTTATCTTTTTTTGTTTGTTTGTTTTGTTTTTGTCCATCACAAGTCTTGGTTTAGAGACTAGTTGGACTTCTGTCCTGTTATGTGCCCATAGGTAATGTATTGAAGCCCATGCTGACTTTCTAAAATTATAGTGTATGGTAGTCAGCACTATGATCTAAATACTGATTCATTGTTCATTACATTTTCTTCAAATAATCCATCTATTCTTTAACTGATAGAAATAAAGGAGCATACAGCAAATTTTCCTTCCTCTCCCGCTCCCCACAGTTCAGTAATTTGATCTCTCTGCACCCTCTCTGCAATAGGCAGAGTCAGTTACCTGCTAGAGGTCGAATCTGTCTGTAAACCAGCCTGGTGAAAATACTCGAGACAGTGACCTTTCCTCAGCCCCACTGTTCGAGTATATACCTCACTGTTATGTGCATACATTTAGGCATTGTGCCACTTTTTGCATTTTGGTATGTTTGGATCTAAATAAGATCATGTCAGTAAGTATAATATACATATACATATATGTATACTGTATATATAATCACCATCTACCACTTCAGGGCATTTCCATTGTAAATGGAAGCTTACATGATGCCCTTTTAATCTTGGTTTATGGAGAGAAAATTGACTCATCATTGTGTGTATGTGTAACACATGGTTTGCAAACTGTGTAAACTATTTTGTGTGTAACTTGGGGTACCTGCAAATATATATTCAACTGCACACACAAATATCTGGAAATCACATGCACAAAATTAAAAATACATGCACAAATTACAAAAATGCACAGACATAAAAACTCTACACGCACACACTTCTATCCACCCATCCATCCATCCATCCATCCATCCATCCATCCATCCATCCATCCATCCATCCATCTATGAGTTACACACACAACTACACAGATGTTGCCTTTAAGTTATTTTAATGGAGATTAAACTCCATCTATAAAGGCCTAGACACAAGAGATCATACCTACCATGTAATGGACAAGCATACGCAATGTCTCATTTCCATCTAATCTGTTGTTACTCTCATAGTAGTAATCACACAATAATGCTTGCTAGTGTTGAAGCTTCTGCCACATACTGTAACACCTCAGGTCTGCAAAGTTATTGAACAGTCAGAAAGTACTGGCTAAAGTAGGTCTTGTCAAGCAGTTACTGTAAAAAGAGCAACAACTAAAACATGCAGTCTAATGTTTCAACCACTTCACTAAAGGTTAAAATGCTCTTTTTTCCTTTATGTTTTTATTTATTTATTAAAAGCTAGCACTACAATTATATGTATTAAAGCAGCTGGTCTCAGTAACGAACAATTTATAGTTATAGTATTTTTGTCCATTGGAGAGAAAAGTTCACTGAGGGCTGACCTACGAGCATGAAGATGAATGTGAGTGGCTGGGAGAGCAGGCAACCTGTGTACTAAAACACTGGCAGAACACAGTCTTCCAACAGGACATCTGCAGGGAACATTCAGACTGGGGCAGTACAAACCAGCCTGAACAAGCTCTGATTCGCTGAGATCATCACGCCCTTCTTGTCACGCCTCCCATTACCTTTCCCAACTCCTTTACCCACAGCTCTGCTATGGAAGTCATACGATACTGTACACCATGAAGGAACACACAATCTGCTCTTTTCACCAACCCACCATCTCCCTGTCTCATTTTCGACCTCCTACTCCATTCTCATACAGTAGTTTTCTTTGTGTAGATAAGAACTGAGCCAAAATAACATGGAATTTAGTGGGAAACATGTAACTGTACCGTTTCTTAAGACACTGTCTGTCTTAATTCTGAAATTTAAAGAAATGCCATAAAACCTGTGTGACAGGATAAAGTCTTCATGGTGAGGTTATGAAGGGAGTTTTACTGAAATGGACTGAAATGGATTGTGCACATGCAAAACTGGCAAAATACATCTGAATCATTCTTACTTAAAAAATTGCTGTCCAGTCTTTTCAAGAAGAGCACGCACAAGCATCTGCATGCTACGAACAAAGTTTCTTTTTAATGGCTGCAAACCCACAGGCATCTGTTCTCTGCAGCTCCTGCTTTTGTTTGCCAATAACTTTGTGGGGGAACAAGGAGAAAACTACAGAAGTGTCACCTCTGCCTGTTTATTTATGTCAACATGAAAACCTGAAACCTGACTAAACTGGCTGACTGGCTTGAAAATGCAACAAACTGATAGTTTGACATTCAGTTATATTAATATAAAAATACAACAAAACACCACAAATACATTCAATATAGATACATGTGTTTCACCTCAGCAAGTTTATGTACAGTATTAGAAAATGCATCTTCACTGAGAATAGTAGATTCAAAATGTAATTTCTTAACAGGATATGCAGCGTATCCTTGAGGATAGATACTAGGAGATATAAGGTGAAGCCAAACACATGGTAAAGAAGTACAAATACCATACCAAGTTCACTGAATGCCATGTGGATGCTTACTTTATTTATTATGCACCATTTATTGAAAATACAGCACTATGCAAGAGTCTTGAGTCACCCTCATGTCTTTATATTTTGCTTCAGATGAGATTTCAAGTTATTTTTAATCTTTTAAAGAGTCTGTACTGAAAATAGTGGAGTAGTCCTTTAAGTATCAGGGGACATATCTCACACAGTTATCTGTGAGCTCATGCAGCTGTCTCTGTAGCAGTGTCTGCACGTGTAAATAGAATGCACATGTCTACATATCCATGCTGTTTCACCACTGCCTGTTTCTCCATGAGAATATTAAACTTGTAACACGTGAATATTACAGTTCTGTTTACACAAGCAGTGACTGGCTGTGACAAACTTGCTCCCAAAAAGGTCACTCAAATTTGCAAATGAGTTTACACAAGACTTGAAACAGAGTTGAAGGTGTGACCATCTTGTTTACTGGTTCTTGGTACTTCAGCTGTGTTTTACCTGGCTTGCTTCTTTTTCTTCTTTTCTTTAGGTTTAAACACTAAAAAGGTAGGAGACATAGATAATACATAGATACCTCCACAAAACATAAAAACAAACTTGGCTGAATTTGCTCAAATTGGAGATGGAGATTTAAGAAACTGGTGGATTAATGTGGGCTTAATTACTAAGTCCCTAACTAAGAGGATGCAGCTGAAACCGTCAGTGCTGCCATGGCAATGGCGATGTCATTAACATCCTCTGGGAGACCTGGGAGCAGGGAAGACAGATGTATTTAACATGCATCAGTGTGTTATTTCTGAGTTATTGTAGTTTTAGTGCCAAAATGTGACTGGAAGATGTGGCAATAGGTCCAACACTGAACTTAGATTACCTTGCAAATCTATTGACTGCTGTCTTTTGCATTGTGAAGAGTAAACCGGAGTTAGGAAAGCCAGGTTTTAAATTTAAATATTTCCTTTCCTCCTGCCTCTAGACTTTTAATAATTGAAATATTTTCTCATCCTTGCTTATTTGCTTCACAATCCCTCAGTACATTCTCAGATACTTTTCTCATAACCATCACTGCCATCTTAGTCCTTTAAAATTGAAAGCAGAAGTCTAAAAAGATGGTAACTCCTGAGTAGTTCAATATAATTTCAAGTGATCCGCATTATTTAAGGAAACTGAATAATTGAAAACACAGTGGGAGGTCTTCATCCTGGACAGGCTGCATAAACTAGAGAAATTGCTTTCCCAGTAATGAACTGAAAGCCCAGATTACTTTGTACTCTCTTTTTCTGGGGTTTCAGTGTCACAGAGAGTACTCTGAGCAAATATAATGAATATTTGAATTAAAAAAGAGAACTCTCTCAATCTCAACTCCTTTAATCTTGAGATCCACCAGTATTCCTCTCCCATACATTTCACTTCCTGTCCTTCCCTCTTCTCCCCCTCAGTGTGAGCTCACATGGCAGCCTTTAATCCCCTTACTGTAGCCGATAATGCCTGTCGGCCTGAGCTGTTGGCTGCAATAGTAGATTGGATCAAGTTCAGCATTGCCTTAATGGTTAGATAAACTGTTCCGGCTCCTGCTGACACAGTTTCCCTCTGTCACCTGACAGATGTATTTCTCCCTAATCTGAAAAGCTCACATTGAAATGATACGCCCTATATCTACTAGCCTGTACAGGTAGCTTTGTGTTGCTTTACCTTTTTTCTCTGTCCCAGTTATTTTACTACCATAATCCTCCTTTTTCACTTTTGTAGGTCTGGATGAGTACTTACTGCCTATTCAAGCGCCCAGGATTTGGATGGACGATAAGCTGATGCAATAGGAGCGACCAGTCCTGGACCATGCCCCTGTTTCTTCTCTCGGATTGTGTGTATTTATCTATTTATACTGTTCCAGTGTGCAGTCCTCTTTTGCCTTCACATGTAAACCTGAGACCCATCAAACGGAGCAAGTTTTTACAGTACGTACCCTTTAATCTGCATGCACAGGCCTTTGGAGGCAGCAAAGTCAGTGGTTAAATAGCAAGATCAGTCTTGTACCACACTGAAATATTCAGAATATTTCAGAGCCGATGCATAGCTCTTGTGAAGTGGTGTAACGTACAATCCTACAGAATCCATAAGCTTAAAAAAATTTGGAGAAAAGCTACTTTTCTATTTCTGAATTGGAATAAATCAAGTATATCATATGCTGTTGCATGAATGTTTTTTAATCTTGCCAGGTGTCATCCTTGATAGACTGATGCTTCACCCAGTCACTTCCCATATTTTTTTTTTCTTTTAACCACCCACGCTTTCCTCTCTGATTTCTGTGGATATCACACAAGGTTCAGCGAAACAGACTGTCAAATCAAACTTCTTTTTTACCTGCTCCAATGCTACAAAGATCCACAAAACAGCAAGTCTTCACTCTGAAACACGTTCATGTCAACAGATTGTACAATGCAATAACTGTTTTTCACTCAGCCGAGCAAAAAAGAAAAAAAAGAAAAAAAAAAAACAAAAGAACGTGTTACTACATATATGAGTCTGCCATAAATTCTCACACAGTCAGTAGACACAAGACATCCATACAGGCACATGGGACTAATTGTACCGGAAATGTATCTGTTGTACATAACCCCATTTCACAAAAAAATTAAGCTGCAACCAAAAACAGCACAAAAAAACTCAACATCCATATTTAAGCTTTAGGAAAGCAGAGCAGTAACTATCATGAGGATGCTAAGCAGGTAGGATGTTTTCCATGATTTTAGTAGTTTGTGGAGACATCTGAATGCACCTGAAATCATAAATTTACAAGAATTTGCTTGTAGAGCAACATCTGTCTCAGGCTACACCCATTTTGATTTAGTCTAAGCTGTCCGGGTAGCTTCACTTTATTGCAGGGCTACTAATGCACTCTTTTAGAAGTTTGTGTGCATGCAACATAACTATCCCCCACTGCTTTTATAAATCCTAGACCTGAAAGAATCTTGCCAAGGGGGCATGCACAGACAGACACCAATAGAGAGAGAAGGTTTGTGGGGCCCATTGGAGGACCAGTTGGGGGTCAGACGGAGGGGTCAGACGGTCTAAACCTCTCTGTGTGCTGGAGATGGCCCTGGGATACATGCTCGGACACACCCCATCCCGTGAGAACGATCACACTGCATAGCTCCCTGGGACACAAAGACACATACAAGTCAGCAAAAAAAGTCTGCCTAGCCAACCATCCTTAAGTTTGTCTGTCACTCTAAATACACTCACTGACATTACTAAGCTTTTTAAATTCCAAACATGCTACAGACAAAGACAAAAAATTATTTAAAACATAAAGATGTACAAGCAAGCACAATGTGGCCACATACTGATTTCGTCATAACGGATACATAGTGCAACAGTAAAGCAAAAACCATCAAAGATCTTTTACTATGATGTGTGCAGGGCAGGATATTCATCACCATAGCAACTAGATATTACATTAAATTAGAGGACATGTACTGTTTATGCAATACAGTATATCATGATCACAAAAACATACAATAATATTTACATATATGTGGTATTTGTGATGTAAAGATATATTCATAAGTGATGCATCTTTTTTTATTTATTTATTTCTGTATCCTTTGTTTACCTATTGTTTATCTACAGGTATCTATTACAATAAAGTTTTGCAGAGAAAGGATGGAGAGAGGAAACCAAAATGATATGTTTTTGATGCACAGACAGGACAAAGTGTTTTTTTTTTTGTGTGTTTTGTTTTGTTTTTTTGGCACAAAGGAAACACACATTTTCCGACATTTGTCACTCATGACTCCCATAAAAGCCAAAAATACTCAACATGTAAACAAAAACAATAAACTTAGAAAAACTTTTTTGACAATAACAAAATAGGTTGACCACCACAGATTTCATACCTTAACTCCACTGAGAATCTTTGAGATGTGAAGACTGCTGAAGAAGACTTTATGCACTCGATCATGGTGAAAATTAATGCAGCGCTAGATAGAAATAAATGTTGTGACATAGTGTAAGTTTATCCAAACGGTGCAAATGTGCTATCAAAGACATTGTTTTTCTTCTTTAACCAGATTTTGTAAGTAGCTGCAACAAAGAAAACAAGCATTTGTTTGACTGCAACAGTCAGAAACATAATATTGATATTGATAATTATAAACAGTAAACCTGAAACTGGGGTTGAAAAAAAAGGGGGCAAAATTTCTGTTACCATGAACACTACGAATAAAAAGTAAAATGTTAAAGATGAAAAAAACAAAAACTACTAGCTTACATTTTTACTGAAGCCGAAGGCTGCCGTTATCAAATCCCTTTCTTTTTTTAATCGTTTTCTGAAGATAACGAGTTCATTTTCTCGTTATCTCGAGATAATGAGAGCTATTTTCTCTGAGCATTTCATTGCTCAGTTTAAAACTGCTGCACATATGACAATAAGAATCACAATCAGAATGTCTTCATTGTTGCTGTATGAAAACAACTAAATTAAAATAACATAAAAAAACATCTTGAAAAAAACTCCAAGATTAAGTCAGTAAAAATTTTTAAAAAAGTAGTTTAGATTTGTGACTTCGTGTGTTGTTTTTTGTGTGTGAAAAGTTAAGTCTCAAAACCAGTGGCAACTGTATAAACAAGAGAATAGTGTTTTTCAACACAGATATCAGTTGCCAAGGAAATATTAAAAAAGCAGGAAACACATGTTTTGTCGTAATGGTGGGTCAGAATGAAACCATGACAGTTACCAGATTTCAGAGGAATTAAGAAATATCCAGTTTTGGAAAAGGTGGTTCACACACACACACATACACACACACACGAAAGCAATGGAAATAATGAAAAACTGCATCACCAGGAGATCTGTTTTAATACACCAGATGGGTACAACCTGTTCTCTTTCCCAGAAAGTCAAATATAGAGTTTTTTTTTTTTTTTTTTTTTTTTACCAGAAATGTCCTTTCATTTTGGCACATGCCAACCACAGCAAAATGAGATGGCAAAAGTAAATGTATACACCATCATTTACCAAATGGGAAACATTTAGAGATTTATTTCTTTTAAAAAAACAAAATAATGTTTCACCACCAAACTGGTCAAAGTATGAAAACTGATTTCACACGTCCCATGCTCCGCTTTTGTTAGAGCCAGGTTAATATTGTCAAGAAAAATTTTAACCAAATCACAATTTTTATTTTATTTTATTTAAGTTATTCTTTTATTTTCCTCCCTATTTTAACTAAGCAATTTCTCTGGTTAAACCTAACCATTTTTGATATTATAAAAAAAAAAAAAAAAAACGGAAAAAAATCTAGTGGTTGCTGAGATTTCATAAATAAATAAAAACATTTAACCTGGACCTGGAAATGACAATGACCTTTTCTTCTATACAACTAAGTCTGTTTAATTTAAAAAAAATTAATACTTCAGGAGCCGTTGAACCTTTAAAACTGACTGTCTTAAACTCACTTCTGATGTCAGGTTTACCGGAGCTCCTGACGGGATCACCAGCATGCATAATGTCAGGAACAATCACGATCCCATCAGGAATGCCAGTGCTGCCATTGGTCTTAGAGGGTTAATGGAAACCAGAAAGCACCTAGCAGACAATTAACTCCCAATCTAATTGTCCCTTTTTCCTCACACTCTGTCAGCCTTTCAGTCCTCTATCAGCTTGTGTCATAAAGACCTTTAGTTCAAAGTTCAGTTTTAAAAATCTCATGGGTGTAGGACACCAAAAGGAAAAAATTCTTCAAAAGCTTGAAAAAATAAGAACCAAAAGACAGCAAAATGCTGTGAAGCACTTTGTAACTTTGTTTCGAAAAGTGCTATACAAATAAAGTTATTAATTATTATTATTATAAAATTATTGAAAATCAGCTGGCACCATCTTGACCTATTGCAAACTGTAGGTATGTCTGAGGGCCCATTCACACTGGCACTGTTTGGCCTGCTTTAAATTACATTTGACCCAGTTCTATAGATAGTCTGGTTGATTAAAGTAGTGTGAATGTTCATTCACATTCTGGTACAGATCAAAGAATTGAGCTCTGGTCTTCTTGGAAATCATATTAGGTTTCAACACCAACATAAAAGCAGAACCTGAAGACGGAAACATGATGTTGCTTCATTGTTTAACTGCAGTGAATAAGCCGCTGTGGTGGAACGGTATATTTCTGGCTCTGGCTAATTGATGAGGCAAGTTTTCTTCTTCATCCTGCTTCTTTTCTTCCCGTTCTGCAGTTGTTTCGGGAATATTGCCCCTTTCAAGCTGCTGTTGTAACTGAGTGACACAGTCTGTTTGGTCCACCTCAGTTAAGCTTATCTTCATGACACGGATGAAAATGTATTGAAATTCACTTGAAAACCCATAATATGCTAATTTGGGACAGTTCCAGACTTGGGTTGGGCTGGGCAGGTCAGGTGAACATAGACTGAGGCAGAACAACTATGGTCCTCGCTCATATACCGAAATCATCAAATGGAAGCTACAGCCAGACATCAAATTTCCTGAGATAGGGGTTGCTTCTTTGATGATAACCTGTGCGTGTATGTGTGTGTTTGATCATTCCATACAAGACAAAGTGAACAACAGACGCAGAGTTATGAGGGAAATAACCCAGAGCAAAAACTATAATTTGAGAAGTGCTCCACTCAACTGCATGTTAACCATGTGTTCTGTCTTGCTAATGTATTTAAAAATCAATTAGTTGATCCTTCAGCTATACCCACTTACTCCACCAAAGTCTCTCTCTTTTTATTGAAGCCCTACCTTTGTCTCCACATATATACAAACCCCAATCATACCCACACTCGCAAATACAACAAAAACAACAAACAAAAAAGCTATGTTTGATTCAGCAATCTAAATATTACATTATCTACCTACTGTGCATGGCAGAGAAATTGTTAAATCCATCACTGATTTCTTGGCCAACACACCTTTAGTCAACATGAGTGCAAGGAGTTTGAACTACATCTAATGGCTGTTCAGCTGTCGTGGATTGTAACTCAATAACTCTGTCACTGAATGATATAGTGGGTACTATTTATTTGAAACAACTGCTCCCTTTTAATGCAAAGCTTTGTCCTTGAGGGTTTGCAGTGGCAGCTAAAGAAAAAAGATATAGCTCTAAACTAAATATACCTCATGTGTTTGTCAATCATTCATAAACAATAGTTGAGCACAGTAAAATTTGGGATAAGTCTTGTCATTCCAAACCTAGCACTGCAACAGTTTAATCTGAATGCACTAAGGATCTCCCAAGTAAAAGATTAATCCAAGAAGAGGCGCTGACAAAGGATAATCCTAAACTTCATTTGATTTTGTGTTTAATGTTTTTTGCAAAACCATGAAACCTTGATTTATGTAGTTTAAGAACAATTTGCACCTCTGGAACATGAGTGCATATGCTTTTGATACACCTGCTAACATCTCACATGCTGTTTGTGTGTGTGTGTGTGTGTGTTTTAACACATTCTCGGCTGTCTTGCATTGAAGGAGATATGGAGCTTCAGGTATCAGGTTCTCATTTTAATAGATTTAAATACAAATGATGCCCTCTGGTGGTCACATAGGGTACTACAGGAGAAACTTGCTCTACTCTGTTATAAAGGACTTAAACCACAAGGTGGAAGGAGATGCCTTATTATTAGTTCGAACATTGCCAGGGGTTCACGCTATGCTGAGCAGGCTGTTTAAAAGACACTGCAGGGTTGTTTTTATAAGAAGTCAACTGTGTGGATGAAGGTTTTTTCCAGAGCTGATTTGGCGAATTTGGAAAAACAACAGTGCTTAACATTTATGGACGTACAGTTGTATGCATGCATTTATTTATTTACACACCAATATATATGCATAGGGTGAAGTGAGTGACATTTTTGTTCAACAATTATTTGACCAAAAAAAAACAAAAAAAACATTGTTTGGGTAAAGTTCACTTTTCATAATTTGATATGTCTGACTTGTTTTGGTAAATTACATATAAGATAGCGTATAAATGTATCCATGTTAAGGTCAGAGACCAAATACAATGTATATCCAATTTTCCAGATTTCCTCTTATGTCTTGCAAAGATTTGACTGTCAGTCCAGCACATTTTTTTCTTTTAGAACAAAATAAAAACAGACTAGACAAAAGTATCGTGGTCACACAAACTATGCTAAGTGTTTTGTTTGCTGTAGATTTTGGGCTCCAGGACTGTGCACAGTGGAAGATAACTGGAAGAGGGCTCAAAAACAGCATCTAGATTCACTAAGAGCTTTGCCATGGCATGTGTGTATCTGCTTTAGACACATAAAGTTATCATTTGTTTGACTCATTTAGCCTGTTTTGTGTCAGAGTTTTGCAAAAGACATGCTAAGAAGGAAAGCGTTAGAAGTAGACTAGACTTGGATTTCAGTGGGTTGATACAGTTTGTTTTTGTGCACATTATGTGTGAAATATACTCTAACGAACACCATCTGTGTTTCTGTTTGTTTTGATTAATCATTTATTTTGGCAGAGCCTGTTGTGATGATGTGGTTGCACTGTCATGAGGGTGATAATTGAAAATGTCAGAGTACAACGCAGGTCAAATCTTGCATTGCATATGTCCCCACATCCTACTCATTTTTTCCATATTAACAATAACATGTTTAATAGGGAATAAGAGAGCTAAAACTATATGATAATCCTCTGATCCACTCATGTTTTGATTAATCAAATAATCAAAAATAAACTGTGAAATGTCAACCTGACAAAAAAAAACAAAGGTGACAACATCAAGCTTACTGTTTTGTGTGACAGACAAAATGTTAAACTTAAAATGTCATCAAATTAATAAAGGGATACAATTTTAATACTATTGGCATATTAATTTGATAAGTTACTCAGTAATTAACCAGGCCCAACCTAATTAAATATCTAGTTTACTGTCTGTTTCAGAGTTAATGGGAACAACAAGTGGTTTTTATTATAGACAGCTTTGAAAATGCTTATATGGAAAATTACTGTACAAAAATGCTATTTGGTAATATAATTATGAATTCTAACTAATTTATGATAAAAAGAAAGGCTAAATCATTTTAAGCCATTCCTACATTTTAACGAACAGGAGAAGTGATCTTTTTATTTACTGTAAAGTATATAAATCAATGTTTTTTCCTGCAATATATTACATCAAAGAGACACTTTACATGTATTGATTCTATATAATAATGTATAACATTGCCATCAGTGCCTGAACACATTACAGCAGGGGTGTCAAACTCTGGTCCTTGAAGGTCTTCACAATGACCCATTAGTTTCAGTCAGGTGTGTTGGAGCCCCTGTGCATTACAGTCATTTCTAACAATATGTTACTATAATAATGGAGGAATTCCTGCCTTTTTTAATTAGTTATCTGACATTCATGAGAAAACTACCTCAACTGTCGTGGGACCTCCTGATAAAGCAGTCACGTATGTTCTTTCACTCTACACAGATTTTGTGATCTGTAGTTGTCTGCATTTAAAAATGATGCAGAATTCTTCTAAATATAGTAAAATTAACCTTTAAAACACAAAGATTAGAGAAACAAATTTAGGGAACAATTTATCTTTATTAAAGTTCAGAATTTTCAACCACAAAGACAGTCTCTTGTAAATCAGTGTTTGGTTATAAAAATGCTCAACATGCCTGTTGCCAAATGTTTCTGAGATCTGGACTGTGTCATAGAACACTCGCTCTCGGGATAATAATAACCACAATGACAGCAACTCTTCTCTACTGAACCACACACACTCAGCTTGACTGTACTGGTGCAGCTGATTCCTGATGCATGTGTCACTTTTTCATGTGCTTTACAGATTAATGGATCTGGATGAATTCTTCTTCTTTTGAAGCTTTTTTTACATAAAAGAAATTGAATAAAATGCCAATTTTTTTTTTTTTTTTTTTTTTGCTTAGCCAAATACTCCATCATAATGGTAGTTTGATCCCTCATGTAGAAAGAAACTGAAAGTGGTTGCATCTTTTCTATAAAAAATTTTCCGAAGCTGCTTTCTTTGTTTAATCATATATACAAAAAGAGGAGAAAAAAAAACTAAATTAAGCTGTGATTTAGTTTAGATCTTTTCCGAGGAAATCAATTACAATTTCCTTATGTACAAAAACAGGCATGTTTTAATTAAATACTTAAAAAAAATAGGCAAACAATTTCAATTTGTTCTCACTGTTTTAGTTTCTGTTGCATTTGAATATCATATTGTATTATCCAACATGAAAGGCATTACCCTACATCTTTAGTTTCATTGTTTCTATCATTTTATCGTGGCATATTAAATGATAAAGTGCTTTTAAAAACAAAACATAAAAACAAAACCTTTTGTTTAACCAACTTAACATACACTGGGACAATACTTGCAACCCTCTACAGGTCATGAGAATTTGTCTCATACATGTGCTAGAACACATTTAATACTCAATCCTACAGGCAGAAGTTTCACTCAGCAGTGTATGCTCAACCCTGTGCTTCACACTGGTTAAGGTGTTTAATTACTGTTTAGCTTTTGTTTGTTCTTTTTTTTAAAAAATATGTTTTAATCCATCTTTTGCCTTTGTGTGTCTTTCTAGGGCAGTTTTTTCAACAGCATCGACACTGGTCACACCTGTGGTTTCCGTGTTGGTCAGAGCACATTGGAGTCAAGCAGGATCTGCATACGGCGATATGAACGCACGCACGCACACACACACACACACACACACGAAGCGCACGTCTTTAAAACCCTGTCTTGACCGCTGCTGTTGAGTAGCTCGCCTTATATGTCAGGTGCGAGCCGTGTAATTCAGTCACGCAGTAAGAACAGCACAATAAGCATGTAGAAAAGCTTTAAGCACTCTTGGTTCTGTCTTGACAACTTGATCACTGAAAAGTGGTTTTCTTTGCATCATTTTGAGGCCCCTTTTCATTCTAACCCAGATGACATCCCGATTTGTGAACTCTACTTAGTGCTCTATGCAAAGTCAAACTACAGTGTAGAGTTGTCCTCATGTGCTGCCTATAACTTGTAAGCAGATCACTGGAATATTTAGGGTTCATCCTTGAGCCAGGACCGGCAATTTTTCCCTGCATTAACCATTGGATGTCTTGCAAAGGCCTGTCTTATTTTTTTTATACTTACCACACATACATACTTGCCCACATCATGAGACAAGGCCACTACTTCACATAGAAGAAGGGATAAGGAATTACAGGGGCATTAATCTCTGCTGCTTGTACCCCCCCCCCCACCCCCACCCCCTGTGTCGTCATTTCTGCTCCTAGTGTTTTCATAAAAAATAAAAAAAAATTACACCAAAGCAAAGTCAAACATTTATATCTCCATACATCACTAAATCACTGATAACTGAGCAGGCAAAACTGCAACAAAATAACATTGAAGAGTTTTTCCAGGTGGCTGTACTCATAGGTGAAGATGATCTTCGGCACCAACTCATATTTCTGACCTCACCTTTGCCGTAGCCAGCTCACTGTGCTCTATTTTTCAGCCCCATTGTTACATCACAGCTTGCAACGGTAATCTAACAGCTGACACTCAGCAGATGGTGGTGAAGAGCTGCAGCGATGACTGACAGTTTTATTGTGTCTCCCTTTGTAATCACAATGTCCATTAACAGTTCAGGAAGGCACGGAATACTCAGATTGCTCTTCGCTCACTTGAGTTTTATGTTCTGCTGCTTTGAGTGACAGGCACTTGAACACCTTTCTGTCCCGTTGCTATGAACAGAAACAGAAAAAATAGAGTCTCATTTGATGTCACGTTACATTAAATCTTAGCAAAAAAAAAGGTAAAACTAACTAAAGCAAAACTATTATGGGGATGCTTACCCAATTTGTACTTTTCTTTAGCCTCTGACCTCTCTTTGGCATCAAAGTACCAGACTGTGATGGCATAGCTGCAAAACACAGGAGATATTGAAATTAGACTTCAACTGCTTAAGTTACAGTGCCTTGTAAATTGAATCACTCTATTGCAATTTGTTGCTGTATGCCCTGAAATTTAAAAAGATTTGGGGGGATTTATTTCATTAAATCAACTCAACATGCTCCAGCTTATTCAAGCTGAATGGGTTCTGCTGGTGTGCTGCTCTATGGACAGACACTCTAATTTCACCCATGCAAATAATGTTCTCTTGGTTTTTGTGCTTTGGTTGGTATTTCTTAGCAGGTTTGTTGCAGTACCATAGTTTATTTGTTTTTTTTTCCTATCAAACAGTAGTCATAATCGTGCTTGAATGAGTAATGAGAATTTTTTAATATCATTTGAGAATTCAATTCTAAACTGCTTCAGACTCTTTGGCCTTTTCTCTGTCCTTACATGACTGATTGAACATGAGGAGCTTAACTGAACTAATTATGTGACTTCTGATGTAATTGGAATCAACAGATATTAATTATAAGCTTTAAAGCAAAAGGGGTGACTTTAAGACGCTTACGTTACATTTTCACTTTCTCTTAACTAATTTGTGTTGTGCGAACCAAAACATGCAACACGATTCTCGGTTATAGGGTAAAAAAAGTACAAAGTACTAAAAGACAACTGTACACAGTGTTGGAAATTTTGGAAATGATCAAATGTAAAATAAAAAACTGCAATGATGCAAAATGGCCAAAATGCCTGATAGATTACATTAAAAAAGCAAACAGTTTTATTTCCAACCAAAACAGGTACAACATCATCCTGCCTAACAGATATCCCAGGCAACAGAGGGTTAACTTCTACAGTTTCTCATCTCTCCTGTGGGGCTTTGTTGTTTATTCCTGTCTCTCATGTGTGTGCCTCTCCAGCACGAGTCGTGCTATCGAACCTTCCTCCCCTCTCCCTCCCACCAACCTACTCAGGAAACACATACTTCCTGCCTCCGGCCCCACCTCACCCCCCGGCAGTCAAATGGAGAGGAGAGGAAGGTATTTTTCACGTGAGCTTGACATCAGTCCGTCTAGGCACAGAGTGAGTCTATCTCATGTCATCATCAAGGAAACCACAACTGTTGTGGATCCTGCTTAAGCTATACAAGCATCTAACCAGTTGTATTACAATTATTGTTTAACTACAGTCATCACTGACAAAGTTGTTGAGTTCAGTAGGTTAAATCTAAGGTCATTTTGCTAACAAATTCTGTTTAAAAAACAGATTAAAGTAAGTTTAATTATGATGTTATAATTAGGCTATTGTGCATGTATGTAAATTACAGTGCTGAGGAAACTATATGCTTTGTTGAAGTACAATATAAAATCATGACACAATCTCATATTTGTGCATGTGTATGTATGTATGTATGTGGAGTATTAATTACTAACCGAGTGGCGTAGGCTGGCTTCACTTCATGTGGGTTCCTGCGGTCAGACCAGAAGATGAGCAGTCTGTCAAACAAAGGCTCAATGTTGGCCACCACATTTTTGCCTTCAGGGTAGATCTGCAGCAGACCTCCTTGTTTCTACAAAGACAAACACAAACAAAATAGTCAGATATTTGCAGTGCACACACTGGATATGCACGTCTAACATCTATCTATATAACATTTTGTAATGAAATGCTGAGATTATGTTTTTGTGCCTTCTGCCAGCATGAAACTTAGAGTTTAGTCAAGTGACTAAATGGAAAATGCAAAAATGACTGCTGGAAATGCTGGAACCACTCATCAAGATCCAATTTATCCTTTATTCTTTACATCATTTGTTATAAAGTGATTGATGGAGGAAATGAAAGTATGTCACTTTATCACATATTAATTGAGCTAATGATGCTTGCATGAGCAGTCAAACAACTCTTAAAAGTCAACGAACTGATCCAAAAAGCAGATAACCCAACAGGCTATGTACAGCTGTGACTGTCACATAACAGGACACTATATTTATTTCTGAATGTACAAAAATATTGGAAAACAAGTACAGGCCAGGTGTTCAAAGGCATTTCCAATTACAGCACATACCCAATGCAGATTAAAATAGATGTGCATTTTGAAATACAACAATAACTTTCTGTATGAAGCTGACTTAGACGATAAATATACCTTGACATCCCAGTTCTTGTTAAGATAGTAGATGCATGTGATGCAGCGTCCATCACCATTCGGGTTGTCGACATGGCGGACATAACCTGCCCCATTACCTGGATAACAGGCAACCATGGCCTAGAAACAGAAAAAATTAGATCATCAACTTTGCATTTGAAGATTTGTAGAGTTTTCCCACAATTTTTTAATGTGTGAGCAGAGCTGAGAAATGTGTCAGAGTTCAGCTGTTGTTCCCAGACAGAAACGATCTGCAGATACAGTATCCATTTTCAAACAATGGTCTCACGCTGGTATTTCCCCTACTTGACGTCTGAGCGTTGGAGGCCGTGAGGCAGGAGAGCTCTGCTTTCTCTTGGGAGTTTAAGGGAACCGAGACTTGCGTGTAAGCTTTTGGGTCATTGCACATACCAGAAAAGAGCCAGCACGAGACCATGCACCTGTAAATGTTCTGCAAGTGAAATCACAGAACTGCACCGCGATCAAAATGAGCCGAGTATGAGCCTACGTCAGTGTGACACAGAAGCCTGATACATGGGAACATACTCTGCTTTCAGGGCACTGTAAATAGTTTCCAAGCAGTTTCCTCTGCCTGTAATAACTTTTAGTCTATCTCTTAGTAATAAGAACAGTCTATAGCAGATGCTGACTAATGTTGGAAAATACAGTATTAATTATAACCCTGAAAGTTGACAACAAAAGATGGTGTCAGTGTCTTCACTTACACTGCTCCACACGAAAAAGCAAAAGAAAAAAACAACATTTTTTTTAGCTCAGCTCTGGGACACTAACCCTCACAACACTATCACTTTAACTTGACTCGCGCAATCAGTTATAGTACACATTGTGAGACTCTTAGGAAAGATAAACACACCTATTCCTGTGTTGTTTGTGAAACTCAGATAAAGGTGATGCCCTGTGTAGGAGGGCTTCAGTCACAGCGTAATCTTCCTCCTACACTCGGGATGCTTCCCTCCTCATTCACAGCCAAGTGAATTTGGCTGCATTGTATCCTTCTCTTTTTAGCCGCCATTGTCAGCCCTCATTACTGGCCAACGCTCGCAGTCGGAACTTATTAACCTCTGGACTTTTTCCCCCTGGCTCTAACTGCCATGGAGACTCTTAATTTACCAAGAAAATACTGCATGTAGGCAAAAGGAAACTAAATGTGCACATCTGAGCCATTAAAATAAATCATCTTTTTGACAGAAAACACTGAAGATGTACCTTCAGAAATTTGCTGATGCTGCAACATTGTGGCAAGTTGTGGCAGGAAAAATACCAGACAAGAGTTTGCTTTTAACACACTGCAGTCACTTTCAAGTTCACATATCGCCCTGCGTTTCTGATCAATGTGCCAAAGTGATAACAACTGACACTCTTGTGAGGAAACCTGCCCTCATGTACAAACAAGGACCTGCTCGGTTGGTCTGCACTACAAAGATATACACGCTTTCAAAGACAGATATCTTTGGGGTGGGGGGGCGGGATTACAAAATAGTATTTGATTCCTATTGATTGTTGATAAAAGAAAAAAATATTAAAATTATCCAAATACTTCATACATGACAGTAATTATTCAGCAGTGGGGCTTTTCAATAATCTGATCCTGAATGCTGAGAATGAACACATAAAAACTGTTCATCTTAATATATATTTACTAACAAGTTTTGCACCGCTGCGATGGACTGGAGAGTTGTCATCTACCCTGCCTCTTGCCTGCTAATTGCTGGGATAGGCTCCAACTTTCCTGGAATAAGCAATACAGAAAAGGAATCAATGAACAACAGGCTTTGCTCAATGATGACTTGTTAATTTTGGGTCTGCATGTAATAAAGCGAGCACATTTCCTGGTAAGAGTCTCAACAACAGCAATTAATCCCAATTAATATGTGATGTGCCATACGAGACAACTGAGCCCTAGTCTGAAGAATAAACACATTGAACACACATAAACATACAGATTGCCTGTATACAGACAGGCAAACCATTTAGGAGGAGGGTTATGTTATTTATTCTAAGACCACATGAGGCATGAAAAAGGGCATCAGTGTCATTTAAACCAGCTTCATATATATGCTCAACCTTTATATACACACTCAGTCAAACTGCCAAGAAAGAGCACATCCCATCAGTCCTTTCTGGCTTCTTTTCTATCACATCTCTGCTGATTACTGTGCCCACTCTAAGTTTAAATCTAAGTAAAACCTCTATACCAGGTGTTACAATTAATGCTTAAATGGAAGCTCCTGGTAGATACTAAAGCTGAAAAGGCCTCAGCAAAGCAAGATGTTCTGGAAGACAGCAAAAAATATAGGCAATGCTGCATGTATTTTATGATATACGCTCTCCACCATCATTGGTGGAGAGAGTTGAGGAGGCTTGATAAGGCTGAACAAAAACAAGCTAGGAGTATGTGAGATGGAGCTGGAGTTGAAATAAGAAGAAGGATGATTGCAAACACACAGGAGAGTTCTGAATGTTAGTAGATTTTCCAGGTTGCTCTTTTAAAATGTCTTCTATTTTTAAATATAAGTATGCAAGACATGATGACTCATTTTCTTTGTAATTGCTTCCATTTTAATGCTACCATAATATTCAAACTTCCATGTATAGTCTATAGCAGTGTCTCAAACTAGGGGTCACATAACTGTAAAAAATAGCCTATGTTTATCAAATAACTTAGAGATTTTTACCAGGGCTGTTAACTTTAAATTAAACCATTAATAAAGAGTTAAATCTTAATTTTTAGCACATTCATGCATAAACAACAAAGTCAGTACACATATTAAAAATCAGAATTTGACATTATCGTCATGAAAAAAAGCAGATTTTGGGCATGTGGAACCACTGGTCTACAGTCTCCTCTACTTCTCATTGGATGAGCACTGTCAGCAACAGAACTGGCATGTACAGGACAATGCTGAACTTTTAAAGCACAGTATGACCTCTTATAAACATTACCACTTGGAGGTGAAATGGAAAAAAAAAAAACTTTCACTAACTTTCATCTGCATCACCAGCCCTTTGTCCTTTGTAAGAACAATTGATTTCTAAGTCCATTTTTTTTTGTTCTTTTTTTTTTTTAGCAAAAAAAGTTTGAGATCAATTATTTATTCTTTTTTGGATTTTGTTACATATTACTATTACATAGTACTATTACTACCATAACCCAGCAGTTTAATCAGGTATATTTCAGAACTTCAAGTCACAGATAAATTGTTATGTAAATGCAAATTTACAATCAAGGAAATATACCTATACATGTTATAAAAAAAGAAGGAAAAATATGTTTTTCTTGACACCATCGAGTCAATCACACCTCTAAACAAGGGACCAGGCTTCCAGAGTACTATAAATAATTATGGCTTATAATACACAAAGAGCATTAAAGGATAGATTACTGCTGGAATTTGCAGATCCCTGCAGTTTTGACTGACATGCAGTGTCGATGGATTACATGAGGTGAAAACAGCTAAAGAGCCGTTTTCTTAAGCGATTAGCTCATAGTCACTTTAGCTGTTTCTCAGACTGAGATTCAAACCATCTGAGAAGAAGCTCTGCATCTCCCCTAATGTCCATGTCTGATCACCCACAAGCAGCCTGGATGACACAGGATGAGACAGAAATCAGGTCAGTTATTATTAGATCTTTCAGCTAAATTAAATTTGAATGGATTGAAGGGGATGGATATCTGCAAACTGAACTATGATGAACTGCTTAGTCACACAAAGCTTATATCCATATCAGCAACATTCACCTCTATATTGTTGCCCCGATCAGTTGATAATGTCTTTTATTAGTGTAGAAAAGAAAATCATTAGTATGGTAAAAATAAAATGTATAAGTGCTGGTTGGTATGAATTTATGTGTAATTATCTCTGTGTTAACCAATGCTTTTATCTATTTACAGACCCTGACTGTGAAAAGATTTAAGGATCAAGAAAGCAATAATTCTGAAGTGATTCAAACATTGTGAGAAAATACTAGTACAAAGTGTCCCCCCTGACAGGTGCTGAATCACATCAACCCCCCTGCACTTCAGAGTTCAGGGTGGAGCTTGCTGTTTTGACAGTCATAATATTTAGAGACGGTGCTGCTATCTGTATGTTTAGCACAAAATAAATTGGAAACCTTATTAAATATCCCTAAAAATTCTAATAAATGTCATACATTTGTACTGTTGTGTTTCATTTTCCATTGACAAAACCAATTTTTTAAAAAGTTGAGCAAATGTACTCCACCTTTATTATAACTCAGTGTCACTGTGACCGCAGTGACACCCATCATGACTCATCACTGAGCAGCAAAGGAAGTGTGTATGCATTTCAGTTGCTGAGTTTACAGGTACACAAACTACTTGCATTTTCAGAAAAATAATTCCTAAAATGATTAATAACTTAAGTGTTCTTTTGAGTTAATTTACAAAAAAAACAATATGACTATTATATATTCCTCAATTAGTCTACAAAATAATAGAACACAGTGAAATTTTCCAACGTCCCTGAGTCCATGTCCAGCAGGACAGAGTCCAGCAGGAGACTCTGTTGGAAGAATTTCAAAATCAAATTTATAATAATGCCAGCCCAAGTGTTAAATTAAAGGAAAATAACACTAGCAGTCACCTTAGAATAAGGCACTTTATATCAAAATGTCCTCTTCTTTAGAGTCTGCCATGTTTCTATAGTAGCCCTGAATGGACAAACTAGCATCTGGAAATAAAGAAGAACTTCCACCTTTTAAAGGCAATCTTTTATCTTACACTCGTAGAAGAGGACAGTAAAAGACCGTGAAAGTCTACAACCTCCCCATCAGACCTTTCTAAATCCTACAAACTTAATAACAACTTAGATAACCTGACTACTTAAATTCATTGAGGTTTTAACTGTATGGTTGTTAGACCATTGTTTTCTACATTGTACACAAAACCACAAAAAAGAAGGAAAAAAGCAGCATTTACAGCATCATAAATACTGTAAAATAAACCTGGATATGAACGTCGTCT
Source organism: Melanotaenia boesemani (assembly GCF_017639745.1). NCBI lineage: Eukaryota > Metazoa > Chordata > Actinopteri > Atheriniformes > Melanotaeniidae > Melanotaenia > Melanotaenia boesemani. The sequence goes on along the minus strand of NC_055690.1, from coordinate 20,141,752 downwards.
ATCAGCCAAGAATAATGTGTGTGCCATTATACTGAAATACATTCAGAATAACAGGTTAATATAGCACCAGATGAACACACTGTCACGACTAGGACAAAAATGAACTGGGAATGATTATAACATACCTATGTTATTAGTGTTTTTTTTTATTATTAAATATTATTATATTTTTTTAGGTGTGCAGAATGATTTGAATAGAAACTAAATGTATACCCAAGTGTCAAGTCTGTCTTTCAATTTATCCATCCAACAATCTATCAGAACAAGCTCACAGCTCTGTAGCTTCACTGCGTAACAGTATGACTTCAGACTCCTGCCTGCATGGTGGCACTGCTGAGCATTAGGAGGGACATCTTAGACTGCAGTGCTGCAGCTGACATAATGCCAAAGCCTCTACTGCATCTCCCTCATTGACTCGCTCAAGTCTTGCTGTTCCCCCTTTCCCTTCTACTCTCACTTCCAGTCAGTCTCCACTCACTTCTTGTATCTCATTCTTTGTGCCGAGTTGTTTCCCACCATCACCTTGGACTTCATTAACTGCATTACAGTTCTTTTTGTTAACACTATAATCCTTCTCACTGTACAGCTCACAGCCCTCAGAACCTGGCTCCTTCCAACGAACAGAAGACAGGCCTCAGAAAGAGTACTCACCACTGGTGAGGCAAAGTCTGGGCACTGCCAGCCGCTCTCTGTTTCTCTCCATCGCTTCCTTACACAATACCCTGTTCTACTCTGTATGGACCTGTTACCAAGGTAACGGCACGGAAATATTTTGTTCAAGAAGCAAACAGGGTTGATAAGATGAAGAAAAAAGGAAGAAGACAACAGAAGAAATAAAAAGCAGGCCAGAATAAAAGTGAGGAAAGAGGGGAAAAAGACAGTTTGGGGAATAACTGACAAAGAAGAGGAGGACGGAAAAGACGCAGAGACGCAGTGACCTCATATTTAGCTGCACTACTGCCCGATCCTCCTTTTTTCCTCTGACCCATGCAGACTCCATCACTTTACCGTTTGCCACACTGTCTACTGAGCTCACCAACAGAAAGGCCCAGATAGAACAGTTTGTACAGCAAGCAGTTGAAAGTTTAAACCAAGGAATTTCTCACAAATACTGAACCGAATAAGAAAGAAAATCAGTGAAGAAATTCAGTGATACTACAACAAGGACAGTTATTTAACCCCCCAGAAACTATTTATGAGTGGATTTCTGAGTGAAACTCTGTGCTGATAAGCATAGCACATTAATTAATGTTCAGAGGATGAATAAATGAATGAATGAATGAATGAATGAATGAATGAATGAATGAATGAATGAATGAATGAATGAATGAATGAATTGAAATTAAATTATGGTGGCACCGTTCATGTTTTACTGAATTCACAAATCAAATGACTCAGTTCTAGAAGCAGCAAAGTCATCCCAAATTGAAAGGTGCAAAGGCCGCTGATGCGCCTGTGTTTAAACACTGCCTCGGGCTTATGTAAATGACTAGACTGCACTCAGGGCAAGGTGCTACACTTGGTGCTGAACAGATGGGGTGAGCAAGGTCGCAAAGCAAATACTTAAGAATATAGGGAAACATCCATATATCAAAACATGGGACAGGTTGATAGAGGCAAAACCCATTTATGAGTACAGATGGATGAATTAGATACTGAAGTTGAATTATCAGTACATTGCTGCTCTGTATATTTAATAAGAACTCTAAAGGTCCATTTATTACCTATCTTATTAAGCAAAATCCAAACAAGTGAAGTTGTGGCTCTGTATCTGCATGTGACACCTTTTCCCAAATTTTCCTATAGGAAGTAGTAATGTGAAGACTACTTAAATCAGAGCTGACATGCATCAAAGTTCCTCCTGGATCTATTTTCCTCATGGCACTTAACATCATACACAGTCTAACATGAATGAAACTATCTCAGCAAAGATTGGACTAACATTATTAAATGTAATTTCTATTTTTTTTCCCTTGCAGCCAGATATTTAAAAACACTTTGAGCAGAGTAGTCTAGAGGCATAACACTGTAAATTCTTGCTGAAGTCAATGGTCTGCTGAAAACTGAAAGCATGAAACAGTCTCACTGGCATGTACTGGTTAACTCCCAGTGTACAGAGACCTATATGCACAGCCATTATGACAGAACACAAAGCTACAAACACAGAGAGGGACTGATGTACAGCAGAAAGGTTGGGAAAGATATATTGGAGTGTTTTTAACTATAATTCAATGTTTTCCAAGTTACATTTAGCTCTCGTGACATGAAGTATCAGATAAAGAAAAATAAACAAAAAGAACTACCTTCTGCCATGACAGCATCACATTTGTGTGGTTAAAGCGATAGTAGAAAATTCTGGATGAGATAAAGTGATGGAAGTAAAGATATGGGCTTTTTTTTTCTTGTTACCAGATTTTTTTTCTAGGTACTAGAGGTATGAAGACAGGAATGGGGGCAGCAACCTTCCCGTCCATGTGCCACCAACTCACATGGCTCCACTTGACGTGCTATGGTGTGAAAGTCTGTGTGTATTTGTGTGTGTGTAAGTATGAGTGTTTACCTGCCCATATGCCGGCATTATAAAGCAGAATGGACAAGACACAACTCATAAGCCACAACCTTAATGATGTCATCAGACAGACGCTCTTGTGTTTACATGCTTGCAGGCTTTGTTTTGCCTGTGATGCAGCTTGAAAAACCTCCCATCTGTAACCCCTCCTCACCCCGTGCATGCTCTTACCTTTGTGCGTCCATTGATGACACAGTTCCCCAGCTGTCCATTGGCAGCGCTGTACATGACGGCCTCATCGATGTGAGCCATCAGAGCCCCGATGTTCTTGCACCCAGGCTCTTGTCCCTCCACCCAGGCAATCTGGTCTCCGCGGATGTTCCTAGAGGGAATGCTCTTCTGGCTCACCAGCTGCCCTCCACGAAATTTCCCACTGTGATTTAGAACCTCCACCTCCTCCAGGATCTTGTTGCCCAACTGGGGGCCCAGGAAGTCATCCTTCACACAAATACCATAGTACTTCATGCAGGGGATGACATACTGCTTGGCAATGCGTTCTGCTGACCAGCCAGTGTCTGCATGAGGTTGTGGGGTTTGGATGGTGTTTATTTCTCGGGTTGAGGTCAGGCTGGTTGGAGCTGGTGAGTCTGAGGATGCCATATAATGTCCATTGTGCTGGTTAATATGGGAGGCAGCAGGGTTGAAGTTTGGGTTGCTATGGGAACCATTGCTACAGTTGCCAGTGGCTGTGAGCGGGGCTACTGCTCGGGCCACTCTGGAAGCCTCTGACGACTTGCTAGCAACAGTTCCATCTGCCAACTTCCTCCTCTTACAGTCTAAATCCCCGGATGTAAAAACTGGGTCTGCAGAGCTTCCTACACCAGTTGACCCTATTGTGTGACCATTAAGGTTTTGTGACCCTATGTCCCGGTTCTCCCCACCCCTCCTTTTTTGTTGTTGTGCCTGTCTGACTTTTAGGTCACCATTGATTCTTCTCATTACTAAAGAACAGTTCTCGTGAGCAGTCCTGTCCCCATTTTCCATCAGACAGCCCCTGCTGGTAAGAGGGAGCGTCTGCTCCGCCACCCCATTCACTTGTACGGGGCGGCCATGAGGAGCTAAAACGTTTGCCTCGTTCCCCTCCACGGTGGCAGAGGTAGACATCATTCCGCCGTTATAAAGCGGCACGCCGGTCTTAGTCAGACCTTGCTTAGTCAGGGTTGTGATTCCATTAGAGTCGGTCTGAGAGGCCAACCCCACGAGTAACTCCTCGGCCGCTGGACTCCCGTTGGACACCGCACAGAATCCGTTAAGACCCATGGTCGCTTGGTACGTGTGGTGAATCTCTGTCGGTCCACCGATGAGCTGCTGACCACTCGTCTTTCTCTCTAGCGAGCCTGAAAACGCTACGGATCCGCGAGAAGAGCTTGGCTTTAAAAGGTCCGCCCGTCCCAAACTCTCCATTTGATCTCGTCATCAGCTGGGTGCGCACGTACCTCACGTCCTCGCTTCATTTTCTAGCTGAGCCGCTGCTTTCTCTTATGATGAGGAGCCCTCCTACAGACAATATAAGTTTCATGTCCCAATCCTCTTCCACTGGCTTTTATCCTACCCGTTCTTGCATTTAGACACTCTAAAGCTGCGTGTTCGTTTCTATGCCCCGTTTAAATAATTTCAAACAGAGAGGGGTATCTGTGGAGAGTAAAATGACACACTTTAATGCTATAAATAGAATATTTACAGACCACCTGTCACAATGACCAGAAGTAAATAAATCAAGAATATTTTGTGGATGAATAAATAAATAGTCACATAAATAAATAATAAAAAAAAATATAGCGTAAACCTACAGCATCCTATTAGGATTTTCATTTAAACATAATGTATTATGAGGTCGTGCCGAATATTAACACCATAATCAAACGCAGACTATCGTACACCAACATGATGGTCAGACTACACTGTTAATTGCAGATCTATTTTCATATTTTGGCAGTTATCGTTTAAAAAAGGAGGAATTGAGGCTAACAACTCACCTTTATTTATTTACATGGGCTAAATAACACTAAATTATACATTTAACGCTACGTAGTTTATTTTTTACAAGTTTACAATGTATATAAATGTATATATTCCAATTACACACCCATTAAAAACGGTATATTTCGTCTTTGTCTGATATGGATCATCAACTTTACATCCTCTTGCCTGGGTTCCCCAAACAAAAAGAGAGGCTTATTAAACTATGTTTCCATTATGCTGGAAAGTGCATTTGTAAAAATGTAAGTTAAGTTAAAAACACAACTGTAACAGTTTTAAAAACATGTCAAATATCTCCCAGGGAGAACACGATCCTCTGCTTACCTACGGTAGTCATACAGCACTGCAAATCCTCAGCGAGCGTACGTGACAGGCTGAGAGTACGCATGTTATTTCCGGGATTGTCTTGGCCGGGTGTGCGTCCCATCCAATTTTCGTGTCGGTTATAAATAATATCCAGGTGGTGACGGCAGCCAACGGCGACTTGACACAGTAAACCTAATCGAGGGACGAAGGCAAATGCTCTGGGCCGCAGAAAGCCCCCTCAGTCTACTAAAAAAGCGCTCCCCGTTGTGTCGATGAGCGCCCCCACTTTCTGTCTGCCTCCCCCCTCCCCCCTCCTCCCTCAGCCCTCCTTCTCCGCTCTTGCCGCCTGCTATTTGTATGCATACAAGCCATGTGACCTCCTACTAGGGCCCACCATCAGCTGTAGACAGACACACTCCTGTATCATAACAGATAAAAATAAATTGCATGTAGCCCCTGCAATGCCGTAAGGTCAAAACACGCTTAACTGCATTAAAAATGTCCCCTGACATTACGAAGCTATTGTATGTACTTAACGTAAAAGTAAGACTTCAGAACAAAATGTTATTTGAGAGATTTTCCGTGTGGTGGAACTAATATCGCGCATTTACTGCTGTAATATTTATTGCATTGTTTATAATAATGAATATAATAACTGCAACGGTGGCTCACTTGTATTCTTAAATAAATCACACGGTATTGCACCAATGACTTTTTTGAGGCTGTAAAAAATAGAATATTTAACAAGGAAAACCATTGTTTCAAATGAATATATGTTTTCAATGGCATCGTGATTTAAAATGCCTTGGCAACATGATGACAAAATGAATGACTTAATAAGTACAAACTCTTTTTATCAGGTATTTTATCTGGTAATAACGGTGTATTCTTACACAGTTTGTCAATTTCAGCTGTTTCAACCCAAATGTATGTGATGTAAATATATTTTTGAGTTCCCAGTGGAATTATACAATTTTATGTAATGATTACTACTAATTTAATCTGATTTTCACGTAAATAATTAAAACACATTTTTTTACAGACCCAATTTATAGCAAACATCACACATACACACATTCTTATTTACAGCAGAGGCTGGAAAATATGTGAAGTTTATAAGGGAAAAGATTTAAAAATCCTGTCAGGTACAACGTTTGACAGTCAGTTGTGGAATGGTTTAAATAATCAAAATTCTAAGAATATAAGTTTTGATATGAGGTTTGCTTCACCCACGATTATCTGACCTCAGTATGACCTACCAGATAACTGCTCACAAAGAATTGTTCACTTATATTTGTATAGCAAGAGGAAATGAGGTAGTGTGCTGTTACAGAGCCAGGCCAGGGGTTAGGGCACTGGATTAATGCCTCACCCTGGAGGATTAGGTAGAGAGCAGGCCACATCCATCACTGTTTCCAGTGCAATCTTATCTCAGTTTATTGATGGACCTGGACAGCGCTTAACTCACATACCAGCAGCTGTAGTGCTTTTTTATGTAAATCCACACAAACACAAACGAATGGCTTGTTAGCAGGCTTCTACAGAGCTAAATGACATCTGCATGAGGGAATGCAGCCATTTGATTCAGGTGTACCGGAGAAGGGTTGCATCTAATAGTTGCAGAATAGTAGATCTCAAGGACTTGACACAGTAAACCTGATGGGCACCCTGATGTAAATGTTTACATTTTTAAAATTTCACATCTTCAAATGTTTCAATCCAGGACCTTTAACTTCTAAAACCTCTAATGCATATTGTTGCATATACAATACTGTTTCTGTGATGGTGGTAGGGGGTAAAGTGAGTACAGCTGAGCTGCTGTGCAAGTGTCTCTTTTGCTTGGACTTTGCCTGCGAGCTGAGAACGTTGTCCAGGGGCTAACTGTGTTTATTCTGAGCCCTGTGGATGCAGCTCCTATGTTTGGATATCACCTGTCTCTTACACAAAAGCTCTTTGGCTCAGCTCAGTATTTCCATACCCAATAGCTGGGCTCTTACACTTTAATCTTTCACTAATGATCAGTGTTGTATCATTCTATCAGTTTGTTACGTGTTGGTCCTTGTTTCTGATAGCTTTTCAATAATCCACCTCTCATCAGCATGAATGTTACTCATTTCCTAGTTAATGCAGGAAACATCTGACTTGATATGACCTAAAGTTTTTTTTTTTTTTTTTTATGTCGAGATGTAAGTTTACATAGTCAAATCTGGCTTAAATGATGATAACTAGATGTGTCAGAAAGTTAAAGAATAAGAACCTTTAATTTATTCTCACTTTATTTAACTTTAACTCATTCTAGCATCTTAACGTCCTCCACACAACACAGTGAAGAAACAGGGTGTGTTCAGAGAGAGGCTTCTTCAAGTTCACTGCAAGACAGAAAGGTGCAGGAGATCACTTCGGCCAGCAGCCATCACCCTCCAAAACGATACTTTGAGTTTTGTAAATTAATTATTATTTCCTTAAGAAAAAAAAAAAAAAGAGAGAGAGAGAGCGAGAGAGAGAGAGAAAGAAGAATAAACATTGCAATTTCCATCCATCCATCCGTCCGTCCGTCCGGCCATCCGTCCGTCCGTCCATCCATCCATCCATCCATCCATCCATCCATCCATCCATCCATCCATCTTCCACTGCTCATCCAGGGACAGGTTGCAGCGACTTTCCTATCCTTGGCCACTTCTTCCACCTCCCCTGGGGGAATCTTGAGGCATTCCCAGGCCGGTTGAGAGAATGAGTCCCTCCAGCATATTCCAGGTCTTTCCCAGGATTTCCTCCCAATGAGACATGCCAGGAAAATCTGTCCAGGTGGTATCCTAACCAGTTCCCCAAACCATCACATCTGTCTCCTTTCAATGTGGAGAAGAAGGAGTTTTACTCAGAGTTCCTCCGGGAGGACAGAGCTTCCCACCATATCTCTAAGCGAAAGCCCAGCCACCTTGCAGAGGAAACTCATTTTGACCGCTTGTATTCACAATCACAGCTCAGACTCCCTCATCACCTTGGCTGCAACTAGAAATTCTATCCATAAAAGTTATGAACAGAATTGTGACAAAGGGCAGTTGACCAAGTTTTGACACCATTCGCGATCAAGACACGATCAAATAACTCATTCAATGGGTCCAGTACTCCATACTCCTTGTGCACCCACAGGACCATGAGAAGTGTGAATCCCCCTGGAACACACCATGCTAGTCCAATCTGCCAGTCCCGACGCACTGTCCACGCAATGTTGCAGAGGTGTGTCAAGCAAGACAGCCCCACCTGATCCAGACCGTTGAAGACCTCCAGGCAGATCTTGTACACCCCTGGTGCAGCTGGTCAGGTGCCTCAACAATGGAGGAAGAGAACACGGCCTACTCCGGCTTAATTTCCCCCTTCTCACCCAGGACATGATTAAAACTCTGACTGAGGTGGGAATTTAAATAAAATAAAATAAAATAAAATAAAATAAAATAAAATAAAATAAAATAAAATAAAATAAAATAAAATAAAACAAAATTAAATAAAATTAAATAAAATTAAATTAGACTTCCAAGAAAACAAAATAAGATTAGTATAGATAGACGGATTTTACCATAAATAATTATGAATAGAAACTAATCATGATCCAAAGCATAAATGGGCCTGTATGTATTGAAGTTTTGGCATTGCAGTTCAATTGACTGGCAAACATGTTGCAGGGGACCAATAACAAATGATTATGCTAAATCAGAAGGTGGTCAATTGTTGAAATTTAGTGTTTTGAGTAAAATAAACTTTACTCATTTCTGGACACAGTAAATTCCTAACACCATGAAATTGATTTTTTTTTTCTAAGTTAGCAGAGTTAAGCAAATCTGAAAAATATTTTAGGATCCTAAACACTGTTTGGAAATTGTTAAATTAAGTGATCTTTCTCTTGATCATTTCAGCCTCATGACAGCACAAGATGGCCATAATGAATGATGAAATTATCACACATTTGAGCGTAAAGGTGAGATTTTATTGACGTTTTAAAGGAAACAGAGACCATCCCATCAATTTGTTGTACTGTTGCTTATATGGAGATGTAGCATATCTGAGGATGTGCATGACTCTATAGCAGCCTTTCCTCTAGTTGGCCAAAGGTCGATTTTGATTGTAGGCAGAGAAATAAGAAGAGATAGTGGGAATATTGGAATAAGGGAAATACTTCTAAATACAATTCGGTGACTGAGTACTTGAGATCAGGTTTAAATCATATAGCACAGCAAGTAGAAGAAAGTACCCTTTCACTCTGAGATTTCTCACTGATAAGCAGCCAGAGCCTTCAGATAATTTCTGTAACAATGATATCATTGTTTCCACAGCATGGAAGATGAGAAATGATTCATTGTTTGGTTTTAGTTGTAAGGGAGAAGCAAGTTCCTGTGCTGCTCTCACTCAAGGTAGTGGTAAGAAAGCATACAAACTGTGTTATGTATGCCGTATGTTATACGGGAATTAACACAGACTCATTCCCAGCAATCATGCTGTGACATAACACAATCTTACATGCACACATGTGCACATGGTATTTTATGACTTACAATGCAGTTTTTACACAATGCAATGTGGGGAGAAAAAATAAATAAATTAACTGAAAAAAGCACATCTGTGTTTACATAAAGCACATCTGAATTGTTTTACATTAGTATTCTTGTGTATTTAATAAGTAGCACACCTACTTGAAAAACACTAACCTTTCTCAGTTCATTAATGTCAGTAAATCATTTGTCTGCTGACCAGCTGAGACTTGTATCTAACACTTGTTTGTCCCAGGGACTGAAAAAACAGCATGCTCTTTGCCAAGGTCAGTGCTCCCTGTGCAGCTGGCTGGAATCCCCCAGACTGTGTAACACAGATTAGTGCAGCTTTGCACGTATACACATCTCCTCCACCATCCCTCTCCCTATCTGTCTTCTGTTGATGCCACAGGACTCAAGTAGAGATAATAAAGGGTTAATGTACACTGTCAAGGCCTAAAAGTAGACTTGCTAACTCTGTTTTTTGTTGTGTTTTTCTGTGCTAATCTGTCTGAATTCCTCGAAAGGCCAATACAGCTTTTCAGCTATTCAAGTCTACTTTTTTTCCCACTATATATATATATATATATATATATATATATATATATATATATATATATATATATATATATATATATACTTGTGCCAAGTTGCATAAATAAAACAAAAGTACTGCTCGCAGCTCAAATGAATGTCCTTGCCATTCAGATAGCTAGCACTTTAAAAATACATGGCAACTTCGGTGTCAAGGAGAGGTTGTATTTTTTTATTAAGACGGAAGATGGTAAAAAAAAAAAGTGTCATGAAAAACACTGAAGGAGAGCGTGCTGGTTTAAAGGAAGTTGAAAGACACATCTTGAAAAATACATCTTGACAGTTTTAAATGTGTGACTTGAGCTAGCCTTAAGATAAGAGGCTACGTTTGGACTTGCAAGACACAAAGATCACCATATAGTGAACTCTACAGGTCAATACCTATTTTAAGTAAAGAAACAGAAAGAAAATTGAATTTGAATTATGCTAAAAACAGCATTGTAAGTCTTGTCTTCTTAACTTGCATAATACATGAAAAACTAGGTGGGAAAACTGAGAATAGGTTGTTGATTAATACTCAAAGAAAATAAAGAGAGTTGCAGCAGAGTTGCTTACAGGAAGTCGATATGGGTTTATGATATCATGAGTCAGGTTAATCAGAAGAATCAGAAGATCAAACTCTGTGTCCTTAACTGAAATCAGGAAGAGTTTCTGTTTGCTTAAACAGTTTTGTTCATGAACGTGAATCTGATACACAGTTAAGATTCATAATAAGGACTTAAATTTTCCCCAAAGAAAAAAACAGAAACTCTTTGTTCTATAACATTTGCCTGTTTTTTTCTCCGCCAGACAGTGCATCATACAATATCATTTCCATCTACATTTTTATTTCTTTATACTACACTAATATCATAGACTAATGCTGGAAGATGCTGTCTGATCTTTTTGCTGTGAGGCTGCGGTACTAACCACTACACCACCGTGCAGCCCAGTTTAATCTAATTTAAATTCATCTAAGTGTTGTCACTGAATAGCATGATTTTTTTAGACTTGTGAACAAAAATTTCTTTCATTCTAAATATGATAGAAGTGTTTTTTCTTTTAATTCCTTGAGCATATATGAAAAAAAAATCTTGTCTTTAAAAAAAAAACTCCTGTTGCATAAAACAGCTTAGCTGTGTTCTTTTATATGCATTTGTACACACAAACATCACTCTCCCATTGTGTTGGGAACAGTGGCGTGACAGTCACCAGTAGGTCAGCTGCGGCATCACATCAAAGATTCGGCTAAACAATCCGGTGTGATGATAGGTGTGGTGTCTCTCTGTCCCAGTGGGCTGAGAAGGTCAGAAGACCATCCACTATAGACCACCTCATCATCAATGAATGCATGTGGAGCAAAGCCCCTCTTTCACAAGTACACACATTAATATACATTCAGCTTATATGCACATACCCTTATACAGTATCTGTATCTGAGTGTTTTTGTCTCTTTGTGACCTTCCTTAGCTTAAACACTGATTTTGCTGGGATCCATAGTGCCAAACATATTTTCTGATGTCTTGATTAGGGTCGGAGTAATGTGCACATTCACATTCACTCTGTTCATTAACAGAGGTTAGTACTACAATAACTCTACGTGTGCAGTTTGTTTTATAATGTTTGAAGACTTTCTAATTCAGAGTATAGTTCCTCCTAACCCATGATAAAGTTTTCACTAAGATACTTTACATTCATTGTTACAGTCACTTCACAGTTTGGCTGTTAATACTAATAAAAGATTTCCCATGAAAATGTGTTGTTTGGATTTCCAACATAAATAAAAAATAGTGAACTTGAATTCTCTACAAAATGTAGAGTCTTTAAATGTCCAGAGTTTACAAATACACATCAAAATGGGACAGAGATAAGGATGAAATTGACAGAAAGCTATTCCAAAAGTAGGGCTGGGCGATTAATCGATAAAATCGATAAATCGAATTTTTCATTTCTGGAGATTAATTTTTTTGAAAATCGGGATTTTTTTCCATAGTTAGTTAGCAGCAGACTCAGCCCTCCCTCCACACCAGAACGTTGTTTGTCTGACAGATTTTCAGTAAAGTGACCCTTCACTCACGCCTGGGATTTAGCTGTACGTATAACTGCAGTGAGAAATGCTGCAAACACTAGTTAAGAGACAACCTTCATCAGGGGAATTATTTCTGCAGTGGATCCTGTACGATAAGGATCCAGATGGAAAGAGATCACGGATGCATTGTGTCGCATATTTCAATGTAAGATATGAAGTCGTTTATATGGTGGAAGAGCTATGACATTATATGCTTTATTTTTGCTAGCATTCATCTATATAAACAAATGAATGTTTTAATAAGTTTATTTATGTTTTGTACAAGAAAAGGAAAAAAATCGGAAATCGGATTTGGTTATAAAAAATCGGAGATTTTATTTTTAGGCCATATCGCCCAGCCCTATCCAAAAGCATTTCTTTTCTGATTTATAACAAATAATGTAACATCTCACTAGTCAGTTTCCCTTCCACAAGAAGGTCAAAGCCTAAGTGGGACATTAGAAGGTGTTAGTTTTTATATAACTTGTCGAGTAGTATGTTTTATGCTCCTATAACAAAAACATTGTTTAGAATTTTAAAACTCACTTGACATGGCATGGTCTAAGGAATCAGAAAGAGCAAACCAATCTGCAGCCAAAGCCTTCTGTCTTTTATTTTTCACACTTTCATTAATAAAACACACTTGTAAAAGAAACTTTTTTTTAAAACTACACACATTTTTCTTTGTTTCTTTCTGATTCGAATAAACATCACAGAGGTCTTGAGTTATTTGTCCTCTAGCGACCTCGTGTGGCCCAAATATGTACTTTCACATTTGAGTGTGACTAAAATCCTACAGCTGTTTGATTAAGAGGGAGAATTTCGTTAAAATAAACGTTGAACATAAAAATATTAAAACGAACAACCACTAAAATTATATTTAAATTAGACCAACACTTCAAATAAGCTGTTTGTTTCGTGTCTGACGCAGGATGGCGCTGTGTTAATCTTGGCCACCTACCACGGAGACTCTTCCGGGTTCTCGTTGACCAGGTGAGAGTTCAGAGGGCATGCGGAGGTCGTGTTGTGTTTTTGCTTTCAGATCGTGTTTTAGCTAGTTGGAATTAGTGATGCGATGTCTTTCTTGAGTCTCTTCACGAGAAGGCAGCTGCCGCAGACCCTGAGCCACTTCGCCCGGGTTGTGAAGCTGAGTCGGCCTCCCTGTAGTTGGGGCTCGTTGAGGAGGCTGCATGGATCGTCTCGGCAGCGTGTCGGGGAGAAGGGGCCGTGGGGGAAGAGTCGGGGGCCAGAGCAGCCGCAGTACCAGCTCACAGACCTTGATAAAGCAGACGCTTTGGTAGGTCTGTCCAGACGGAGTTCCTAGCTTTTTTTCTGCTCGTAGTGACGCTACAAGTTTTTTGCTTTCGTTTCTCTTCTTATTGGCTATTTCCTTCAGGGGTAGCCACAGCGAATCATCTACCCCCATCTCAACCAGTCCTTTTATCCCACACTAGACAGCTTCATGTCCTCTTTCACAACATCCATAAATCTCTTCTTTGGTCTCCCTCTAGGCCTGGTAGTCTCAACCTCAGCATCCTTCTATAGATGTATCATCCCTATCTATACCTGCCCAAATCATCTTAGTCTGGTCCAGTGGTTCCCAAACTTGGGGGGAACAATGACAAAAAAGCTTGTCATTGTTGTCGAATCTGGTCACTCTGACTTTGTCTCCAAATGTTGCTGACAGGTTTCTTTTTCTGATTTTTACAGATGCTGAGAAAGTCCCATGAAACAGGTAATTTCCATTCACCTTTTGTGTGCTTTATATGGCAGTTTGGTACTTCAAAACCCATTGATACAACCCCCCAGTTTATTTCTGTTTTGCTTTGCAGGATTTCTCTCGTGGTTCAGGAACGGCCTGCTGGCAACTGGGATTGGAGTCATTGCATTTGTCCAGAGTGAAGTGGGACGAGAAGCGGGATATGGTACGGACTCTTAAAACATTGTTTTATATACCATAGAGTCCAGCTGCAAATGAGCTCAGTCAACTTTATAGATCAGATGGAGATATATTCTCTACTGTGGAATTCTGTGTGGGCAGATCATGATTATATATTACATAATCTAATGAAATGATCTAAAGTGACAAGGCTGAAAAATTAATATTGATTGGTAATGAGTTCTTTTGTAAAAATCCTTGTGTTGGTTCAGGAACAACTCTTGAGAATCCCTGTAAGTTAACCCAAACTTTTTGCTACATCCACAAATGAACTGAAGACAACAAAGCAAAGAAAATGACCCATATCCAGAAATTTTACCACCTTCTCCGAGCCTGAGATGAGTTAAAACGAGGTGGATAACCTACTTGTGTATGTTAAAAATCAAAGTTTGGAATGATTTTCACCGACTTAAAAACACTAAGGACTATCCAGCTTGTTGTTGGCATACAGTTTAATAAACAGCATCTGTGATTGTATGAGGCTGCATTAGTGCACGTGGAGCATAATTTGCCCCAATCACTTAAGGATATTTAAACCAACATATACTGTTAATATTCCAAATTTCCCAAATATTCCGACTCCACCCAATCTGGCTTCTTCTCAGATTTAAGTGCAGAAATGAATTAGGTCTCTGCAGTAATACCTTGTTAATATGTTTTCCTTCAGCCTTCTTCATCCTGGGAGGTGTGTGTGTGTCGTTTGGTGGGGCCTCATACATTGGCAGCCTCTTTGCCATGCGGAGGCTTATGCTGCTTTCGGTGCCAGCTCTGCTGCTTCAAGGATCCGTGGTGGGCACTGTCGCCCTCTTCTGGCTCTGCGCCGTATCTCTGTACATCGGCCGACTGGAGGTGGAAATCATCCATGAGGAAGAGGAGGGAGAGGACGAGGGAGAATGCCAACAGTGCCGCGATAGGCGTGAGCACCGGGGTTACCGTGGCTCTCATGACAGCGAGGACAATGACGGCAATGGGCAAAACAAGTAGAGATCTTCTAGGAATGGAGAGTGGAAAGTTGTGTGTGTGTTGCTCTGATTCAGGGTTTGTGTAATGTGTGTGTGCAAGCAGATTGCTTATTAATATGCAGGTTGTGTGTGAGTGTGTATGCAAATCTATTATCTATTGTTATAAAAAATATAATTCAGGTGAATTAAGACTTTCTGGACCTTTTGGAAAACTGGTCGGAGAAAATGCTGAAATATGGTGATAATTTGGTAGTTAATCTACACTTTTGGCAATTTGTTTTGTAAGACTTCTTGTAATTCAATATATTTTATGCTGAATTGCTGACATTATTAGTCAATCTTAAAGTTGCATTGATTCTTGTTTTATTAACTTTTATTTGTACATCCTCAAATCTGCTTTCCATGGCACAGGATTAAGTCACTCGTCAGCCAACAGTTACTAGATGCTGTTTGTCTTGTCAGTTTATTTAGTTAACTGTGAATACTTGAAGTTTCACAAAAGTCTTGAAATAAAGAGAGAAGCCTTGAGAACTAGAAAGAATTGACAATGTGCATGTTTCAATATTTAGTTTGAATAAAGAAAACCAAAAGAGGGTTTTTTGTATTTGATATTTTTTTTCACAGTTGCAGTAGCACTTTCATCAGCTTTTGTTTGCATCTAGAGGTATGGAAACAGGATTTTTTTCTGTCATGTTACATTTTGTTCTGTATTGCTGATATTCATGGACAGCTTTAAACTGTAGCCATAAACATTATGGAGTACATTTATTAAATTTATCACAATAATTTCTATTAATGGGTGTAAAAAGTCAATGACGTTAAGTTTGTGTGTTTAAATGGAGTTTACTATGGTTTACTTTTGTGCACCACTTTCAGTGCACCCCACTGTGTGTACAGTAATAAAGCAAAATGCGTCAAAACTTCACTGTATTTCTTCCAGTAATAATGGTTATTAGCATTTGCAAGATTCACCCAAAAATTGTGAGCTGCTTAAATAGATTATTAAATATATTTCATGCAATAAAGAGTTATAAATTAGGACCTGCTGAGGATCATAGTCCACATCTAAATCATAATGGGAAAACAAATCAGGCAGCTTCAGCTTAGCTCTGCTTTACAAAGATCGGTTTTACATGCAAATGCGTATAGTTCGGTGATCCCCATCCCTGGTCCTGAAGGCCCACTATCCTGCAGGTATTTGATGTTTCACTGCTGCAACACACCCATGATTCAAGTTAAATGCATCTCTGACAAGATCTGCACATGGCTGCCATTGAGCCATTAATTTGAGTCAACTGTGTTGAAGCAGGGAAACATTGAAAGTGTACAGGACAATGGGCCTTGAGAACTGGAGATGGGGAACCCTGGTATAGTTAATTATTTTGCAATCAAATGGACATGGGAGAAGCAGATTAAAAGGGTTGGAGATTCATTTTAAAGGTACTGAAATACTGATTATTTTATTAGAAAATATATGCCTACAATCACTTGGTTTTAAACTTGTTTTATTTATCTAATTATTTACTAAGCCTCAGCTTAGTTTCTGGTATGCCTACTGTGTTTTACTGTTAAGAAATCATGTGCATGTTTACATGGCAGCGCCTTGGAGAACAGCCATTCCCATTCTGTGTATGTACTTGATGTGGCGAATTGAAAAGGAAACTTGACTACTTTTTCATAAACTAACAAAGCAAACTTTTAAATGTAATACTTTTGATTATTTATAATCTGAGAAAGAACTATTGTTCTATTGGGATTCACTTAAAGTGACTTTAAAGCTTAAAAAATCTAATTTAGAAATGCAAATCATACTATTAAAGATAAATAGTATACCTCTATTTCCATGAGTGTAAGACACTAATTTAAATTCCAATTTAATTTTATAACACAAATTTTGTCTGGAGTTGGTTGGTACAGCACCTTCCTGGTCTGATGCCTCATCAGGGGGTGGTTAACCTCCACAGCAGGCAGACAGATTAGCGGCAGGGAGCCATCGAACAACATTTGTGTTGTGCTAGTTGTGTCTGTAGGCCTTAATTGCATCACTTAGGCTGCTTTGCTTTTGAATTAGGAGGAATTTAGGGATTTCAGTGGGTTCAGTCTTTTGCTCTGGGCTTAACATTTTCCAGCTTTCACATTTTTGTACTTGACTTCACCTCCAGAAACAGGTTCATCTGCCATGCTGCTCTTGGAAAGATTTCCTCCTTCTGATAATCCTTTGTTAGAGCTGAGTTAAGTGGCTTGTCTGTCAGATAAGTGCAGCTCCATTTGGAATTTTACATGCTTTCATCAGGGATTTAAATGCTACATCACTATTGGGTTTTAAATAATTTCTAACTATAATTTCTCTGGGTATAATAATTGCATGATACACTGCCTGGCCAAAATAAAAGTCATCACCTGGATTTAAATAGGCACAAGCCTCCTATTGGACAATTACTGCATGGGCACAAGATGCACGAGGGGCACTCACCTGTGAACGGCATGTAGACATTCGTATTGTTCATTGTATCATATTGTTCATATTGATCCAAGGAGAGTAATTTTAGCAGGCTGATGGGTGGGTGTTATGATTTTGTGCATGTGTTTGTATGTGTTAAGAATTACTGACAAACATTTGATCACCAAGGCCTCACAATTACAAAACTTAATTACTATATTAAAATGATACATGCTGTTATAAAGACAGCAAACAACCTACTTTACACTTTAATTATTTATTTATTTGCAATAAATCACAGCTTCATTTGATTATAATTAACAATGTCACATTTCACTGTTTAAAGAAATACATATAAATAAATTAAGCAATACTACTCGATAGATAGATAGATAGATAGATAGATAGATAGATAGATAGATAGATAGATAGATAGATAGATAGATAGATAGATAGATAGATAGATAGATAGATAGATAGACAGACAGACAGACAGATTATTCTATAGTGTTGGGACTAAGGGACTAAGCATGGAAATTAGCTTTGCTGTAATCCTGCATATTTACATTATATATGTATATTAATATCCACTGTCCCTTAAAAACAAATAAAAAAGGAAGAAAAAGAAGAAGAAGCATTTACTAAAAATGCCAGGCCTTAGAAGCAACACAGGTGAATCCTTACCTTCTATATACAGGTAGGGGGTGTAGAAAAATGAACTTGTATGATGGAAGCATCATAACCAACATTGAAAACTGTGTGGCAAAGTTGAACTGGTGAAGGGCAGAAGTGACTCGTTTTTAAAAACATCTCTGCTATGGAATAAATACCATTTTCTATCTGGTGGGCAACCTTTGATGTTTGCCTGTCAAGATAAAATAAAAGAGTTTCCAGTTTTGCAGATGATTTTAATGGCACAGATTCCATTCATTTTCATTCCAAGATATTAGCATGACATATGACTTGTCAGACACACAAGACAGTTTGAAAAAAAAGGACTTGTCAGACACCTCTCATTTTTTCTACTTGAGACTCAATTCCACAATAAAGGCATATGGGATACCCTGGGATAAACCCTTGCCAGAACACCATGTGGGAGACTGGTCCTGGACAGAACGCTTGAAAGATAGTACATATACAGTATAACTTTCTGCTTGATCAACTTACAGCTGCACGGACAGTTGAAGGGTTATGGGAGAAAGACTTGCACAATGCTGGTGTTGAGCCTGATTGTTCCAATTTAAACATCATACAAACATAACTCATACATTTCAAGATGATTTGGAGGGCCTATGCCATCCCAACTACTTGCTTTAAGGTGATAATAATTACATGTTCTAACTGTACTCACTGCCAAGATAAAATGCTGGGCGCAATGATCCATACGATTTGGGAAAGCTCCACCACTGAAGGCTATACTGTCGCTGTGGTTTAATCCCACTCTCAGTTTAATTCACCACTGGATGGCATCCTACTAGAGTAAAGCCTCAGTAGAGGGTACAGCAAAGCAGCACAGCTTAATAGAGCCAGACTATTTACTGCACAGGCCTGGTCAAACATAGCTGTATCCGTAAGAGACTACATAAAAAAAGCTTTTCTTTTCCCACACTTAGCCATGTAGGGCCTGAAGTGCTCCAGCTTTAACAGTTAAACAGACAGGCCAGCGGTGCGCATTATGCACAATTATCTATTCTGTTTCTTTTCCCCCTTCTGTCCAGAATTGTTTTATTTGATAATAAAAATTTTGTATTTAAATTTTAATTTATTAATTAATTAATAAATTAATATTTATTCATATTCCCAGTGATTGAGAAATTTGAATCAATGCTGTATTCTTCTTGTATAGTATATTATTTACCTTACCTTGTTTAATTTATTTTGGTTTTGTTGGAATCCTATGCGGCTGATACTCTTAAACACTATTAGGGGAAACTGCCATGTTTGTTACTGTGTTAAGAAAGGGGGGGAAGAAGAACTCAGATGTGAACTCTGCACTGTCCTCTAGTGGATGTATTGTCTAACAACCATGCCACTGTAATGTGTGCAGTGACTTTTGACATTTAAGTACCTATTTAAGTACATAAAGGGAGCATAAATGAGCTCTTAAGGAGATATTGCAGCTGTCATTTCTGTTATTTACCTGCAAGCTTCAGTTTATAAACCATAAAACAGACTATGCAATGAGGTTAAGATTGTAGATTCAAAGATAAATGTTGGATTATTTTATCACAAAAGTGCACAAAGAATTACAAATGGGGTGTTTATAGTTGGTAGTGCAAAAGTACTCTTAACTAGTTAATGTAAAGCAAGTATGCCTGAATAAGCCATTCCTTTCTAATAAAAAGAATCCTGTATTCTAATTATTTAATGTTGAAAGATAATGTTATCCAACACTGAATGTTAGGCGTTATGGATAAAGATTAGATAAGGGTTTAAGGGTTAGTGTTTTGGGTTAAGTAGATAAAGTTTCGCCCACAACAGAGACTAAACAACGCTAGTTAAAAGATTCTTGAGCCCTAAAAGATGACGATATTGATATATAGAAAGTGAGAGAGAAAGGTGAAGGAGAGGGGGCAGGGGGAGCAAGAGGGAGAGAGGGAAAATACAGAAAGAGATAAAATAGATGGAAAAAGACAGAAAAAGAAAAGAGAATGGAATGAGAGGGAGGAAGTGCAGGAAGTTGGAAGGTGAGAGGTGCTAACCTCATGTCTCGCAGTAAGGGCAGGGGAAGAGGTTATGGGTTAAAAATGAGGGTAGGGACAGAGGTTAGGGGGTAGGGATTAAGTGTGGCACAATGCTAGAATTTTAAATTGAATACATAAATATACAGTGTACTTTTTATCTTCATAGTTTGCGACTATTATCTTGTTATGAAAGGGTCTGCATTCTCATTGCTTTAAAAATAAAACAAAGTTCAAAGCGTTGGGTAAAAATGAGAGCGAGAGCATTTTCTGGACTGAGTTTGTGTCTGCAGCTGCTACAGGTTATCTGTCAACCTTAAGAGCTTTGCAAAAATGATGGCAATTATATACACTGCTCAAAAAAATAAAGAGAATACAAAATCATTACCATGTAACTCAAAGTCAGTCAGACTTCAGGGATGTCAGTCTGTCCAGTTAGGAAGTAACACTGATTGTGAGTCAGTTTCACCTGTTATTGTACAAATGGAACAGACAACAGAATGGAACAGGTGGAAATCAGAGGCAATTAGCAAGACAACCCCTATAAAAGGAAGGGTTTGAAGGCACTAAGTCCACAAGTGGAACTTGTTCTTGCAGCCCAGCACCGTACAGCCTGGCTGGCATTTGCAAGACAATACCAACATTGGCAGATTCACCAGTGGAGCCCTGTGCTTATCATGGATGAGAGCAGGTTCACATCAAACACATGTGACAGAAGATCATTTGGCCAAACAGTCTTACAGATCTGAGCAGCATTACAGCTCACTAGCAAAAGCTCATATCTTTCCCAAAACTGTTTCAAAACTAGGTTCCTTTCCCAAGTAAAGAGTCAGTACCATATAACTGCAAAGATCCTTTTTAACTCTTTTGGCTCATTTGCATTCACTTAATGCTTTTGCCAAAATAACCTGGATGGTTCAGCACAACACCGTGGATCACATGCACAAGCTCATTTCTCTCCCAAAACTGTTTACCTAGGTGTCAAAACTAAATTCATTTCTCATGTAGTCAGTGCCCCTAAAATGCATCATCCCTTTGGCATTGTGTAAGCACTGCAAGTCAAAATGCCTAGATGATTTGTCACTGGGCATAATAAGAGCACACAGTAAGAGCAGCCTCCAAAGTTTTACATCACACACACTGCACTCATACTGCCAAGAAAATTGTAACCATTTTTATTTACACTTTCATACATTATAGTATATAAAAAGAAAAAAGTATACACTGTACTGTATATGTACAAAATATAAACACAAACAAAGAAAAATCAAATCTAGCCTAAAGTGCTGTAAATAAAGTTTCACTTTCTCATAAAGTAACACTTTTACTGGTTCCTGTTGTCACCCTCCTTCTCCTGGCCACCATCCTCCTCCTCCTGGCCATCCACACGCTGCTCTGTTTGGCCATAGATTTTCATCCACATCATATTCATATATGGTGTTCTTGACTAATTTAGACAGTTTAACAGACCATTGTACATATCATGACTTACACAATGAAATCACACTGACATGTTTTGGAGAGAACAACCATCCGACTGAGAATCAACTAATCCGTTTATATTAGCAAGATCTATTTATTTGGAAAATGAACTAAATGTGGGCTCATTGTGCTAACTGTAGGCTACTTGTACATAACGATTTGCAAAGATGCACTGAGACACTTGCATCATGTACTATGACATTTGCAATTTGATGAAATCAATGAAAAATGCCATTCTGTTTGGAGATTTGTCCATGTTATTTTGAGAATGTAATTTCTGTTTCATAAAATGAGCCAAACCAACAGAGAAAAACTGTAAAACATGTATTTATATACACAAAACTAAATTTAGATGAGAATTATTCACAGGTTCACTAGCTGTTGTACAATACTTTGTACACTAAAAGCAGGTCAGACAGTGATCAACTTTACAATCCAGTTCCTGTCTTCCTTGAATTGATTTCACTTTCTGAATGATAGAAATTCTCTAAGCTCAAGTACATAGTCTCACATTTATTAATTCCAGTCCCATTAATGACTGTATATTGATCAATTTCCAAACATTACATGTTGCACTTTGTAAAAAAAAAGAAGCAAATATCAAATAAAATCTATTATATGCTCATCTAATTTCACCATTTACATTAGGGTTGTTGCAAAATTACAGTACTGATGCACGTCTTGTAATTTGCTGTAATTAGGTGGTCAGTATTCAAATCTTAAGGTTTCTTGCTATTATCCTTAGCACCCATTTTATAATGGCAGGTGTTTCCCTTCTCCTGTCATTTTAAGATAAAAGATGAAAACAAAGAAAGCTCAAATGTTATCATCTGACATGGCTTGAAAAATGCAATCATGTCAACATGTTTGTGAAGAGATTACTACATTTAAAGATGATCCCAAAACTCTAATCTACCCCTGTTTTGGATGCCACAAAATGACAAATCCTTGAACAATGTCTGTGCTCCCACTGTGTCACTATACATGAGTGGAAAGGCTTCATTGCCCTCTTGTGGTGACAACATAACTTTGATAACAACTGTTTTAATAATTTTTTCATCCGGTATTTAATGAAATGAGTAATGTGTGAGAATGACTGTGGAATGAGGAAAAAGTTTGTGCAACTAAAGGGACTAAGATAGAGGTTTATGCTGACAATCTATGCTGTACCATAAAAGGAATCTTCAGGCTGCTTCTTTGTAGGAGCTGCAAGCCCGACTCAGCTGAAAGATGTACTGTGGCAAAGATCAGACACAGATGGAGGTCACACCACTTTTAAACCTTTTAAAAGAGTCATATCTAAAAAAATAAGACAGTTATAAGCAACAGAGTATACAGAGAAACCAGCAGTTTTTTTGTCATAGTAGTGCAACAGTGCTGGACCATCTCACAGTGTTACTGTGTCTACAGCCAAAGTCTGACCAACCCACTAAATAATGAACTGATCAATACAGTCACATCCTGCCCTCAAATTCTGAACAGTTTTCCATTTTGTTGGAGGCACAAATAAGAAAACCAATGGAGAAGATTTTTTAAGCATACTAAGATCTATTAAGATTTTAAGGATTAGTGTGGACCTATATTAACATGTCATTTTGTTTCATAGTCCCACAAAACGACACCTTCAAGAAAAGCTCAAAGAAAAAATAAGCAGGAGGAGGCATCTCACTCAATAACAATTTAATCTTAAAGTTAGTTTTACCTGTGTTGTACAGACATGCTGTACCAGTGGTTTCACGGTGGCAACTGCCACTCTGAATCAAGGGGCCACACTTTGCAACCCCAGTAGATCTGGCCATGCTGCAGGTGGTAACTTCAGATTTAAAACAGAGATATAATGACGACAATATCTTCGTCTTTACATGAAACGGAGAGGAAAATTTAGGGCTTCATGAACACAGTAGGAAATGTTACTATATATAGAATTATATCCATTGACAGCTCTGAATCTTTTGGCCTGTGTGCCAAATTGACTGCAGCTTTTCCTCTTTGCTTGTTTGTTAGCTCTGACAGGAGCCAACCAGGCATAATCCAGGAGAGCTCAGTCCTGCTCATAAATCTCACTGAGATGGCCATTCCCTCTTCATACACCTTCATTCTTTTTATGGTGTTGTAGACCCATGGTTCCCAACCTGGGGTCTGGGACTCCCGAAAGAGCATAGGTGGTTCCCAAGGCTTTGAACATTAAAAGCTATTGTGAGTAATGTCCACACATTTTCTCTATTTTATGAATAATAATACTAATAAAAACAAAGTAAGGGCTGTGTGCTGTTAATTTAACTTTGGCTTTATCAAAGGACATGAGTCAGCCAGAACACATTATTTATTGTGAGAATCTCCCTTTTGAAAGCATAAAACCAAACATGGTTTCAGCATGGGGTGGGGCAGGGGGTCCATGGCTTTTAAATATTTGCATGAAGGAGGTCCTCAAGGAAAATAGGTTGGGAACCACTGCTGTAGACCAACAAAAACAGATAAAATGTTATTAGTGACTTCAAATACTTATTTGTATGTGTTTTGAATTTGAAATGAAATTAAGAAATAAAACAACTCAGAATTTGGTTAAGGATGTGAAGGTTACATTTAGAAGATCTGGCATGAAAATAGAGTCATCCACTTTAAAGAGAAGTCCACTGAGCCACATTGCACTCTGTTGGTCTCTGAATGAATGAGGTACATACACAATGAGGTTAGAGTAAACACAAGGATGGAGCCTAGTTAAAATGGAATCAGATTGTCCCGTGTCTTTACTTTTCATCAGCCATCTGGGATCCATGCAGCATAGTCACACTGGGATTAATCAAAAAAACATCAGAATATGGCTACAGATGTTGCATGAGGTGTCTGACTTTAGACCCTGACTTTAGACCTACCCTGCAAGAGTGAACACAAGAGAATATAACACTACAGCAGCTGAAAATAAAATAGCAGCAAAAGCAAAGAAAATATTAGAATCATGTTCTCCCTCATAGAGAAGAGCAGGAGGGCAAAAGGAGTATTTTTAGGCTATAAAACAGATGTAACAGCCATTCCAGTTCAGCTCTTACGTGTTCATTGCTTACCATTTAAGATGCTTCTTCTGATTGATGGAAGATATTTGTAGAAGAATGTAATGCCTTAAAAGATGAGACAAAAAAACTTGACATTCTGTCTTTGTTCACAAGGTTAAATCTAACATTTGCTCATATTTTCTGTTTTACACTATGTCAAGGTTGAGCTACTTTTTCATTAATATTTGCTATAGTCTAGTTTAAAACAATGAGAATAAGTTACAACACTACACACAAGGGAAAGCTACACTCTGTATTAGACAGATGATATCACAGTAATAATGATCTCATTAATTTAGTGTTATTCCATCACTTTGGTGTCTTTATCTCTCAAAATTAATTTCAAGGAAATATATTCTCAATTTTAAATAAAGCACAGCTTCACTCAAACACTCATTTATCTCACATCATGAACCATGTCCTGAAGCTGATAACTAAACAGTGAGATATCTAGCTGTCTTCATCTAGAAAAAAATTGCCTTAAACTTGAATGCAAACAACCTCTCAAATGACTTCAGTATATCTTTATCCTCCATCTGAGCTTTCAGCTTCTTTCCAAATGAAGTGAAGAAGTGTTTTCTGTTGATGAATCAAGGTCTAACTTAGACGGCATCAATATCACCACCTTTCCAAACACACAACAGTAAAGTCAGAGAAATGAGTAACTGCACACGTACGGGCAACCCTTAATATCTGAAAGGCTCCCCAGGTGTTGCCCCAAGAATAGACAATCAAATACTAACAAATATTTAGTGTAAACTGACCTTTACTGGGATAAACTTCACATGCCTATGAGTGAGTCAATATAGCATGTTAAGCACTTCTATACTTTTGTAACCCAGCGGAGATGTTAAGATACATTTATTCTATATCAACAATTCCACATGCTTGATCATCTCAAACAACATAATTTCAGCATAATTACCTATGTAACTCTTTGCATTTAATGAAGAGGATATAAAAGTCATAAAACCATCAGATATGATTGTGTTAAACAGAAAATACTGAAAAAACTTGTTACCACTTTAGTTGTAATTAAAAATCTACAAAAAAAAAAAAAAAAAAAAAAAAAAAAAAAAAAATCTACAGGTTATTTTGGTTTGCTCAGATTTATAGTTACCTATAGACACAAAGTAGTCCCTGTCTTTTAAATAGGACTCAAACCAATTAATTGCTGTGCCAGAAAGTCCTACCCATTTTTTCAGCCAGTCTGGTTACCGCTGATTGTGTCAAATGCAGCACTAAGATCTAGCAGTACCAGGGCTGAAATATTTCCGCTACCTGTGCTCAGGCAGACGTCATTAAAGACCTTAACTAGAGCAGTCTCAGTGCTGTAGTGTGGCCAAAACCCAACTGGTAGACATCAAAACAATGGTTTAGTGTCAGTGAGTTGTGCAGCTGTTGAAAGACAGCTTTTTCTACAGTCTTACTAAGAAAGGAGAAGTTTGATATCGGTCTGTAGCTGCTCATGAGTGACAAGTGTAAGTTTTTCTTTTTCAGTAGTGGCTTGATAACGGCTGTTTTTAGGGTCTGTAGGAAGACACCTGAAATCAGAGACGTGTTTATAATCTGTAAAATAACTAAGGCCATGCATCCTGAAACATTCTTAAAAAGCCAGGTTGGCAGGGCATCAAGACAGCAAGTGGTGGTGTTCAGGTGGCCAATGATCTCCTCCAGGTTTTTAGAACTGATTGGAGAGAAGTGTGACATGGTGTTCATGTCTCTGAATGGACACAGGCAGATATGTCTTCCCTACCTGATTTTCTAAATTTTGTCTGTAAAGAAGGAAGCAAACTGATTACAGGCCAGGTTGGATAGAAGTTCTGGGGTTTTCTGACACAGGAGGATTAGTTGGCCTGTCAACAGTAACGAACAAGACACGCACATTATTGCTGTTTTTTAGCAGTGATGCTAAATTCAGAAAAGAATGGTCTGCATTTCTCAGTTCAAGATCATAAATCCTCAGTCTCTCTTTATAGATATCATAGTGAATAAGCTACTTTAGCTAGGCTGATGGGGTGGATGTGGTTTGCTGTGAGTTAAGGTAGCTAGCACAATTATTTATCTGTTTCAGTGTGTTAGTTTTACTTGACTGCAGGAATCACCAACTCTGGACCTCTTGATTCAGTGTCCTGCAGGTTTTTGATGTGTCCTGCTTCAACACACTTTACTTAAACAATGTGGTGTTAAGAGGCTTGTGCAGAACTTGACAACAAGCTGATTTAATTTAAACCAGATTCAGCAGGGAAACATCAAAACCCTGCAGGACACTGGCCGAAGAGGTCGAGATTTGGTGATCCCTGCGCTATGGGAACACTCAAAAAACACTTATCAAACCATTTTGAAGGATTGACACCAGACAACCTGGAAAAAATAATAATTTGGCAAGATTTAATAAAAAAAAATTTACCCTCAAAATGAAGCACAAAATATGTTCAAGTGAATCAAAGTACACAATCCCTTAAGTCAAGTTACCTTCTGATTCTAATTTAAATGAAATGTCCACCACTGAATTTGCAGATGGAAATAGTTAAATAAAATGTATGTCTTTCAATTAACAGTAAACAAAAATACACAACAGCAAAGCTCACTTATTAACACATATTAACCACTTAAACTCTCTTAACAAATGGGCCCAGACACTCCACACAGTGGAGACGACACTAGCTGACCGAGACTTACTGTGAAACTTACAGCTACGTCCAAGAAAAGTTAAAACATTAAAATAGTTTTTTTTAAGTCTTTTTTCCTGCAGCTTCTCCTGCCTCCACCTGCTTGTCCCTCCTCTGCAGCTACTACCAACTGAGCTGGACCTACTTTCAGCCTATAAAACGTTGGAAAAACAAGGAGCTCTCTGTGTGTTCTACATTCTGTTGCTCTGCATTACTGCAAGACATTTAGTCAAGTGATTTTACTCCACGTTTTAGCTACGCATCCTATATTCATAAATCAATTAAACACATTGATATTCTTTTATCAGACATAAATCCTACATTTACTTCCTACTTTGTTTAAACCTGTGTCGTAAAACAGATTCACATTTCAAATAAACTTTTCATCTTTCATTGACAATTGATCTTTCTTTTTTATTCATCACTCTTAAAAAGGTACTAATTAATTATCTTATTTTCCCCAGGAGCCATAGTGTAGTGACAAGTAAAACATGGTAAAATGAGTTTTTTTTTCTTACTCTGCAGATTAAAAGCTCTCAGAATAAACTGCCTCATTGTAGCATCGGTTTAGAAATCCGATAAAAGAACATGGAAAAATATTATCTTAATGCTGTGATTAATTTGCATTAGCATTGTTTATTTTTAGGAATGTAAACTTTTCAATTTTATGATTCTGTCTGGATGAATATTAAAATGTGTTAACAAACACAAATCCATAATCATTTGGGCAAGACTCCCAGTGATTTGTAGCTAGGTTAGATTCAACACTGAAACTTGGTGAATTTCTGTATTATGGGTATAAACATGACTGTAACTGGGAGAAAAAAAAAAAAACATTTATAAGTGGGTTGAATCATTTAACAAACTGCGGTAGTTGCACTGTACCAAATGTACGCACAGCACCTATACTCCCTCTGTCAACTTAACCTATACTATGACTGCAAACAAGAACAATAACATTAAAGGTTTTAAAATAACTGCATGCATGGAAAGATTATACAATAAGTGTTTAATAGGCTCTGTAGTCATCATACCCAGACAGAGAATAATGACAATGTAGACTCATATTTGTCAAAATTGTTGGGTTATTGTGTAACTAAACAAGGTCAAATGACCTTTTTTGTCATGGTTGTTGTGGTCCAGAGATTGGTTGGTTTGAATATCTGTGCATCTATTATCATTAAATACAACAATAACCTAATTTAAATGGACTTGAAAGTAAGAAAATTTAGACTGACCATAAAAAGACTGTGTGACTGAAGTCATCACATGAATTTTAACTAATTCATCAGCCATCAGCAGGGAAGTAAACAAGCATACAAACAAATAAATAGATAAACAGACCAATATAACATCAAATAAATAAATAATATACATCTAGCCTTTTCCGAACACTTTAAACATTTACACAATTATTTTTGTGTATCAGGAGTATTTCATACCCGTCTCATAGCCAGCAACAGTAAATTGCAGATAATGAAACTCCTCTTTTATTTTGACTTTGTCATGTTTTTTTTTGTTTGTTTTTTTTTGTCTTACTTGTTGTCTGTAGTAGGTCAAAACTAATACTTGACTTAAAACTTTTGCCATCAGACCCACCACATGTACATGGTAAATTGAGACATGCACCCAAGTTTGATAAAAGCAAAGTTACAGAGAACAAGACACACTGCTTTGCAATAGGAAAAGAAACACAAGGGCATAAGAGACTTTAAAGAGAATACACTCCATGACTAAGTGCTACAAACTTTCTCATGGAAAATGAAGACAAAATGTGCAAACAGCTCTTTCCTAGATCATAAGAAATCAAACAAATTATATTTCAGCACACTATTTGCACATAAAAAGCTTCCTCCTAAATCAATGTTTCAGAGAATGTGGTCACATTTTTCTTGATTATGCAAACCAAGGCCCAGTATAATATGTGAGTGCTGTCAGAGTCAGTAGTTACTCTCCCTATATGAGACTCAAAAGATGTACAAACTGTGATTGCTGCACATGTATAATTTTTATAATGAGCTGCTCATCTGCACACATATATATGAGCTGAGTGTAGCAGCATGTGGGTGTTGTGTGTGTGGGAGTGTTGGTGACGGTGGGGTTCTGTCTGTGATAACTATCTCTGACTAGGATGGGGCGAAGGTCTGTGATATCTCCCAGCCATCGACACACCGTGTTGCTGTTGAGACTCACCTCAGAGTCACCCCCTCTTCCTCTCCTCTCTTCTCCTTTGCTTCCTCACACCTCTAATTCACTGATTTCCAAGGCATTTCAGTGCAGTTGTGTTTCGCATGCAGAGTGCAACCGAATAGCTGCTTGAGTATGACCAACACCCCACCTCCTCCTCCTCCTCCCCGAGCTCCTCTCAGCTCTTTCAGATCCTCTTCTACCCTTTCACCCTAGAGTCCTCTTTTTCTGGTCTCCTCCTCACGTTCGCCTGTGCTCCCCTCCCTCCTCTCCTCCTCTCTCCTCCGTGGCTGCATCTGACTGCACAGGTCTGTTTGGCATGCAGGAGGCTCCCGAGGCCTGGCGCGTCTAAAGGGCAGGGTGCCCAGAGGCAGGAGACGCACCCTCACTGACAAACACCATCTACCCCAGACCACAAGCAGCTATAGAAACCACATCATCAGCCATAGTCTAGCCTTATGCATCTCCAAACCTCAATTTCACGTCTACACTCTCAGCCCTGAAAGTTGGAGTCGTAACCTCTGCTCATTTCTAGCACAGGGTGCTCATCTGCTCTCAGGTGTTAAATGCCATATGTATGGATCAAAGGATATGCCTTGAGAATGGCATTAAGTATGGATTGGCCTAGAAGACAAAGAGGAAATTGTTGGGAAACAATGACAAAGATGAAAACAGCAGTAGTAGAAAAAGGATAAAGGGAAAGAAGAGCAGGTGGGGAAAGTTGATGTCTCCTTCCATCGTTTACTCTGTTATCTCTTCTCTCATTCTCTACTCTTTTAAATGCATTTACATGTGCTAAGGTATTTCCCCTGGGGGCATGGCTGTAATTCAGGGGGTAAGATAAGCCATCAAAGTTAGTGACAGAGAGGGCATATGGGTGTCTCAATGACAGGCTGAGTAGAAGACAGTCAGGAAGGCTGTCATGACTTCCTGACTGCTCATGCACACACATGCACACAAATAGTGCACAGTGTTTTCAATTGCACAAGCCACACCTTTACTTCACTATACAAAGACGTTATGAGATAAAGAGGAAAGGTTGTTTTGCAGCCCTGCTCACAGTGTATCAGTCCACACACACACACACACACACACCCTCCTATACAGTGCATACGGTTTTGCACGTACAATGGCATTTTCTCCCCAACAACTGCTCTTGTTTAGTATGCGCTTCCTTTGGTCTTGAGGAGGAATGATCCTCACTCTAATGAACTAGGGCCTGCCACTTGAATGTAAAACAGGATTTAACCCGTCTTCAATGTCAGAGCCCCTCCCTGGGGCTGCTTCAGACAACACACACAGATTCACAGAGATGCATACGCACACCCATACACACACACATACACACACACACACACACACAATGCATACACACGCATACACTGTGACACGCACTCGCATGTATAGTCCCTTATAAGTGAGACGCTCTCCATACGCTCTCTGTTCTTTTGTGTTCATTTCGGATCAATTTATAGCTAAGTCTTTTCTGAATCCCTGACACTTGAGTGATGTCCTGCCAGGATTGCTCTCACCTGCTCCACACGCTGATTTTTATTAAGGATTAATAGTGTTTTTGTCCAATTCAGGGACACACAATATTGTCAACTTGCTCTATTAATAATAAGATATAAAAAGGGGCATGCATTTGCAGTAACAAAAATAATTTTGTTTCTACTACTGACTTGTCCCATTTGCTACTCTTCTCTGCATGTTATTTATATATATTTAATCAATACATATACAATGAAAAGCTATTTGTAAAGGTCAGTAAATTAATCAAGTGTGTGCTCTACCTCATGCCAAAACAAGAAATAATCTGCAATTGTGAGAACAGGCCTGGGTATCCTCCAATAATACCTTAGTGATATTTTAATCGCACATAAAACCTTAATAAAGCCCTTAGATTTTATGCGCTCTCACAAGCAAGAAAAGAGTCAACAAAAGCTTGAGTTGTGCTCCTCTACTGGAATATTTTATTATCATCATCTGTATCACTGTTTTTATTTTTACACTTGTTCATTTCATTTGATAGGTGGGTGAAGTATTCACAAACATGGGAAGATAATGTTAGATTCACAGTGATGGGCAAGGGGGTTAGCTGTTTTATTCAACAACAACAACAACAACAAAAACAAAACAGAGGACACCTTCACGCAAGCAGACACACACTCGCCCATTCATACAAGCATTTTAAACCAGTAAACGCCCGAGAATGCGTGGGCTCACAGACACACGTGCAGTGTTTGTATATGGCAGCTACAGAATGGATGCACACACCATATCCAAACTATTTTCTCTCCTCTTTTCATCCTGCCAGACATCGGAACATAAACATCAGTTTTTCACATATCAACTATAATCTCAATTTAGAGGCAATGAAAAAAAAGTAAGGAAAAAAAAAAAGTGCCAGAAACGTCAACAGATTACATAAATTTCTATGTATTTGATAGATTGGTTTAAAAGAATTTATTTCAAAGTGCTAGAATGGTTTTTAATATACATTTATCATAATACTTTAAACTCACTTCTTTTGAGTGTGTCTGGCTTGAAAATGGTTGCATTTTTTTTTTTCATTTTAATTGTAATAATTCGGGGTACATTTTCTCAGCAGTTTATTCAGTTGTTATGATACAAAAACTTTATTTCCAACTTTTGGAATTGGACTGAACCTTGTCTCAGAATAATTCTGCTGTTTTATTGACCTCTGACGGTCATATTTTTAATGGTAACATGTCATCTTTGTGTCAAATGAGCATTTTTTCACTCTGTTGCACTGTGGTTGGCTATAACATTAGTGACTGCTTCTGCTTTGTTTTCTGTTTTAACAGGATCACACATCCGAGTCAATGAAGTGCTTTGAGTACACAGCAGGACAAATTTTAGTAAGTGCTCATAAAAACACAGAGGTCTAGGTGATAAAAACACTTATGTCCACCACCATTACTCCCTCCTAAAACATTTTCAGAAATATATTTTCTTAGGCAATTTTAAAAAAAACAAAACAATAACAAAGAAAAAAAACATCAGATGATAGAGTCCATCCAGTATAACTAAGTTACTGTGTGTATTTTGATATATTCAACACCTTGCATCCATGTGTTTGAAACAAAAATCAATACAAATAATAAAAAAAACAATATGGCTTTCATACACAAACACAACTGCAGCATCTTAAAGAATATACTATAATTGACACTCATTTAAACATATTACTGTCCTATTATGAAATAACAGAAGTAAAATCCTGTCTGCATTGCATTTTCCCTTATATATACTGGAATGTCTGGGACTACGTTACTCATACTCATGTCCCATCAGTGTGCTTTAAGTATGGCTGACTGATGAATGTTTTTTTTTTTATAATTTTTTTATTATTATTATCTATAATTATTTTGAGTCTTAATACAAAACAACAAAAGGCTGTCTCCATCTATTTTAAAGGAAAGCCTATAATTAAATTCTCACCTGGAGCTCAGTGTAAGAGACAATTTGTGTAATACTGCAATGATAAAAAAAATTTTTTTATTCCAAAGTCGCTTTCATCCTGACAGGCAAGTGTCCACCTCTTTCGTCTGGTTTTAGGGTTAATTGGGTTAATTGGGCTGAAAGTAACAAGGATGTGAGCTGAGGGTTTTCATGGTTTTGTCCTTATATACATTATGGCTTCTCTGAGTGGAAGAGACACATAAATCAACACAGTCATCTAGAGAAAGACACAGAGCAGAGTTCATTATTGTTGTGGAGACGAAAAGTCTTGAGGGACAGCCAGTCAAAAGTTTCCATGTCCCGTGTTCTCTGAGAGTCACTGTCACTTGTCCACAGTAAATTCTATGGCAGCAGCTTGTCACATATTTTAGATTACAGTTATTCAGCTCATTGTCCAATTAGTAATGTCCTTAGAGGTTTAATATCCTGCCATTTCTGTCTCTCCTGCCCTTTTCAACAACTCTTTGTCTGTTTTGTCACTTAACGCCATCCTTCATTTTTATTTTCTCATCTCACCTCCTCCAGTTAGACTCAATCCTCCTCTGTCCCAGCAGCCCCCCTCAGTCCATTCATACAGAAAGGCAGGCCAGAGGAGAAAGGGCTGTCAGATGGGGTGAAACCACTGAAGGGTGGCAGGCCGGCCAGCCGCTGTAGGTGGGGGAAGAAGGCCGGTGGGGCTCCCTTGTGGTGGTCTGAGCGAAGCTGCAGGCCATCACTGTGTCCTGCACTGTGGTGGTGGGAGGGGGGTAGCTCGGGTGGAGCGTAGCGGATAGTGCTCGGGGCATACAGGCTCTGAGGGCCCTGTGGACCGAGGGCTAGAGGGTGGAAGAGGACCCGCCCTGCTGCACCACCTGCAGCCAGTCTCTGGAGTAGCTCAAAGTCAGGGCCGCTACCTGTATTGCTGCTACCGCCACTGCTGCGACTGACCACCCCGGACACAACCCTCTCCTCACGAGGCAATGGGGAGGGTATGGACATGGCAGGGGACAAAGAGGGGGAAGGAGGAGTGAACAAGCCTTTTGGTGGGGCTTCACTGCTGGAAGAGGAGTCAGGGATTGGGGTTGTGGGGCTGTCACCGTTCAGGCTGCTGGAAGGAGTGTGCGGATGTGACGGCTGGGGATGAGAGGTGTGTGTATGAGCAGTGGACGTTTGTGTGTGTGATCCCCAGCGCCCTCCGGTGGTTAGGACTTCATGTTCAGTCTTGATGCTGGGGCTGCCAGGCAAGGGAGATGGGGTCACCACACTCTTCAGCTGCTGGATCACTGCCCGGCCATTGTGCACCCTCCCTGTCCTCTCCCCTCTAGTTGGGGTGTCTCCTTCCCTGCTCTGTTTACCTCCTCCCCCACTGTCTTCCTGTTTTAATCTGTCAGTATCTCCCCCCTGGTCCCATTCTGCTTCTTCCTCCTCCTCTCCGTCGCTTTCGCTCGCCAGGTCTGAGGAGGCTGAAACAGCCTCTTCTGCGTGTTGAAGCTCCTCTAGTCTACGACGGCTTTCGGGGGGTGCACCAGCTGGGTCGGACCTAAGTGAGCGTTTCCTCCTGTCCTCTGATTGGATGGAAGAGGTGGTGAATTTCTCTCTGCCTTTAGTGTCAGGGTCAGTCTTTCCCGCTGAGCTCTTCACTGGCTGTGGACCTGAGGAGGAAGGGAGATGTTGATAAAAATGCGTTTGTCAAGAGACATCACAGGAAGGTAGTTATGTGTACAGTGAGTTACCTCGAATCTGTGGGGAACTTTCAGTTGGGGGCGAGCTAACTCGAAGACGCTCCGCTCTTAAGCTTTCTGGTAGTTGGAGCAGATCCAGGGGAGTATCAGGCAACTCTGTTCGACTGGATGGATAGATATTAAAGTGGAAAATGAAAAGGGAGAAAGAAAAAGTAGATGTATACAAAAATGATCATCAACCACTTAAAGCCACTTACATAAAAAAAATAGTAGTGCTGTGCTGATTTGAGTGAATACTTAGAGATGGAAACAACATATAATCAGCCTAATAACAGCCTCCAACAGCCAAAATGCCTCACACCCTACAACCTGCACCTAACACACACCAAACCCTTTAAATAGCCCTTAACACTAAAACACACACATTAACACATGCAAACAGACTCAAGAGCAGACCCCACCCTTCGACACACACACACACACACACACCCACACACACACAAACACTGTGCTCCACTCAGCAACCCACCTATACAGAGTTAAGCTCAGACAAGGAGGAGGCTGTTGGAGAAGTTAATGAGCTCTTGTAATTACAGCACTAATTAACTAAAACACCATTCAGACTGAAAATTCTGACATCCATTTGTACTAATTATATAGCTTCAGTCTAATTAGCACTGAAATACAGCCTACACCTCTTGTTTTCGTCAGACTGCTCTGTCAATGGGCTTTTTGCTATGTTCTGTATGCACCATGTGCATATATAAGCATATTTTGTAAAGGCTCACATGGAAAATAGATTGTAACCAAACAGAATATAAGGCAACATTTAAAGAGCCATTTAAATTCATACACACAGTAAAGAGGTCTGAAATGCTTTATATTAGTTTAAAAGCTTGAGCATTATAATCGCTCTAACTGGAATCTTGGTAAAAAAAAAAAAAAAAAAAAAAAAAAACATGCTTGTCAGATTTCTGCAAAAACTATATATTATTTAATATTATTTAATCATTTTCAAATTTCCAAGAATATTTTCGGCTTTCAGACGTAACAGCTAAAGGAAATGTGATTTGCTTTTATGTCGGTATC
This sequence comes from Melanotaenia boesemani, assembly GCF_017639745.1. Classification (NCBI taxonomy): domain Eukaryota; kingdom Metazoa; phylum Chordata; class Actinopteri; order Atheriniformes; family Melanotaeniidae; genus Melanotaenia; species Melanotaenia boesemani. The sequence goes on along the minus strand of NC_055690.1, from coordinate 20,106,084 downwards.
CTGCCCACTTTTCTTACATTTGAAGCAGGGAAACTCTTCACCACTAATTCCAATACATTTCATCATCATCACAGACAGTAAGGTTTCTGTATAAAATGGGCTCATATCAGGACTCCTTGACAACAGTCCATGACTGCACTGACCTCAAGACATAGTTAACCCAGATGACGTTGCGTTCATGGGGGGCTTTGTGGTTGATGGAGACAGTGGCAGTGGACTGGATCCACAGGTAGCCTCCTCTCCTTTGCAGCCAGCGATAGTAACCTGTCACTACCTGGCCTTTCCTCAACACTAATGGAGAAACAGGTGCAAGGAGGGAAAATAAGATGTATAACAGGAGAAGAGGGGGAAAAACAAACAAAAAAACAAGCTGTTAATAGTTTGGCAGTTCATGACAGTGGCAGCAGAGGGCGCCTACCACAACAGTACAATGTGAGACTTTAACAGGCTTTCCAAGACCCCTGTACCCCTCCAAACACCCCACAAATTCAGATCCTTTGAAAAATAAGAGGGATGAGGACGATTAACTTTTTACTACATATACATATGTATGTGACTTACAGTCCTCATGGCTCTGCCGGAGATTTTCCAGGTCTTCAACGTGGATGAAACGATAACAAGTATGTCCCACAACCTCTGCTGGGGTCAAATCCATATACTCCGAGATCCTGTGTAGCAATGCATAAACAAAGGAGAGAGAGAGAGAGAGAGAAAAATCTTTTGTCAATCAAACAGAGGCAGATATGTCTCTTAAAACTGCTAAATGGCTGGGTGCTCTGCCAGCTGCTCATGAAGAAACATGACTATGAAAGGGCTCAAAAAGCAAAGATTTTACACATTTTAAAAATGTGTCACGACATTTTACAGAAAACTCTTACCTGTTCTCACAATATGTAACCTGGAGATCCATGTTCACTCGGAAGACAAACATTTGGCTCTCCATGCGCACTTCATTAAGTGTGGAGGGTGGGAGCGTGTGAGCCAGTGCAACCAGACCCATCGGGCGACGGACAGAGCGTGTGGAGCCCGGAACAAGTGCAGGGCGGCAGCGGATTCGTCCTGTTACATGGATTACCTGAAAAGCAGAGTAGATTAATTACACACAAATCTAGTTTGTAGCACAGCAACTAATTTAAACAGACAGTTTTAATTCACCAACAGACAGTAAAGAACCAGTGAAGAAAATATAATCTTACATTCAACAATAAACACTGAACATGATCATGAATGGTTAAAAAAAAAAAAAAAGAACAGCAGCTCTGGTATTACAGCAGTGAGTGCAGTAAACTGTTATGTGAGGCAGTTCAGTGTGAAATAAGGTCACAACCATAAAACATAGAGAAAATGACCAACTTGACAGTGCTATGAAACACTGGCAGCACAACAGAAAATGACAATGTGCTGCTTGTATATTTTATCATCCAAACAACAAGCAGAAGAGTTAAGGTGTGCAGAACCTTGGTTCTAATTACTGGAAATCACTTCCTTAGATACCTTGTAGCCAGAAGACTTGACATGCAGGCCTCTTTTTGTAAGTGTAGACTTCATACGGATGAAGAAGCCACGGTCTGGAGGATCGTCAGCAGGAGAATGAGGACTAGATGGAGCTGCTGTGGAAGACAAAAATAACAATTCTACTTCATTTGTCAGAAATTAGATTATTTAATTTATGTTCATTGAATTAGTGAACATAACAACTGCTTTTTTTTACAAGAAAAAAAGTACCAGGTTCAGGGGTACCAGCTAGGGATGAGGTGGATGCAGAGCTGGAAGCGCTCTCAGGGGCAGTGTGACAGCCAGCCTCGGCTCGCAGATGGGGCCTGATTCCTAGCCTCTCTGCCATCTCGACGTGGTCCGCTGGGTGGATGTAGTCGAACACGCTGCTGCCGGTCAGCTCCACCTGAAGAGGAGCATATAGACCCATCAAAACCAGAGCCTTTGAGCACAAATAACTGCACGTGAACGAGTACAGTACACACAGAAAAAATCAATATATGTTATGACAGGAAAATGAAAGTACCACTATGGGTTACAACTCAACAAGGAAAGTGGAGGTTGTAAAGCATCCCCCACCCCAAACTAACACACACACACACACACACACACACACACCTACACACACAGTCCAGTCTCAGAGGACCATGTCACTACAGTAGTACACAAATAAAACCAGGGGAGATAAAAATCAATTGTATTTGCTGATTAAAAACAGGTGAACTCTAACTATCTCCAAAGGTCACATTACTATTCGTCTTACTGTCTGTATCCCTTCCTCCTCATTCATTCAGTTACAGTCTTTCCCAGCAGACATAAAGAGCAGAGCAACAACTCTATACGATCCTATCATCATAATGCATCATAGTCGCATCTCTAATCATTTAAAGGTAATAATGGTGCTGCTCTTGCATGGCATCCATAAAGCAGCACAATCTGAGAAGGTGTGATTCCATCTGAAGCTGTATAAATGTGTGTGTGTGTGTGTGTGTGTGTGTGCACATATGAGTGAGAGAAAGAAACAGAGAGAGAGCGGCCCGGGGGGGTGATGCATGCTTACACACACCAATGCAGCTTCTATTACATCTGTGAATGTTTTCTTGTGTGTGTGTGTGTGTGTGTGTGTGTGTGTGTGTGTTTGTGTGTGTGTGTGTGTGTGTGTGTGTGCAGCAATACCATTCCATCTGATAAAACCATGGCTGCAGCAGCCTCACACCCTTGTCTGTAGGACACAGCCATTTATTACCGGATTAGAGCCATTTACTGCAGGCTTTATGGGAGCTTCAGCAGGCCCTCAAGGACATCACAGTCAGGGAGAGGAAGAAAGCGAACAAGGGAGGCGGGCGTAAAGGAAGGAAAGCGACCGATGTGGGGAGGAACGATGAAGGAAAGCCCTCAGAGTGAGGGAGGATGATAAAAAGCAGATTTTTTCTCTTGTTTGTTTTTTTTTTTTTTTTCTTTTATTCCCAGACATGCTGGGTTAATTTATTGATGCTTTGCTTTTTTTCAGAATTGTGCCACCTGTAAGAAACCAGCAGATTCTCATGGACGTTTATGAGACTGTCACAAGACAGAATTTATTGATTAGTGTTCTTTGAAATGGCTTTCTTTATTTGTACAAAGTCCATATTTCGAGGGCGGATGGATATTGTGTATCAAACATGTGCATGCTGTTATCTGCACAAGTTCGAGAGGGACAATAGAGAATTTTCTCTGACTTTTCTCTGACCGACTATCCAGGAAATAAGTGCTGATATATAAACCTGGAAAACTAAAACAGTTGCTTTTAGATGTAACTTTAATTCTGGGATTTGGGTTTTGACAATAAATGTGCAAGGGCATTTACCGCAGAGACACACATTTATCTGTCATTATTAAAAGAGTGGGTTAGCAGAGACACACAGATTCCTTTTTTAAAAAAATTATATGTAGTTACTTCAGCAACACAGGAGTGACTCTTCTTAATGTTATGAAGCTTACATTTTTCTTTTCTAATTAAACTGGAATGCACTGACATAACAGGCTCTGACCTCAGAGTAAGAGTGGAACTACATGCACTTCTTTAAAGAGCTGTTTGGCTTTCTCATACAGATTTTTTTTTAAATAAATTAGCCTTAAAAACATTGTCACAGATGCCTCACAGCCAATATGCTTTCCAGATACTTTCTGGAAGAACTTCAAGTACAGTAACAATGTAAATTTATGTGTCAAATGCACCATATTTTTGCAGATTAACCCAACAAACTGTTCCTATGGGAGAGCACATGAAACAGTTACAAAGCATTTCACCAAACAGTCATGTATTCATTGCTACTTCATGTTTAGCAGGCAAAAAAATCACCATCTGAGGGAATGTGGGATGGTATTAGATAAGTGCTCCTGTCAAGTGGAAGAGCCCATAAAATTAAGTCTTGTGCTGATCACAGTGGATTTAGGAGTGAAACTGGTTTGAAACCTGTGTGTCACACAACCTAAGTTTATCTCCCAAACTGGTGAGTATACTTTACGGTATGTGCAACATATGAATGAACATCATGCTGGACTTAGTGAATTCATGTATGATAGTAGAGTTCATACAGTGTATGCATGATTGGTTCTGTGGATGGCTGAGATCTCTCCTCAAATGAGCAGGAATAGTGCAATTTGACACAAAACACAGCAGGTAAAAATTAAAACGGGCAAAAAGTTTTATCTTATAAAGATTTGAATTAAACAGAAAGGCTATTGTCTGTTGGCAAGAATGTAAAACAAATGGAAAATTTAATTTTCATGTTTATTTCTCATTTTTCTGTGTGGATACTGTGGTTTAAACGAAGCACTTCAAAGCAAAGATCATTTTACATTACACTCTTGACAACAAAAACTACCTGGTTAGGGTTTAAAAAACATCCCAGCTTGCCTAAAAATAGTTTATCTCACAATATCTTCTGCATGTTTGAAATGATCTTTTTTTTTTTTTTTTAGCAAAGTGAGATATTGAGCCCAGTTTCTTCTGCAAAAGACAAAAAGATTTTGATTTTATTATTTTTATTTTAAGAATCATGTCAGGTGTCACAATAATGCATAATTAACAGTAATTAGCAAAAACAATATAATTTCTGTTAGGCTCATTTTATTATTTACTATGAGACAGGGTAATAAATGTGCTATTACTAATGCTACTATACCTGATGGGGACCATAAGCTTAATCAATATATTATATGTTTGGGTTGTCACTGGTAAAAGCTTACTTACTTATTTTTCACCTTACACCCGCTCGTTGTGGGAATCACTTACTTCTTCTAGCAACACTGTGGTAAATTTCTTAGTTTTACATTTCAAGTGGTTTTTTTTTTTTTGGTTTTTTTTAATATAAATAACACCCTAAAAAGTGAGCTCAAAGGATAACCTTTTATTCTTTCTGACCCCTCTTTGCCTCTCCATGCAGATGTAACATGAGCAGTGTAATTACTTCTCTACTGAATCTCTTCTGATTCTGACATCAAAATGGATTCGCTCATTAATCTTTTAAAATCAACGTTAAGAGGCTGGATTTTTTTTTTTACAAATAGAATGATGGTGTTTGGTCTCTTAAACTTTGGATGAACCTCACTTTGAGCTTTTATTCAATTAAAGATTATGTCAAGATCTTTCCATCTCTCTGTCTGTTAAAATCTGTTTCATAAATTGCAAGTGAACTGTCATTTTCAAATGAGTCCTAACTTCATCTCTGCTCAGAGCACTGGACCAGCCACCTGAAAGGGACACAATCCCCTGGCCCTGTGATACTGGAAAACAAGGTAGTGAGACAAACAGGTCCTTATGGGCTTTACAAGGCTTAAGACCCATCCGAATAATATCACTCCATCACAGGCAGGAGGGAGGTATTGAAAAAAGATCAGATAGAAATGAGAAGATGAGAAAAAGACAGAGCGATTGAGAGGATGAGTCAGGCTCAGACATAAAAACAGGTATAGAATGTGGCGCAAAGGGAGACGTGAGGAGAGAGTGAGATCATTCAAATTTCTGTGTGTGTGACTGTGTGTATGCAAGCACACGGCATGCCTCTGTTTCTCTGCGTATGTGACTAGACTGTCTGTTTTTATGTCTCTGCGTGTCATTGTGTGTCATTGTTTGCGTGAGTAGTTGTCTGTCAGTGCATCATTGTGTGTGTGTGTGTGTGTGTGTGTGTGTGTGTGTGTAGAGAGATGAACGTGCATGTATGTATGGTGGTGTGGAGGGGATGAGGGGCAGCAAGCAGGGGAAGGAGAGACATGATATAAATAATAGCAGGGGGCTTTAATATGTATGAGGCATCCGGGCAGTGGTCCACAACATACTCTCAGCCCTCACTGACTGATGGGAGAGGAGAGAAGGAGGGAGAGTGGGGGAGGGATAGGGGGAAGGGGGACCGGGGGCTGCATACTAACCATTCGTAGATCAATTCCCTCCTCCCTCAATATCCCATCCTTCCTCCCTTCTCTTTACCCTATTTATCCTTTTTTTCCCATCGTGCTGGCCATTGGTCTTACTTCTCAGTCCTTCTCATATCGCCTCCCGTCTTTGTCTTTCTGTCCACTTCTTCCATCCATTCAGCCCTTCCTTCTCTTCTTTCCCCATTCATCTACTTTGTGGAATTCCGAGGTTTATTCCCATGGTTCCATGAGAGGGGGGAAAAAAAGATACCTGTAGCCGCCAGGGAAGCTGGTCAAGGTGCCTGACCTGGGCTAAGCCGGCTAAGCAACCCCACTGTCAGGGGAGCCGCCCAGGGTGTAAGCCAGGGCAGAGAGGTCAGACGGAGGGGGGGACAGTAGACACGGAACAGGGGCGGTCCACAGGGGCGACATGCCCTCTAAAACAAACTACCAGTTATACTTTTTTTCACTCATAGCATAGTTTGTTTGTCTGCCCTTCCCCTCTCCCCTGTGACTGTCTCCACTCGCCAAACAAAGCATACCAAAGTGTTTTTGTCCTCTCCCACCCACCTTTCTCTCTTTTTGTATGTTTTTCTTTCTAGTTGTTTCTGTCCATAAACACACTCTATACTCCCTCTCATATAACCCCCAATTCATTCTGCCTACCTTGTCTGGCTGTCTCTTTCTGATCATAAACCTCCTCTGTCCCCGCCTGGTCCCATCTTTTCAGGAAGGTAAATGCAGAGTTGTGTGTTCAAGGTTTTGAATGTAATCTTCGATCATAAATAATTTCATTAGAATGCTGATGGCTTAGGCCGTGTTTGAGTAGATGTGATGGGTTAGGCCATCTGCTCAGCTGATAAGAACAGCTCTGTTTTATTAGCATCTCCACCAAAGCCTCGGCTGCCTTGTTTACCTAGGCAATCCCAAGGCGAATTTCATTCCTACTGCACATTTAAGCTCTATTTACACACTCACTGTCTCACACTGTCTCTCTTTCGCTACCCTATTCCCTTGCTTTATTTTCTTTCTATCTTTTAATTGTCTGCCTGGTTCTCTCTTTTAGTCTCTTTATCTCCCTTTCTGCTTCTGTCTTCTAGCTGCCACCAGTTTTACTATTGGCTTATTAACTTTAAACGTATTGAATGTGCAAAAGTGTACATGAAGATGTGCATTTTTTTGTGTCTTTGCAGAGAAAAGATTAAAAGTTCCAGAGCAGGTCCAAACAACTCCTTTCTGATTTGTTAACACAACTCTGTTTAATGAATCCCTTTTTAAAATGATCCTGGAGTCATCCTGGAGGCCTTCCTCCACATTATTGGTGTGAGGCAATCATCACCCATAGGCTTTGGCAGATGTGTGACTTTGCCTGGGTATATAGAACTAAGGAGATATCACATAGGGACTGCAAATCTGTTAACAGTCAGCTTGTGTTTTTTCTACAAGTTTCAAATTCAACATTGTTATTTTTTATGCTCTTTGTTGGTTTAACTCTTCATCTGGCGGCAGTGATGTATAAGTGTACTTCAGGACTTCACAGTTGGGTGTAATGATGTAATGTAAGCAATGTGACAGGGGCTAAGTACACATACAGCTAATGTAGTTAATAAATTGTGGTTACATCAAGAGTGGGGAAGCCCAGCGCTGTTTTTCAAGTAAAAAGAAACAATCCAACAAAATCTTTACTTTTAACAAAAACAGGCACATTCTGTGGCACGTTCTGTATCTTAAATTTAGAAATTCTCAAATATTGTCAAGGAAAACTGACATTTCTATGTGTATAAATTAAAGCAGCATATAGTGTCATCTTCACTGCTCTTAGAGTCTCAGACAAACTATTTTTAGAACTTCATTATAGTAAAAATAAATGGTAATACAGTCTGGCCTTATCATCAAATTAAAATAAGAAATTTTGGTTGTTAGAACAAAGCAAATGTAAAAGAAACTCCACATGTTCCTTCTTAAGAGCATCTTGCTCTTGGATTACTGTCTCTATGTTTGATAGATATTTCCAGTTGGGACCGATGCGACTGAGTCTTGACATTGAATCAATGTAGACTGATGTGTTGTTAAATCCCTACAAGCAACCAAAATGGTTTGCAATGTTACCTTGAATAAAATGAGCTACTGTTCCTTCATTCATGTAGATGGATATCTCAGATGTATTAAACTTTTTACTTGTCTTGATATAAGCAGTACATTTTTAACCCAAAATACAATATCTACAATGTTATGTGCACAAAGGGCATGTTAGTGCATATACTGCCACACATGCATCCATGCATTAGCATGAAAAGTACAATCAGGACTGAGTTTTGATAACAGAAAAGTACCAGAAAAGTAAGTGTTGAAGTAATACAGATTATTCATTATTATTGGAATTTTTACTGAGTTAAATGCCAAGAAAAAGAACTAACTCAAGTTGGAATGATTATGTATTTATATGTGAAGCAGCCAAATGTTTGGTCAAATCTTCTGAATCAAATTGCAAATAATTGACTCAAGTTTTGAAAGTATCTTGTTTTATATCAATGTCATTGCTTTATGATTATTGTGGAAAACAGGGCAATGCGACCATGGAGTATTTGGCTTTTATACCAAAGAATATGCTGATATTATTTTATGATGTATATTAAAAAAAATATAACCCTTTAGACTTTTGCGTTTAGATGCTGTTTTGGTCTCGACAGGGATTGTAGTGGTTGTGAAAGTGGACTGTGCATATGTAGGATTTTTGTGCTGTACATATACCTTTAAAATCCACATATTCTGGGGGGAAATTTATTTCTAAAATTTACCTGAAAGTAATGAGAATTCTGCTGAGTTTCTGCTGATAGTTTTCAAAAGTCTTAATAATACAGAACCACAATACCTATCAGAGCTTTTAAACTTTCACAGTCCTGTCAGAGCACTGAGATCAACAAACCAGCTGTTCTTGACAGCTGCCAAAACCAGATTAAAAGGCAGAGTTCTTTTTGTTGCTGCTCTCAAACTTTGGAGCAGTCTGCCTTTTAATATCAGATCTGTAGTTAATCACTGATCCCTTTAAATCATTATGAAAAACACACCTATTCTCACTAGCTTTTCATCCAACGTGAGCATTTTCATTTGGCTTTTAATGTGTCTTATATGTATTTTTATTATTTTAATGTAATATATTTTGTTATAAATGTTTTACCTTATTAAAATATTTTGCTTTATTAGATATATTTGTTTATTTGATTTTATTGTTGACTTAGGGATTATATTTGTTTTGTCTTGTACAGAACTTTGGTCAACTAAGGTTTTTTTTTTAAAGGTGCTTTACAAATAAACTTTATTAGACTCGATTTATGTAAACAAAAAACAGCTGTCCAGAATTAATCCTCTGCCATGGCTTACTACCGATAACATATTCTTAAACTACGGTCAGATGATACAAAATACCTGCAATACTGGAAAACAACTATTTGATTTAGTTTCTTTATTTAACAAAGCCTTTTTTTGTATAAATTGTGGATTTTCGTTGCATTTCTTACATTGTTCTCATGTAACAATGGGCTTGATTAATAGTCAATGGGATAGTTAACAATCACCAATAACTTTTTTTTAACATGGTGTATGAATGCAGTACTCTGACTGTTGTACTAAAAAGAAAAAAAAACACATTTTTCCTTTAATCTTGCCAATAAAGACTAAAAAACCCACCCAATTTCTTCTTTAACTGTTGCACTAATTATTTCTCTCTCTCTCTCTCTCTCTCTCATGCTGTACAATCCCTCTTCATCTCCTTCTTATCACACCTCTCCTCCTTTCCTTCCCCTCTTTCTCTCACTGGCTGTCTCTATCTTTCTTCCCATCCCCCTTGGTGTTTTTCCCCCTCCCTACAATCAATGTGGCTTTTAAGATGCCTATCGATTTGTTCCCCTAGACAGGCCCAGTGCGCTGGGGCGACACTTTGATTGCTGGGCCAGTAATTACTGTTATTATTTATGCATCTGGGCAAAATGGCAGGACTTAACATTCACAGTACAAGAGGCCACAGGCAATCAACAGAGGTGAGCACCTGGAGCGGCGGGGGGGAGGGAGGGTGGGAGGTAGAAAGAGGTAGGGGAGGAGAGAAGCATTGCCCCTGTGAGAGTTGCACTCCAGAGATGAACGCAAGGAGTGCAGTCATAGATATTCACACTCACACACATAAGCACACACACTCCTGGGAGTGGATATGAAAGCGTGAACAGAAGGCACATATGTGCAAATGCACAGACAATACAAATAATTATTACAGTGTGTGTGTGTGTGTGTGTGTGTGAGAGAGAGAGAGAGAGAGTGAGAGAGTAAGAGAACAAGAAGAGGTAATCTTACCTGTGAGAGCCCCAGGTAAATAGAAACTGTCTCTGAGATGTAGAGGAAACGTCCCTCCTGACTGACCACAAACACAAAGCCATCTAGAGACTGTGCACACACACATCACACAAACACACATGTATACACACACACACACACAGAGACAAAAAGGTAAACAGAAACAAGACAGACAAATTAGTGCAATTAGCGCGTATCGAACAAATTACAATGAGCTAGAGAACAAACAACACGTCACCCTTCGGCCCTTTCTCTCAATTCACAAGTGCACCTCCACACATACACATGCATAATCGTGAACAGACATTAATAGACAACTCCCGTCCGGCTGCACACAACAGCTGTGAACAGGACCTGCATTATCAAACACAGAAGGATGCATGGGCACATGTCTACAAACACACACAAGCACACGTAAACAAATTGAGCAAAGAGACATGTGAAACTGAGCTTATAGACCAGGCCTGTTTCAATCAGCTGTAATAAACGCCGACTCAAAGCCACCTCCTGGTACAGACAGATAGAACAGAATCATTATAGTTTGCACTGACTCTAATGAGAAGTGAAAGGTATACAGCCAGCCCATTAGAGGGGACTGCTTCAGAGAATAATATTAATCGTCATAACAGGCTTCCAGGAGTGAGCCAACGCGGCCTCAGCCTCACACACGTGCACGCAGATCGGGCCACTTCGCTGCAGAAAAATGATTGCTATTTTGGCGGCCCAGTGCTTAAAGTGGCGGCGGTAATTTATGCAACTGACACATCCAGTATGCAAATGAGTGGCCGGGGTGTGGGGCGTCATGTGTCGTGGCGAGGAGAAACCAGCCGCCTGAATGTCGGAGAACTAAAGTGCAATTATCAGGCTATTACGGCAGGAGGGTAGCTGGGAGGGGAGAATCATACAGTTTTTCTGGAGCGTTAATTTGATTTCTATCAGTGCCATTCCCTAAACCTCCCTTCCTCTTTAAAATGCCAGAGGAGAGCAGTCACATGCGATGTTTCTTTGTTTTACCACAACCTTCTCACTTCTAAATTCTCAACCTCTGAAGCATTTCACCTGTTCCTACCCCTTCTTATCAAAAAACTCCTCTCTTCCTTTAAACTCGTACTATTTTAAAGTACTATCTGCAGTGCTACCTTCATTGGCCTTTCTCTGAATCTTTGGCTGTACATTCTACACTTCATCATTCCTGCTGCTCTCCTGCCCAAGAACACCCCTCAGGCTCCATTCATATCTCAGTGCAAAAGAGAGGCTCTCAATGGCAGCCAACAACGGCTTCAGAGCACCTGAGGTTTATCGGATATGTACGCCTCTGTATGTGAATGTGTTTTGGAGTTTGTGTAGAAATGAATGTCTTACACCGAGGACGATACTGACGCATTGAAGTTAAAATAAACCATGCACACACTTTATAAGCTTTACAGATACACATAGAGCCTAAGTAGTCTTTTTCTTTTTGTACAATCTGGTACAATGTACATCACAATCATCACAGAAGCATTAAAAAGATGTCATGGGTGCTGGGTTGTTACCTGCAAAAGGTGTGCCCCCAAGTGCTGCTCAAACATGTCAGTGGCCAGAGAATGAGATGATCGTCTAACTGTAAACAGAACAAATACAAACATGTATCAAATACAGTCTGACAATACAGGTTTTCTTTATTTATTAGTTTGCTTTATAACCAGTAGTCTGCCTTCCTTGCACACATTTTGGCTTACCATTGACGGAAAACGAGCAGGTTTTAATAATAATGATAACAAATAACAATAGAGTCCCAGTGAGCCATGGCAGTGAGATAGCAAGGCAGCATTTCTATCTCTGAAGCAGCTAAATGGAATTCATCCATTATCACTTTTATTACACACACCTGTTTTCCCAGCTGCAGCATGTCAAAATGTCTGCTGAGGAAGAAGTCAATAATGGAGGATAACTTCCATATTTGACGATAATAGTCAGGTTCTGCCATAATAAGACTGAGGCAACTTTGAAGGCAAGGCAGTTTATTTGTATAGCACATTTCATGCACAGGACAATTCAAAGTGCTTTACATAAAACAAAGGCATTACAGATTTTTAGAAATAGTAAAAGGCATCAACACATAATCACAATAAAATAATAAATTAAAATGATTAAAAGCAAGATAAGTTAAAAAAAAAAAGTTAACATGCATATTTCATGCAATACAGTACAATATTAAGGGGAAAAAGGAGGGAAAAAAAGCATTCAGAAAAAGAACAAAATAAAACAACTACTTAAACTAACAAAACTTTAAGCTGCTTCACTTTGTCTAGTTTTAATACTTGGACTAGCATGTAATCTAGTCCCACATGACCTGATGGAGCTGGATCCTTTTTAGTATACAAGTACATCAAAGGTCTATGCGGTATTTTGGAGGCTGATTTTAGATAGTATTTGTCAAAGTAGTGAATATTGTGGAGTACAAATATAAAGGATAAGGTATAAAAATATCTCAATATCTGAGATATGACTGTGAAGAATTTGTCCCCATTAAGAGCAGGAGTGGAATGTAAGACTATACTTCTAAAGTTTGTATTTAAGTGAAGTTAAGGAACTTATACTTTACTTGAGCACTTCTGTTTAATGATACCTTGAAGTCCCACTGCATTAAACTTTACCAGAAAAAACTCCAATACAGATTTAGTCACTATTTAGTTTTTTTTTTTTTAAGTTTAAAATGTTGCCAGAGATTAAACTGGTATTTTAAATCCTTTTTGGTTGTCAATGTCTGACAAAAGCAGTGTGGTCCCATTTTAAAGTGTCTATTAAAAGTTAAAAGCCTGACCAAAGAGTGTTTTTGTCCCATTAAATATCTCCTATGCTGTCATTAGTGAATGTTCACATGATCAAATATTTAATTTAAAAAGAATAAAACATTTGAGAAAAAGATGAAAATACATTTCTTCTTCTCTCTTATAATGTGTCATAGCCAGATTCAGTCTGATTATTCAGGAAGCCCAGTAGAAACTGTACAAAATGTTATTCAAACTAGTAAATCCAACTGCAGCAACAACAACCCTCTGCTGCTTACATCCCTGTGTTTCAGTATTACATAATGCCAAATACAGTATACATCAATCAGCTGTGCCAAACTTTCATTTCTTCCTTCATGCTGTTATTTCATTTTTCTGCTACTACTCAATTTTATTTCAGAAGGGTCTTTCGTGCATGATGTTTACTTGTAAATGAGTATTGCCGCTGTGGCGTATTTGTATTTTAACTTTAACGATGAATCTTAATACTTCTCCCACCATTGCTGTGGGCTTTTTGTGCTTGATAAATCCCATCCCTTTAACCTCTTTCTGTCTTCTCTCCACTCTTAGCGCTCATATAAGAATAAAAAAAAGTGTTGTTAGTTTTTTTCTGTCTTTTCAAAGCCGCATAAAGTTGCAGCAGAAATACAAATTGTGAAGAAAAACTGCATATTTGAACAAAAGGCATTTATAAACTTGACTCTTTAAAGTTGGCTCAGTAAAGCTTACTGATAATCATACAAAATGATGTGCAAATACTGAGGTTTTCTAATGAAGTTGCATCTCTGTTATTTCTTTGAAGCAATTATGTCTGATAAAAGAGAAATCGACCGTGTTTAAAAAAAAAGAAAGAAAACTGTGCCTAAGGAGGGGCGTTGTGTGACACACACCACTCAATCTCCGCCAGACACACAAACAAACACACAAACACACACACAAAGTGTCTGCATCACCACTCTTAATGCATCCCAAACACAAGCTATCAGAGCTGCTTCAGTGCCAAAGTGGTGCTGTTTACCAAGGCAATTACAATACAAATAGAGTTGGAGGTGGTTAGGTGGATGGGGGAGGGGGGAGGGTGAGGATAGGTGTGAGAGGAGCGGAGAGGGTGGGGAAAATGAGAAAAACACTAAGGATGGCGAGAGTGATCACTTTCTCCAAAGCAAACGTGGGCACAGGGGGAGAGCAGTGACGTGGAAGATTAATTTAGCAATCAAGCGTCTTTACTGTTTTATGTCAGAAAGAGTATGTGATGGCGTGTGTGTGTGTGTGCACCTGCGAGCATGTGATTGCAAAAGTGGGGACCATATGTGAGAACTAATCTCACTCCAACAGGGCTGCTTTTGAACACAACATTCCCTATCTGGCAGAGACAAACTATTTGTGTGTGTAAGAATGTGTGTACACAAGAGCATATGAATGTGTGCATGTGTGTGCGTTTGTGTGCATGATTTTAAGGATCATTGGATATGTGTGTGAGCGTGTGTGTCGCTGCAAGGCTGAGGGAAATCAATACACGTTATGACAGGAAAATGAAAGCGCTGCTCTGGGTTACAACTGAACACAGAGGGAGGAACACACATGCACACACACACACACACACACACAGTCATGCACATTCACACACACATACACTATCATATACACATCTATATATTGCCCAGCTGCCTGCTTGGGATGTGGGTTTGGTGAAAAAAAGAGGGAGGCATTCCGTTAGAGCTATAGACACGCACTTCAGGAGTACACACAGAGGTGAATTCTCATGCACAGACTACACAGCAGCAACATGCCCTCCGATTAAATAATACACCCCCTTCACACACACTCACACACACACACACACATACACACATATATACATCCGCACATACAAACTCTCTCACACACACATATAAATACAAAGTTGCCGGACAAAGCCACAGTGGCATTGTGAGATTGGGGTCCCCCTGTGTGACAAAGTGTGAATATAAATAAGGCAAGTCCATTCAGGGCCTGTGAAAGGGGGTCTGGTGCTGGGACCCTTCAGCCTAGTCAGTCGCTGCCTGGAGGGGGGATGGGGAGTCCATCGAGCTCTTTGCTTGCCTGTCAGGCTCCCCTCTGGGGTAGAGATGGAGCTGCAGAGCTCGGAAGACTGAAGGAAGCAACCCCCATCATGACCACACATGAATGAATCGAAAAGGACTAACACACACACACCTTGATGTAAGTTAGAAAGAATATAAATACTTGTAGTGTGCGTGTATGCATGCATGTGTCATGTTACAGATCCCTTGTGGGGTGAAGGTGATAGTGGGTGATCAGTTGTGCTGAGTGGTGTCAGTGGGGAGAAGGAAATACTGGATGTGACATGAGGCCAGCAGGGCTGACAGATGAGTCACACCCATCCAAACACACACATGCACACACACACACTGGCAGACACAAATACACAGAGGACCATTTATTAAGGACTGCCATGGCACAATAGGGCGGGCCAGGAAACCAAAACACTGAACCTGGTGTATGTGAGTGTGCGTGCATGTGTGTGCTTGCACACATGTTAGGAGAGAGTGTCTCAGCAGTGTTGGTATCTCACCCAGAGAACAAAGATCCTTCTGTAGTGGTGCTGTGAACCCCTACTTCTATGGGTGTGCATGTGCATGAGTGATTTTGGTAAATATTATCACTTCTATAACATTTGCTCTAATTATAAAACACCCATTGTGCAGTCATCCAAACATTAATTTAGGTTTCATTTTCATAGTTTTGGTTTGTTTTCCTGTCAGAATTGAGAACACTATCTTACTAAGAGCTACAAAAGAGGAAAAGGACAAGACACAGTAAGTCAGTCAGATGTGGACAAGCCAGCAGCAGTTTGATCAGATTATCTAAACAGTCTTTAATACCTAAACTGTACAACAAGGTGTTCACAAATTATTAATAATGATTCAATTTCTGATGAAATATTCTCTAACTTTATATAATTTGGGATGTTATTGTTTATTGCATTGAGCTAAAACATTTCATTTTGAGGCATCGGTAAGAAGCTAAACTCCGTGTGCATTCAACATCTTGCATCTCACAACTTACATGTTACAGATCCCAGATTTCGGTAGCCTGTTTATGCAAACAGACTTTCTGTCTACTTTCAATAGAGGCTCTCAGCAGTAGGTTCGATTACTCAATGAGATAAAAATGCAGTGTGTCAGGATTATTTGCCAGAACCACTGGAAAAACCACCATTACAGTTGAAGCAAAATGGGATTATATCCAATTAAAAACTTAAACAAACAGCACAACTTAAGAATGTGTTGTACTGCTGGTGGAATTCCCTGCTTTGATAAACTGTTGCACAGGAGTGAAGGTTGACTTCTAACCAATATTTAAAGTTCCAAAAATGTATGTCTTAATCTGTACTTAAATCTCACACACTTCCTCAAGTTTTAAAAAAATATATACAACAAAACACAAAACAAAATTAATGTGATGAAACTCAAACTGCAGCCTTCTGCTTGTATGTTTAGTATGATGGTTACACCTCCATTCCAGCATCCACCTGCAAGTCAGGAGCTGGCAAATGTGGGCTTCCTTGCTTAGACAGCTGCCCCCAGCGACCCTGGGTGAGCGGCAAGGAAATGGATGGATGGATGGATAGATGGATGCTTTTTTTTCCACTGCAAGTGTCATCAGTGCTGTGACTATTTGCAACATGTTGGATTGTCAGTGTGTACTGTGTATATTTGCAGCATGTATGTTCTTAAACTAAAATGCTCTTATTGTTTGCTTGTTTTTGTGTAGTACTATATATTTAAAATTGTTTTCTTAAGCTGCAGAGCATTTAGTTTTCTCTAGCTTCATATTTTGGCAACAAAACTATTCTATTGTAGAGGAATTAGTGTTTGTTTCAGATAAAGTAGCCAAAATAGCCTGGACAAAATGCTGGCTTCTTTCAAACCTGTCTGACTCTGATGACTCATTCCTTGCTTTGTCTGGCCTTGTCCTTGCATTGTTGCCATGCTCCCAGATCTTATTACTGAAGTTGTTACCATAGAAATGTTGGACAAAACCGAGGAAATAAGACATAAATTACAGTCATTCTGTAAAATTCTTAGTTTAATAAACTATTAATTCTTTGTGATTGCGTATTATAAACACATTTGCATGTCGACCTGGATGCAAACGTGTGAGAGCAACTGAAATCTTTGATCATCCCGCTCTGTCACACTTCCTTTTCATTAGCTCCCCAGGACTCTGCTGTGAGGTTTAATTTCATTGTGGGAATAAGAGACAGAATGGGACAGGGTGTGATCGGACACGTTAATTATAGTCTAACTCGCAGGTCAATTTTCGGGGTCTCCCCAGCGCCTCACAGGAAGAAAAGATTTGAATGACTGAATGAAAAATCTGAAGGATTTTCATTATACCTCTGTCTAATACATAATTTAGTCTGACTTAAGTCCATGAGTGATGGCACCACATACACATCAACACACTCATCCCTTACTTACATGTACATACACACACTCACCATTTTCCTTTCAACCCCCACAGTGTCAACCTTTTTAACCAGGTTAGGATGTTACCATGGGAACCAAACAGATAACACAGAGTGAACCATTGTTTCAGTCCCTTTCAATCGCCACTTTCTGTCTTCTCATTCTTCTTTTTCTCCTAAGTTTGGCTCCGTAGTCTCACCCTGATCACATGCCAAGTTGTTTACCACCATCCAAATGTGACGTTTTGGCCATTTGACAGTGTGAGTTAGAGAAAGTGACCCTAATCACAGCGTCCTTCTCTGGCTCAATTATCTTCTCACTCTGACATCCATCCCTCCCTTATTCCCTCTATCTCTCTGTCTCTTCTCCATCGCTCCCTCGCTCCTTTTGCGGTCGAACATAATTTGAGTGCAATTAACTTCCCTTAAAAGCCCTGGCTGCTTTAAACGCTGTGAATTAGAGGGGAGGCAGACACAGGGAGATCGTGAAGAGGTGGGGGAGACAGAAGAGAGGTGGCAGAGACGAAGGCAATGAAAGAAAGGAGAGAGAAGTGAGGGGAGGCTGAATGAAAGTCAATGTCATCAGTGTTGGGAGGAGAGAGGTGTGTTTGACCTCACTAGCCGAGACAGTAAAACACTTCAGCTGCCCTGTTGCTGGCAGTGAGTTGTCATTGTACTGTACCTTGTAAAAGACTAAGGGGTTCTCCAGCTGCTGTACTGCACCTGTTGTTTTCTCTTCCTGCTTCATTTAAGGTGAACAAACTGTGAATACATGAACTTTACACTGCATATTTTTTAACAATGGATGTTTTAACCAAAAAGTCTTTTTTTATTATTGACTATAAATAACTGCTTGTGCATAATTGCTAACTGCAAATATCTGGGTATTACCACTTTTATGATTTATGACATAAATTTAGATTAGACTAACATAAAACTACAACTTTTTTTTTTTTTATCTGACATTACAACTCCAGTCTTTGCACACATCACATCATGTTTCATCATGTTTCATCTGGGGCAGCTGGTTTAAACTCTGCCTTTTTTTACTGTGTCATCTTCTATTAATTGTTTTCCCAGGCAGAACAATGCCTTACTTTTTATCATTTAAATTTTTGATTTCACCCACTGTTTGTTTATTGGTTTTAAAGGAAAAAACTGAATTGGAAGTGATTTGGTAAAAATCCAGCCTTTCCAAGTCTACACATTCATCAATTCATCATAAAATGTTATTATGTGGCAGTGTGTTTCAGTGGGCTCTTGTGGCTCAGAAACAAGAAATTTTTTTGTGTGTCCATGGATGTGAAATGCTGAGATGAGCCACATTTGTGGGTTTTTTTTAAAAAAAAATGACTAACTTTAGCATCTAAACTTTTGCTGTCACATTACACTTCTATTTGCAGACTGACTTTTAAAAATCAAGTTATCAATTATGAAAAACTAATAAATTATCAAGAATTTATCAATTTAAAAAAAATAGTTCTGGACTGGTTTTTGGCTTTTCTGGAGAAAAAAAATAAAAAGAGTTCTTTCATAAGTAGAGATGGAGAGATTTTTTCACATTCTGATGTTTCTAATTGTTTGTCTTGCATGAATAATCACATCCACAATGAGCTGTTTCTGCTTCTAGTGGAGAAAAACATGACCAGTACTACCTGATATAATACAAGGTGCCCAATTTCTACATGAGAATTGCATGTTATCATGTGAAAGTTCACAATGAACACTCTACCTTTGGTGTCACAGCATCTGGTAATTTACTTATCTTTTTACTGTATTTCACTGTAAGCTTGTTTGCTCCATGTTTCTTTTCTTTAGTAGAGTCCAATAGCCAGACCCATCTCAGCACCAGTGTGTCAGTGGTGGTTGGTCAGTAACATCTTAACATGTTCTGTTAGTGGAATATGGGTAACAAAAAACTTTTTGGTTTGTTGTTTGTCCTTCTTTAAATCCATCAGATTTTGGTGTTATGTTAGTAAAGTTAGAATCAAGCAGTGGCACAACAGTAAAATGTTGTCAAGAGGGAACATGGTTCTGAACATAATTATCATAAACACTGTTAACATATCATCCTTGTTTGTAACTTTTGATTCATAGATGTAAAAAAGCAGGCCAACTTCGCTTTATGATCCAAATCTTTGTCAGAACCTACCCTTGTCAGTGTGCAGCCTGCAGCTTGGATGTTTTGTTTACAGTAAGGTGAGAGATTTTATGAGTAACACACAATTAGCCAAAGAGGGGAGATTGCTGTTAAAAAAAAGAGAGCAGCCTATCAGCAGGTTTACCCCAGATGCCGACAGTCAGACTGGCTCTTTTATGATGCTGCTGCTGTTTCCTGATCTCAGTAATCAGTGTGGTGAGCCCAACTTTATCACAAGTAATAGAAATTTTAAGGAATAGTTCTGCTTAGAATAAATCTGACTTATCTTTTAATGGTACATTAATGAAGGCAGGGAAATAGAAGAAAAAGGCGTCCCCCCCCCCAAAGCAAAAGTGATTCAATACAGAGGTATTGAAGTATAAATTATTTCAAATAGTCCTTCGATATGTTGTGCAAATAAGTGCACACACGCAGAATCACAAACACACACCAAATGAGAATGTACATCAAGGGTCATTTTACTTTTCCCTGCCTTCAGCCTTTTCTTTGCATTTGTGCTTTCTTTCCATCTGCTTCTCCTCCATCTTCCCCCCTCTGCCGCTCTCTCAATCTCTCCTTCTGTCTCTCTTTCTCTCTGTGAAGGTCATGCAATTGATTTTCTTCTGTCTATTCATTTTTCAAGACTGGCTTTGAAACGTGGGAAGCAGACAAAAGCCACTGCGGCCCCTCCCCTCCGCTCCATCCCTCTCCTCTCCTCCACCTTCCACCTTCCTTCTCTCTCCGCTGGCCCTCGTCCATCCAAAAAGCCTTGGACAAGAGGGAATGTGTAGGAATGCAACCCCCTCCCCTCCTTTCTCTCACTTCTCTCCTTCCTCCCTGCTTTTTGTCTTTATTCCCTCTACATTTGGCCCTTCCCTTTCCACTCCAGCCTCCTCTCCCTTTCAGCCACATCTTCGACCACATTCCACTAACGGAATTAAAGTCATGCATCACACTTAAACCCTGCCAATGCATTGTGGGTTGACTTGTCCAAACTGATGTTCAAATTAGTATTGCATTTTTAGCGTTGGCCTTCAGGGGCTGTGCAAGCTGCTTGAATAACTCTTAAAACATTAAAAAGATATCAGATTCTGACCTGTTGGACAAAAAAATTAATCCAGCTGTAATTGTGTCGACAGCTGTCATGTGTTGAAGTTGAGTGGGTTTTTCAAGCCCCTGACAACCAATCACCTTCACCTAGCCACTGCAATATGTTACTGTTCACATTTATACGAAACATGCCTCTTACACTTGTCTTTCTACACTGGCTTATACACATAGAGGCACCAGTACCTGCACACATACTCTACTTAACAGGTGTTTCCAGTCAAGGCCACTGAAAATCTGGAATACTGAGGAAAAACAATTCCCTTTGTGTAGAGTACAGTCAAGGCCACAGCTACAGTGTATAGATATTTCTCAGATTACTCAGACATCCAGATTGTGCTGCACCGCATGAAAGATTAGATATTAACGGATCTCAATGAATTTACTCTTAACAACATTTCAGATATTAGAGCTTTGAATTAAAGCTGACTGTGTGTTTAACTCTACTTAGTGGGACACATTTGGTTTACAGGAAGATTTTATGTTAAAATAGTCAGATTGTAAAATATTTCATATATTGCCCCCTTGGGGTTGCACTATGGATCAAGCTTAATAGCTTCGCTGGGTCTGTTGACACTAAAGAGAGTTTTCAGTGTCACTAATGTGGCCCTCTTGGCTTAGCTAAAAGTTAACTTGGGAAAGAGTAGATAAGGCTTATCATGGTTTATACTGACAACATAATCTGATCGGGAGCAGTGTATACTTTATTACATTTTCTGATTAAAGTATTAGTAAAATGAGCAATCATTTAACTGATTCTTTTCTTGATGATATCCTGGACGTTAAATCAGACTGAAAAAACATTTAAATGTCATCATGCAAAACTATTGGGTCTGACATTATGCACAGATTGAAACACTTGACTGACATTGAATAAATGTTGAATTGTCTAAAAACAGGCAGAAGATCAATAATTTATCTTTCAACAGTCAGTGAATTTAGACACTCATCTAATGTTGGTATTGTATTGCCAAATTTAAGCAGTGGTCATTTGTTTAGCGCCAATTCACAACAAAGTAATCCTTACATAATCAACTCAAGCTAATTCATTGTGATCCAATTTTGTTCATACAAGCATACAAGTGAAAAAATGATTGCCCAGCTAAGAAAACCAAGGGATTGCATCAAATCTTGACTTCACTTCAATCCTCCAATCCAATTCAAACCTGCCAAGAAGCTTCACAGTTACAGTAAAAAAAAAAGACTGGAGGGTTTGCATCACAATTACCTTGGGAATCAGAATGATGTACTGTATATTTTTATATTTTATCGTTTAAGTCCATTCTGCTCCGCTGATATTTATTCTACTGGAGCAGACGTTAGAAAATGAGTTTGATATATTCTACATGTTGAGAATGATTTTCACGTTTTATGAGACAGTGTCAGAGTTTAATGCACTTTTCGAGTATGAAACAAAAAGTTTAAGCCCATAATGATTTTTATATTCTTCACACGCTGTTGCTTTATTTTATGCAGAAAAAGCATCAAATGACATTTAAAATGCCCTTTTTATGTTTATGTTATATTATGTCACTCCTCAAGCTTCCTGTAATAAATCTGTGGTTTCCAAACCAATCAGGGGATGATATATCACTATTTTAAAAAGATAATGTATTTTCAAATAAAAACTAATCTAATCTTTAGATGTGATTTCATCTTTTTTAAAAGGAAAAAAAATGCTGGAATGCTCCTTTTGGACAGTTTCATACATCTTCCACCATTGTGCCACGTGCAGTCACAAAGAAACATGACATTATTACGACTAAGTTTCACTTGCATTTCCTCAAATTGGTTGTGAACAGGCATGAATAGACACACAAACACACATTTCTAATTGTACTGTAGCTGCATCGTTTCCCCTCAGTAATGGTAGCAATTAGACAGGCTGTATAATTACACTGTCCTCGTTATATAGTTAATTTCTGTAATTACAAATTACACCAATAGTTTCCTCCCTCTTTGTGTATCATGTGCCTCACTCTTTTCTCTCTCTCTTACACACACACTCAACACATAAATTAAATCCATTTTTATCTTGGATAGCTTGTATGATTATATGCACATATACAGTAAGTTTACAGGCTTGTTAAAGAACAGGTGATTGTGTGCAAAGAAATACAACAGTGAGCATAATCACTAATAAGAAAGTGGATATTTTGGCTGATGTCTCAGTGGGCGATAGTATGTTAGCAGATCACACTGCTGAGGAAAAGAGGAAAAACCATGATGTCTGAGTTCTTTGGCAACAAATCGGCATGTTTATCTCTACTATGTAATTTTCTTGCAGGCTTAGATGTTTAATTCGTTAGCAGAAAATGAACCATGTCTGATTTAATCATTCATGCTGTTGCATTACTTTTGTCAAAGATAACTTTTGTTGGCACATAAATCCATCTATTTTTGTCACAAGAAATCATAAAAAGCATTAAGAGTTTAAAAACTTTTTAAATGTTCCACTTAAAGGCTGAAACAAAAATTTACAACATACTGGTCCAAGTCTGCTCCCATGGAAGGAAACCTTGGCCAAGGTAAAAAGGCTCTGAATATTTTCATTGGATTTATAAATCTTCTGAAATTATACAGGGATGTGACAATTGTGGGGCCATAATAAGCTTTGCATGCCTCTTCATGTTGCCAGAAATGAAAATCTAGTAGGAAAATGACTGTATGAATCCTTTCATTAGCTAAATGTGGTTAATATTGAGGAGACTGGATCTACAACAGTTATAGTTGTCAAGTCAAGTCTATCTGATAGCTTTACTGGGGATTAAAATCAAATAAGAACAGTGAGATTTCTTGTAGGATGTGGTAAGAATTTGCTCTGCTATAACACATTTTAAATAGTTTTTGATTATGGCACAAATGTCTGCTATATTTTAAACATGCAGTGTTTGAAGTGAGATAAAAATCAACATTTACCCACAGTGAACTCAAGTGAACCATTGCATTTTTTGGTACTACTTATTCAATGTAATATTTTTCTTTAACTGTTTTTCCCCTTTTGCCCACCTTTGCTGCAGTTGCTGTCCCCCTCCAGCAGAGGGCTCCACGGTGGGTCCCCCTGGCTGGCAAAGGTGCGCATGTGCAGGTAGCTGATGGTCAAGCGGATGACTGAAGCCTTGTCCAGCTGGCTTGTGATGGCCCCGGGCAGTGGCAGCATCTTGGCCAGCTCAAAGAACTCAAAATTCTCCTTCCCCCGCCGAGAACGAGCCGCATTGCGAGATTTCTCTTTACGCAGGTTCTGGAGACTGGGAAATGCATGTGAAGAGTAGAAAAGACAAAAAAAGTGAAAAACAGAAGTAGCATTAACAAGCAGATGAATGCAGGGAAAAGAGACAGAGAATATATTCTGAATCAGCACTGTATGAAACCAGAGAAACTTGCTTTGGTGTCACTTAATGGCCATTTACTGGCCACCTGTTGATTGATTCATGCTGTGAATGATTTCAACCTCAATCCAGAAAATTCATTTCATAAATACATATAATAGTAATGGCCCATGCAATCGAAGTGAAACAATCTCCATTCTGATCCTTTTTTTCAGATTGGCTTGATAACTACAAACTCCTCTCTTTTATCTGGTACAGCAGAGCCCTAATAATACTATTGGCTCCAAAATCCATACGTGAACACCTGCACACAGTCTTTGGCTGCCTGTCTCTGACTTTCTCTCCCTCCCTCCTTCTTTCAATCCAAGCCCTCTGCCTCTCCCTCATCTGCTGGTCCCAAGCTGGTGAGCTGAAGCCGTGATTGAGGGATCAATAGTGGAGGGAGGGGCAGAGTGACAGAGGGGGGCCGGGGCTCAGGTAGCCTGTCTCTGTGATTGGGTATTGACTCTCCTCAATGGGGCCTGAGTGGTGGAATTATGTTGTCACAGCCACTTCACAATTTGTGTCGGTGCTGCGCTGTGCTGTGTGTGTATGTGTGTGTGTGCCATTCTACATGTCTGTGTTGTTTTCATCCTTAAAAAAAGACCACCAGTAGTGTGTGTGTGCGCATATGTACAATATAAGTGTGATAGCAGAAAAAAGGACAGAAAAGAGCTGCACATGGTGTGTGAACATATGTTTATATCTTAATCAGCTGACACAGCTGTTGTATTTCTCCCTGTTAGTCTCTAATAAGTGAAATCATTGTGTCTCTCTGTAAGTGTGTGTGGACTCATGCTGCCAGCCTGCGTAACATCTCATTATTATACTGCCTCGACCCCAGCCACCGAGAACAATCAATACAGACACATTGATTCTGCTTAGTTTTTATATCCGCCTGTAAATGACTGCCCATTAATAATTCCAGCCAAATTTACTTAATCTCTTTTAAAGGGATGAGATTCACAGCTCTGACAGGATTGGCAGGTGAGTAACAATACAAGTAAAATGTAGCCCAGAGGAGAACGTACTTATGTGTTTCATTAATTTTCTATACCATTTAGTCCAATTGAAGATTGCATGGGGCTGGAGAGGCAGGGTACACCCTGGACAGGTTGCCAGTCCATCGCCGGGCCAACACAGAGAGAAAAACAACCACTCACATTCACATTCACTCCTAAGGAGAATTTAGAGTGACCAATTAACCTAACATGCATGGCTTTGGATGCTGGGAGGAAGTCGGAGTACCTTTAGAGAGCTCACGCATACACTGGTAGAACATGTAAGAAAGGAAAGAAAGACAGAAAGGCCACTTTTCGAACCCCTCCCCAGCCAAGGTTCAAACCAGCAACCTTCTTGCTATGAGCCACAGTGCTAACCACCACACCAGTGTGCAGCCCACATTGTGGTTCATTAATGGTTCATTAGGCTGTCAGTGTGTGTAAAGGTGTCAACACGTGGATTTCACCTTGCAGAGATTAATTCATGGGCATGCTTGTAGGCTTATATGGTATCGGTCAATGTGTGTATGTGTGTGTGTGCATGGTGTCTCACCAGGGTAGGGTGGGAGGCTTAGCAAGTAGTCCTTGTAGGAAATCCCACTCCACACTTACGCATTTCCCCTCGCTGACAAATGGCATGGTTGCCATCCTTTTTCCAATTGTGTGCCGACGCTGCTGTTAACGAAGGCTGTGATTGGCTTGGGATGTGACAGACTCAGACCTGGAGGTCCATGAGAAACAACAGACAAAAGGAAAAGAATAATAAGTCTAGTGATATTAGCTCAGGTGCGAAATATAGCTATAAAATCTACATGAACAGCTTAAAGAGGACATAAGGATGTGATCATTTTTGGTATATATTATTAATCACATTTTAGAGAGTCTAGAAATTTAATAAGAGCAGACAAGCTGCCACTAACATGTATATGTTCTTTACTGAAACTCCATCAGCAGCTTTGAGAGAGCAAAAAGCCTTTTTTTTCCACTAACGATTATACCTATTTTTGCCATTTCCATTAACCCTTAATAATTTGATGAGATAAATTATTTTCCTTATCTTTCTTAGTGGCTCTATGAAAGATGCATTAGTTTCTTAAAAAATACAGATATTCATTCATTATCTTGACCACTTATTCCATTACGGGTCGCGGGTGAGCTGGAGCCTATCCCTGCATTTTAACAGGTGAGAGCCAGGGTACACCATGGACAGGTCACCAGTCTGTCGCAGAGCCAACACAGATAGACAAACAACCATTCACACGCACACTCTCTCCTAAGGAGAATTTAGAATAACCAATTAACCTGTCATGCATGTCTTTGGACGGTGGGAGGAAGCCGGAGAGAACCCACGCATACACGGGGAGAACATGCAAACTCCACACAAAAAGGCCACCACCTTTTTATATATATATATATAAAACGTTCCTTAAGCATGTTATAAAAAAAATTTATGCTGGTGCTGGAGCTGTTGTGAAAATGCTTGTTTAGGCTGTAGAAAGAATATACAAATTCAGAAACAAAGAAAGAGAAAAAGGAGAAAAAAAGAGGTTGGGAGGGCGCAATTAGTCTCTGTAGGTAGTTGCCCACATTAAGGTCAGGGGCTGTTCCCAGGGTAATAGACATAAGACACAACACTAACTCTCCTCTGAAGTCACAATTAGGCTGAATATCACACATCTCTAAATGTCTCCCCTCATCCTCAGGAGAAAATTCAAACTTGTGATTGGAGTTTAAATCAAATATCTCTGAAGACAAAGAACACTGTCCACCGTCTATTCTTTCACTGCCTTCTGCCTGCCATCAAACCTCCTGCAATAGAAGTTGCCAATACCCTCAAACAGAGCTTCGTTCCTCACCAGTTTGTCTCCCCTCTGTGCTGTGTTGACATTTAAAGGGCTGGTGTGGCCCCGAGCACCTCGGTGTCATGCCCTTGGGCCTGAGATGCCCTCTCTCTCTCTTACTGCCTCTCTCTCTCTAACTCTCTCATTCTTCAGGCCGGCTGGGTCAGCACAATCGTGTCAGTAGAGCTTTGCCAGGGCAAAAGAAAATGGATTATGTTTCGAGTTTAAGCATGGCTGTGCTGACCTTGGCTAAGAGGGGGTCAGCAAAAGCTGGGCAGGTTTGGCAGATATCATTTCACAAATCTGGGCTTAAACAGCCAACATTAAATGCATGCAAGGAAACGTCTTGGACTGATTTCAAAGGCAGAAAAGTCAATAATAAGTTCAACAAAAAGAGAGAAGGAGATCCGGTTATCTTTCATAGTTTTATTCTGTCTTCAGGCAGCAACAGTGAGGCAAAAAATGTGCACGTTTATTCTAATGCGGTCCTGGGTCAGTGTTAGAAACGCTGGCCTCAGTGGAAAGTGAGTGGATAAACATAAGCATGAATATTTAAATCATCCATGCAGAAAAGTATAAATTAACTGATCTTAAAGAGCAGTCCTTGCTAAACACCCAAGAAAAAGTAAGTAGATTACCTGAGTCAAGTAGGCTACTTTTACACAGTCATGACCGGCATCTATGGCAATGCAACTGATACTGAAATATTTCAAAATAATGAAGTGTAGTGGACTGACTCCAGCTGCAGTTTGTGAAATGGAAACAATTTGCCCTCTTGAACATGACTTTCTCTCTTCTGCATGAACATGGGCACAAAAATAGTCATGTTAACAAGTAAAATCTCACAACATGCATCTCTCATGTCCCAAAAGGAGAGTTTACCAGTTTGGACAACAAAAAGGTCCATGATAGAAAGCTGGAGTCATACGCAGTTATCATCAAGGAGGTGGAGTTATCTCTGCTGATATGTTTTCAACTTCATATTCACTGCATGGTTTAGGTTTAGGCAAATAAACCACCTGGTCAGGATTAGGCTTTAAAGAATTTCTTTCTTTTTGGGTGAGAAGTTTGGTAAAATCTGCTAAAGAGTTTGGCTGATTTCTGTGTATGTGAATCCAAATTTTTCAGAGGAGGACGAAACTGGTTTAAGTCTAGCTTATTTTCTTCTCTAAATTTGACTCCTCTTCCATGAGCATTCATAGTAACACAATATATAACCAGGGGTCAAGGATTAAAGGATCAGTATGCAGCAGTTATAGAGAATGTGAAGCTGACATCATGCTTCAGCTTGTTTAAAGTCCATATTGCATTCTGGCTTGCTCCGATATGTTTTTGTATGCACAGAGCCTGAACTGTTCTAATCCATATAACCAAATGTTTAATATATCTATTAACTGTATGTTAAAATACACACGAGTATCTTTCAATAATACAAAAATCAGTATAATCAATACTGTGACTCATCAAATGTATTATATATGAATCGATAACATAAACACATCACTCAGTGTATATGGAAATAATGGAAATAATGCATTCATTATAGAAAAATGGGGCTTGACTTTAGCAAGGATCAGATTTCAGCACAATACATGCTAGATAATTAGCATATGTTGCATTCAGCGGTGTAATCAAATAACTCCTCCTAAGATCCATCTTCGCTCTCCTTTTTATTTTCTTCAATTTTTCTCGTAAAAAACATTGCTGATTCTTGTTTTGCTTGATCTGGGTTGACTGTCTTTGTTTCTGCTTCTTTAATACAGTTGAATTACTGTTGTTTTGAACAACTGAAAACACTGATAATATAATACAGTTTTCTCATAGATATTTGTTTTTGTTGCACACACTGTATCTGTAAGGCTAAGGCTTTATTCTACTATAGCAAACCTATATATTTTACTCTCAGGCTACCAGCCAGCAAAATTGACAGTCCTCTTCTCATAGAATCTGCTGGAAAGAAGACAGGGTCAAGCAGAGGGCAGTGCACCTCTGTCTAACAACTTCACCTTTGTCACCTTCTCTGCCTCACCTGGATAAATGTGCTACATGCCAAATTAGACTGCATACAGGAGGACAGAGATCAAAAGGAGACAAAGGCAGGAAACAATTTTCACTGCCTCAAAACACACACATACATAGCCTGTCTCCAGCCCATACCTGTATGTTTATCTCCTAATTGACCCTATCTGTGCTTATCTAATCTCTCCTCCCATCTTTCTGTCTCAAACTATCTTCCCATCTCTCTCGGCCTCTCTCTCTATCTGAGCAGACACACGGCCGTAATGGACAGGAGCCTCCACAGTAATTATTCAATCAGCCTCATAACCTTGTCTCAGGTTGGGAGGCCCATTAATGCACTCACCCAAATGGACCCCACCACTTTGACTGCTAATGCTCTGGCTAGCTAGCAGAACAACAGGCTGAATGTCAGAAGTGTCATCTACACAGAGTGTGAAACCCACTCAATGGGACTGAGTCGCCTTATTCTGTCATGGAACAGTATGAAATATATGGAAAAGGAAGGTGTGACTTCTGAGAGCACAGGGAGTAAAAATATACTGCACCCACAGATGTGGAGATCAACTTATATCAAGTGTGACCGCAGGTGTTCAGAATGTGTTGCTGCTCTGCTACATATTCATTAGTGTTGTGTATGTGTGTGTTTATCTGAGTGTGTGTTTGAGACCCCTAACCTATAGAGTCGTGCTCTCTTGGCACGGTCTCAACAGCAACAGAGAGGAGGGCACTGCAGCGAGCGTTCACAGCCGCTGTTTGCTGCTTGCTTGGCTCCCGCTCTGTTTATTTTCAGCAGGGACGTTTAATTAGGGCCTCCAGCTGTCAGAGGTTCGTTAGTGCGCCCCTCCTCTCCCCAAGCTGCCCCTCCCTGTAGGGAGTCAGGGGCATCAGGCAAATGAACACATTTAAGTCAAACTGCACGCCGACAGACAATAGCTCCACTGCCATGCCACCAGCTTCCCTAGGTGGAAACATGGTTGTTTTATGCCTCATCTCCACAACCCCTGGGGCCCAATACAGAGACTGGCCAAGACTGTGAATGTGGAGGCACAGGAGCTCTCATAGCCCACTGGAGACTACATGCTTGCTGCAGTCTTTCTAAGGTGAAGAGTAGGACCAAGCCTGTGCACAGTGCAGTTTGCAGCAAAGATAAAAAAAAAAACTGTTTAGGGAAATTCTGCAGGAGTACAAAAAATACATAACAGCTAAAACAAAAACAAAACAACAGCAACAAAAGTTTTAACCTGTTTGTTCAGGAGGTGAAAAAAATAAGAAAAATATTTTGTGTCTTTTCGTGCCATGGACATCCTGATTGATCACCTACACAGTGGCGAGTCTAATACTATAAACCATGATTGTGAATTCTCTCGGGTTTGCTGCACCAAATTTGAAACATGAAAACTGCAATTTTAGATAATCCTCCCCACACCTGTCCACACTAATCAAACTCCCATAAATGAGCCTTGCACCACTCATAAATCTTCCTGCAATTTTAAATGGGCAGACATTTGTGGCAATATACCCTCAACATTTATCATGGGACCCTGTTTCAGAGTCTGGCCAGGAACCTTCGTCCTTCTACTTCTCATCGTTTCTTGGATTTGCCAAGAAAATGAAACAAAACCAAAACCAGAAAACCAAAATACAAGAAAAAATATTAAGAAAATGGTATTTTAATATTCTAGTCATCTCAAACAGTTATTTGAGATCAGTTTTACTGATAACCCTTTTAAGACAGCTCCCCTCTGGTTCTCTAGCACCCACTCTTCTTTAATTATCTCACACCAAAGGTACAAGTGCAGCACACATACAACAACAACGTAAAATATTCCTGTGAATAATATTTTATCAAATAGAGAGCGTTCAATATCATGGAAGATGTTGAAAACATGGTTGGAAATAACATGAACAGAATATTTGATGTAGCTAGTTTTCTGTCTTGCCTTTCATGTTGTTGAGTAGTTGTAAATGAGTGTCTGGAGCGTCCAGGGAGATGAAGTTTGGTATTCTGGTTGGAGGGTTGAAAACTACTTATCATGCATTACGGCCCTGGTTGGACCTCAGGATTTGGAAGTCAAAAGACTTTTTAATGTACAATTTTTCAGCCGCTGATCAATCGACAGCTCCTGGACATGAAGATCTCTCTGCCTCTACTCCCGCTCCCCATATTCCGACTCGCTCAGCATTCTGCTTCCGTATTGAAGCTCCGGGTGTGATTGACCTTGACGACTCTGGATCACTCCCAACCCAAGGTTCTCTCCAACTCTCAAGGGCCTCGGCGTCCGCCACCTCTCCCACACTCACACCCCACACCATCTTAGCCCTCCCATCATCCACGGCCCCACATCCTTCTCCTCTAACCCCCTCTTTGCTCCTCCATGGCCCTTGCCTGGGTCATTAATTATCTAATGGAATCAATACACTGTTAGATTGGACTGGTGTGACCCCGCCCACCCCCAGGTATCTCTGAACTGATGAGGAGGAAGAGGAGGTGGTCAGGAAGGGTGTAAAGAAATGATGATACCAGCCCATATAGTCACACTGTGGACCGTCCCTAAACTGAAAGAATACAGAATAAAGAAATCAGCAATAAATAAATTATTAGAGAGAGGGATGGAAGGGGGATGGGACACATGGGGGATGAAGGGAGCAAAAGAAGGGGCAGAAGGAGGAAAAACAGACAGTAAAAGAGAAAAACAGAGGGAGGGAAATGATGGACAGATGAGGACATGGATGAAAAAAAGGAGAAAGAGATTTGCTAATGTTCACCCTTGGTAATCAATATCTTTCTCCTCCTCCTCTTTTATTACAGAGGGCTTTGGTGAGCTTGCTTTGATGTCCACTCCTTACAGACGCGGAGCTACACAGAATCCAATCCATGCCTGTCATAATTACCATCTACCTTGGCCTGACTACACAAAGAAATGCTCAGCTGCACCTTCACTATACCACATACAGGGCCGAAACAAACCAGCACACAGAATCCTGATTACCAGTAAGACAAATGATTCACTCTATAGATCGTTTTTAACTCTTCAGTGTCCTCATCGGAATAAATACATTGATAAGAAATAAAATTATTGTGTTTATTTGTTTTTCCATTTCCCTGGCGTAATAACATAAACATGACAAAAGAAAAAAAGAGTGAGAAATCGTTTATGATGACACTATTAAAAAAAAGCAATGGCGTCACATAAACTCACTTTTAATCAAGGCTCAGACAGGTTTGCTTTCATATTTCTTTTTTTTAATAAGATACAGCAGAGACTGAAAAATATGCTCTGCCAAACAGAAGAAGAGTTAATTAAAAGAACCTACTCCTTTAGCAGTAAATGAAAAGCTCTACATGTAAGACAGACGCAGATGTTGTTGTTGGGTTTTAGATATTATTTTGGGAATCGGAAACATTCTGTGCATTGTTAAAGGCAACAGGTTAACATCTCATGTATTGCTTCCGAAGCAGCCACATCTACGTAACAACCCAAACGTAATAGATAACCATGTTTGGTTAAAACACAATTTATGTCATTTATATGATAAAATATCTTATCTTAAATTTAGACTTTTTATTCATTTCATCACTTTAAGCTTAAAGGTTCAAATTTCCTTTTAAAAAATATAGATGGGGGATGATGGTTAAAAAAAAAAGACATCTCTGTTACCAGCTCACCAAAGTAACTGAATATATGAATATAAGTGACATGACTTTCGTGACACTGACACTTAAAAATGCTGTATAAATAATAACCATATATTATTTTTTTAAATAAATCTAAAATAAAAAAAAAAAGAATTGCAGTTTATTGTGACAGGCCAAACTCTCCCCATATTTAATAAAAATAAATAGTGAACAAACCAAAAAAGTAGAAGGAGAACAGAAAAGTCTCTTTCTGACTGTAGAGGAGTCAGCCAAGTGGATTCAGTCCTCTATCCAAGCCGAAGATGGTAAATCCACTCCCGCAGGCTGCACCACATCAGCACTGACCTCCGAATAACCACAGGCCAAAGAACAGCTCACAGGGTCACTCACTCGCTCTCACTCACTCAGGAGTTAAAAGCACAGCAGCATGGAGAAGCCCACATGCTAACACAGACACATTAATGAGGAGGGTGCACATGTCAGAGTTCAGAGCCCTGTCAAACTCTTGATAAGAGTTGCACAAGTTGTGTAGGTGTTCGACCCTGCACCACATTCCCACAAAGTGTTTGGAGCTTGATGTTTTGTGTGAATATTTTCACATGTATGATAAATATATGTGACTTCTATTATTGAATGTGGTGCAAATTGGAAAATTAGAAAGAAAAGATTTGAAGCTATGAGTGTGAGCAAGATTTAAGTTCAGTAAACAGTTGTTGATGTGATATTCAGCTTAGTGACAACGTGACTGTGGATACCGTTGCATTATATGCATATCACAAAGTGACTGCATGTGTGTGAGTGTGAGCGTAAAGACTGGTGGATCCCTTCAGGCTAGTGTGTGAATGACAGCGGGGGTTATGTAAGGAGCCACAGCGGGGCCGGAGTGGACAGTCCAACCGGAGATCAGGTCAGCAGAGTGTGACACTAAACACATCTCCCTGACACCGCGCTGACACCCTCTGTCACAGACCCACACACTGTCTGTCAGCACTCTTCTCACACACGCACGCACGCACAGCAAGAGCAAGAAGTGTGTGAGCGACTGTCTGTCAACATGCCATACACTGACCACCTCAGTGTGTGTGTATGAGAGCAACAGAGAGAAACAAAAATATCAAGAGATGGGAAGAAAAGAGGTGAGGTGTCTGTCTACCTGCAAACTTGTCAATGAGTCACAAAAAGTGACATGTGGAAGATAAGCTCAGCTGCTACTGCTGAAGTTAATGACTTTATCTACTCAGTGTTCTTATGTGTGAGTGTTTTCATGCAAAATGGAAAGAAAAAGTCCTACATCATCATCACACACACACACCTGCGCAGATCTTTTACAGGCAGAAGAGTAAAAGACGAATGACAAAAACTACCTTTAATCCCATCTGCCTCTGCTTCATTTCGTGTCCAGCTGGGCAATATTTCACTTATACAAAGTAATCCAAGTCAGACTCTGCCAGACACTCGCATCTTGGTATAAACTGCAGTTTCCTTAAACCCAAAAAGCCAAAGAAGAAATCCATGTCTGGGTCTAATAAAAAGGGCTTAAAGAGAGGTCACAACCAAAATGTCCTGCACATACCAGATCTGAAACAAATGGAGAGGCTCAGTGGCTCAGAGGGCCGGGGAATAAACTGTACCATGCTCATGCAATGATTTACTGTGACTCTGTTTCATGCTGGTGTATTTATCCAATCTTTGCTGAAGCAACCATTAAGTTAGAAACATTTGCTACAAACAATTTTTAAATTTGCAAAGAAAGGGTTCCTCTTGAGTTTATAACAACTATTATGATAGTGGCTCATTTCCCTCATTTCATCCTGGCACCTGAAAGAGTGACTCTGTACTTAAGGTAGTTATTTGATGGGAATTTATCTGCAGCACCTGCAATCTCAGCAGGTGTAGATGCAAATGATGTTGTTGGCAGTGCACAAAACAGAGCACAATTTACAGCAATCTGGAACACAGTTTGGGGGTTATACGATATAAACGGCCAGGACAAATATCTACATATGGACAGACTCAGATGCAAAAACAGAATGTCACGGGAAATGTTACATCACACAAAAGCCTTTATACAAAACCAGTTCTGCTGCTTCTATAGTCTGACTTTTACTGATGCACAAAAATTCTACACAATAATAGAGATCCTACAAAAAAAAAAAAAAAAAAAAAGACAAATAATGAAACCTGGGTTGACTGTGAGATGGTTTGATGTTGTTATTTACTTTACAGCAGCACTGAACACTGTGTGTTTGTCACAGTCATTCTGCCAGTTTGGACCACCTGCTGCAAACACCCTGAAGGCAGCAAATGTTACCAAGCCAGTAAACTGTGACCAATTCTGCCTCTGCAGGTGGAGACGTGCACGCATGCCGCTCACTCTCTGCCTCTGTATCCCAAAACGGCACACACATTCAAATATGCTCACAAAATCTATCAGAAACACGTATTCTCAGAAGAAAATAAACAAACAGGATTATTTGACCGATGTGAACAGCAGTGATGGTTTTTGTCAGTTTAAACTAATAAAAGAACTTTGAATAAAAACTAGTAGAGTGTGCTTCAACTGCAGCAAAAAAAAAAAAAAAAAAAAAAAGGTCTTAACTGATCAATAATATTGATTTTTAACATTATTTGCAACAATGTTTAACATTTTTAACATGTCTATTCATTTTTATCCATTTATAATTATTTTTTCTAATCTTACTGCCTGTTCTGCAGGCTCTCTCTAAACAAGCCCGTTTAATTTTCATTGTTTTTATTCCAGTAAAATAGATGCCACAAATATTTGCACTAATTTAGTAACACAAATTAAATGATTTGTAATATTTCTTATGTCCTGTAAAGTCATTACCACTTCTTATAAGCTTGCTTTTTTTATCTAAAGAGAAAAATAACTATTGGGGGGAAAATAACAGATTTAGATCCAGTTTGAAACACACATCAGGATGTCAAATTCAAAATCTGATAAGGGAGCATAACTTTCTAAGTATGCGTCTGGTTTGCGTGTGTGTGTGCAGGTGTGTGTATGTGTGTGCATATCCCGCCACAGAGTGTGAAAAGTGTGTGTATGGTCATGCATGTGCATGAGTGTTGGCTGTAAGTTTTTAGATCCATTACTCACCTGACGGGCATTTCCAGTCTGCTGCTGTTGATCTGATCCACTTTGTCTTCCTCTTCCTCCTCCTCTTCGGTGCCCCCGCTTTGCCCCGGCAGTGCCCACCCCACCACACCACCTCCGACACCTCCACCACCAGCAGCACCTCGAGCTTAAACACAGCAAACAGACACGGTGTGTGTGAGCCAAGGGGGCTGGAACAGGGGCAGCGTCAATCGCCCTCACTTTCACAAAAGCCGTGGCCGCGCACCCGGACGCATCGTGGACTCCGTTGCAAGTGTGTATGTGTTTGTGAAAGAAAAGGAGAGAGTGTGTGATAGATGTGTGTGTGTGTGTGTGTGTGTGTGTGTGTGTCTGTGTGTGTGTGTGACTGTGTAGAACTAGCTGATGTAGCTCTCCTTGGCTCTCGGACTCACTTCACTAACACTCTGCTCCGCTGCTTCTTGGAGATGGACTCGGATTAGGACACAGCCAGTGTGAGAATCTCTTTCTCTCCGTCTCCCTCCCTCCTTCCAGCCGGCATGCTCCCTCCCACCCTTCCTCTCTCCCGCTCACTCATTCACTCTCCTCGCTGAGCTTCTTTCTTTTCATTTCCTCTTGGGAAAGCCGTGCACACCAGTTGTCTCTGCCTTCAGCTGCTCCCTTTCTCCCTCCCTCCCTCTCAGTCACTAGTAAATATAAAAGGCATGCTTGTACAGCCCCTCGCCTCAGTCTCTCTGGCTCTTCCTCCCGAAAACTCGCTGTGTCTCATGCTTTCGTTTACCCCCACCTCTGTGCGCCCCCCCACCCGCTCACTTTCTTTTCTCACTGTCAAAGCTGCCTTTCAAATGCTGATTAGCAGCGAGAAAAGAGAGAGGGAGACACAGAGAAGGAGAGAGGATGCCTGAAACAAGTGGGAGATTCCATCACATCCAAACATATTGAAAAATGTGACTCCCGTCTTGTACACACTTGTTTTTGTCACTTTGTGGGGGAGGTGATACTGCGTGGACACTTAATCTAACCAGACCAAACACAAAGTTCTACTGCCCAAAATGCATTTTAAATTCTGTGCCATTATTTTCATCCAGTTTCAAAAATAAAAAAAAAATATCCCAAATTACCATTACTTGTTTCCAGAGGAGTGCACGCATGACCTGTATTTTCTGATCTGTGGAAGTTTTGACATCTTCTTTGACTAAACAGGGTTTTAAGACTGAAAGCTTAAAAATTAATGCTCTACTTCTATCACTGAGTTGCATAAAGTGGGTTTTTGTGAATAAATCAATAAACTAGTTTAACTGTAAAAATTGAACTTATGAAAATAATGGTGAGTGCAGAGGAATTGCATCCTAGTGTTTTTTTCAGTTAAAATCTTTTGAAAAATAAAGTTTATTTATGACTTTTTATTATTTTGCTATGGAGAAATGTTAATCACCATGAGTATAAATTAGAATGTAACATATATGGAGATATGAAGCAGTTGCCTTCATCTACATTACCACAGGTTTTATTCACGTGAATGAACTTTGAGTGCTTCGATTCAGAGTGCTTCACAGTTGTTCCTTCACCCCCAAATTAACGCCTATTGTTCTGAGCAACTTGGGTCTGCCATGCTGGTGACCATCCAATCGTGCCAGAACCATAAACTGTGGCCAAGACGGATATCCATGTGGTTGGACATGCAGCGAAGGGAATTCAGCAGCATTTTCCTTCTAAAATCAGGGCTCTACAAAGTAAAGCTTGTGTACCAGCAGCAAGCTTAGAATATCAAATCTAAGAACTTATCAGCTATATGGCTAGTTAGTTGAAATTGTTAAATGATTTTACACATTTAAAACAGCTAAATAGTTAATCCACATCTTCTTAATTTAAGATTCAAGTTATTAATAGCACACAATGGGAAGTAGTCCCTAAACTACTCCTTACATTACTTTTATGTTCATTTTCAACACTGCTTGACATGTTGCCTCTGTATAACATGTAATGACTGCAAATGAAAACAAATCAATGTCTTAACAGCACATTTCTTATTTATTATTATTATTATAGGAACAAAATTATTCTATTACACTCTATATGTATATGCACACTATTTGTCTATACTCTACATTCTGATGCATTTTGTATGTCAAAAAAATCTAATACACAAACTTACTTTTAACCAAGAGTTTCAAATAACCTTTGTGGTTGCTTAAAAAGTAAACAGATTCACCTGTGGAATCGTAGTATCACACTGCTGTCTCTGCTAGCAGCACTGGAGATCTTTTGATTTCTTCTCATAGTAATGCATGAACTGTCGAGGTGTAAAAATGCACTGTTTCATATCAGAGTCTGATTTTAACATTAAAGATATCACATTGGTACAAGGCCTTCTGAATTAAATAAAATGTACCATAAAGCAGTCACAGTTTGTAGTTGGTTATCTCAGGTTTGCTGGAGATACAACATAGGGAATGAAAGATTTCCTTGTCAAAGGAAGAGTAAATATCAAGAGTGGGCCAACACCATTTACACACACCCTGCTCGGTGAAAGCAGTATCTATGTCCACCAAACAAATGTGTCAAACAAACAAATAAAATGTTTTAGACAGGCGATCAACACTGACATGATTGATGATACACAATCAAGTCTAAAGTTTGGAAATGGTTTGGATTTCATAGGAAGGAAGCAACACTGGAGAAAGAGATGTAAAGGAGTGATTCCAAACCCTGATCCTCAAGGCATACTATCCTGCAGGTCTTAGAGCAAATCAGAACACTCATCTGGATATCGTAATGAATATGTCGATGTTAATATAACTTGCATAAGCAAGAACAACAACCAAAGATAAAGACACAGATGCTGACAACTTTTTAAAATTACAATTCGGCCACAACTAAGTGAGGTCAATGGTAATTACATAATATTTTCCCCAATTTATTGCTAAAGATGTATGACCTTACTTTATAATAAGGAGGACAGTTTCCCTGGCCTTGTATGAAAAATAGGCCATTATCTATTTGAATGCAACCAACCAGTGGCACAGAAATTATTTGAATGTAATATGAATATTTAGGCTTAATAAATAATAACTGAATAAAACTGCATTGTATCACACTAACTTGTATCAAACTGTTCTGTATATAAAAGCATAGTTCCTGAATTGTATCCTACCCTGTTTATCTATACCAGAGATGGGAACTCGAGTCTTGGACTTGGACTCAAGTTGCACTCAAGTTGCATTTCCCGTGACTTGAGACCTGACTTGGACTCATGAGACTTGTGAACAGTCTTTTATTTAGAATATTTTCTTCATGATATTCTCGCTATCTGATCTCCTGTCTGTGCTGTCTGCTGTCATTTCCCCAGAGGAAACCCTGAGAAAATGTCACACAAACACAAACGTGTCCGCACATACAATAAATAAAAACAATGTCAGCCTCGGTGAACACATTTGTTGCTGCTGCACTGTTTCAACTTTCGAGTATAAAAAACTTCATACAACAAGGGACAAATAAAACAAACTGAAACATTTGTGGCATAAAAATCCTGGATGAGGGCTCCACCACACCCACCTTCATCCTCCTTAAAACACACATCGAGAGGTTATTCTCTATATTAAAAAAGCTAATGTTAGCATAACAAGCCTAACGCCCCAGCGCATAAATGTTAGCTTTTTGCTGCCTTTGTACTAAAAATATTAATGCAATCAGATTGGCCTCACTGACTGTGTTCAGAAGAAGAATGAGACTTTTACTGAGCACACCGAGTTAAACAGGGACCAATAAACCATCAAACTCATTTTAAGTTTTACTGGGTTTGTTTATTAGAAATATAAATTAAAGCTGTTACTACTTTAGTAATTTTTGCTATATTTATTGGACCTATAAGTATTGGATCTACATTATCATAATTGAAATATTAAGTTAGGTCTTTTTAATTCAATTTTTAAAAGTTTGATGTTCACATTTTCTGTACTCACACAAAGTCATTTCAAGTATTTCTTTCTTTCTTTTTTTCT
This sequence comes from Melanotaenia boesemani, assembly GCF_017639745.1. Classification (NCBI taxonomy): domain Eukaryota; kingdom Metazoa; phylum Chordata; class Actinopteri; order Atheriniformes; family Melanotaeniidae; genus Melanotaenia; species Melanotaenia boesemani. The sequence goes on along the minus strand of NC_055690.1, from coordinate 20,066,395 downwards.
TTCTTTCTTTCTTTCTTTCTTTCTTTCTTTCTTTCTTTCTTTAAAATCCCAGAATGATAAAGTTTTATCACCCACTCTGGATCTTTTGGGTCACTGTCCTGAAGGTTTTAGATATTATCTTGCTATAACACACTCATCTCAAATTAATGGGTCATAAGAGGCTTGTGCAGAAACTGACAACAATCTGTTGGAGATGAGATTTTTGTACGTAGGAAAAAGTCATGGTCAAGTTAAATGTTAAGAGCAGTTTTACTAATCTGAAAAAATTTCCATGTTCAGTTACAGTTTTTTAATTGATTTGAACTTGGAAAAAAAGACTTGTGAAAATCCATCTGATCAATATGAAATGTGTAATAGGGGAGAGATACAGACTACTGGCAGACATTCCTCTTTAACTAGACTAAACTTTGGATCAATTTTCAGGTAAATATTTGATGGCACAAGTGTTGTTATATCCAAATGTGAGTAATAAAAAGTACTCAAAACCTTCAACTTATATAGATTCTAAGCAGGCTAATGGAGGGTTTCAGATACCTGAATGTTGTGTTCAAAATGTTGCTTTCAGGCAATCAACATAAAATCCATTCTGTGTATGTATGTATAGCTATTTGTGTTCTTCAGCATTACATGTTTGTTTTTGTGATGCAGGCAAGGTGCTTGTCATGGTGCGATGGAGGTGAAGTCCCAATAGCAGACTTAAGAGGCAGGAGGTTAACGAGTACAGGAACAAAATTTATTAGAAATGAACCAAGGCAAAACAGGGAACGCACGAGGGGGAAATACGACAAGGATCTGGCACACACTGACTGAAACCAAGGGATATATATAACTGGAACACAACTAACTAGATGTAGGTGGAATGAACGAGGTGAGCTAATGAGGCTCTGGAGGCAGGCCTTGCTTACAGTAGACTGAGATCAGGGGGCGACAGTGAGGTCACAGCAGGCAGGAGACTGGAATCAGGAACCGCAGAAGACGGAGGACGAGCAACCTCTTTGGACACAGGAATTACAGGAGGCAGAGCAGGAACCCCCTCAAAATCAGGAACCTCAAGAAGTGGCATGGACCAGGGCTGGGACGCAGGTGGCATCGACCAGGGCTGGTACCTGGGTGCTGGCGTGGCACGCTGAAGCGCTGGAGGCAACACTGGAGATGTGGGCCGAGGAGACAGGAGCTGGATCTCTGTCAGAGCAGAGTTACGCTCCACCCTAGTCTCTTCCAGAGGCTCAGCAACACCCAGAAAAGACAAAGCATAGGTCTTGCACGAAGCATTTTGTTGAAGTCTTCAGCTACATGCAGTCTCTCCCAGGGCCCAGTGTCCTCTGCAAGAATGTCAATAAAGGCTTTGACTATCTTATGAGCTGCCATGAAGTCCTCAGAAAAAAGAAGGATCACTGGGTCCAGCTCCAGATTACAGTCCACTGGTCCATGGCCGGTCAGATCCATCTGTCATGGTGCAGCAGAGATGAGGACACAATAGCAGGTGCATGCATTGCTTAACAGCCATGACAACGTAAAGGAAGCATAGGAGTATGAGGGGCAGTAACATTTGAAATGGATGTACCTATTTATGTAAAGGGAGAATAAACGGGCCTTCAAAGTGGCTCTGTTATGCTAATTTCAGGCTAATTTATTTTAATATGTGAGTCTACAAGGGCAGAAATCAATCCAGCATTTTTTACATACCCCTTTATTTATTTAAATTGATCCTCTCCATACACCTTCAGCCCCACCTCCCTCTGATGCAGATTGCCTCTGATTGGTCAACTGCTGAGAGCGTAGAACTGTTTGTGTCATAGAAAAACACAGACAGAACTGAAGTAATAAAATATACTTAGTAAACAATGTCAACACTAGACATACAGCCGAATCAGAACAAATACAAATGTTGGTGCAACTCTGTGGCTGGCTTTCAAAAATAAACTCCATCCATTACTGTCAAACCACTGTTTAGTTCAGGAATTTAAGAAAAAAAAAAAAACGTAGCTTTCCCTCACAGCCAAAGAAGCATTTCTTCATGTTGACACTGAAAATGTTGCAGTGTCCACCGCAGTGTCTTCCGCCTTACACTAAGCAGTGAAGGTAGGTATGCCTTTCTTCTCGTGAATGTGCACAATCTGGAGAAAATTACCAATAACTGAGGAACACTGTTTATTTATTTATTTATTTATTTATGTATTTTTAATTATTACGTCACTGAAATATCAAAGTAGAAAAAAATTCTAAAACTCTCTAAAACCTAAACTCACTTGTCTGATGAGTATTCAACACTAAAACCCTGTAGAAAGCTCAGAAAAGTCAAAATAGCATAAAAGGCCCCTTTGAATGAATCAAGCTTTTCCACACCAGAATCTTTTGAGTCTAATGTGACAACATTGTATGCTTCTTTCCTTAACTTTTCCCCCAGTTCCTGTTTAGTTAGGTTTTGGAAAAGATCATAGAAAGCATTAAGCATGCATTCTACCTTACTACCAGCAGGGGGCGACTTAGCAGCTGAACGAGGAATTAATTCTACATTGAGGTTTGACAAAAAAAATTATTCCACTTCTAACTTGACTTGTGACCAAATTAGAGATTTTTTTATTGGGTTTATGGTAATACCTAGCTGATTCCATGTATTTCCCAATACAATGTTTGTTTTATAAATTATGATCACAGTGAAGAGATCTTACATTCTGACTGACTGACAAGCAGCTACCTAAAAGAAGTGTATCTTCAGCAGAGATCTTAAACTCCAGTCCTTGATAGCCACTGCCTCCAGGTTTTAGATGTTTCTGTGCTTCAGTTCACATACATGAATGGGTCATTGTGCAGAACTTGACAACAAGCTGTTGGATCCATTTGAATCAGGTGTGTTGGGAAGCATCTAAAACCTGCTGGACAGTGGCCCTTGAGGACTGGAGTTCAAGATCCCTGATGTACAGTCTCTGTAAGACCCACCACTTGCTTTTAAGTTCTGGTTTTATAGCCTGAATGCTAAACTTGGAAGATTCAGAAACTGAGTTTACAAAACAACCAACACAGAGGTCGTGTACATCTTTTTTGCTCATACTTTCAATTTGTTTAGCAAAAATACAGCTTTTTAAAACTTTGCACATTTCTCATTTAGCATGTGACAGGGTGGGAAAGATTCTGCTCTCTTTTGTCTGCACATTGTTTAGGTTATATGTATCCCCGGTCTCCAGAATCATAAAATGGCAGTGTTTTACTCCGGTGACTGGGTTGATTAAACTAATGGCTCAGCATATTAAACAGGGACCCTATTAAAAAATATTTGGAGTCTGTAGGAAGCCTGTCTGGACCTGCTGCTTTTCCCATTGAATTATTCCACAACAAGAGAATATAAGCTACTTGAAACAAAAAACAACAGGTGCCTCAAACTTGAACTAGTCTACATGTTTGAGTAAAAGTACGCGGTTGCATTCTAAAGCTGAATGTATGAACTGTCATGCTTTCAAAGACACACGGCCTACAGAGGATCAAAGATGCACACACATACGAGCATATACGTGAACAAATAATCACACTCAGAGACTCACTCAAGTACTCTCTCTCCCACCAATCTCCCTCCCTCCTCCCCCCTTCCCCCTCTCCTCTATTCGTTCCCCTTGCCCTCAAACACTACTCAGAATATTGATACATCACCCCCTCCTCCTTTCCTCTCTCTTCGCTCCGTCTCTCTCTCGCTCCATCACTCACTTTCTCTACTGAATACTGATAGGCTGTCTACTCCGTGGTCTGAGTTTCAAATCTCTCCCTCCCTCTCGCGCCCTCCTTCCCAGCACCCACGACAAAAAAAACAGCAACATAAAGGAGGAAATAGCAGAAGTTAATGCACTGAGGTAGACATAAATTCACTTAAGTACCATTTCAGATTATGTCAAGCTAAAAATGGGCTTAACATTGTGGAAAGGAGGGAAGGGTGGAGGGGGCTGACAGAGGAGGGAGGAGGAAAAGTGTTTCTTTGGTTGGCTGTCTTGCCAGCGGAAACTGGCTGAGCAGCTCGTAGGACTGTAGTGAACTGGCGGCTGGCAACAAAAGGGAAAAGACGTGTGAAAAGTTCAGGCAAATGAAGACACATTCAGTGTTTTTTTTTCTTTTTGTCCAACTCCCACCCCCCGCCTCATTGTTGGGCATGTCGACTATGGCACAGACGAGGGGGAGAAGTGGAGAGTGAATGAGGAGGTCGTCAAAAAATCCCAGTGAGCCCCCTTTGCTTTACACACACACACACACACACACACACACACACACCAAACATCTTGAAACAGCTGAGAGCAGGATAGAGTGGAAATAAGAAAAAACAACACAAGCAAAAATGTCTTGCTTCTCTCACATGGATTGGAAGGTGGCAGGGCCTTTCAGGGTATTTGTGTGTTTAAGTGTGGGTAAGTGTGTGTGTGTGTGTCTAGTCTCTTTGGAGGAGGCTTTCTGTCTGCATTAGAAGTGCAGTGCGTCTGAGACACTGGGAGAGGGAGTGTGTGATTTTGTCCTCCAAGTCTTCCCCAGGCGTCCTTGAAGGAGACTTGCAGGGAATATCTGACTGTGTGTGTATGTATGCATGTGTGTGTGACAGTGTTTGAGCCCTCACAGGCTGAGTTTAGTACCCGAGGCTTGCCTTGCAGAGCTGTATTACAGGTGTTCCCTTCAAAAATTTCTTTAACAGAAACCACAACCTTCAGCTAGGAAATGAACCCAGTCTGATGAATAAAAAATGTAATTAAAATGAATGGGTGATAAAAGTAAAAGAAATCCTGAGTCAGTTTGTTTCTGTGTGGGTATGTGGGTGTGTGCATGTGTGTATGTGTGTGTACCAATGCATCTTGAATAGCATGTAGACCTCTGTAGCAGGCAGTGAGAAAGTCACACCCATGTCTGACCTTGTTTCTCTGCCTGTCTACACATGCTATCAGCTGTGGTCAGTTCAATGCAATGACAGGACGCTGCTCTCTCTGAAAAACAGTGCAAACAAGCCAGAAGGAGCAGAAACACCAACAACTAAACAACTAAACCAACAACAACATGTATAAACATTCCCTCAAAATTTAAGATTATAGGGGCAAATGTTACTGAAATGACGTTAATAAAAAGTTTGATATATGTTATTGTATATAACTAAGAATGCACCATTTCAGTGTGGTAGAACATTCAAGAGCAGCTCATGCTATATTGTGTAGATACTTGAAATGTCAACATGGTTCATATTTAAAAAGTTGACCAGGCAAAGTTACTCCTGATGTCAATCAAGTGTACATAAGAACAAAACAAAATTCAGGAGTTGTAGAAACTTACCTCCTTGTAGTAACAAAGTAATAAAAATCTCAACTTCAAAATGCCCATTAAAGTTTTTTTTTTTCTTTTTTGGAAGTTTTATGTTAGACTGATGAGATTTATAATGTTTTCTCTGATGTGACACATCTTATTTAGTTTCCTTGGAAGTAAAGACGCAGAAAATGCCTGACTTTTTAACAAAGAAAATCCACAGTATTAAATGGACATATAAATGTAGAAATGAGATTTTCACACTCAATGACTTTATGTATGAAAACACATAAAAGCTACAACAAAATGTAACAAATAAATGCATCAAAAACTTTAATTGGATAACAGGCAAAGTGTGTAAAAAGATTTAAAAAAAGAAAAGAATAAATACATTTTAAAAATGTAGTAGAAGTAACGTAATTGATAATGAAAAGTAAGGAGCCTGTGTCTCTCATTAAGATAGGGGTAGGTTCATCACATTGTAAAAGACTGCATGTGCAATAGTTCAACAATTTAAGAAAATGAAGAATTTTCTCTGGCTTTGAAAGAATTTTCTCATCCAAAATACAAAACATCATTGGACACTTGAAAGAATATAAAGAAATATCTGTATGCACAGGACAAAGCTGAAAACAACACTAAGTGGTTGTAATCTTCAGGCCCTCAGGCAACCCAGCATTAAAAAACAAACACTACGGAACAAACACTAGAGATCACTTTGTGGGCTCTTGATCACTTCTGAAACCATTGTCACTGAACACAAACTGTTGTTGCATCCACAAATGCAAGTTAAAACTAACCACACATCTGCGCCGTCTGGGCCATTCCTCACCAACAACAGACAAAGTTCTGTCCTGTTGTCTGACAAAGCAATGCAACATAATACAGAATCATGACAACAGACTGTATAAACATAGCACAACACATTTCACGTGTCATTTAAACACATTTAAGCTTTTGGTATATCATATGTTAAAATAACTATCAGATCGTTAGGGTTAAAGTTAAAAAGTTCAAGGCAGAGTGTTGAAAAAGATGTCTTAATAACACACAGCATGACTATTTTTTTCTCTTTTTTAATTGAGTATTTTAACATCTAATCATGATGGTTTCTCAAATTCAACCAAAGTAGTAAAGTTGTGGAGTGAAAGCAAACAAAATTAAGACAAACCAGTAAAATTTCAGTCTTGAACTTGCATTCAAACACAATTTCTTTACTTTGTTTCTGGATCCTTCTCTTTACTACAACATCCTTGAAATCCATGTTACTAGTATATAAGCCAAAAACAAAAACATATAATGATGTTTTCCTTTTGCTGTCATCTATTGGCACAGGCTGTGCTTCTTCAGAAGGATAACCAGCAATATACAGCACATCCATATGTGCCTAAAAGTAATGGTAAAGGAGTCTGAAAGTATTGGTAAAGGAGTATGTCAGCATGTGACAAATTGGGAATGAAAACATGTTGAACAAGACTCTGTCATGTAGTTATGAATATCTGTTTTTATATTCTCTGATGTAGATGTAGACTACACATGCTAAACTGTTCCGCATACAGTCAAGACCTGTCAGCTACTGATAATATCTGGTAAGTTACACGACACAGAATGTGACAAAAGAGGCCCTGAAATGTTTCCCTTTCTGGGAAACATTTAGCTTTTTAACAGTTGTTGCTCATTTCAGTTCCCAAGAAACACTAATTTTGTTTAAGCGTTTTAATTCCTTACAAATTAAACACAGAGAAAACGTTTTTTTTAAAAAATATCTCAATGAATGAAGATTGAGAATTATTTAAAATCATGAAATTTCATTTATAGATCATTTTTAGAAAAAGGTTGTACACGGAGTTTTGAACAATAAAGAAGTAGTTTTTTCTTAATGATCAAACTAGAAGAGATTATAGATACAAGTTATCATGAAACTGCTATTTTACTCACAACACATGCGCTGCTCTTGTGCAGCATTTGTTAGACCAGAAAGACACTATCACACTGCATTTTTTTTCTGCATCCCCTACCGCAGCTCACATGAATGATATGCATAAAAGGGTGTTTAAAGATAACTGCCACAGGGTAGATAATATTCTAAATCTATCAGACAATAATTCTTTGAGGGCGTGTGGCCATTAAGGAGCCATTTCGCCTTTTGTTGAGTATGCTCCTCCATATTTCATTGAGATGCATATCTGCCTCTCGTACTGTCTGCCCGCGCTGCTATTCTCTATTCAACAGTGACCCATTGCTCCCTGCCATACAATCCTTCACCTTTCTGGGCTTAAAAGTAATTACCACTTTAATTTGCTGTCTGCTTTTGTGCATGCCTCAGTCTATCTAGCTGGAGTGCTGGCTGTGTGTGGGGTACATGTATGAATAAAAAGAGATAATAAGGTGCATGTAGTCACATTAATGTGAATAGAAAAAATTAGCCAATAATTTCTTAAATGAACTCACAACGCTTTATAATTAGATGTTAATCAAGCTACCATAAATAAGCATACAGTCTCAGATTCTTGCATGCCAAATGGGATGATTTGGTCATGTTATCAGCAGAATATATCCTATTTGGACTGTTGGTTAAACAGAGCAAGCAGATATAAGACATCATGACTGGTGTCATGAATTTTTACACACCATTATTAACTTTTGTCATACGTATAACACATATATTACAGCCTTATTTGTGCCATGTTCAATTAATTCAAATGCAAAGTGCATGTGAAAGGATGCTTGAATATTTGGAATATTCAGCAAGAAAGTGTGAATGGATATCTGTGTTTGAATGTTTTTTTAAATAAAATGTGTGTTTATGGTTTGTCTCCCTTTGGCCCAATTACTTCAGAACCAAAACCCCACAGCATCCAATCTCTGCTAAAATCCCTCACCCCACTCACCTCTCAGTCCCTGTGGTCGACCCACCAAATAACCCAACCCTAGACCCCACCACCACCCTGCTGCTGTTCAATGCCAGTCTGTCCATTACAATACCCCCAACTCCTCCAAGGACCTCCACCACCTCCACTTTACACCTCCTGCTCCACCATAATTTGCACTCGATCAACACCATTGCTTCTGCTTTGTCCTCCCTTCTGCCTTCATCTGGTCTTTCTCCTGCTTCATTTACCCCTTCCACTATTTTTGCCCCCGCCTGCTTCTCGCATCTGCCCCCTCATATTTTTGCCTCCTCTCTCCCCCTTTGCCCTCCCCTGTTCCCAGGTGAGCTGACGACACAAGGAGAGCAGAAACACTCTGCGAATATTAATGGTTTGATCTGAATATTAATAAACTATGCATCTTAATGATCTATTAAAAAAAAAAAAAAAACAAAGAGCCACGGTCAGGGCTGTACTGCTGGGATACGCATATACACACACCCACACACACACAGGCCTATACAGAAATGCACACATGCATGCAACTGAACTATCTGTCCTGCACCGTGTAGATTAGTTAAAACAGGGCCTTATCCTCCAACCTGCTGTTTAAATGCTGAGCATCACGTTCAAGACAAATGTGTTGTCTGTTTTTTCCTCTCAGTAAATGAAGACACCTCTTCTTTCCCACGTCCTTCTCCTCTATCTCCTCCTGTTGCTTTCTTCATTTTCTTTTTATCTCCTTCTACTCGTTTAGTTCACGCAGTCCCCCCTCCTCCTACCTCTCACGGTTGCCCCATTTCACCCCTCCTCCTTTCCACTTTACCCACCCCTCCCTCTTTTATTTCCCCCACTATCTCACCCTCCCTCACGCTTTCATTTTAGATTACCCCATCTCTCCCTCTCCCCCCTTCTCCCAGCCTCACCTACTCGATATTCCAGCCTTGTTCTCCTGCAGTCTCCAGCACAACTTTCTGACCCACTTCCTCTCTCCTCCCTGGCCCCCTGATCAAAGCCTGCAGGACGGCATCGCCTTGGGCAGAGGAGAGGGAGAACGGGAGATGGGGGGGGATGAAGGGATCTGAGCTGGGAGAAGAGAGGAAGAGACGGATAGAGAAAGGATAGAGCAGCACGAGAGAGTGGGAACAGAGAGATCACAAGGACAGGAAGAGGAGCCAGGTGCCCTCTCAGCCCAAGGACAAAAGCTCTTCCTGGCTGATCTCAAACACACACACATGTGAGTCCTGTCAGCGCCGTCATTTCTGGTCATGTATGATGTGTATGACGACAGTACTGACATTATTATAGAGAGGTGAAAAATGTCTTTTTTTCTGCAGCTGAAATGCCCAAAACAAGTCAACTTCACAAGTGATGGCCATTAAAATTCAGGAGGATGTTTAATAAATTACACTTTCAGATTACATGTTGTCCCATCTTGTTATTCTGTTTTGCATTCCAGTACTGTGCAGGTGAGCTCGCTGACAATGTATATCAGTATCTCAGCAGGTGTCAGCCAGGGCATAAACACTCCTGCTTATGAAGTCATTTTTGTCTTATTTCCAACAAGTGTTTTAAAATATACTCAGAAGCCAGTCTTTTTTCTTTTGTATTTTTCTCTAGAGTCATTCTAATTTTAAAAGTCTTTGTCTGAGTTAGAGATGTAAGGTTTGTCCATCCCAGTGGCCGTGTCGGCTGGGCAGTTGGGGCACCAAGAAAGGACGGAGGAACACCAGCCCATTTGTACCCAGAGCGAGGTGGCGTGTACTTTAACATTCCCCACGCATCCTGACAAAGAGCACTAATTATAAATAAATTAGGGACACGACACGGTGTGCCACAGGGGGACCAGGCAGAGCAGTCACAGAATAGAGAGGCTGATAGAGAGAGAAGAGGGTGTGTGAAAGAAATAGAGAGAAGTAAGAGAAGACAGAGAAGAGCAGACTGAAGAGATTTGGCAATGACATAGAGGAGCAAGCAGGAGAAGAAAGCTGATAAGAAAACAGAGGAATGGAGCAAGGGGAGGCCTGGGGATAGAGGGAGAGTAGGGGGAGGGGGGGGGGGGGGGGGGGGGGGGGGTAAGCGAGTGTATATACAAGGCCTGAATCCTCAAAATATAGCTTCAACATACATCTGCTGCCAAAATACTGACAAGATTCTCTCTAGATGACAGAGGCTGTGCAATATGTTTGAACAGAGATAGAAAAAGGTGACAGGAAAATTAAGAGGCAATGTGAAACAGAGGGAGACCTGAAAAATGGACCTGATACGAAATGAACTCAAGAGAAAGAGCAAAATGGAAAAAATGAATCTGCTCCATATCTGCTCGAAATACATTCAGAGTATTCTAGACGTAAATAATATGAATCTGATTAAATAAATACAACACAATAATCATAAGGTGCTGATATCTAACAGAATGTTGCACACACTAGTAGTCAACACTTTCTACCTGCCACTCAAGTTTATCTGAGATGACTTGTCAACCAAGCAAGTGTATGTCAAGAGACAACACTATATGTGTGTGTGTGTGTTTGTGTGTGTGTGTGTGTGTAGAGGGAGAATAGAGATCTGTTTCTGTCTCTTAGTGCCCAAGTGAAGTTGGTTTTGTGTGTTTGCAGGCACACATGAGTTCACATGTGTGTCTATTTGTTGTTTGTTCAGTTAACTGTGCGTGCACATGTGCAGGAAGGCAACCTCACTCCGATATCTAAATGGATCGCACTTCAGGAGTGTGCCACCATTTCTCAGAAGCTGCATGCAGACAGACATGCAGGCACACTCAGAAGGGATGTGTGTGTGTGATCGTGTGTTTGTGGTGTTTAGCCGACTTTCTCCATTCAAGGTTACGTCCTGTCTGAAGTTGAGAAGTGATGAGTGGTGTCACAGAGGGAAAATGTGCCAGAGTTCAGGAGGAAAAATAACCATTGTCTTCGCTAGCCGGTGATTCTTTGTGCAATGAGAAATGCTTAAATGATGGAAGAAGAACCTGCCTGAACAATAAAGCCAAGAGACATTTATCGCCCCAAAACAACTGGTTTGTGTCTCTCGGTTGGGCCGGGACTTAGAGCTGGGGGTCAAAGGTCAACTGACTGCGACACAGACCAGGAAAGGTCGCCTGACTGACCTGCGATTGGCCCCTGACATGACGATCCCCCGCTGACACCATGGTATCTATGGCTACTGAGCTACAGACAAACAAGATGTCAGTGTAAGGGTCAAATAATAACTCATCTAAGATTCTCCTCAACACACTCACATTCACAGACAACCAGCTGCTCTCTGAAATTTTCTACAGCTAATAAGACTCTCACTGTGGCTGATTTGTAGAACTAACATGTGAAAAGTGCAAATAACATGAAAGAGTTGGGGTCTCCATTATCAAAGTCTATGCTTTTGTCTATGGTCTCTAAACTTTCTGCACTGAAGAGATTTAAGGAGAAGAAAGGTAAAGAAGGGCGGGAAGACAAGAGAGGAGCAGCTTGTTGCATTAGCATTCTACCAGCAGAGAGGCTGTCTGTTTGCCTCTGGCAGCAGCCGAGAGAGGGGGACACTCTCTGCATCCTCACACAGCTCGTCTATCTCTCCCTCTGTCACTGTCTATCTCTCCCTCTGTCTGTCTCTGCCTGTCTCTCTCTCCAGCGCCCTCTCTCTGAATCTGTCTGTTTCATTTCTCCCTCCACTCTGCTCCTGCCTGTCACTGTTTTTCTCCACTCTGAACAATTTTCTCTGCAGTCTTCTTGTATCTCTCTATCACTCTGTCTCTGCTGTCATAGTTTTGTTTATATTTATTCCAACTAATTTCTGTTTTGCCCCCCTTCTATTCATCTTTTTTCGTTGCTGTTGTTTTTAATTCAGAAGCCATGTGTCCCCAGTTTTCTCTAGAAATGAAACTATTCACTGCTAATTGAGTCCAACTGAGAAAGCCTTTTCTGTATTATTTCAAGAAAATGCCACATTATTTTGTACAGAAAAATGATGTAAAATGTTTTCTGGACAGAATTAGAAGGAACCTGATATGTAGCTATTGAAGTTCAATACCTGGATCATCTATCATTGCTTTTAATGGATATCAGAGCAGACCCCAAACAGTTTGCCAGTTCATCGCAGGTCTAACACAGATAAAAAAAAATCATGTCTGCTCATTTGTGGTCACTTTAGAAACTGAGATGCATGTTTTGGAAATATGATAGGAAGCTCGAGAGACTATGCTAACTTCACACAGAAACAGCCCCGTACAGAGATTTGAACTGGGAAAACATGATCTAAATGTTTTTGTAGCCATCTAAAAGCTCCTTGCCCTGTTTATGGGTAGTTTCACTATCACTATCACTAAGGGTTCATATTTCTTTAGAATAACAAAATTCAGATCTCACTAAAGGTTATTTCATGTGACTTAGGTTAGGATTCATTGGTGTCCATTATAGGATTCCCCTTTTTTTTTTACTTTTCAACCATTAATTTGTGCTGTTGGATGTATGGATCATTGTGTTATTGAAATACCTGACACCTTCCCCTTAAACAACATTAGATGCAGCAAAGTTAGCATGACATAACTTCAACTATGCTTTACTGTACATATGATTTTTTTTCCTTCCATGTAATCTTGACTTTGTTGTATATAAATAGACATGGTTGCCTTGGATTCCTAAAGAAAGCAGCTTGGTTTTCTCATTATTCCACTGAGCCTGCCTTTCAGTAAAGTGTACTCCTTGGTTTAATGTGCAGAGTCGTATGAGCTGGAAAACACACATCCATATTGCATTGCTCCAGAACAGTCTGTAGCTCTTTAGATGTCTCACCTTGTGTTTTTTCTACAACCTGTGCCAACCTTTCTACAGAGTTTCTGACTGAGACATGTCTTGATAATATTACACCTGGTTGAAAAGAGATTTTTATTTTAAAGCCCCTTTTTAAAATAGTTTTTCATCATTTTTATAAATCTTTGTAAAATATTCAGGTTTTGTTTTAAAATTTTTTTTTATTAATTTTATTTTACCATTTCAAAAATAATTCAGTTTTTTTCTGGATATGCTATGAATTCAGTTTGTAGAATAAAGGGTTGTTGATAACGGACTGTACATACTGCATTATCCTCTTGGGACTGTTTCCCAAGAGATGTATCAGTGGTGTAAAATAGAAATCTGCAAGTTCACATTGGGAAATGCGTAACAAGCACTTTATGGTTGTTTTCTTTGCTGCTTTCAAACACAAACTCCTGAAACAAGACTGCACAGATTCAGCTTTAAGCATTTATATTAAATTATTAGATTTGTTCTTCGAAATAGTGAATGCATTACAGAACAAGTCAGTGTTACTGTAAAACCCATTCTTTTGGTCTATATGATTTAAATAAACCTTGACCATTACAAGCATACAGATATATAGCAGCCAGTCCACTAAATTATATCATATTCATTTTCAATTATTCATTGAATGTATTAAAGGTTGCATTTTTGCATCAATTATTAAAAGAATTGCTGTAAATGAATACAGGGAGGAAAATAAAGGAGCACAGCCAAACCAAAACATTCAGTTTCATCTTGTGTCTGACTGTACAGCAGCTGAAGGAAAAAAGATGTTCATTCACCGCCTTATCTTTCCTGGAAGATGACAGCAAGTGGACAAATGTACTGTGTAGTCCATAAGTAGCAGGACAGTGATTACATTGTTTTGGTTTTGTACTTTAAATTGGATTTTAAATGAGGTTCAAGTGCTGACCTTCAGCTCTGAGATTTCAAGGGTGTTTGGTGGGATAATTGTATCAGATGAACAGTCCAGGAATTGTAACCTTTTTACACAAACAAAACAGACACATTGAGGGATCTTGACTAACCAGGTCAGTTTCTTCATCTTATTATAAATTTAATTTGTTGACTATCAAACTTAAGACAGGGCATATATGTAGATGGATATAAAGATGCATCAGAGATTATTGCAAATTTCTGCATGGAGCTTTGGGCTTTTGTGCTAACACACAATCTTATTTTTCATTTGATTGATTTAAATTCAATCAAATTTAAATTCATCCCATTTACAGGTATGTTTTGATATTTGAGTTTTTAAGAAACATAGACCTTATAGATAAATAAAATCTGTTCATGTTATTAAAATACTTTTGAAAATGCCCCTGCTTTTCAATTCAGCCATTCTACGCTGCCAAGAAGAGTTTGGCTCCAGTGTGAAATTATTGTTCAGAAGACCTGATTTTTGTAACAGCATAATTGTCTTTTCACCTTTTAACTCATCACCACCTGAAGCTTTGTTTCAACAAAGCTTTCTAAAACCTGGGGGGTTCTGGAAACTTAAAGCTGTCTCCTTAAACAGTTTTTTTTTCAGCCTCTGAAGAAAATAGACATCAGGCTCTGCTATAGTGACTGAGAAACACTGAGATGACACCTATCGCTGGTTTCCAGGAACTTAAAATGGCAATGCTTTTCTCCTGCAGCTGAGTTGCTCTTATAGGGCTAAAACCTTTGCATAGAGTTGACAACGTGCAAATATTTTATGTATGCTAAAGAGATCGTTTTTTGGCATGACAGCACTTTGGAAAACAGCTCTCCAGAATGCAACTTGTACAAATGTGAAGCAGAAACCTTAAACCTTCAGAACAAATGCAATGAGACTAAGCTTTAGACATTTACAAGCTTGAAAAGGATTATTCCAACTCTAATTGAACTTTTTATTTAAAAAAAAAAAACATCCCACATGTCTAAATGGAGTATTTAATAAGCTGTCTACTTAACTACTATAGAAAAATACGTTTCAATTGTTACATGGCTCAGTTAATATGAATGTAAAAACACAAATTAAAACTGAAAGCAGTTTTAATCAGATAGTAATTCTTTCATTTAGAATCCAATTTGCTAAATTAAGTAAGTTTGATCCAGCACTTTGCTAAACCAGACATCTTCAGGTGATTTACATGAAAAGCAGACAAGAAATGCAACAGATATAAACCCAAACATAAAAACATCACCCTGTCAAAACAACTGCAGCATATAACTGTCTGTTCAAAAACTGTGCTGTTTAACAGGTATGTGCACCCGCTTGAACTGATTTGCAAAGAAAAGGGACTCTTTCCCATGAAAGAGTTCAACTTTTGTCAGCATTTTCTACCAGTATGAGTGACACCTTATGAAAATCCAGCATAGTTTACTGGCTTCCTAAAAAGAAGGGACGTCTGCTTTGCTATCCCATCGCCAGCATACAGCAAGAAGGTGAATGCAGCTTGAAAGATGTTCCGATATGAATGCAAAATCTTTAAATAAATGCATTACATCACAACTAAACAAAATCCCTGTATCAGAATAATGAGAACTCACCATAATTCTCTGATGATTACTTAGCTTTATAAAATTTATTTAGCCTGTATAGGCTTAGGCCTAAAAATAGTTGTAAATCACATGTGGTTGAAGGGCTGTTCTTAAGCCAAGCCAACTCTCTACTGTAGCCACAGAGAGAAAATGCATTCAAACAAATTAATAGTCCATTAAATAAAAGCAAACTTCTGCCAGCTAATAGTGCCTTAAAAGCATATTAGCTTTAGAACAGGACAGACTCTCATTTGTCCTGTAGGAACATGTTTTAGCTGTAAGGAACTGAAGGATGACTTAGCAGCTTCGTGTTTCCTTTTTACGTACACTTCTGGTGGAGGTCTTTATACTTACAATGCTATAAGTGGTAGTTCAACCTAACCCGGACGTGATCAATTCTACCTTTTTTTTACACCCTTTTTCCCTATTTTTCCTACATTGTTGCTGAACTCATCCTTCTCATTTAAAAGGTACTGTATCTCGCTTGTCTCAATTAATCTCACTCCCTCCCTCTGTTTGCCCTTCTGCTTTTCCTCTCCCTGCATTCCTGCATCCATCTTCTTTCCTGCCCTCCCCCTTTCCCCAGGCCCAGCCACCACTCTGGTATTCCCAAAGTCATCTGCAATCAGACATCTTCAATGGATTAATTACACTGTCCGCACACAGCTTGATTGAGCATCTAACATCTACACCCCACCTCCTCAGACCACGATGCTCCCTGCTCACCTCCACCCACTTACGGGCCTTGAATGCTTTGTTCTAACCATCTTTTCATCTCTATTTCTTGCTTCATCCCTTCCTTCCCTTTTCCATCATCTCTTCTAAACCTCCACCTTTAACTCTATACTCCCTTCCAAGCTCCTGCTCTATAAAAAGACTAGTCATCCCCTGTCGTCCGACATCGATTGGCAGGGCCTTCCTCATGATCTCTGCTGCATATTGGGATCAAACTAATTGACTGTGCCTGAAAAGGGGAAGCAGGAAAGAGGCAAAGACAGACAAAATGCTTTAGCTTAAAGAAATACAATAACAAACACATGGGTGCATCCAAGCACATGCACGAGGCCCACTTGCAAAATTAGGTAGACAGGCAAGAAAAAAGCTCTTTTCAAGATAAAATAGGTATAGACATTTTACCGCATGGTAGGCTTCACAAAATGTTACACTGATCATTAGTATCATCTGATCTTTAATCAGTAGCTCTTCCATTAGCTTCCACAACAAAGATCAGAGGGAAAATTTAACAAACTCCTCCAGTGGAAGAGACTTCACTGCAGGCCAATCATCACTTATTTTCAACAAACAAGCACACACAGTCTCTTCTCACAGCTCCCTCCAATGCACACATCCACTTCACATCAATCACGGCTCCCTGACCACAACCCCAAAAACAGAGCACTGCTTAGAGTCATTCTAAAAATCATGATGGATGACAACTTCCCAAAGCAATCCCTCTGCGTGCCAGCATCATTTAACTAAAGGCATCAACCTGCCCCAGCTAATACCGCTCCTCTGTTTCACAGGCCTGAGAGCGCCGGACTCCTCCTTTCAAACCCCCGACGTGTCTCTAAAAAAAATGGTCCCAAGGAGATAGATGAAGGCTGCCACAGAAGAATGCACTTCACCCAAGTTTCTGATCATGAGCCTGTACTGGCCCCCCACCCCATCCCACCCCGCATGAGCGTCATGAGCTTTGCAGAGACTGAGACGAGACTGCGAGGAGGTTAAGTTGACCTCAGGCGTTCGCACTTTGGAGCAGCTTACCCTGGAGTGTGAGATGACAAAACATTTAGTCCAATCTCACTTGCAGCTCACTGACAGCTTGAAACAAAAGAACGGCCTCGGAGGAATTTAAAATCATTGAATGAATGTCAATTAATTTAACGGGATGGAGTTGAATTGATTAGAATATAAAACAATCTTTCTTGAAAGCAAAAGGGAATTGATGTCCAAGGCCTTCAAAAAGCAAGAGTGGGAAGACAGAGAAACGACAAAATGAAAGAAAGACAGATGATGTGGCGTGCATTAGTGTGTGTGTTTAACAGGGCGTGTGCTAAGTTGCCTGTGCCAGTGTGTTTGTGTGTGTGTGTGTGTGTGTGTGTGTGTGTGTGTGTGTGTGTGTGTGTGTGTGTGTGTGTGTGTGTGTGTGTGTGTGTGTGTGAGTGAACTCAGCAGTTGCGTTGCACGCTTGGCTGGCAGGGTGTGTGTAAAGTAATTAACATGATAGCCTCCCTCTCAGCCTGATAGCCTGTTCCCTGCAGCGAGGTCGTCCAACAGACACCTGAGCTACGTCTCTGACACAGCCCTGCAACGCATCACTAATGCAAACACACACAGAACACAAACATGTTCAACCCACATATGTCTGGTACCGACAAATACAGAAAACATTCAGGTATCAGCAGAAATGACACAGTACATGCTGTCAACAGTGTATTGCATGATAGCTGACAAACTGTTCAGAATGAACTGACATTCATTAATTCTCCCTGACAGTCATATAGACACAATGTAAATTTACAAAAACATTTGCAAAACAGTCCAAACGCTCAAAATAAGCAACCTCTGTCACATTTGCACACTTAGTGGGATTAAGTATTTTAAAGTAATCAAGTTTTAAAAGCACATCTGCATTGGGAATAGAAAAAAATATATATAGTATAGACCTATTTCTTGGAGGTTGCACTCTCTATAAATTCTTGGGAAAACTAAAGTTTTGTTACAAGATGACGTTTGCAAAAATTGCACTCATGACCAGTGGATCATAGCTAATTAAAAGCTCAATTTACAAAAATAACAACTAAAATTTACATGCAATCGTTATTCTTGCAGGTCATTTTTTTACAACTTTTTTAACTTGGCAATACATGAAACATGACAGAAAAAGAAAATAAAACAATGTACAGTAAAATAATTCATTAAAAAGAGAATAAGCAAGGCACAATTTTAACTTTGCTTTTTCATTGTAAATATGAGTAAACTTTTGAAAGAGTCATATAGAGTCACAATCTACACACACACTCAAATGTAAACCTTCATGGTCTGCACTTATAATTTGATCTTGCAAGGTGAAAATCAAACAAAAACAAAGGGAGAAAAAAAAAAGAAAAATAAGACAACCTCTTTCACTGAGGTAATGAGACCACTGGTGACCGACACAATGCTGACAATATCCCTCCTTTTCCTGCCCTACAATCTTTTGTTTGCCTCTTCTTCATCCCTCATAACCCCTAGACCTTCACTCTGGCCCTCTAATCCTAAAACTGTGGCTTGACGCAGACACCCAAACACCCCCTTCAGTCCCACACAGCCCTCATTTGCTAAAGGATTAGAGGGAGGGCACCAAGGTCAAAGTTTGGCCACCACTAGGGACCTTGGAAAAGAAGAAATGCACACAATCCAATGACCACAGAGCCAGTGCTACACACAAACACACACCCATTAGCATTGTGTGAACGTATGACACTGCTTTGGCGCGCACAATCTAAGAAGCGAACATCATTATGTATTCACACACTGTAGGTGTGTAGACAGGACCCCAACCCCCAGACACCTACTGAAACAGAGACACAAATTTGCATGAGCATGAGCAGAACTAAATAAATTGACCTTAACACTAAACTCAAAATATACAAATGCATATTTGTGGAATTAAAAAAAGAAATCAGAGTCAAGAAACTGTTTTTGGGGTAGAAAAAGGTTGATGGTAAGGCAGCACAAAGCACACCTTCGAAAAGAGTCTAAGTTTGAGAGAAAGACAGAAGAGAAAGTTTGCAGGAGAAGAAAAGTGATTGTCAGGGAGAGAAGAAACATCACTCTGAAAACTTCTAAAGAAGGCCCTGCTCTGGGTTTTAAATGCTCTCCTCCCTCTATCACTCCCTCTCTCTTCCCACTTTCCTCTCATCCCTTTCATGAATTAAAAGCAAGGCCGGTCTGTGGGGAGAAGCATCGTTAATTCCGATCAGATCTCCTCCTCCCCCCTTTCTGTCTCCCACCACCTTCCTCCTCCCCTCCCTCGGCGACGGTTGCCGTGCAGTCTGACAGACGGAGATGGGATCTGACAGTAAACAGGCGTGTGGATGCCCGGCGCGTGATTGACACGTAGGCAGGTCGGAGGGGGCCCGCCCCCCTCCTAATCCTGCCCTGTCAGCTCTAATTGGGGAGGTGGAGCTCCATGTCACCAAGGTGACTGATTGACAGGACCTCAGCTTTGCATAGATATGAAGGAAAGGTGGGGAGGTTCACGCATGGCATAACACTGTTAACACTACTATACTGCTAATAGAGATATGTGTCTGTGTCTTTGTGTGTGTGTGTGTGTGTGTGTGTCTGTAGGTGTGTGTGTGTGGGTGTGTGTGTGGGTGTGTGTATGTATGTTTGAGTGTATGTGACTGCTGTGTGCTCAGACACACTCACAAACACCTAGTTGCAGGTGAACACACTCAAGAACATGGCTGAGCAGTCAAATAAACCCACCACAATAACAATGAACAAAATCGACAATGCATGTACGATGTCCTAACACAGAGCGCATGTAGAAACACACACACAGACAATCCCCTGACATGCTGTGATGAAGAGCAGAGACTGTTAAGGCTACGAGTGCTAAGATTTAAGATGCAAAGCAGAATAGTCTAAAGGTCTTTACTATGTCAAGGCCACTGAGTGACAGAGATAAGACACTAACAGGTCTACAACTGTGGAAGTTCAAATGTGTGGGTTAATGTGGTAAATGAAAGACTACTGGAAAGCATATTTGTGTGTCTGTACTGTATGTGGGGACACATTTCAGTGTCCCATATAAAGTATAAATAAAAGAATATGTGTTTAGGCACAATGATGCTTTGAGCTAAAAGTTCAGGGTGACACGCTAACCGGTTGACACGCTAACCGGTTGACAATGACAAAGCACAGAATCTAAGACCTGAAAAGGATACTGGAATATATGGACATAGTATGAGAGTTTAAATTGGTTTAACTTACAGCCAGGAAGAAGTTTTATAACTTGCACATATTGTAGGAGTCAGTGAGAGCATATTGAATTTAATGAATTGAATTGAATAATACTTTAATTCCCAAAGGGAAATTACATTGCTGCAGTATACTTTAATGGGGAAAATTTATTAGAAAATGCATAACAAAATTAAAACAAAAATAAGTTGCAAGTGTGGCAGAGAAACAGTTTGGTTGAAATCTCCATATTTGCTATAGATGCATCAAAGTGTTGGCAACAAAGTTGATGTTGTCCCTTTTGAACTTAGTTCAAAATATAGGCAAAAAACATGTAGCCAACAGCTCAGGATCAGGTTGCAGAGAGACTTCTCTCAACATCATATCTAAGACTGCACCAACTTTTCATTACAAGCAGTAAAATACAAAAAATAGTACATTCCCTGAAATTTCCATGGTGTTCATATCAGGACTACAAGCTTGTCTGTTTTATTTGCCAGCAATCTTCCCTTCCCCACGATGATCCAGAGAAAAAATGTTTAAATTTCCTCATCCTTTCCCTCTTTTTTTCTCCTGCCCAGCATCCTAGATGTCTCCTCCTCAACTTGTTTGGAATCGGGGTCTTATTCCTGCCCTTACTCTGGCTTTTGAAAGCTCAGTCAGCTGCTCTCCAATTAAAACAACTTTTCTGTTGTCATGTTAATAACATGTTAAAAAGTACCAGACATAGAGGAAGAAATCGTTCTAGCAGCACACCATCTAAATTGCCATGGAAAAGGTTTCAAAGATCAATGTTTGTAATGGAAAAAGCTTAGCAGAAAATGTAGATACAAAAAATAGACATGGTATGACCAGAGCTGCTACAAGCATCACCTTGTGCAGCTGCTCATCAGACTAAAGAATACAGTATGACCAAAAAAGGGAAAGGTCTGGCAGTAATATAGTATTATGTTCTAACAAATTTGAATACTAAAACTACTAATGTATTTTATGAATATCTTCAAGCTGACCTAAGACCAGCTGATCTGTGATAACATAAATGAATGCAAATAAAGTAAACAACAACACACGAGAAGTACAAATATGGCACCAGTTGCAGCTTCACACAGTAAGTCCACATGGTGCACACCCAAGAGCTGATAGATAGATTAACTGATTATTAACTGCAGGTGGAGATGCAGCAGAACAAGGAAAGATATTGAAGTTGGAAGTGCTCATCTACAGATTGTAGCAAATCTTTAAAGAAGCTCCTAATAACAAGTGTAAGAGTATGTCACTCTTATTCGCACCAAGTAAGATCTTGGCTAAGACCACCAGTCAGCTGATCTCAGAAACAAAGGATGCACAGGTGAGAAAGGTGCATCTTGGTTTCTACAAGAAACAATGTAGACCATATCCTCAATCTGTGCCACATAATCTAGCAGAGCACAAAGAAGCATAGGCAGGTGTTCATCAAAGATATTTGACAGCATCCACAGGGATAGCCTTCGGTGCATTCCGAGTGTACAGAATACTGACAGAAATGACTTTGATCATCAAGAGCTTTTTTACCAACCTCATGTGCTACCTAGGGAACGTCGACATTTGCTTTGCAGAAAGCACAGGGTTGAGACAATGCTGTGTGATGTCCGCTGTACTTGTTAACCTTGTCATCAAATGGGTTGTGCTGTAACAAATCAGGGAGCATCAGATGGTCTGTCTTCGCAACAATAGCAGATTAGATTTTTCTCATGACCTTGGCTTGTTGTCACACATCCACTCCATGTTACATGTAGGAGAAAGCAGATAGGCTTAACAATACAGGAGCAAGGAGCAAGAACTAACTGGACCAAAACTGAGGTCATGACCCTTAATGTCAAACAACCTGCATCAGTCACAGTGGAGGGAGAGGATTTACCAGCTCAAACAGTTTCACAGATTGTCTCTGGAATGTGTGGTAAGACACACACGAAAGCACAGTCCCTTCCATAGTGAGCTCAATAAAACAAAAAGGAACAGTGTCTGGATGTCATCAGAGTACAGCACCCATACCAAACTCAGGGTCTATCTGAGCTGTGTTCTCCCGACCTTAACAAACTGCCAACCTTTTACACCAAAGCCCCAGGAGAATCCTGGGCATCAAACGGTGTATGTGACAGAGAGCATGGACACCCCTTAGATGTGGACTTCTCATATCATCAGAAGCAAAAGAAGCTTCATTACAAAAACCGTTCTACACTGAACATCAGAGGGAATATGTAAAAGAGCATGACATGAGAACATATAGCAAAGTATATGGATCCAAACCTGTAGACCTTCAAAAACAGCTGTAATACCAGTCATCACTGACAAACAGCTGTACACAACCATTAAAGGCATCAACTTGACATGCTTGCTTGCCACTGTTTGCTATTTGACATCAAAGTACAGCTTAGGCAGAAGGGAATGTCATTAGCTCTGCATGTAATTAGTTGTAAACCAAATTATGGAACAAACTGAAATTTTGACTTGATGAAAGTCAGAAGATTAAAGTGATAGCATTTTATCCTCAGGGATACACAAATGTGAGTCAAACAAAATGAGAACCCATCAAAAAATTGTTGAGATATTTCACTTTTGTGATGGAGGAATACTCTGGATAACTTTAGTGTTTTTGGGATTTATCTAAGGATCATAAGTTTTCTGTGGATGAATTATTACTACTACTTTGACACACTTTCAGACTCAAATAATTCTAAATATCTTGTCCAAAAATCATTTCTTGCTTTCCCCAAGCCATTAAATTCCTCTTTCCTCCCTCTCTTTTAAACCAGTGCATCTTTGCCTTTAAGATAGCTCTTTTGTCCGTGGTTACTACACTGTGATGCTGTAACAATACTAATTTGAATCAGGTAAAATCTACGTATTGCCTAATACACCACACATCGTAAATGCATGCAGTCACAGTAGCGGGTTGGCACACACATTAGGGGTGGGTCTTAATTAGGCTTATGATCTGCTTGTTAAGTAATCCTATAAATCTCATTATTAACAGAACGTTATCTGCACTGTCCAAAAATCCCTGCCTCATGGTTTTCCCTTCTTCTAGCTACCTACCTAAAGCACTTTTTTTTTTACTCAAATCCTCAATGAAAACCAAAAGAAAAATTTGTGCAGAACATTTTGAAACTGCCTTTCCTCTTAGCCACTGAAACAATCACATATTGCAAAGAGTAAGAAATAGAAAGGTGAAATGAATGATAATAGCATTTTCTTTGTTTTTTTTAAGGTTGACAACAACTATGGTAAACAGTATAAGTGCAATAATACATTTGCAAGTAAAAATCCAACATCTATCTGCGGTTAGGAAAACTACAGGGGGAAATTGTCTCTTTATATTTTTCCCAGCAGCATAACACTTGCATATCTAAAGCTGTAGGGGTCGAGATGGCTCAGTCAGTTTTGCCTATGCAATTATTTTAAGGAGACATAGTGAAAAATATTAGCTCTGTCAAATGGTTGATCTGTTCAACGAGCTAAACATTCAGACAAGAGTTATTCTTAACTGCTCCCATCTACCACAGAAATATTTAATACAACCTTAATGTCTCACCAGGAAAACTCTGACCTTCTACATTAATATAATATCTGATCAATAATATCTGATAGTAATTCTTGTGTGGTGCTGAAGTTTGGGATCACTGTAATCGGTATATCTAAGAGAAGTAGAGAGAAATATTTAGAAAAGTGACCAATGACTAAATAACAAAATGTTGTCACTCCTGCAGACTGATGAATCCATTATTTAGCATTATTGTGCTACCAGACTTTATCTTTAAGTCTTTTTTCTTTGTGAATTCCTGAATCTTTACATAGGCATGTTTCAACTGACCAAGGAAACCACACCCATGACCAAGATGGAGATACTGCTTCATTTCAGCAAAAGTTTTAGGATCTCTATATTTTTCAAATAATCTACTCAAAGTATCTCTATTATAGAGCTAATTATAAAATGTTAATTTCTTTGCAACTTTCTTTTCAGTTTTTATTTTATGACTGTGTAAGGACGCGTATGCACATGAATGTGCGCGTACATGCATGCGTTTTGATTGACAGCTGCCACTGACCTGTGCCAGTCAGAGTGCCATGCTGCGGGGCGGTGGGGTCGATCGCTACGGAGATGACCTCCGCCCTCATCTGCATCCTGCCTTCATTAGCTGAGCCAGGCAAGGAGAATAACAACCCAATAAATTAATAAAGAGAAAGAGGGAGAGCGAAGAGAAAGAGAGGAGGGAGGGAGTGGATGAGGGAAGTGCAAGGGCAAAAACGGGAGAGAGAGAGTGAGAGGAAGGAAACAGGCATCAGAAAAGAGCAGAAAAGGAAAGTATAAGAGGAACGAACGGTGCACTGAAGTATGGAGGGCAGGGAGTGGGGAAATGGAGGGAAGTGCTGCAAAAATGGATGTGTGTGTGACGGATACGGGTGTGTAGTCAGCCCAGGCAGAAAAAAGCCGGTAAATGAAAGGCTAAGGAAGCCTTGAGAAGATGGTCAGAGAAGGTAAAGGTAAGGTTTATCTTTATCAATAAAATCCAAATGCAGATTAAAGATGCAGGAACAGTGTGACAATGCACCAAATCCCAATTCCATCAAATATATTTGCCCCAAATTAACTGCAAACAGACATTGCCAAGAACATCTCATGGGGCTGATTTATAACTGTGGCAACAAGCCTGGTCTGAAAGAGTATTGATACATTACCATCTGCACTGTCTGTTAAATGCCAGTACAGACACAGATTTTAACTGGCCCATGCAGCTGCATTCAGACTTGTCCAAATACGCCTGATTTCATTCTCATTCATGACTGGGACGAAGTTAGCATGGCAACCGCTTGAAATCATGTTAATAAACTATGAAGCTTGATCACCTGCTGTTTCACTAGATACATACCCTCACTGGTCTTGTTCACAAGTAGACAAAAACAGAGAAAAATGCCTCTTGAAAACCTCTACACTTGCAGTAAAAGACATACAGCAGAGTCCGGGGAAACCTTGCTCTTTAAATAAATAATGAACAAGTATGTTGTGCAGGATAGGCTGTTGGTTGGGAGCTTTCCCAGGAGCACTGTAGTAATGATGCTTTCTCATCTTCCAGCAGAGCCGTATAGCATCACATTCCGTTGCTCCATCTTCATCAGCATTATGGATGGAAATACAACCCATCCTGATGCCAAAAGCGCCATGTTTTAGATTTTTTCAGTGCGTTTCAGTTTCCAGCAGTTGATGCATATTTCAAACTTCTCTGGAGTTGTACACAGGAGTGCGGTGGTTTCTCAGCTGTTTAATATGATGTAACCCCTCCACCCTTACAGATCAGGTCTGATACCTTAAATCCCATCATTTTGTTGTGTCTTAATGCTTGTTTTAGTACAAAACTGAACAGGTTTGCTTTGACAAAAAAATCACAAAATGACTGCAATATAATCCAAAACACCACTACCTCTTTAATTTATCCTTTTGACATGGAAACAGTAGATGCATAAAGTGAATGACGACTTCAAAAAGATGTGGCAGTGGAATTAAGCAAATACTGTCATCCAAGAAGCTTGTACTAATTTTCAGTTCAACCTTTTACTTTTTACACTTTTACAGTTTTAAAATTCATTTTTACTTCATGCAAATAAGTATTACCAAGTTATTTCTTGCAGCTATATTAACCTGATTCCTTGTGCTCAGGAGCTACATGCCCATTTCAGTGTGGAATTCAGTCCTCCACACAAACATTTTAATAAGAAAAAATATGCATGCATGGGTGCATAAAAATTGTTTGTGTGCATGTATGCAACATAACACAATTGTACAGTCAGGTTTAGGCATTAACAACATACATATAGTTCAATAAACAATGTGAATATTTTTAAAATAGTTTTTTCCACACTACCTTGTTAAAAATCTCCTTTTTCTAGCTTAGCCGGTGAAGAATCCCACCCCTTCGGAAAAACATCATGAACTGTAGTTTAGAGATTCTTGGTTTCACAAAATCCACTTTATCTATAAAATTTGTTTCATCCATCTGCAAAAATACAGTGATTATTTCACAACTTATCGTGAGGCAGGGCTGGTTTGCTGCGAACATTTAGACTATTATGACTACTAGTCAAATAGGAAAATAAATTATACACCAAAGTGCCTTTTCCTAAAGAAAAATGCTGTTCCAGATGGAGTGAAGGTAAGCTCAACTTAACTTATTTTCTTGGCAGCGCAAATGAATAGAGGGCAGGATATCGGCAAAAGGACTTTTACGTTGAGGAGAACAGTCGCCACGAGGATTACTCTGTAGTCAGTTTGCTGTTGCCCATTATAACGGTCTCCAAAAGTACTGGATCAGTTCCAAAAACTATTGTTCCTATACACATTTAGACTATAAGAGTTGGAAAATACAGCCCATGTTCTACTCATAACCATTTTCCCATGACTCTTTGCTATTAAACCATTTATTTTAAGTCTTTTAATCAACTATCCTTAATGCACAGACTTCAGCACTTACTTGCAGATTCCTGGTTTTACCCTTTTTTTAAGCTGGTAAAATACTTTACACTCTTTCCAACTGTACCCATCCAGAAGTACCTGATACTGCATCCCTAATTGAAAATTACTGTAGTGGAAAACCGGTAACAAAGAGCTTCAAATTGATTTATTCTGACTTTTTCTTGACTTAGTAAAAGGCAGGCTAGAAAGCTCTTTTATAAATATTTAGACTTCACTGAGCCGATCACAGCAGAGTCTAACTGAATTAAGAGAGGCAGCAACACCGGTGCTCTCAGTAGCAACATTCAGCCTGACATAACCACATAATAACACACATCACATTAACAAGATCCATCTGGTAAGGAGACAGGTATTGTGCCATGGTCCCATTTTCTATGTCTCTCTAACAGAGAAGTGCTAACTGTTCAGGGTTGAGGAGTGTGAGCACCAGGGAGCTGGGCCTGCTGTGCTGGGGAGGAAATTCTCAGGACGATCGATGAAGAGGATTAGGACCGGCTTTGGGGCTCAGAGGCCTGGATCTGAGCAGTATTCTCAGTGGGGCCCCTGGGAGAGTTGGAAAGGAAAGCTGGAGGGAAGAGAAGAGGAGGGCCAGGGAAGCTGGGAAAGAGGGCTAACCTGGAACTGTCAAGAGGCTGAGAGAGGGTTGGCCAGGCTGGGAATAGAGGAGCAGTCAGGGTCCCAGTCCACATTATGAATGGCACTGAAACTCTGCCACCCACTCAGATAAACACACACTGGCTAGCCTGATTGGGTAAGCTGGAGATCACAGAGGAGGAAGGATAAGATTCAACATAACAAGAACAAAAAAAAACAAAACAAACAAACAAAAAAAAACAAAAAACGACCAGACTAACACAGATGAAGTTGATTTTTTTTCCTCCTTACATTCAGTCTTTTAATTTTCTTCAGGCCAAATCACTAGTTGTCTTCTAACTTGATGAGAACAGTGTACAACAAAAGGCTGCCTCAGTCTGTGTCTGCCTCTGATGCTCATGATTGGTCAGCCCATTCGCCAGCTCGCCGCTTTCCCCCGGGTACAGACGGTTGGATCCATGATTCATTTTGCAATGAGAAAAAAAAAAAAAAAAAGACAGAGCGCATATGAGAGAAGAAACAGCCAAGACCACTGGGAAATTATACGGTGGAGCGGCATGGTGGATCTGGAATTAAACGGCATAATTAATCAAGCAAAAAAACAAGCACGTTGCTCATACATTTATTATTTGCATTTTTTTCCACTTCAGGAGATGTAATCAGCAGATATACATCCACATTCTAGATACTTCAGGTCACAAGGACCTGAAGGTCAAGTGCCCATTTTGACCACCTTCCCTACAACTGTAAAGTGGCACCAGTTCTGCCCTGCACTTAATTTTTTCCTCACTGACTATTGTCTCCACACAATGCCCTCTGCCTCTAAAGTAATCTCCACAACAAGCAGAACAAGTCCACAAATACATGTTGTTGTCCCTCCCAATCCTTTCATTTAGGGTGTCTGCAAAATTGGGTTCACAACTCTGAGCTCTCTGTGGAGTTGTTCAGTATTATGCAATTTGTGCACTTGGCCCCAAATAAGAAGAAAGTACTTTCGTATGGAAGGATAGTGCAAATATCACAAGAAATATGGATCATGCAGCTTTTTTTTTGTCAAAATCACCTCATCAAAGACATTTAAGCACTGCTACAAATAAAGGTCTTCCCTTATGCTTTGCTTAAAAGCAAATAAACTGGAAATTTGATGACATAACTTATTTGAATGCACTTTCTTTCCTTGTTCATCATACTATATCAGTTGTGTATTTGTGTCTTTAAGTTCCTTTTAAATCATGTAACTGTAGTTTGTGTATTAAAAATGAAACTGCAAGATGGGAACAGATGAGTTGGTTTATTTGACTTTTTAAGGCATTAATGTGACACGTGTAAAGAAGTTGTTGGTACCGTAATCATTTTGAACCTAAACTCAATGACAAAATTGGCAAGGACAGCTACTAAATATTTCTTGTAGCCATCTAGAAGCTTCTTGCTATTGTCTCCTGGTGTCAGTCACTCCTCCACGACTTTTCTTCCAAACTCTTTTAAATCTGCAGTAGTCCTCATTGCTAAGGTTTTAATCACTTTCAACTCATTGTTAGCTATTTTATAAGAGTCCAATCTTTTGAGATATTCTTTTTCACTAGATGTGTTCTTTGGCTCGATGCCCTGATGACAGACAGAAAACCTTAACCTCCAACCAAGTTTGTACCATTGTGTAACACTGGGATTCCTTAATGCCACATTCTGGAAGCATCTTTATGGTTTAATGACTGTAAAGCATCTTAATAACATCTCAAACCTTTAAGACCATTGGTGATGGCCTTGTAGCCTTTGAAATTGTTTTTAGACCATTTTTTCATACTTATACTCTGAAGACTCACTTATCCCCACCATTGTGGGAATGCAATCAGAAATAGTCCTTTATATAGAGTGGACCATTATTTATTGATGAAGTCACATGCTCACAACTCAGAAGATCAAGCAAAGAGAAGCAACTTAAAAAATATATATATATATGTGTGTGTTACATTTTGTATCAGGAACATTTTTGGGAAATTCTTTTTTTTTTTATTGTAATTTAGAAACTTAAAAACAGTCTGATTTGATTAATTTAAGTCAGATTTATTTTATAATATATTGTAAATTACAATTCAATTCAGATTACAAATCATTCTAAAGATTGTAGAAATTCTAAATGTGCCACAAAACACAATCTCCCCAATATTTCCCAAATATTTAGATAATTTATTTACTGCTCTGCAGTAATTAAAGGCTATGTGGAAAAGATGTCAATATGAATAGGTTAGCTATAATTATGAAAACAGCCTTATTTTTCTATCAGGGTGGCTGATTGAAATGCATCAAATTTATCTGCACATATAGATGTCCTGATCTTTCCAGCACCCTGATCTAACCCCATTAATGCTGAAATACATCCGCCAAACACTTTGAAACATATCACTTTCTGGCTGGTCAATATGACTTGGTTGCTGAAACGCCGTCATCAATCGAGGTATCAATATGGAAATACCACTGTGACCCAGACATTAATCAATCAGGATCCTCGGGGAGGAGATTGAGGGCAAGAACACCTAAAATCATCAATGAGACGGATCGGCCCGGAGTCAGGCTCGGACAGTTTGTATTGATAAGAGCATTTCCACCTGTAGCGGCCGGAGCGGAGAGACAGGTCGCATCTGAATTCAATACCCGCCGCCGCAGCTGCGCGCTCCAAGCCCAGAAAGACACGCTTGAGCGGAGATACGTGCCTCGACTCATCATAAGACCAGTCTCTTTCTCTTCATATATGTCCCCTTCTTCTTCCTCCCCCTTCTCCTCTTCCTCTTTGCTGTCTCTCAGAACTTTAATGGTATGCCTGCACTACAGAAGCATCAATCCTTTAATACAAGAGCAACAATGCCTTGAAATTAACTTCTTTGTCTTTATTCCTCGGCTTACTTTCCTGAGCACTCCCCCTACCCACATTATCTCTGGAGTTTAGTCAAACCTATTTCCTCCTCTAACTTCAAACTGTGAGAGGGGAAGTGGAGCTCAACATCAGTGAGAAAAGTCTTCAGATGCTCGTCTCTCGCATTCATCTCACCGCGAGCGCAGGATTAAAGCGTCGTCTCACCGCTGACATCCAAGCCTTGACCCAATCAATTAGGTCCTTCCTTTGCGTTTGCTTCCCTCTTTCAGATAACATCAGGGCTGCATGGGTAGCGTGAAACAAGTCAGCCTCCTAGTGGTGGGTTTGTGTATGCACAAGAAAAAGCCTGGAAATGTAAGAAAGGAAAAAGGATTCCAGTAGAATAAACTAAAATAGAATATTAGACCAACGTGTTTTACTGATTTATAAAGACTGTGGAACTCTAAATGTCAAATCAGACTAAGTGTCACATTTTAAAATTGTGCATATGCACCAAATAATTCACTAATCATAACAACATTTCCCACATTTGCTTGTCAAGCAGCATTGACCATCCTCGTATTTGACTTCCAATCAAAGCTTACGCTGCTCTCTCCCTCATGATACATCTTAAAGGTTAGAGTTCAATGGTCATGTTCCTGTGTGCACACAGCCCTGCCCTTTTCATCCCCAATCAGCTGCTCTTTTTTTCTTCCTGTGCCAGAATGGAGAGATGCGCCACAAAGGTCATGGACATGGATTTTCTTTGGTTTGACTCCATGAAAAGGTCAGATGAGGGCAGCATGAAATGGCAGTGAGGCCTTCATACTGCCCTCTCTGGGACCAGAGTCCTTACATCACCCTCAAATGGCACAGACTGAGCCCACACTGAGGCTCTCATGGGGACTAGCAGGGTCCTGTTGGCTGCTGTGACCTCGTCTTCTCTCCCAGTGGTTTAGGTGTCCCTTGGCAGCATGAAGCAGAACTGCAGTACGTGTGTGTTTGCATGTTGAATAAAATCTTTTCAATGTGGAAAAAAATGAATCAACACAATTTGTTCAATATATGACATCTCACATAGAGATCAATATATCTCTAGCATGTAGCCTATTGTTGATGGGTTGTTACAGAAACTAATCAGGATCAGTCAACATAAAGAACTGAATAAAAGGTTTCTGTCCTTCCTTGTGAACCATTATGTGTAGGTAATGTTACATGAATAACCTGAATAGAATGATGCTTTTATGTTGTCAAAATCAGGCTAAAATTCCCCATATAAATATAACAAATCTGAAATGTTGCAGACAACATCCCCTTCATCTCTCTGCTCTTTATTTTCCATGTATAAACTTGTGGCAGAATTGGCATCATCAGCTTGTTTTTCTCCTCTTCTCTCTCAGCAGATCTCCTTGGCTAAAAGTTGCAGTGCCTGTTGGTCTCTCTTCGCTGTCCTCTCCACCCCAACCGGTCGAGGCAGATGGCCACCCTGAGCCGGGTTCTGCAGGAGGTTTTTTCTTCCTATTAACAGTGAGTTTTTTTTTCCTTTCCGCTGTCGATCACCACCTCATGCTTGCTCAGGATAGGCGATTGAATCAAAGTCCGTTGGTTTTCCTAGCTGAGCTATCATTTTTTATGAACTGGCTTGTGTGAATACTGATTGGATAAATTGACTCAAATTGATTTGTCCATCATAAAGTGCCCTGAGATGATTTTGTGAATTGGTACTATACAAATAAATTATAATTGTCTTATAATTTATTAGTCTTTAAATGAAGAATAAACATATTTGAGAAGACAAACTTATTTGTTTATACTCATACTAAAGCTGGGAGGGGAGGATACTTGCATCACTTTACTTTAATGCCATCTAACCAACTATTTTAATTCAGCTGAATGAGTTTCTGCTGAATGATTAAAAAAAATCATTTTAACTTGACACAATGGATTTTAGAAATTTTTACAGATGGGCCACAAAGGGTGAGTCATGTTTCCTCCACTGGCTCTCTTCAGCAATATGCCTTTCACTTCTGCTGTAGAAGTTGTAGAAGTCTAAGAACTGGCACATCCTAAAATTGGCAGACGAAAGGGTATATTGTGAGTCTGCTGCATGGTGTTGAGGACAGCCATGGATCAGTGGTGGAGGACTTTGTTAAATGGTGCAATGAAGCCAACCTGTATCTAAATACTAAAAAAATAAAAACATGGTTATTGATTTCAAGAAGTCCTCTCACTCAACATTACAGACAAAATCAATGGCAAAGACACAGAGTAGGTGAAACACTACACATATCATGGTATAGTTTTAGATAACAAGCTTAAATTTTATCCTGATATGGAGGCAGTGACTAAGAAGAGCCATCAACGCCTGTACTTCCTGAGGAAGTTACAGATTTTTAATATGGACAGAAATATTATGACTTTTTAAAAAAGTCTTTTATTGAATCAGTTTTAACATTTTTCTTTTTTTCCTGGTTTGGAAGCTTTGGAACCAAATATTCTACCAAGCTAAGCAGGGGGGTGAAACTGGTCAGCAAAATTATAGACTTCCACAGTCCTTACTACCTGAGCAGGTGGTGAGAAAAGGGAGAGGCATCTTGGGAAACCGGAACCACCCTCTGCATAAAGACTTTAAAACTGCTTCTCTCAGACTGGAGATACAGAACCACAAGACCCAGAAATAACTAAAAATACTCCTTTTTCTTAATAACATTAGCATTTTTAAGTAGCTACAGGTTATTTTTTATATAATCACATTTTGTGTAGTGTTTTAATTCTTTTTTAGTGTTATTATTTGGGTATTTTAAATTATTGAAGGGTCATTTTCCTTTTTAGTTCATTAGCAGTTTTTATTTTATTAGTGTTTTTTATTGGGGATTTTATTGGACAGTCATGTTTGGTGTATGCAAGTGGATTTTAATGTTTGATGTTATGTCCTGAGAACCTGTCTGTAAGCAAAGTTCCCCATGAGGGACAATAAAAATGACTTCAACTTGGCTGCAAAGAAAAAACAAGAACTGGAGAAGTCGCTCATTTGCATACCACGAACCAACTGCTGGGGGTGGGGAGACATCTCTGAGTGTTGCCTCACCATCCCAAGATGTTTTGGTGATTTAAGGGGTGAAACACTAGCAAAGTATGGTTCCCAGCTGAGGGTCCAGCAGCTGGTATAATGGGCACCAGCAGAGGTGCATCAGGCAGGTATCAACACCAACCTGGCTAACAACTATTAAATACTATGTTTGCATGCACAGTTAATATGAGCTATGGTTACAGATCCCGGGCCATTTAGTTGGACTAGCGCACTGTCTTCATAAAAGAATAAACGCACGGAGGAGGAACTGAATTAATAACAGAAGTCTGTTAAACGCCCCAACACCGTGACCAGTGTGAGAAAACAAAGTCAGTGTACATGTAAGTATAGCCAAATGAACTAAACAGATGTAAACGTTATTTGAATGATTTTTTTTTAATGACACTGCACTTAGACTTGAATTTTATCTGGTCTTATTGGACTGCTATTGAGTCACATTTTTTAAGTGTTCAGCTGTCTGACAAAACAAACAGTTGTATTAAACATGTGCTTTACCCCTTTCACAAAATAAATAAATAAATAAATAAATAAATAAAAAAAATGCAAAGAAGATGGAGCTGTGAGCTCTGGGGTGGAGAACCTAGGCCCACCTGAGGGTGCATTGATCCAGCTTTGAGAGCTTCAGTGTTAATCTAGCATATTTATCCAGTTTAATCAAACACAAAAAATGTTGTTTTTTTTCTACTTATAATGCAAATGTGTTGACAGCATGCAATTTTAAGCTGTCGGCTGATGTTATTAGGATCTGACACAGCATGCATGTAATGGAGTTAAATGTAAATTAACTCAAATCCTATTCAGCAGGTTCTCAACCTCTTACAGCTTCCTAAGTATATATATTTTCTAGACGTTCAATTCAGTGCATAAAACCTCTGTGGATATGGACCGACTTTTCTCATCAAACTCATCTGGATATTTCACATTTCCATTGTTACAAAGAGACAGCAAACAAGAGTTTTACAAGATTTGATTTATTAACTATGATACAGATCACATAAGGCTTTGCTGTATACACCATTCCCATTGAGACAAATTATCATACTCAGCAAATAATGACAGTTGATGTTTATCGTTTTACTTTACAGTACTTCATTTATTTATATTTTTATTTGTTTTTAATCCCCCCCTCTCTCCCTGTTATTTCTTCTTTTTTAATCATCTCTTAAATAGTGAGAGCTTCAGAACCCTCTTCCTTAGTTGGGAAGAAATCATGCATTATACTGGGCTGCTCTCTCAATTCCTCACAAAGAAACAGTTAAAAAATGCTTCATAATTTTTTTTTTAATTTTTAAAATAAAACATAAAAAGAAACCTTTTTCTGTTACCACTGACTAAAGGGCAACGTGTTAGACCCCTATCATACCAATAGACAACCATTTGAATATAGTTTTGCTTGTTTCTGAATTTAACTTAAACATCTGTCTTCATTATTTCAAAAAATAAAAAAAAAGAAAGAAAAAGAAAAAAAAAAAAGCAATGCAGCCACATCTCTGAAACCAAGTCACATTTTTAAATTCAGCTGTTCTCCTATAATGTCACGTTGCTTCCCATGTCTCCCTCACACCCTTTTCTCCAGTCTTTGGCTGCCTCACAGTCACTTCAGTATTAACACATTAATATACACAGGGACCACCACTGGCCAGCGTTCACACACAAGAACCAGTGGTCACCCCTCCTTCCTCCGTCTCCCAAATAATGATCCCATTCACCCGTTTGCTGCCCCCCCCCCATATCTCTCTCACACTCTCTCTGAGGATCATTGTGTGTAATCTGGACGAGCTAACAGGGTTACACAGTGGGGTAATGACAGCAAGGAGAGCTGCATTCCTTCGCTTTACGTTTGTTTGGATCATGCTGGTATCTGGCTGTCTGCCAAGCACAGCCTGGGTCAGGTTAGCTCAGACTCGCACAAACACTCACTTTTAATCCCTTAGTCTCACACACATACACACACACACATATATATATTCTCCAACACACAAGGTAAATGGATTGTGTGGACTGGCAAAAATCTCCTTCAGGGTTCAGCAGTTGGTTGAAATTTTATTTTATTTTTTTTCATATCTCTGACACATCTCTGCACATGTAGAGTTGTTATTCACATGGGGGTGGGGGGGTTACCTGCTCTATGTTAAGAGCCATAAGTTCACATGCACACACTTTTCATCAAGTTCACAAACACAGAGACACGTGCACAAATTCGCTTCGATTGGTGCTTAGAAAATTTTGCGCCAGTTGCATCTTGCTGGTTTCTACGGTAACAGCAAGATGGGCTGAAGAATTTTGTGAAACTCCACTCCAGTCGTGCAGATGGATGAATGGACTGTCTGTTGTCAATGATGTCCCTCCCAGACCCAACTGTCTCTTTTGGACAGGGAGTGACTTGGGGATGTATTGGCAAAACAGTGACAGCGCAAAGGGCTTGGGGAGGGGGGGTATGTAGTTGTTAGACTCTTGCACATTATATTTCGAGTTGACCAAGTCTAACTTTGAAAAATCCATTCCAGAAACATATACACTGTCTCCACTGCTAAGGCCCGTAGCAGTGGTTTCCAATTATTTCCAAGTATAAAATGCCTCCCACCTGCCAAAGCTTTAGCCTTGCTTCCAGCTTTTACTTCTGCTTTCTAATTCTACACTGCGCCTCTGTCTCGAAGTTTTACTGATAAAATATAGTGTCTGAGAAGTGGGAGCTATCAACAAAAGACAGAGAGACAATTTCATTCAGCCAACTGCAAAGTTGCCACATACAAAATGGATTTTCATAATCTCAAGTGAGTTGTACTCTAGTTAAAAAAGCTTTTGTTCTTTTATCTATATTAGCTTACCTTACTTAATTCGAACTGATGTACAATGAAAGTTTATCTTGACAATTGCATCTATAAGAGAATCAGACACTGCATAAACCTCAATAGGAAAGCGGTGCTACGCCCATGCAGTAGTGAAGGTCATACCAATTTTTTCCTCAAGATGTCAGTGGTGTGCTCCCAGAGAAGGAAAGCAGGGTGGACTGACAGTAAAGTGGCTGTCAATTTATGGCATCTCCAATTTAAAATGTGCCTTCAAAGTGCTCAGAAAAGTGCTTTTTGAACAAGGTCCTTACTATGAAAACTGCAGCACCAACTCGTTTATAAAACCAACACAGAGTGAAAAATGCAACATGACAAGTAAAGGTCCAACACTGGAATTATCCCTGCTATCTGTCAAACACGGGGTGGAAATTCAGGTTAAACAAATAGACATGGATACAGGTGCACACAGACAGAGAGGCAGCCAGCATTACACTTTCACACGCATCGACAAAAAGACCTCAAATCATCTCAAAATGATCAATAAAAACACAGTGGGAATGTGGATGTAGAATCAAGATTTAGGCTGATTTAAAAATTCACATTGTAAGATGATTTTCATGTGTGTACAAGGTTGAAGTTCAGGGGACTGGGAGGAGCCTTCCTAGAATGCCAAGGGTGTCACAACGCCCATAATCCTTTGCTCCAATTTGCTGCCCAGCAGATCCAGTCATTCAAGATATTTTTTCTGTGCTTGGCATACTGCCACGACTAAAACTGATTTTGTCTGTGTGTGTGTTAGAGGTTGACAGATAGGAATTTGTGAGTCGCTTGGGACAAAACATCCTGTTGGGTGAGTAGTAACACGTGTTTCTTGCACAAGTCCTCTGTACAGTGGTGAAATAAACAAACATGTTCTGGACTCTTCGTCTGAGCCACAGCCTCCAGGTAGGTGCAGCAGGTGGGGTGGTTCATTAAGCATGTGTACTGGCCATCCATGTTCCCAGCACAGTTTGAAGCAATGAGACTGAGGAGAACGTCTACTAGAGGCTACACTGGCTACTAGATGCATGTGCTCAGTGCATGTGTGTGGCTGAGTGTAAGCTGAACCAATCCCAATGTAACAGAGTTCACCCCCCCAATACTTTACTTATTAATCCCTCCCTGAGTCCCTTTAATGACTACTGGCAACATCTTACTCCTCATTAGTGTTTGTAGATTCACTATAAGGCAAAGAGGGCAGGTCTAGGTCAAGTGAGACTGAGAGACAAAGGGATAGTGTCGGGGAGGGAGGAAGATCATCTTGCCAGTTCAGAGGCTCTTCATCATTCTCCTTCCTGGCCCGAGTGCGTGTCTGTTTTGTTGAAAAGCATCAGAAGCTAAAATGCCCCGTTCTTCTCCCAAACTTGTAGGTTTCTCCCTGTACATACTGCATCTCAATCAATCTCTCTCAACTTCACTTCCTGTCTCCCGATTCTGTTAACTCTTCTTCGAACGTCAACCTGTCTTATTCTGACCTCTTGAATCACCCTGATCTTCGTCATCTGCCTGCTTGTTCTTTTTCTTTCCTCGTTCCCTTGATCCCTGGTTCACAGCGTGTGTTGTTCCGTAGGCGTGTGATGGGGGTGCAGGGAAGGTGGCAGCAGTGCTGGGATGGGGGACTGGGGGGTAGGAGGTGGGGAATGGGATGGGGACTGGTGCTGATGGTGGTGGTGGTGATGGAGAGGAGGACCGTAGTGGGGAATGACGGGAGGGGTCGCAGGGAGCACGTAGGGGGTTGGGGACGGAGTCGGTGATGATGAATGGGCTCCAGCCATGCAAGAGTATGCTGAGGTTCCTCCTCCGATGGGAGTGGCGGTGGGGGAGCCAGGGAGGCCATCGGCAAGGGGCTGATTGTAAAAGAAGAATGCACACTGGTGGATGAAGCTCTCGATGATTGTCTGGTAGGTGCGGGTGGCAGTCAAAGCATCCATGGTGGTGAAGTCTGGTCTCATTAGTGTAGGCCAGAAACAGATGGACAGGTTCTCACTGGTCATCAGGTTCAACTTACTGTTCTGGCTCACTCTGGGAAACAGATACAAGAGAAAACGAACATTATTTTTTATCAAAACTTGATGGAACCCCTAAAATTCTTGTGGTCAGTTGACTATATCCTCATCAACCATGAGTACAAGTGGAAGCTTTCTAACAAAAAGTTGGATATTTGGGCGAAAGTCATGGAGAAGCTGTGACTTAGGCAGCCGTAGGTTTGTATTTATTTGGATTTGTTCATATTTTTAGGGCTCCTCAAAATATACAGCAAGTTTACAAAGCTTCATCTTAGAATGGGTTAGTTTATTAAATCACAACATTATTTCAGTTGTAAAAGTAATGTCTTCCTACTTTTATTTCCTGCTCACTGCAAAGCCTCAGTCCAAGTAACCACAAGAACAACACTGAACAAACAGTTCAATTACGAGTGTTGCTGCCACTTTACAGAACAAAGTTAAAGCAGAGATGTGTGCCCTTTGTGGGGAAAAAAGACCCGGCTTGTCTGGTGCAGTAAAGCCAACTGTTAATGCTTTTAGACGTGCCAGTAAACAAATCAGAAAATTTTGAACCCAAAAATTGAAAACCCATTACCCTTCTTTTTATAAATTACACAACTAAATGTGTATTAGTCTTCGTAATGCAAATACATTATTTTCCATTAATGGTGCAAACATTTTTTAACTAAGTTCAATGTATATATATATCTATTATCTTAAATCATGCCCTCCCTTGTCTGCTCCACCCTTTCTGGTGGCTTTATTACTTTATTAATAGGAAATGTGAGTTACAGCTGCTCAGTTTATGAACTTAGATACAGACAGAGGTGAAGGGCTAAAGGAGACACTGAGCTATTACTAGAGGGAGATAACGTTAAGTCAGTGGAGCTTTTTTAATGTTATCCATTTAAGTGAGCTATTTTTTTCTCAAGTACAATGTGATAGTATAAAAGCTGTAGTTTTTTTAAAAAAAGATTAAAATATGAAACGGACCTGCTGGATCCAACCCTTGCTTCGGATAATCTTTGTACCCCTCATTAAAAGCAGCATAAGATGGCCATGAAGTTGAATTTTTGATGGTTTGTTCTAATTAATAATTGGACATATGAAAACCAAACAAAAATAGGTTGTTACAGCTTTGTGCAACTCAACAAAATTTTATAATTTTTAACTTCCTGGAATTTTCTATGAAAATATGATTAAAAGTAGCAAAGGATTTAGAATAAAAAGCAACATTTTGGTAACATACAGAAACTTTCATATAGAAAATTTCATACTGAAAAATGACCTTTTTGGGGTGTTAAGACACTCAGATTGACAACCACAACAACTTTTGAGATGCAGCGGTCAATCTATCAAACCTAAACAAATGATTATAAATTACATGGCCTACGTGTGTCTTTATGCAAAGAGGCATCAAAAAGCTACAACATTATCACAGGTTGTGACTCAGCCTTCCTGAAACCTTTATTCCTATCAGTAAGCTTGTTTTGGTGACATCACCCGCAGGTCACTTGACTGGGTGACCAGCGGTACAGTCATCACATCTGTCAGAAGCCATTTCTGATGGTCCCTCACTCACTTGTTCAAGTGGCTGATGACATATTTGAAGACCTCGTAATTCTCCCTGGGAAAGCGACGCAGAGCATCCTTCATCGTCTGGAAACGCTGCTCCCTATCACAGATCTCTGAATGGCAGTAGAGAGAGAGACGAGGTTAGATGAGGGAAAAGTGGCTGAAAGAAAAGATGAGAGGAATCTGCAGAAAAGATGTCTGGCCAGTGAGAAGGCAGAAAATCAGTGAGGGAGTGCAAGTAAAAAGAAAGAGTTTTAAAAGTATAAAAGACGCAGTATGCATCAGTATTTATATATTCTGTGCAGGTCACAGTGATTTCATCCTGCAACAGAACAAGTCTTACACAAAGTACACACATACAATGCAAAAGACTAAAAACTATAATTGTAAGAAATTGAAAAAAGCAAACACTGCACAAAGACCACACACATTCCAGAGGAGAACACACCATGCATACACCCATTACAGTCTTTGACAGACTACAGCAAATCACACAGAAACACACACACACGCGCAGGGTGTGTTAAGCCTGATGGCAACAAGGAATGAGTCAGAGAAATTGACGTCACCAGCTAACACAGTCCATCCTGTGTGTATGTGAGCCAGGCAGAGTGCAGTGAGAACAGCAGATGTTCTCCTCCACATCACAAACATGATTTACAAGCAGAGAATCTGCGTTTGTATTCCCACAATGAGGTCAGTGCGGATCAAAAACACATTTGAGGCAGGATAACTTTACACAGCCCCAGTTCCTCCCGCTGCACATCCATCAACAGTGATCAAAACTTAACTTCCTATGGCTTATTTAAAGTAACATCACAGTGACAATATCCGCCAAAATCCTTCCACTAGCTTTTACTGAAAACCCCACTTCTCCGTTCTGCTAACATCAACTAAGCTCTAATTTTGAGAATACCCATCCTTGTTTACAATTTCCTTCAAAATGAAGCCTCCCAGTTCTACTTTCATTTCCCCTCCTTTCTCTATCGTGGCACACACTGCAGGAGCTTTATCAGGTCTCTGTCACGGCTGAGGAGTCTCGCTGGGACTGCTGAAAAACACACACATGCTCAGACACACATATGTAGAGCTCAGTGAGTGACAGCAGTCTCGTGGGCCAGAGGTAAATCTCTCTGGCGCTATGCAAGACTAAGCTATGCTTTAAATCTCCATTCTGACAGATTACAGGATGCAAAGAGAAAAGGAGAGCCTGTGGAGCAGGACCTCCATCCTTTATCTACTATACGGCTATTTTCTCATGGCATCATCCAGACCACAGTGCTCCCTCATCCTTCCATCACCATGTGCAATCATCCCAACATCCTTCTTCCCCAAGCCTTAAATATTCTCTCCTCCACACATTCTCCTCTCCTACCAGCTCCATACCAAGTGGCAAATCCAATTCTCCCCATGAATGGATTTGGATTGCAGCAGTTGTGGTTGTTAGGTTAAAGAAAAGTTACAATGAAGGGAAAAGGAATTTGGGGCGAAATCCAATATACCAATGGATTTAGTGAGGAGTTCCCTGTACATCCTCCATGTCCCCTCAAACTAAAGTCCCAGGACTTACTGAAGGCCTCCACCAGCTCTGTCTGCATGCTGTAGGGCACGAGAGGCTCAGGGAGTTCAGAGAAGAAGGCTTTCATCGCTCCTGCTACCGTGTTGATGGTGAAGTCTTTTTCAACCAGGTCCAGGCTGTGATCTGGAAAAACAAACCACACAGACAGATAAGTACAAAACCCACACAAAGCATATATAAAATCCGTCTATGCTTAAACCACTGACAGGTGAAATGAAGGAAAAACCTGGCACCTAGATGTTATTTCAGAGCACGATTCACGTAACCACGTTCCCTGCCAGATCTAAAAAAACTGCTAAGGAACAGGAGAAGACAAATAGCCATATTGCACCGGAAAAAGCTTGATGCATGAAGGTCCCACCCAATAACCCATAGGATCCAAAGAACCCACTCCCTGACATCACAGAACGACCCCAGCTTTTACGTATCCACACCCTGACACCATGGAGCTGCACCAGGCGTGAACCACGCAACAGGTAGTTTCAGTGCTGTCAGGTGTGTTCCAGTCACAGATGTTTGACTGGCAACTAACTGATAGACAGATATATCACAATGAGATTCTGGAGTCAGTGGTGATCCCATATCCCCAGAATCTGGGCTCTAAAACCCCATCCTCCAGGATGACCATGCTCTCTCCCACAGGATCATCAAAGAGAACCTCCAGAAATAGGGGGCGGAGAGGATAGAATAGCCTCCATGGAAGTCCAGACCTCAACTCAGCTGAACACTTGTAGGATGAGTTTTGATGTGCAACAAGGATGACCAACACAAAACTATGTTGGATGATCAACAATTCCTGTTTGGAAAAGGGATGCCATCCCATAGCAAAATGTGCCCAGACTGGTGACCTGCATGAGTAGGAGGTGGCAAGCTACAGTAGCTGTGTACGGACCTTCCACCCACTGAGGTCTCTAACAGTGTAAATAAAGTGTAAAATCGGCCAATATGTGTTGAGTGTTTCCTTTTTACTGTTGGAGAGAGCAATCATCCAATCCACCAAGCAACTCAAGACAAAAATTAATGCCAACACATTTTTTGGGGCACTAATGACACGTGTGCTCACTCAGGGAAACAAAAAAACAAACATGCTTTTCCTCCCTTTAATTTATTATTTACTTATTTTTCATTTACAAGAAATTAAAAGAAAAAAACACCTCTGTTGATATAAGATAATCATTTAGTTTTATTTCTGAAATAAAAATGAAATGGATGGTAGATAATTATTAGGTAAGTTTGAGTGAGGAGAGCCCAGTGGGTAAAACCAGCAAAGCTCTACTCATAAAGAGTGGAAGCAAAACCTAATTAAAAAACAAAAAAAAGCAATTTTCAGATATTTTTTTATTTTACAAAGGTAAAGGAATTTTCAGGCTTATTGCTTCTGGTGTTAATTCTGTAAAGTTACGACGACCTGCCGTCCTCTGTGTAACTCAAAGACACCTTTGCTGTAGTTTCACCTGAAATTGACTTGTCCCATCGGCCGGAGGCGCTGAGTGATTCAGTGAGGGGTTTCAAGTCTGATTACTGGAGTTGGGCTTAACATCAGCCAGACATGGTCTCTGTCACACACACATATAGTACAGGCTGTCTTGCTCTGCTATCCTCCATAGCAGCAACATGCTTCATTAACCAAACCAATCTGGAGACAATTAGCTGTCCACAGCAGACATACACACATGGAGAC
Source organism: Melanotaenia boesemani (assembly GCF_017639745.1). Classification (NCBI taxonomy): domain Eukaryota; kingdom Metazoa; phylum Chordata; class Actinopteri; order Atheriniformes; family Melanotaeniidae; genus Melanotaenia; species Melanotaenia boesemani. Next base: position 20,023,311 of record NC_055690.1, on the reverse strand, counting down.
ACTCTGAGAGCGCTTGTACACTGGAGCAGGTAGACGATTGAGGGGGCACCCCTGCAGTCTAACAGGAAGTGAAGGCCAATTCTCCCAGAAGAATTAATGCTTCCTGGTTAATTAAGTAGAGTCAGGATTCTTATAGATAGAAGCAAACACACACATACTTTTCTTTAAGTGGTGTTTTCTTCAGACTCAGCCTAGAAGTGTTTCAACGGAAGGATGTGCATGTATGTGTAAATATCTTAAGAGGAAAGAAACCTACCTTGGTCAAATTGCCTCTGCAAGGTCTCCATTTCTGCCTTGTTCCCGCTAACCCTGTAGATGCCCTCTGTGCTCAGCCCTGGTGGAAGCAGAAAGAAAGATGCTGTCAGCAAAAAGTAATTATGAAAGCTGGAAAGTCACCTCTAAATAAACATCTGTACACAGCATAATACATCTGTACAGCACATCATACTGATGAAGTTTCACAGGCAAAACAAGTAGAGCTCCTTCAGGCTGTGCTTACAGGTATGGCCTTTCATCCTATCACACCATAAGCACCATTTATTAAACACATAAAGAACTCCTGTAGGCCAGCTAAGAGCTAATAGGTGCGATGTGACTGGAAAAGAGTGCGAGTGTTGCAGCACTATACAGTGACTCCAGAAATGTAGATGCTATATTTGTCATACTTCACTGTAAAAAGAAGTTATAAAGATTTTTTGCCTTTTATTTTAAGAATAGTCAAATCCACATTTAGTAAAAGGGCTGCAGAAAGGGTTAACATAAGTAAAACTTTAAACTGTAAATATGTAAGAGACTGTTTTTCAACAACCGGGGAAGGCAGGTGCAAAATCAATGGCAATGTTTTATTGAACACACTCAGAGGACAAATGTCGCCAAGCTAAGAAGGTTATAGACATCACAGCTTAAACTGACAGAAGAGAGTAAATCAACCAAGACTGAAAAAAGGAATATGAGTCAGCAAATATTCATGCAGGTAACCTGTTGGATTTTTAGGGGGGAATAATTGTATTGTTTTATAAGTGTGAAAGTTGTTAGAATGGCATTCATTTTTCAGAACTTATTTGTTCAAATTCTGACATTTTTATTGAGATTGTAAACAATAGTCCTGCAAGTGATTTAGTAAATACTCTCCTTAGGAACACTAAAACACAAGTAACTAACTTGAAGAGGGACAGTAATAGAAAGGAAAGGCAACCAGCTTATTGCAACTTTGTTTATCAATGTTTTTGTCCAGTTTAAAGAGAGACAGAGTTCCACCTCATATTATCAAATTTCTCTCTTTTATCACACTTTAAGGGCAACTCAGGGAGCCACACAGTAATCCAAAGGGAGTGAGGGTGATAGGGAGTGGCAGAAAAAGAGGACAAGAAAGGGAGAGGCAGGGTGGAAATGAGAGCTCTCAGTCATGGCATAACAGCATCGATCTACTCCTTCTACCAATCAATTATCCACAAAAGCTTTGCCAGCCAGACACCAGGAAAACAGGGATGGGAAGATAGATAGTGGGAGGGAGCAGTTTTGCTGTGGTGGGGCAGGAGGGTGAAAGATAGGGCCAAAAAAGACCCAAGGATGAGAAAGATAATGGGGGAGCGTGATATCGCAGAGGAATGAGAGTCCAACTGATGAAAGAGTAGAATGAAAAAAATAAAGGGATTAAGATAAGGAATGATATATAGAAGAATAAGAGACTACAAAACATATCAGGAAAATAGTATGAGCTCAAAAAACAGTGGGAAGGGCAGAAAAGTCAGAAAATGTCAACAAAAAAATCATTTACAGTGAAAGCTTTGAAAGACGAGTCCACAACACCATCCTCTTCTGTGGTCAAACAAAGCAGAAGAACTTCCTGAGGCTGATTAAAATAAACCCTTTCTTGTGGCAAACTTCTTTTATCTGCCATCCACAACTAATAACTTTGTTATTTCTTATCACCTTTTTTGAAGCCTGTTAGAGCAAATAAACATAAGCTTTATGAATTTTGTTGTTCAAACAGGTATAAATAAAATCAAAAGCTAAAAACACCCATCTTTTGTCATTTCACAGTTCCCAACATCACTCAAGTGGCCAAAAACATGCCCGTGGACCTGCGAACGCAGAGAAAGTGATAAATACTCCTGTGGTTAACGACTGTGTTATCAGCTGCATGTTACTGCTAGACTCAACACCAGCTGATCCCACATCAGCTCAGATCCCTGTGTCTCTCTGGGTTCAGCAGCCCAAAAGCTGATTTCATACTTCACCATGGAGACAGGCAGTAACTGGGTGCTGCCCTTTTAGTCGCTATGGAGGCTCCTAAAGCCAGCAGATATGCCTGCGCATGCTAACACACATTCATCACCTCGGTACCCATGAGCAGAACACCCTGCGACTACCACGCCGAGAGAAAGCCTGAGCTGAGAGGAGATAACAGCAGTCACTACGGATTGATTTTATATGGCTGCTTTTCTGCAAGCCCAGAATGCATGAAAATAACACAAAATACCATTTCCACTCCTATTATACTTAAGGACAAAAGGCGGGGAGCTATGAAGCACAAACAACTGAGGCTGAGAAGCAAGACTTTATAAAAGGAACTATAAAAACTAAATGACGGTATTATATTCAGTGGGATAGCTCTTGATTACTTACAAAAATAAGCAACAAAAAGTATGAGCATTAAAATTCATTATGGGTTGCTGTAAATATGAATTAAAATATGTAATTTGAGAATTATTTGACATGCATACAGGTGGAAATGGAGTCAGGCATGTTTTTTTTTTTTAATGTAAAGGGAAAAGAGAAGGATGTAGGTCCAAGTAGCAGACTCGAGTCAACTTGACTACATCACAGCTCCTCACATGTAAGACATTCTGTCTTACATGTGTTAGCTCTGTATGTTAACAAAATAAACTACACATATACTGAAAGTGTGTGGGGCCGCACTCTCGATACATAATTAAATTTCCCAATATGGTGAAACAAGCTAAACACACATAGAAAACAGCTGAGGTCAAACATCCTTTCAGTTTCCTACCTTGTGATATTGATCGGACAGAGGGAGCTGTAGGACAGAACATTACCTGGCAGCCCCGTGGCTAAAACACATTTTGACACATGCACACTCAGCATGCTGGAGAGAAAGCAATGAAGAGAAAGTGGAGAGATGGAAGGAATAGCTTGAGCAAAATACATACTATGGATTGAGAGAGGTGACAATGGGGTGGGGAGAAAAATAACAATGTGTTAGGAGGGAAATGAAAGAAATCAAATGTGGCAAGTGTGTATACTTGGAGACCGAAAGGAAGAACAGTGGTTGGATCCAGGTAAAGGACACACACAAAAAAAGGAACAAAGAGTCAAGATGAATAATAAAAGGAGTGAATGACAATAATAGGTGGAAAACAGCTCCAGAGGAGCTGCACAACCTTGTATGCAAACACACATCTGGCCAGTTTTTCTCCTTTATCCAGCTCTAACTGCTGTGACTGCTCCAGTTAACATGTGAACAGGGTGGGGTGAAATCTAACGTGATGCCTTGTTATCTAGAGCTTTGCCCCTATGCTCCCACATGGAGGAAGGAGGTGGATGTTTTGTAAGGCCACAGTAATCCACAAACGCAGAGTCTTTAATCAGGACAGAGATTACAGTGGAATGGCATGTCAGTGAGCAAAAAAAAAAAAAAAAAAAAAAAAAACAACAAAAAACCCACACACACACACACACAGCTTGTGTTATGAAAGGAAATGAAAGAGGAATTTTTAGCCACTTGCATGTGTACTGCATGTTTAATAAAGTTTTTAAGTGTCAGGACAGCAACAACCATTAATGGTGAAGAGATATAATTCATAATCCTGACCTAGCTAAGAATAAAACGACACGAGCTAACCCTTCCCACAAGCATCAATGCTCGCCTCTAGTTTAGTGCAACAGCTGGTGGCAGAGCAAGCTGGCAGTCCTGGGGCAGCGGGGCACCAGAACAGCCTGGCAGGAGGTCTGGCACGTTGGCAAAAGGGCAGCGAGGTTAGAGGAGGCTATCTAAGCACATCCATGCTCTCAAAGAGAAAAAGGAGTATGAACAGTTACTCACAACAGACCAATGACCTGTTAGCTAAACATAGTTGGGTCACAGACACAGGATTAATCAAAGAAAAATTGAGATTTTCAGTTAAACACAGCACTAATGTTACAAATATGACTAGATTATCTATCATCTCACTTTATGTGGATAATTTATTAATTTATTTTGCTTTTGTTACTATTCAATTTATGAAAAAAGTAATTTTACATCCATGGTTCATATCCTCGTAAAACCTGCAGCTACAACTATCTATCTAACCTGAACATAAGGAAAGAGAGTGCACATCAGGACATGTGATATAGGGCAGATGACAGTAGGCAACAATCTCACCAAAAAGAAGGATTAAGATAAGGAAAAAATGCAGCACAAAAAAAAGAGTAACAAACTATCGAAAATTGACTGAGACGTGTACAATACATGCAGAGGCAGAATAGACCCAACAATATTTACAAGAATTAATGTATAATAGCATACATAGCCTGTGATGCATCATTTGAAGCCATTAAACATCTGTGCTCAGACAAGTAAAACAGACTCTTACCTGTGGTCTCAATGAAACGGATGCACTTCTCAATGAAGACTGGGATAGGTCTTTCAAGGGTGACCACGGTGACCAGGGGCATGCCAAAGTAGTTGCTTTCAATTGGTTTTGAGATGGAGTGCCTGGGTTTGGGTCGTGGTTTCTGAAAAATAGTGGAAGGGAAATACAGCTTGGTGGGATCAATTGCAAAGACAACTTTATTTGAGACTAACATGCATTGACACCGCTGACACAGGCGTGTCTTTTCATAATGACACTGATGGCATTGTTCCTGAAATAGTTTGAATTAGTTGCATAAAACCACAACCTCATTTAAAGGTTACTCTGTTTCTTTCAGAGAAAAGACAAACATGCGTGCACACACCCATCCCACACATTCTTTTAAATGTTAAACCGATAAGTTATCATGCATTCCTGTCTTCAGACCTGCTTCGTTCATCAGCGATATGCATCAGCTTTCTCATCTTTTTATTCTCACCCTCCTTTTTGCATTCTATGCTTCTCTTTACTGCACTGTAGCTCCTACATCATTAAATCCTCATATTCAATGTTTAATTGCTTTCCAACTCTTTATATTTTCCTGTAAAGAGACCTCTTACACACTCGTGCAATACTCTGCTTGTCTCTGTATAGCTCAAGCATCAGCAGTAATTGTACTGCGCTTTAATGATGTTTAGTGGGAATGTTTTGAAGGCCCCTGAGGCCTGGATCTCTAGTAAGTCTGTCAGCCCCCCCGAGGCACTGCCATGGCAGGGTGGGTGGTGAGGCAGAGAAGCATGGTTGGTTGGACACATAGACTGTGGGTGCAGTGCTGGCCTAACAGACAGACACAGGAAAGGAGCAGAGGAGAGCTCATTAGAGAGAAGCAGTACCGGCGTGCCCTCTGCTCCACATACAAGCCTTACTGCACTAAACTAAACACAGCTTTTCACAGTACATATAGACACACTCATTCACTCAGTGGTTCCCAAACCCAAAACAAACAAAAAACTCTAGAGAAACAGTCAGTGCTACATACTGCCTTAGATTTGCCCTTCCTTCAACCTGTAGGACCCAACACATTCTAACTTACAATTAGGATGGTTTTCATAACAAGTCATATTTACTGTTCTTGTTAACTTCTATAGCAACCTGCATGAGCAGATTCCTAACTTGAATTCCTCTGCTTATCACTCCCAGCTACCTCCTCCTCTACCAACCTGATCTTTCTCAAACATTCCTATTTTCTAGATAAACACATCTAGAGGCTAGCGGACATGCATTTGTTCATGTATCTTGTAAAAAGTGTACTCATGTGTTCACGTGTATAGAAAACACCAATATAAGGTCTTATTTGGATTAAAATATGTAATATTGGACAAAAAAAGGCAAAAAGTTTTGTGTGGCAGCTCATAATTTCAGTCCCATCACAATGACCATGTTACATATCTGTGCCCCATCTCATTTGAGCAGACTGTCGCTGTACCCGCACTCTTCTCTTGCTTACGGTCTTCTCCCCCTGCAGTTTTGCCTTCTGGCCACCCCTTTCTGTTGCTGACTGAGACAGGATATGTTGCCAGCACCATGAAGACAAAACAGGACCTCTTCCACAAAAAAGAAACAAAACACATCCTTAGTAATAACATACAGACACCATGGTGAGCGTTTATATACACTGCACGCTGTAGGAAGCTAAAACCACAAGCCCCCTTTTTTCCGTCTATTTCCATTTTTATTTTCTTTGTTTTGGCCTTTTCCTCGACTGTCTCCATCCCTGTTATTTCTTGCATGAAGACATTGGATGAACTAGGTGACTGAGGAATCTGAGACATTCCTCTTGCTGCCTGAGGAGGTTTTAAAAAAAGCTGCAGGAGAGAGAAGAGAAATGTTTCCGGCCTCTCACTGAGAGAGGGTGATCAGGACAGACACAGTTTGGTAAACGCCTGAGGCAAACACACTCTGAGTCTACTTTCAAATTTTTGTCCCAACTCATTGGGACTTAGAGTTGCAGACAGTAACCCTGGGCCACCATCGAAAGGAAATACAACATCAAGTCAAGCCTTCACCTTTAACACGGCTAAAACTTAAACTTTGCCTTAATGCTGATAAGTCACTAAAACCATTTTTGTACAGAATGGCTCATGCTAGACAAACTGTTAAAATAAATCTCCATGAGCGGAGCAATTAATACCATAAAACTTTATGATTTTGATGTGATTTCAGGTTGCAGCAGATTGGAAATGTACGCTATAAAATAGGTGAAGAAATTTGATCTTTTATTACAACCAAATTAAATCCATAAAACCTGTAACGTGGACATCCTCACTTCAAACCTGCTGTATGCAGTGATTCACATTGCTGGCCTTAATTTTCCTTGGCTTGCAAGTCTGTCAGATCACAGGGGTGGACAAGGCTCAGAACTACTAGGACTTATTGTGCTTGATAAGATGAAGCCTTACCTGACCAGCAAAATGTGCTGCTGCCTTTTGATTGAGTCATCTTTACTCTTTCAGGCAGACAAATGGTGTTAAGCACAAGAGAATGTAGTCCAGGCAGATGAACCATGCAGGTACTTGGACATCACAGCTGAGTGTGTGAAAACATTTATCATCCTCCTCCTGTTCCACCCTCCTGACAGCCATGGTAATTATCACAGACACACAAGCACAACATACACAACTGTAACTCCTGTCCAGCTGGCACTTTTGCACCACCCCACGTGTGTGAATGAACATCATACCAAGCTGATAAGCCAACAGTAAAAGGTCAAAAGTATCACTGCATCATGGGCGAGAAACAAGAAATACACAGAAAGACAGAGGTTAGGTGAAAGGGGAGATACGTAGGAGTACAAAAAAGAATTGAGGTTAAAAAAAAAACTTCAGGAAAGAAAAGCAAAGGAAAAGGGGTTAAAAAACAGCATAAAAAGAATGTGACAGGAATGTGAACAGCAAAAAGTATGAATCAGCAAGACGAGAAGACAAAACACAAAGAACAGGAGAGAATGAAAGGAAGGAAGTAAAAAAAAAGCCAAACTGACAGGAATGAATTGGGACTGAGGAGCAAGTTGACAAGCTCTGGCATATATTTTACTGCAGTGCTGCAAAAAGTGAAGAGTAAACAATGCTGCCTCAACTGAAAGATATCATCGGTGTCCATCACTAAAAAGCATTTTGTTTGTTGGCAATTATGTCACAAACAAAAAGTAGCCTTTTTTAGAGCCTGCAAACAAGACTAAACAATCAGATTTTGTCAATTATAATTGAAGAATAGTTTTCATTTGGGGCAAAAAGCCTACTGACTGTGATTTATACTCTTGGTGCAAGTGCCATTCTCTCCTGAAAGCAGGGTATTAACTGCTTATTTGCCAAGTTAACATGTTGGAATTTCTTCCTACATAAAGACTAGGAAGATGGAGACATCCAGTAGTATTAAGCCAGCTTTTGTATGATGTGAAACCAGATACAACCATGACTGCTTGTGCACAAACAGACAGAAGCAGAGTATACTGTTGTTGCTTTCTGGTTTAGAGGTACACTGTCAGACTCTGTTCCCTCTAATGATCTGACTGGCTAAGAGGGCTCCAGCTGAGCAGTCAGTGAAAAATATGGCAGACTTGCGTTCAGAGGAATCCCTGCAGTATGACATTCTTTCACTGGGCTGAGCTTCAGAGAGAAGAGATGATGATGAACTCAGTGTTTCCTTGACTTTTGTAATAAACACAGTTATCAAGCAAAGTAAACAGGAGCTGAATCTCAGCCAAAAACTAATTATATTCGGGGGTGTTCTGTCTGTTCATGTGCATACATGCACACAAACAGTTTTAAGTGCACCAAATCTTGTACTGTTAAGTAATCATTAGAAAAAAATTAGTGTTTTGCTTAAAAAGAAATTTTCCTACTGTGTCTCACAGCTAAATATCTTAAGAATGATAATTTTAGGTTAACTCAAAACTCAGTATTTTATAAGTACGTCAGCATTGAATGAGTTTGAAAATTTTGCAATAACTTCTCAATGACTGTGTTTGGTCATAAAAAATTTAAAGTATTTAATCTAAATTTGTATATTCTTACTTGGCACACCTCAGACATCCGTAATATTTAGCCCAATATGCAAGTCATGCAAAAAGACTAACCTTTGTATTTCTGCGAAGGCTCTTGAGAATATTCCGTTTTTTAGGATCCTCACTCTCCTCGATGGAATTGTCCTTCTGAGGTCCTCCTTCATCCTGGCTAGCTTTTGACGGACCTCCCATCTCATCATCGCTGCCAATCGAGAAGCTTGTCCTAAAACTACTGAACTTCCCGAGCCGTTTAGATCTGTCCCTGTAAAGCTTTGGCTTTACTCCAATGGCAGACAATTTTCTCCTGCGCTCCAGAGAGCTGCTGTCGGCCTCGCTGTCTGACCCATTTCCACCAGCACTTCCATTGGCATGTCCTTTGTTAGCATTGCGGATGGTGATGATCTTGCCTTGTGTGCTGTCATGGGGGACAGAGTAAATATTCTCCTCCTCTGTTGGTCGAGGTTTGCTCACAGCATCCATGGGCTCTGCGTAGTCTGAAGGGTCATAGCCACCATCGCTGCCTGGAGCCCATGTGACAGCTTGTGGCAAGTAACGTCGGTTGGTGCCTCCCTGTGGGTCCACATAGGGACTGAGGTTAACCTTACGGACTGGCTTGGGCTTCACTTGTGGAGGAATTTTGTTGTTTAGCTTGCTCTCAAAAGTGGTGAGCTCAGAAATGACAGAGAAGGTATCGCTTGAATCCAGATCTGGCAGCTTGAATCCTGCCAGGTGGGAGCTGAGACTACCATCCTCCCTAAGTGTAGGGTATGGGGGTGATGGATCAATATCATCCTCTGAGTCCAAATGAATGTTGACTGGACTGGGAGAGCCACGGCGAGGGCTGATGCTCTCATTGGTACATGCCTCAGCCACATTATCATACATGTGGGTTGCCTCAACAATAGTGCGCTTCTCTATCACCTCCATGAAAAAGTGTTGGAAAAGATCTATCTTGTGAAGCCCCCCTACTACTCCACCATGTCCACATATTACTGTGTTAAACCTGGCATCTATTTCTTGGGCCAGCTCCTCTCCTTGACTGACCTGCTCCTTAGCTGATTCAGAGTCTGACAGCTCCATCTGACTCTCTCCTACTGCTAGTAACTGGACTGGGATGATATCTTGGACCTCACAGAGGAATGCACACAATGTCTCCATAGAGGCTTTGCGGCGAGCAGAGTAAACTGCTATGTAGCCGTGGACCAGCCCTGTTTTCCGGAGGGAGAAAGAGGAATGGAAGGAGAGCACCGACAGCTCCATGTTCTGCCTCTGACCTCCTATATTCAGATCCAGAAGAACCGATGTGCCACTGTTTAGATTGGAGGCAGGACGACAGTGCTGGGGCAAAAGGAAGGGAGCAAGGAGTTGGTCTAGATCATATGTGTCTCCACACATTAAGCACATGACTATCCTTAGATCTGCCTCAAGCACTGGCTGGGACTGAGAGTCTCTGAAGGCAGAAGATGATGGAGGTAATGGAGGGGAGCTGCTACCAACGTTTCTCCTTGTTTCTAAAAGACTCCTTAACATGAAGTTAATCTGCTTCTCACTGACATTGCGGCCATAACCCATGCCTGGAGAGGCAGGGTCTAGATAGGCACACTGCAGCTTTGTAGCCTCCTGCTGCCCTTGTTGTATAAGAGTTTGAGCCGTCTCCCCTCCAATGTCCCCTATAGACCCCACCCCACGCTTAGTGACCAGAAGGAGGAACAGTGGGAGTTGAGCTAAGCTGTTTTCCCTTTCCCTTCTGCTAATAGTTGACTCTCTAAGCTTCTCTAAACTCTCAACAACATAGGAGAGGGATTCCTTTGAATTGTACAAACATAGGCAGCCATGGGGTGTAAAGGTTGGTGTGTGGAAGGAATTGACTGGCAGACGTACATTTCCCTCTATGGGGCGAAGGGTTAACTCATACATCTTGCCATCTAACACGTACCGGTCATCACTGGAGCACAGGGCTCTTATCTCATTTGCCATCTCTCTGGCGAGCCCATCTTTCCCTAAGATTACAAGATTTATCCGCTCAGCTCTGCCCCCATCTACTCTTGCAGTGTCTGATGATGGGTAGCGGGTGGGGTACCTGGAGGCCAGTATCTGCTCTATCTTACTGTCCACACAGTGAGGGCTGTTGGGACAAGTGTCCTTTGTTGGATGATAGACAAAGTGGATATGTTTGAGAACTAGAGCATCCCTTTCTGCCTGCAGTTTCTGCAGAGCTTTAAATCTTTGCTCCTCACCCAGCACCTCCTGAATGGCTCCCATTTTCTCTTTACTCGGTTTTGCATCCACTTCTAGCTCATAAAAGAGCTCAGAGTACTCAAGAAGCAGTTCTTGAAAGTCTTCTTTGGCCCTGTCAATGATTTCCTTCTGATGTTTATTGTAGATGTCTAAATATTCAGCTTCATCCAGCCATTGGTAGAACTCTTCATTCATAATGAAACTTCGAGCCTCCTCCCACGGTTTCCCTGGTGTGATGAAAGGAGAAACGCTTAGCTTTTCCTTGAACTCCCATCTCATCTCAGCCTTTTTGCGCTCATTCCTTAGTTGCTCCAGGTGGGTCTCATAGATAGTTTCAGAAGCTGGGGTCTCCAAGAGGTCTTGAGGGATTCGGTCATCCTCGATATTATCGATGTGTGATGTGGTCTCCCAAGGGGTGTCATCTAGTACTACAAACCACTGGGAGAAATCTCTCTTCGTCTCCAGAAATTTCTGAACCCCAGACCAGGTTAAATGGTCTATCTCATCCAACTCTGGTAAGAGTACAGAGAAGGCCTGAGGAAGAGTACTAAGATAGGCTTTCCTGCGTTTCTCTATGTGCTCTTGTTTCAGTCTATGCACATGCTGCTGGAAGAGCTTCTTGGCTTTAGCTGTCCCCTCAAGAAAAACATATTCCCTGTACTCATGGGCCGACTGCATGCGATGGCTGACAGCAGGCCAAGTCTCATTGTGGTTTTTCACAATTCGATTGACCAGCCACTCATAGCGGTCTTTGGCTGAGGCAATCTGTTGACTCTGTTGTTTCAGTGCCTCAAAGTAAGGGATGATCTTGGGCTTTCCCCTGCTCTTGTCTATTAGTTGGACCAGTGTAAGAAAAGCTAGGTCAACATTGACATTAGAGCGCGCTGATGTTTCTACAACCTGTAGGTTCTTCTTGGCTAGAGCAAAAGTGTGAGAGTCTTTAATATAGCGCTCAACTCCTTCGTCGCATTTGGTGAGAACCAGCACCACAGGCTTTTTCGTTTTGGCTAGCTGGTTATATATGTTGCTAACAAACTTCATCTGATCCTCAAAGCTACGGTTCATACCCCTGCTAACATCCACACACAGTAAGAAGCCATCCACCATAAGCTTGCCTTCAGGCATCTGCTTTTGCTCAAAATCCTGCTCCAGCCCCAGCTGATCAGTGCAGAAGTACATCAGCTTTTCAGCTGAGGCCAGCTTGGTGGAAGCTGCCCTCTTGATGTAAGGCTGGAGTGCTGTGCTGCGGTGTGGCTGGAATGTCTGATCATCAATAAACTCTGTCTGCTCCACCACATTGATCCGGCATTCTGAACCCTCCTCCATGGTTCTCCCAGCCTCTCCCCAAAACAGGAAGTGGTCATTGTTCACCACGCGGCCTCCAAAGTCACTGGTACTTAGAACAGAGGTGTGGTCTAGGTAGAAGTCATCTGCACTTGGTCGAACAAAGCGGTTGCAGAGGCAGGACTTGCCCACACCGCACTGGCCTTTCTCCTTCTCTGTGCCGGACAGCCCAACCGAGACCAGGTTGTAGGTGGGTGTCCGGGCATCTTGTTTTTTGGCCATCATCATCGCTGGCAGAGGCTCATCCTGCCATGCTGGCTGCTAGCTCTAGGGAGAGGAGGAAGCTGCCAAGGAAGCAGGGTTTCCATGCAAAAGGAGCTCACTAGGCTGGGGTCTGGCCCTATAATGATACGGAGAAAGAGAGAAAGAATGGAGAGAATTAGTTAACAGAAAGACAGAAAAAAATATATATTTCAAGGACAGGCGTTATTATTGGAGAGCTATTATGTCTCTCAACTAAATTCCTACTGTGTGCCTATGCTCTGTTGATAATGTTTAATCTGCGATCCTATTTCTCCACTAAATGTTTCCTGAAAAGATTGAGGTCAGTGGCAAAGCTGCTGGATTGTTGTGCATTACTTAACCTATTTGTAGCCCAGTTAAAGGATTTTTTTTTTTCTAAGTTTGACTCATTTTATTTTAATTCTGCCAGGACTGAATTGTTAACAGCGCTGCCTTCCACATTTCATTCTCATATTCATAGTGTCTCCCTGTGTGTTTTGGCTTATTATCTGACATCTAACAGTATGGTTGGTGGTCTCACTGCCAGCAAAATTAAAATAAAGTCATGTGTGGTTTTACTATTGCAGCAAACAGACATGAATGCACACAACGACACCATCCCACACTTGTGGAAACAGGCACACTAAGCTCCCTGCAACCCAAATGAAAGACACAAACACACAAGAAGATGAAAGCAGATAAGTGTTCCAAAGCTAAAGTTACTAATTGGCCAACTAGGGAAAGCCATCTGCATTTTAAAAGGCTGTATTGCCTGTTGGCTGACTTGTCTCCATCAAAAACATGTTTTCCTATGTTTCTTGCCCAACAGATCAGAGTTCTCTAATGTGCCATCACCAACGTCTTCATATATTTAACTTGACAAGAAAAATCCGTGCAGTGCAGGCAAGAGAAAGGAACATACACCTAGGAGCATATAGAGGGGCTTAGTTCAGAGGCTGATCTCAATGTCACTCTATTCTATCCTATTAGTAGATCAGATGTTAAAATAAATTGGCAAGACAGAGAGGAAGAGGAATGGGGAATGCTCTTAATGGAATGGTCCTTTCTGACAGCACAATTTGTAAGAAATAAAAAAAAATCAACTTGAGCTTGGAGCACAAAACCACCACTCCATGTCACAACTGAGGCATTAATGTAGTAAAAAAGACATTAAAACCACCATTAATCATAAAAACATCCTCTGACAGAGAGCACAAGAGTAGACAAAGCCTCTTTTGCTGTGGAACTGAGTTTGTCAAACAACAGAGAACAGTGGATTTGGAAAGAATAACTTCAAAGTCCAACACAGCAGCACCAGAGGGGGAAACAATGAAAAAGAAATGGTAGAAGGAGTAAGAAGCTTACAACAGTGGAACTTGCAGGAGATGAAAATGCAACTTTAGACCTGCTTTGCATCGACTGCTGCACATTTTGAGTTTTATATGAAAAGCTGCTAATCAAACTACAAAGCCAACGGTTCAAGCAAATTACTGAACCAATTTCCAATCAGGCTATGAATTACCATTACTGAAGCAAGACGCCACCCCACCCCTTTTCTGTGCTTCTGCAGGTGTAAAAACAATGCCAGCAGAAAAAGGAATCGAAATCAAAAAGAATATTTTGTGTTTTGATATTTGTAGTGGAAACATTCATGAAAAATTAATCAAGGCACCCAGAGATAGACCACATCCCTGTAATAAGACGCGGTGTGTCTCGGATGCAGCACAACTTGATGTTCGACAGATTCAAATAAGATTATATGAGCTGGGAAATATTATTATTTAACGATCTATCTTTCCAGGATCTCCTATATGGTTAGTGCGGACATGAGGTTATTTATCTGCAAGTGTGTGCACATGCACATTGGTTTTCAGGCAATATTTAGATATCTGTACACATTTCCTTGCCTATACCTAAATCGGTTTTAAGTCTGAACACTGAACACATCCAGTTAAAAAATGATCTACTACAGCCTTGGCTTATTGAGAAGAAATGCAGTGGCTTAAAAGGACACCTGTGTCATGACCAAATCATGTTAACATTACAAAGCAGACGACCTCAAATGCATTCTCCCACAAAAAACATGATCTTCTGCCCCAAGGATGTGGTCTACTGCCTTCTAAGAATATGCATTCAGCCTACTAATCATCTATACAGTATCTAAATGATCACTTTCTTTGCTACCTACTCACAAGCAAGTAGACGAGAAAATGGTCAATTCACTGTCGTTGAATGCAGTGATATTACAAATTTATTAGGCAGCTGTCATTTACTCTATTCTAAATAGTAGACATTGTCTTTTTGAGTCAACCAGCAAAGATTCCAGGTAGGTTTGTTAACTCTAATTGCAAAAGATGCTATGAGCTGTATCTATGTGGAGTAAACTGCAGTGACATGTTTAAAATAAGTCTTCTGAGGTGACAGATGATATTTTTCTTACCAAATAAGTAAGATAACCACATAACCACAGCTGGAGCTTGTCTGAAATAGATACAAGCAAACACTCCAAAGGCTGGCTGGGCTCTGGAGAATCACATATGCACTGCTGACATGTGCTTTTCTGACTTCATCAATATCATTTTGTTCCTGTGTGTGCACAGGTTCAAGTTCCTATAAATGTAGAGACAGTCAGCTAACTTTTTAAAGCACAGTTCAAATTGTACGTGTGACAAAAGAAAAGAAAGGAGACAACGCAGATTTCTTATTTTCTCTGGTCTGTCCAAGCAGCCTGTCAATGCAAGATACAGAGCATGGCCACTAGAAGTCAAAGGGAGGCATTTCATACACAGTAGATTTAGTCATTCTCACATAGACAATGTCAACATGGTCTGGGCTGAACTAGTCTCTGTGCAGCAGTCTTGTTGCAGAGTAGTCAGGCAAGCAATCTATTGGTTCACCCTGAGGCCTGGTGTCTGGTGCGCATGTGCAGCCTCATACCAGTGTCTTTAGGCCCTGGGCTGTTTAGGGTTGAAGCAGAGATATGCTGGAGCTTTGCATCTTGCTCTAAGTCTGAGATATGACAGTAAGAACTACAGGATGGGGAAAGGAGAAGGAAATGATGCAGGAAGGAGTGGAAGACACCAGTGGAAGTAACAGAGGGTGGGAAGTTGGGGCACATAAAATGAAAGGGTGTATAGAGAAGAATGGGAACGGAGGAAGGGGAGACAGAGGTCAGCTGACTGGGTCATGCAAGCTGCACATTGGAATTCCCTGAGCAACGAGGGACAGGGCGTGGAGAGGCCTTGATAAGTGAAGGGTCTGGGGTCTGGCCGTTTACATCACTTAGCCCTATGTCTAATCACAAAAAGAATTTACAACCACTGCCAACCTAAAAACCTCCATCCCACTGTAAATTTAACTCCCTCTTTTCTCTCACAAGCCTTTATTAAACTGTTAAAATACAGCCTAGTCTTGACTGTAAAAGTCCTTTCTAGGTCACTGCCTGTCTCAAGGACAAGACAGACCAAGGAAGATGGGATGCATCTGTGCAGTGTTTGAGTGCAGCCTGGAGCTAATGCTTGGGCAGCAGGGCGTGAAGTTCATCATTACACGTGTTACAAAGGGCAGCAGGAGAGGGGCTGTTTTCACTGCCCATGAGGAGAGAACATGTTGCCTTCGTGGGGTAGCTGCATTCCTTTCATTACAGAGTTACAAGACTTAGCAAGGGAGCGCTTCCCAGAAGTTTGGAAACATTGTCAGTCAGATCTGGCTTGATATGACAGCATTACAGTAGCCTAAATGCTATGATAAAAGCATATAAAAACATCTAAGCCAAGAAAAGCTGTTAAGTGGAACACTTCTACATAAAAGTTTGGTTTTGTAGAGTATCTGAATATCGTGTGTAGACAATAAATATATTATTGTATAATAAAAGTAAGAATGTATATTTCTGATATGAGGGTAAATTTTAAAAATGGTCTTTAATGCTCTTCTCAACTTTGTGGCAAAACTATCAAATATATCTTACTGACAAACCCACAGTTCTTCTGAAAAAATTAATACAAAAACTGGTTCCACCAACAAAACCCTAGGTTGCACAGTGTTATACAGTTATGACTGGGAGTTGACAGAAAGGTCATGAAATAGTCATGAAGCAGGGCGATGCCAGTGATGATGACAAAGAGGCAGGAGGGAAAAATCTCCCTGTCCCTTATTCCCTAAGGTGTAGGAGTGCCTGTTTGCTTTGTTTTTGGTCTTAAAAACGTTGACCCTCTTTTGTCAGTCCTTCTGCTTGATGTAAGTCCCCCCCCCCCCCCCTTTTAACATTTTATGGACGTTTACCATAATCATATAGGATTCCCATCTACATCTGTCAAGATTTCGTTTTCATCCTCTCTGTCTCTTATATTTGCAACACCCCCCTTTTCTTTTCCTTCCCCTCTCTGGAGACTTGTATTCCATTAGTAAGACACTAGGATCCTGGCCAAAGCATTGAGGCTATAGGTGGGTGGGGACAGTCTTCACACTGATACCACCTCCTGCGCAGGCTATGCTCTCTCACTACACAGGCAGATAAATAGAATAAAAGAAAGGGGAAAACAATATGGCATGAATGCTGGAAAAGAGATCTAACAAAGCATATACATGTGCGTTACACATTTAGTTTAATAAACATGTGTTTGTGTGTAGGTCCTGCCACAAGCGGCATCATCTTTTTCTTGCATGAAGCGGTCTGTGGTGCAGTGTGTTCACTGCATCTACTAAAACAGAACTCATTTGTCTTTTCCACAAATGTGTTGCATCCATCCATCTATCACTCACACAGGAAATACAAATTTCCTCACTCTTTCCTTCTACTGTGTGCATGCATCAACAGAACAAAATAAAAACTCTACAATCATCCAGCTGCTAATGTATTTCACAGGCAAACAAAATACACCAACCAAACCATACTAGCAGATCCAACTGTAATAAATTAATTACCATAAAGTTCAATACAGCACAATTAAAATAACTTTTTCTCATGTAATTCTTTGTCTAGGTAACACACACAAAAACTATCTAGTCACACTTGCAGTAATCCAAAAGCCATCACATATCCAGGAGAGTTGGTAGGTTGTGACTGGGATTATAGAAAGTCTGTGGATTAGCAGTGGCTATTTGCATCTTTCCATTTGCAGATTCACCAGTGGGGCTGTTTGTGCATTAGCATGATCCAATGACATGGTGATATAACAACATGAAACGAAAAGCAAAAAGCAAATTCCCTACGGCTGTGCCATCATGCTGCACATTTGCATATTGACAAATGTGTACAGGAACACAGAGCACACAAACAGACTATTTTAAATTCCACATATTCTACTATTGCACAATGTTACAACTTAAGCCGTCAATGATTGCTTCTGCAGCATGCAGCAAAAGTTATGTTCAGTATTAAAGCTTTTAATTAGCCACTGCCATCTAGCAAGCTCTCAGCTACATATTCAGGTCTCTTTTGCATGAGACTGCAGCTTAAAAGGCATGCTACTGATGGGCCCCCTGATGAGATCCGTAGACAGAGTGAAGAAGAATGCTGTATAGCATTGAGGGGAAGAGAAACAAGAGGGACAAAGACAATAAGCAAAAACTCAGATACTGACACTGCAAGGTATCAGGAACAGTGCACACAAGACTATTCACAGTCTTATCAGTAATTCAAGACTATAACAGAAAAAATGAAAGAGCCATGACTGTGGAAAGAACAAGGTTTTAGTAAGAAAGCGAGAGGATCTTGGAAGAATAGGCAGCCTATTTGGAGAGCAGAGGGAATAAGTGAGAAGGGCAAAGATGTAGAGTGTCATTGTGGTTTAACCTCTTCAGCCGCACAAGAAGGCCCTACTGATAGCACGGCTAAATATAATGTGCTGGAAACATGGACAGTGACAGATATGAATTTGGACTACTACTACATAAATCCGGCTCTTGCAGACACAAACTATGGAGGACCAAAACTAAAAAATAAATAGAGAAATAAAAAAATGGCTTAACAAACAAATTGATATGGCAAATTAAAAAAGGTAAAAGTGAATAAAATTTCTCATTTGTTTCACAAAACTGGTACTTGACAATGAGAGTTGTATTGATTAATCAGATCAAATAAACACCAAGTAGTTAAATTTTTTTTTCCTGTATATTTGTCCTTACAAGTGAGGAAAACTGTTTCTCCGGCAGCAGTGGCTGAGGTGAACTGGGGAGAAACAGAGGGGGAGGGGTGCTTCTGGGAAGATTCTCCAAAGGTTAGTTGTGACCATAGACTGTACACAAAAGATAGACGGAGCCTCCGTGATGTCACCGTAGGTTTCTGAAGAGCAAAAGTGAAGCTTGTTGGGCGTTCCCACCGTTGCCATCTTGGTAACGTCACGCATGTCGTTAGTCCCAGAAAATCCAAAAATGGGCAAAGAGGTCAAGCTGAGAGGGGCACTGTGAAGGTGGGCGTAGATGATTGATAACCATCAAACTCAGATCTGCCTGTAGCTAAGAGCTAACCCTAAGCAACGGTAGCTAACCAGCTAACGGAGGAAGGCGGGATGAAGCTAAGGCACGCTGTTAGCCGGCTAAAAACCGTGGTTGTACTACACTCTCCCTTCCTTCTGCGGATATTGGATACCTGTCAATCAAAAGGACACGCCCCAAATTATTCCGAATTACAAGATTAAATAACATCCAAACCCATGAGTTAGAAAAAAATTCACCCCCCTCAGAGTTGTCATGAAGGTAAACGTGATCTAATAATCCTAAAATGGATTTATGTACCAGGCTTTAAACATGTTTATTTCTGCTGTGAAGCTGGTCTTTTTAACATAGGAGTCTATGGGGATTTGCTGTGTTTTGGAGCCAGCCTCTAGCGGATGAGGGGTTAACTGCAATTTATTTGCAATTCCGCATAGGTTTCACATTTTACAGGGTAGGTTGCCGCTTGGTTGTGACCTTCAGCGGATGTTTGTGGAACGTTTACAAATGTTTTCATCTCAACAATCCAGACAACGTTCTCTGAGCATCACAGCCAACTTTACCAGAAAACTTCATCCAGTTCCTTTGTTGGTTGTACGTGTACAGTAGGGCTGGATGATATTGAAAATAAAAAAAACATATAGACAAACAATGGCACACACACCAACCTGGTGGAAATTGGTCGTTAGGTAGTTCAGAAACTGGTAGGACTTGGCAACCATGTAAACAAATACCACTCAACAAGAACAAAACAAACTGTAGGCAAAAATCAACTAACCCCTCAGCCAAGAATCACTATGGGGTATTTTTTCCTGACAATTTCCTCTGCCTCTCTTTGCTGCAACATCTTTTACAATAGACGTGTTCTCTGTTGTAGTTCAAGAGGGGCAGGTACTTGGTGACGGAGTGTGTCTGGGTCTGTATTTGTGATTGTTTGGGAGAAAGTAATGACCGTAGTATTAAGCTACATGATAGGCTATAATGAAAGCAGAAGTTTCTCTATTGAAAGACCTTGCGTTGAAAGTCCGTCCCACTCACTTACATAACGAGGCAAAAATGCATAGAGAAATCTTAAAAAGGAGACTGAGAAATGTTAAATAGAAACACAATAATTAAATAATAAATACACTAGAATAAATAAATAGAGAAAGAAAATACAAAATTGGAAATAATGACAATGTAAATATGACTTAATGAAAAAAGTGTCAAATAGAAAAAATAAAAATGCCAGATGAAAATAAAATCAAGCATTTTGGGAACAGGAAAATGTAAAAGGTAAATAATAATACAGGGAGAAAAGAACATTTAAAGCATTAAACTGAAAAATTACCTGGAAAAGTAAATAAAAAGGAGTATTTATATTAACCATTAATTAACCATTGAAAATGACAATAATATATTGTCACATTGTATAGGTTTCTGAACGGAAAAACTATTTTTAAATATTTTCGTATAATTTATTGCCAAATTAATTTGTTTATTCCTGTATTTATTTTTTTTATTTTGGCAGTTTCGGTCCTCCATAACAAACACACATACGGAGATGCACAAACACTCACAGGGTGGTACTTTCTTCGGATAAGGTCAATCCTCTCAGAGCTGACAGCCAACCAAGTGAAAAGTGAGAGGTCACAGTGTTAGCAAACTGTGACACCAGCTCTCTGACTTTGACAATACCAAGTATTTACTTCTGTTATTTATGACGAAATAACAATAACTGCAAGAAGTTTCCCTGTTTCTATTTATTTATTTATTTAATTTTATTTATTTTTTGCCTTTCCCGATAAATGTGTGACAAACTGTCTCATTTGGAAAGCATGTGATCTAAGGTTGCCACACTGTGTTTGGTCAACTTTCCTCAACAATATTTAAATATGTGATAAATTTTATAGATTAAACAATTAGCTGCAAACAATACAATTAAAAAACAGCATTTAAAAGAATATAACCACTGGCTGCAGCTTAGAGGTTACAGATCACAACAAAATGGGATTTTCATGGCCTAACAAAGAAAGTTGTGCACATCCAAGACGCGTTGTGTTACATGGAAACATTTGTTCCAGAATTTTCCTGATCAACGAGCTATGCAGCATAAACAACAACAACTGTTGCTTTGCATGCATGGTTAAAGACAGACCAGCCTGTGTTTTCCTCTGGCACAAAAGCTCATCTGTGGACCTGCTTCTTAATTCTCTCTGCCAGACATGAACTGGCTCACTCCTCATTTCTATCTATGCCACTGGCCTTTGTGTAATTCAACCCCTATTTTCCTTTCCCTCTCCCCGTGTCTTTGCTTGGTTCTGCTGTGCTCCATCTCTCTCCTCCTCCTCCTGCTGCATTAGTCCCTAACCTTATGGCCTGGCCCCTGTCAGACTAGCAGACTGTCTACTGGTGATATTAGCATACATCTGATCCCTGCTCCCTTGTTTGAAGCTTGTCCGTATCAGCACAACTGTATACACACATTCAGACATCCAATACAGCTGTACTGTTCTCCCACCCAAACTCAATGCAACAGCACAAACAAACAGCTACAACACAGATGGAGAACATGCAAATATGTCAAATGTACTTAACGGGAGCAGGTATGGACAAGTGGCAAGCTTTCAAACTGGAGACAAACTCATGCATACATAGCAGTTTTGACTGGGGGGCGACTGGGGGGTAGTTTTAACATCCATCATGGGTATGTACCATATGATATGTTCATGACTTGTTGCATTGGAATAAAGTCAGAACTACTCCCAGCACATCCCCTGTTCAGAAGTAAAATTAGACTGCATAGTAGATATTTCAATATGAAAAAAAAACCTTCTGAGAGAGAAGTAAAGCCCAACAGTTGCTGAAAATAACTCTGTTTCCTGACTAACTTCACAGCCAACTCTGCACTCTTACCTCTGGGAGGAAAGTCTGACAGAAACAAATAAATACAATTCAACACTTCATAGACTTTCAATCACTCGACTGAGTGGCTTGCATGTATTCAAAATCACAAATACATACCTGGGCAGTGAAAGCAATCACATAAAATAACACAATTATATGTGAACAGCAGATCAACTGCTGGCATTACACTCAACATAGTTATCATTATTAACATAATTCCTGTTCAGTGCTCATCCTTAACATTAATTAATAGATGTGCCAGGTGAAATTTCAAGATGGTGAGCAAAACATAGAAAGCTGTGCACACTCATGAGAGATGCTGCCACCAGTAGAGTTGAATTGTTATCCTTTATCTACTATCGTGTGAAGATTGTGGCATCCAGATTAAACTCATGTCAGTCTTGATTGGAAGAGTCACTTGATTGCAGCCACAGTTTCCATTGTTATGTCTAGCTATGGAATCGTGCATTGCAATGGCCATGCAAGCATCTGTCCTTTGTGTTGTCAGTTTCCTGCTAGAGGAAAGAGAGGGGAGCATGAATGGAGTAAAACGGCTGTTGTGGGAAGATTACACTTTTAAAAACTAGTTACTAAATTATACACAACCACATTTCATTTAAATGTGATGTTACTATGAAGTTAGGGCAATTCTCTATTTGACATTTCAATTACACCCCAAATAAATACAAGTATAATTAAACACAATTAGCTTTTATGCCATGGATAAAGCATGTTTTATATTATCTACAAAGCCACTAATTAACTGCTGAGTTAGCTGAAACTTATCCTGGATACATTATAGAAAATACATCAATATTAAAGCAATACAAGAATTCAGATCAGCACTAAGAGCATAAAGATAATGCTGTAAAACTCTGAGCATAATTATGTGCTATGATCCGTACAGGGAGATCTTACATCAACCAGAAATCATCCAAACTGCCACTAGGTGACAGATGGCATTCCAACACACAAAATAGCTACCTAAGACATGCCCCTTACTCTCTGCTTAAATGGTAGAAAGTTTAAACAAAATGCTTTCCCACTCCTGTCCACCAGTTCATGCACTGCTGTGCATCGAGACCAATTAAAACTGAAAGTGACAGAAATGCAGACAAAGACAGGCTGATAGCAAAGAGAAGGATCATATTTTCTTTTCTCTAGTTGCCTCAGAAACAAAGTGTTTTTTGAGAAATGGATGCAGATGCCAACAGCAGTGGTACATCACTGCAAGACCGTGAATGCCACACTGTATGCGGTCTGTTCTAGTCATGTTCTCCTGCATAGGATCTAACTGCTAAGGAGCTAGCTTGGTAGCAGCATCCTTATTGCATCATCACAACCAGCCAGTAACAAAATAAACGAGTCAATAGGTGTCACCTTCAGTCACATCTCCAGTCAATCCTCTAAGTCCATCCCCGCTCCGTGAAAGGCTAATAAAGCGGTCACCAGCAATAAAGCTACACCTGGCCACTGCACTGCAAGCTGCTTTAGTTGTAATTAAAGGCACAACACTGACTCGAACAATAGCTGGGGACAGAACATACTAATACTGGCTTTGTATGTGTAATTATTTTTCTATTGAACTGGACCATTTTTGTAGCTACAAACTGGCTGACTGAACTATTGATGAGGTATTGAACAGTTCAAGGTAAAAAAAAAGGAAAAAAAAGTAAATAATAAAAAAATAAAAACTACAAAGCTTGCATTGATGCAAGACCTAAATTACGTTTTTCATTTTGAGTGGTTCAAAGAAACAGATTTTACTAGCCACCTGTAAGTTTTCAAGACAAACTGTCAAGATCCTGGATGTCAAACTATAAAATTTGGGGAAACGAAATAAGGTAAAAAAAAAAAAAAAAAAAACACAAAAGAAAGAAATTTGCTCTAAGTGGATGCACTACAAGGGATAAGAGTATGTGAAATCATAAATGGGGCAATAAAATATTACAGGAAAGCAAGAAGAGTTTCCAAATGAATGAGGGAAGAAGAGTAAAGAGAGTTCATGCTGTGGGTGGTTGGAGGATGTTAACAAAAGGAGCTTCTGGTAAGTGCTTAGGACTTGTGGTTGGCTAATTGTACACAGACAGGGATACTCTATCATCGCTAGTCTTCTTTGCCATTGCTGTCTCCACAAACCTCAACACAAAAGACATAACCTCTTGCTGAAAAGCAGAGTGGATCGCTTTCTATACCTACACCTACCCAAAAGCCACCTCCAAACAATAAATTTTATGTCCCTGTTATTTTTTGCTTTAAATAGTTTATATTATATATATATATAATCAATATAACTATATATCTTTTTTTTTTTTTTGCTACATCTGACATTGAGTCATCTATCACTACTCCTCGCCATCTTAAGGCCCATTGGCATTACACTGTATGTCCTAGTATCAGGACAGCCTTGTGGAGGTGAGACAATTGTTTGCAACACTCACACACCTTAAATTGCTTGGCAAAGCAGCTAAAAGAAAGGCACACAGCAGACTAAGAGAAAGGATGACATGGGGGGAGAGGGGCTCCAAAATGAAGTGGAGGTCTGCTGCAAAAAAGGTGAATGAGTCACTAAAGAGACACCAACAAGCTAATGACACAATTGAAAACACCTGAACCTGCCACAGTGTCAATTAAAGATAATCACATTTTACTTGTTGCCATAGCAACCACACAGTCACAGAGGCAGAAGGCTGCAGAGTCTTTAGTTTTTCTCCTCCAAACATCCTTCCTCTGACTCTCTTCCTCTTTCACATTTTTTTTAATCCCAGGAGCTTCACTTTCTTCTTCTGCCCTATTGCTAGGTACTCTAAAGTGCAATTAACACACCAGCACAAGAGGACAAACAAATAAACCTTTTAATAATTTTAACTAAAATATGCTTACTTGGTCTCAACTGGGAGAGGAATCAGATTCAGTTGCATTAGTGAATTAATGCTGGTTTTGAAGACTAACAATAGTATAACTACGGTACCTTACACACATAAAAATTATAATAAATACAGTGCCTCTAGCTGTAATATAGTATGCATA
Source organism: Melanotaenia boesemani (assembly GCF_017639745.1). Lineage (NCBI taxonomy): Eukaryota > Metazoa > Chordata > Actinopteri > Atheriniformes > Melanotaeniidae > Melanotaenia > Melanotaenia boesemani. The sequence goes on along the minus strand of NC_055690.1, from coordinate 19,998,519 downwards.
TGTAAATTTATCGCCTCATACAGATCTTCTGGCAGTGTTTGCATGCATACATGTGGGAGTGCCACCTCTGAGCTCCATCTGCAGTCTGAGTAAAAGAGGCTGTCAGGTTCTGGGGCAGCTAGTCCAGAGGTTACGAAGGTTGTGCTCGGTCATCCATTTTAAATCAGTCAACAGACAGATACTGGTGCGCCATTACAGCTCAAGACTTTGCTGTGCTGCACTGATCTGCCTGGAGGTGCATCAGTATCAAGGCTCAAGCACAAGCTCTGTGTGCTGAGGCTCGCTTCGTCGTGTCCACTGCCCTGGTGGTTCAGTCTGCATCCAAGTCAGATGAATCCAGTTTTCAGTATACACAGACGAATACTTTTCTTCCTGCAGCAGATTTGTGCAGATATAAAGAAAATAGTGACTTTAAATGCAGTCCTGTGTGACATTCTGTGACACCTGTGACAAGTAATTGCTTGGTAACATCACCAATGAATTTATGTTATTGCAACATGTGGTGACATTTGAGCATACAGAGTGGATCACAGTAAAAATAGAGATGACAGATTTTTTGGTTTTTTTTTTTTCTGTTTGGCCTACCTGCATTTACACTCCCAGCAATAAGTAACACAAACCAAATAATGACTGGTACACACGTGCAAATGTTGCCTTTACTCTGTTGTGCACTGACTTACTTATACCTGACTTCCACCAATTACCTTAACATAATTACTTGTAGTTCCCATTAAGCTGGGAGATCTAAAATAAACTCTAAATTTGTAGCAGAGCTACAATAATCATCAGCACAAAAAAAAGGGCTTCCTCAAACAGCGAAAAAAAAAAAAAAAAAAAAGGTAGGTGAAAAGGGATCACCTATCCAAAAGCAGTCTATGTGCTTGTTGAGTCCAATCTGATCACAAGATGCGAGATAGCTTCAGGACATTGGCCCATGGTGTATGATGATGTAACCCTCTAATTTGTGCAACTACATTTTCTTTACTTCGTTCTCTTGGTTGATGGTCAGGATTTAGATGCCACAAAAATCACATGTAAAAATTACACATTTTAGTATTCATGTGAACATTTTTAAAGAGAAAACAACAGCCTTAGAAAATGTTGTCATCTCATAGTTTCATAATCATGGATTCTGATAACTCTATGTTTTGGACATGTTTTCTGGTGAGACTGGGCTGGTTTATTTAGCTCATTCACCATAATGGGTTAAAGAAAGACATCACACTTTTAAACAAGAACAGGTGTTACTACAGTATTGCAGGATATCCAGTACATACATCTTTTTAACTTCTTTCTGGCTTTCATCATTGCTTTCTGCATGCGTATCCATAATACTGTGCATGTGCTGAGAGAGACTGCTAGAAGTCACCAGCAGTAATCTGAAATACATGTCTGGATCTGTCAAAACAGGCATAATAGCTAATTAAAGTCTGAATGGCCACAGACTAGAAGGAAAGCGTGAAGCCACAAACTGTTATGCATCATATATATAATGGCAGACTACAGACTTTACTAGAAATAATCAATCATGACCTCTGTTGGCATCTTCCTCCTCTTCATTTCTAAAAGTTGCATGTGCATTATATTAGTTATTCTTGTTTCAGACTAGTTTCTGTGCAGTGTGTGCTGTTCCCTTTCCAGGCCTTAAGGAAGAAAGAATCTCTGGGGGTGGAGAATTAAACTACTCTTTGTGCAGAAACAGGAAAAGAAGCAGGTTGGATTTTACAGCAGTTCTCCTGGCCATAATCCAAGTGTTAACCCCCTACCTCCCACTCTATCAACACACACACTCTGCAGTTTGTTCAATTCCTGTACTAAGCGATTATGCCAAAACTCCTTTTCACTATTCCCTCCTCTCTCCACCCATCCTGTCTTTGCCTTCTGATTGGCACTGTTGCTCTGCACTACCTCATATCCCAGGGTTCTCATATGAACCCACTGGCCAATCACGCTGGCCGATACACTTCCAAATTCTCTCTGGATTCCTGCTTTAGGATGAAAGAAAAAAAAAGGAATGTTTTGTATTGTTCTGAAATCCCCTCTCAGAAATATAAAAGGTTAACCTTCTGGCAACACTATGTGAAGAAAAGGACAAGCTATGAAGTCCCAACCATTCTGCAATAGTACTTGTAAGAATGGGTTTATCTTTCTTTAATCATCTATTTTCCCTATCATTCACAGGGTAGACAAGTTAAGTGGAAATAGTAAAAACTGTTGTCTCACAATATTTAAAGTTAGTCTTTAATGTTCAGCCAATCCTATACAACATATGCATTACAAATAAGTGATAACTATAAAAACATAAATTGGTGTGGACTTAGGGCTCTGTATCATTGCTGACAATTTAAACGCAAAAAAAAAAAAAAAATCTCCATAAAAACACTTAAAGGAAAGCTGTTCTGTAAGTTAAATTTCTGAGTGTAATTTTTCAACAACTAAACCTGAACTGAAAGTTTAAATTACCACAAAAAGTCTATCCAGACTTACAGAAACCAAAGAATACACTCCTGTCTCTAATATTTCCCAGTCACAGTGCTGTAGCCTGAGCTCGTGACAGTGATTTTAGTCCAGACATCATCTTCGATAACACTCATTTCATGAAGATGCACAAATGTGCACACCTGCTAAGGTGATGCATCTTTAAGCTCTTATAATCCTTGACATGCAAGTGCCTTCACCCCTCCCAGAGAAAAGATGGAGAAACACACACACAATCCACAATCCACCTGTCCGCCCCTCAAGATGCAAGCATAGTGATGAGAGCAGCCTGCGGTCATTAATGCGATTGTCGTGTGAAGCTAAAGAGGGAATTATTTTGCCACTATCCACTCAACTAACAGCAGGGGATTTACAGTTCTTTTATATTTCTTTATCTCTCCCTCTCTCCTATAGTCTCCAGCTTTCTTTGCTTCTTGTTTTTCTCTTTGGGGACTTGAGCTGAGAAAAGGGGGAGGAAGGAAAGAAAAAATAAGGTGTGAATAAGCTGACGTTTTATTATTATTTGGGAAAAATATGTGTGAGCTGTGTATGCAAAGCATCAATAGACAGAGAGACCAAGAGGCCCTCAGTGGGCTCATTCAGAAAATGCACTTACATAGCAGAGGGGCACAACCAAACATCCAAAAGTGATCAAATCTACTGGGAAGGAAGGGGAAAAGAGAGCAGGAAAGAGAGGAATAAATCAATTAACCCTGATAAGGCTTTGGGTCTATTGCACTCTGGAGACTTACAGCCAACGAAGAAAAAAGGGGAATGAGGAAGAAAAAGCTTCAGAAAGCTGAGTCATTTACTGAAAACATCTTTCACCATCGTCACTGAAAATGTTTTATTTAGATTAGTCTAAACAGCAGCACAAAATCTACTACAAACTCAAGATTTCTGTAACTACTATCATCCCTTACGTCCAATAACCTTCAGATTCCTTCACTGGCTTTGGCACTTTGGCCTCGGTCCCAAAATCCACTCTGAAGTTTAGGCTATCAAGCCAAGTGCTTCCCTCTGTAAATGACAGAAGTTATATCTAACTCTTGGCCCAATCTGGTTGTATGATAAACAAACAAAATTAAATAAAAAGAATTTTAAAAAACAAATGATCCTGTGAGGAAGTGCGCAGCCAATTTAAACACAGCTCGACCCTGTTCAGACTGGTAAATACAGCCTTGTTTAGGTAAATTTTACTGTTCCTTCTCTGCTGCTTATCAAACTATCACTTCATCTGCCCATTAACTGCTCTGTCAGCCCGACTGTTTGCTGGACTGCTCCACACAATGACATGTTTACCTCCAGTCAGATTCCCATTTAGATCCATGAAGAAGCAGACAGAGGCGAGATTGTGTCAAACAATAACGTACAGGCTTCCTGTAATTTTCTTATTATCACCTGCACAGCTAAATGTTTCTCACAACTGAGCTGGTTTAGTTTGTCTCCTCTGCACCTGAATATTGTCTCTAGAAATAAAAAAAAATAAAAACAACTGGTTTAAATGAAGATTACAAGTACCAGATACTGAAATGTGTAAAATACTTTGTGTGCAAATTATCCTGCTTCACGTCCCAAGTCCATCAGTGTGTCCGAATGAGCAAAAATGTCCACAGCATTCTGTGTCACATCACTTAAATGGCAGATGTGAATGTTTAGTAAAAACAAAAAAAAAAAAAACATTATAAGTCCATAATCCCCCATCTCAATCAAAGCAGGTACAAATCAGGGTGGTGATAAGTATTTGAAAAGTGGGGGAGTTGCTGTGCAGTGATAGTTTCTCAGTAAACTGACAGAGCAACAACTTACTGACCTCTCAGCCCAAGAACAATGAACCCAAACATTTATGCAAAGGAACACTATAGAGCCACAGCTCTTCTACATTAACAGAAACATGTCAGTGTAATGACCTGACAACACCTGCTATAAACACACAGGTTTTCCTCTTTTTTTCCCCATCTTAAACTAGACTGGCAGCTGTACATTTATGAGACAAATGATGCAAACCATGCTAGCGCTCCTGTCTAAAGCACAGAATTAGATCAATCTGAGCCTGATCAGCTGCTTACCATCAAATCAATAAGGTGCTCAAAAAAGGATTTTTTGGACTGACGACAAACCACTGGAAGGCTGATACCGATCACTAACCACATGGTACATTTGATTTACAACAGTTTTTTTTTCCATTTGTATTAGGCCTTTTGTCTGAACCAGGGGTCCTGAACCACCAGGCAATGTAAGTTGAGTTTATGTGAGAAAAATAAGATCTGTGTACATTATCAATGACGTACAAATACACCTGTTGAGAAGAAGCGTTATGTGCGTCTGTTTCTATATGCTAATTGGATATGTGCTACTTACTTTATAATGAACATCTTTGCCGCTTTGCCGTTAACGTCTGCAAACTTCTTGCGGGGCTGACATTATCAGGTGAGCATGAGGATTTCTTTTTTTTTTCTGTACCTGAATCAAATGACTGGCTCGTTACCAGGCCTCCGCAGAGCTGAATGACATGCAGATGACATCTGATTTAAGTGTGTTGGAGAAGGGTTGCATGTAAAAGTTGCAGGATGGTAGATCTCGAGGACCGAACTTGGGCACCCCTGCTTTAAGTACATTCTTGCAGTGGCGGCCCTGGCTCATTTTACGCTCTGGGCGAACACCCCCAGAGCACCCCCCACTTTTTTATGGCCTTTCGTGTCTAATGGTATGATCCAAATCAGTGACTGGCCACATGGTGTGTTCATCAAACTAAATTCCCCCTTGCTGAGCAACAGCCACTGAAAATTCAACTCTACCCAGCGAGTCGGCTCGTCTCATTCTCTTGAAAGACATCACTTTTTCATCGCCTACCAAAGGGACTGTAAGTTTTTATTTCTACCTGTATAATTCATTTGTTGGGTTGGTGGGTGTTAACTAAGAGCCCTGGGTATATATAACCAAAATTTTAATGAAATACAATTTATTTGGAAGCAGTTTGTGACTTTAATTGCATTGTGACCTGAGATCCTCCTCCCCCTTCTTTCAACATAGGCTGCTACAACTGCGAATTTCTCAGCAGCAGCAGCAAGATGATGTGCTGCCCCCCAGAGAGAAGGGAGTCCCCACCTCATAACTTGACATGGAAATGAGCAGAAATTAAACCTTTTCTTTTGCTCTCGTGCACTGGTGCGCTCTTACACAGATATATAGCCTGTTTTTAAAAAAGTTTGCCTCTCGTGCACAATGCGCCCCTTCATAGATTGTGCCCTGGTTGCTTGCCCACATCGCCATAGCATCAAAAACGCCCCTGCTCATGTGATCATTACTGCCCTGCAGCATCCTGGTTGTAGATGAGAAACCATACTTCACAACTTTGTGTTCTGGCCCAGACCATCAAGTAAAAAGTTTCCTTTGCTGAACTTCATCACAAGCTAGCAACTGGACATCAAGGCACTAGATGTTTTGGACATGCACCATGTCTGCTTCAGCAGAAAAACCCAAGAAGACATTAACAGCAAAAAAAAAGAAGGAAAGTAACAGAGCAAAAGAATGAGAGTTGAGATGAGAGTTAACATCAATACTAGTTTTTGCTGTCTGACGAGAGCTCAGAGAAGAAATGGGATGCAAGACAAATGTTGAATTAGCCTTTACTGGGGGGTGTTCAAGTCTGAAAACCATCTCAGTAGTGCTGCTCTGGATAAAACTAGAACATACTATTGCTGAAGATATGACAAACTGACACATTTCATAGTAAATGGCTTCCATGAGTTTTTTTAACAACTGACTTCTCTTTGAGGGAATAGCACTAATTCTGCACATAAATAAACCAGTAACAGACACTTATTACCCAAAGGGCATAATGTTAACATTCTGCATCCAATGACAACCTTGTATCCATGACTTCTGAATATATAAATGCAAAAACATAATCTGACTCATCTGCATACAGGACTGTAGAAAGAATAAATGATCTCTTCCCCAAGAACAAATGCATGTGATGCAACATGCAGAATGCTCGTCCTCCTCACATCTTTTAAAGACGATCCCAGTGGGACAGATATCACTGTATAGACCAGCTGGAAGAAAAAACTACCTCTACACTGAGTTATGGGTTTTCAAACACAATCTGTAAACCATACAGCCAGTCTACTGAAGAGATAATTTATGCCCACACCTCATCTTATCATGAAAGTGTCTGTAGGCAAATGATTCAGCTTCTGCTTTGACAGCATATTCTCTGAGCCCGCTACTCACACACTAAAATATCCACATGCTACCACGGGAGACACGGCTGTGAGCCAAAAAACACACAAACACACGCACGCACACGCACGCACACGCACGCACACACACACACATGAAATTACCAATGCAGGTGATGACAGCCCAAATACTTTATCTGATACAGAGGCTGTGCATGTGCAGTCAGTTTCTAAACGGCTTGAAAACATCACTCAAAATGCCAGTGTATTAACACATTGTTCTTACACACAAATTACAGGGTGTGAAAGCCTTACCACCTTCTTTACAAAAGAGCTGTTTCATTCAGGCCACATTAACAAAAAACACGCTCACTCTGTGCAGATGCACCAAAAAAATGCAGCGGCTGTGGTATAATAGGAGAACATGCAGCATGAAGATGGCACAAAGGCAGCTGGACCTGACTGGTGACAACGCTCTCATTCATCACCATGCCCCTGGAGACTCTACATCCCTTTACAGCAACAGCAGACAGCAGTCAGCCAAGTACACACACACACACGTTACAAAGACTGCAAATGCACAGCACACAACAGCCCGTTTCAGCATCGCGGTCAGCCGATGCATGTTCATGTGCCTGTATTTTCATATATTATTCATCTACATGCAAGCACATGAAAGTGTCTCTGGTGCAAGAGATATGAATGTGTGCACGGGTGCGTTCTCCTAATCAATCTGTTAAATAGACCGTTTGTTAAAAGGCAGCAGTGGAAACAGATATGCTAAGGAAGAAAGTGAAAGGATTCCAGGACAATGAGAAACAAGGAGGCGGCAATAAATAAATAAGGGGAAAAGAATTGCTTATCACACAGAGGACTAACACAAAGTAAGAGGAAAATAGGCAATGAAAGAATAAGTGAGGCTCAAGGGAACTAACCACTGTCACAATTTAATTTTATGGTTAAAATAAAAAAAAAAAAACTTGATTTGCCCAAACTGAATAGCAGAATTCAAAAAGACGAATACGTGAAAACACTCCAGATCTGCCTTTATATTCTAGTCCAGTATTCATGCACCCCATCAGTGCTAACAAACCAGGATTGTCAACATTCACAGTGGGCTTTATTGCATCTACAACACAATCCCCTTCCGCAAAACCAAATATACATGCTGGCAAAGGCACAAAGACTTACACACGTACTCTCATCCAAAAACAGCTGAGGAAGAGAGCACAAAAACATTCTTTTTCATACTGAACTAAAAAATAAGGAGAATTTTCAGGGCTTTCTCGTCATCCTCAATCTGTCTACGCCTGGATAAACACAGCCAAGTCATCGTGTAGGCAGCAGACAGTAGATGGGATGAGGTGGGTTTAAGGAGCAAGAGCAGATTTGTTTAAAACACTCCTGAGGAAGGGGTCGGGCTCATGTTTACAATGTATTTTTGTATGTATGAGGAGCTGACCTGATCACAAAGAGAGTTTTAGCCAAGAAACTCTTGGGACATTAAAAAAGCAAAGGCACAGGCACATAAGCAGCTACACAAACATATACATAAAAGGTCCAGAAACTGTGCCTCAGTCAGAATTCATGTATAAATTATATTCTCTCCACATGCTTCAATCTTCTGATGACAACCACCTGGCCCAAACATTAGCATGTTTATTGACATGGCCGAAATAAATTGGTTAAATTAAGTTTAGACAACCTTGTACTGAAGCAATGTTTTGTACTACCTTTGTACCTTTAGGCATTCAATGTCAGAATGATGATATTTTTATTCAAAAGAAAAACTTACAAATATCTGATGATAGCTTGGGATATTGCGATGTAACAGGATTTATATAAAAATATTGATCCCAAATTTTATCTTGCATAACTACCATTATCTTGAGCTGTTAAGTGCAAATTTAAGCCAAAAACTGATAATTTTATCTGTTACAAAGACAGCAGCTTGACAAGTTTATTAAGCCATTTTGTCATATTGAGTGTGGGATAAGTGCTTGTTTCTACAATCCTACGACTCATTCGTTTTTTTCCCCCCAGGTCCCACGTCTTTGATCATTATAGGCAGCTGGATTCTCGAGTAGAATCACCAATCCAGTAAAAAAAAAAAAAAAAAAAAACACTGCCACCTGAGTACAGGTAGGGAGAGAATATCACAGTAATACTGAATAATGGTCCTAACTGGGGATGTCACAATTACAGAGTTTCTTGGTATAAGTTTTGTCAAAGAAATAATCACGATATTACAATTATCACGATTATTATGTGTTAATTTCCCAACACTATAAATATGTAAAATCCCATGAACACTCATTCTAGGAATTTAAGCTTTAACTAGGGCTGTCAAAATTAATGCATTAATGCAAGAGATTAATCCGTGGAATTAACGTGTCATTTTTACTTATATATTTCTTATGCAACAACAAAACTATTACTCATGCCATATTAAAAATTCAAATTTGGCCTTATCTACGACAGAGAAGTTTATCTGAAGCATGTAGGTGCCTTGCTACAGTAGTGAACGAATCTATCTAGAAATACCTAATCCTCCTTATTAATGAAGTTTTCAAGGCATACATTTAAAGGACATCCGCAGCATGACACATCTGATATATGAAATAACTTTTTTTTTGTTCCGTGCTTGAGTTGCACTGATCTGCCAGTATGGTATCGACACAATCTCTTATGGAAAGTGATGATATTAAGGGATCTTTACGATTAATTAATCATAACGTTTAATAACACAATTATTTGTGAAATTAGGTAATCGTGACATCCCTAGTCCTAACACAATTTTCTCTTTTTTTCCCACCTCTTTAAAAAATTACCTTCGAATATTTAGTTCAAACTTACATATTTTAAATTTCTTTTGTTAATGTATTCTTCTATGCAAATTAAGCAAAGTCTTGTTTTTAAAATATCTGTAATTTTGCCTCTTTGATGGCCACACTTATGACCAAGGGGACCAAGAGTGCAACCATCAATGCGACTTGAAAAGAGCTTAATGCTCTTGGAGTCCACTAGTTTAGGAAACATCAGTCAATGTTGTGTGTATGTGCACACACCGATGGTGAAATGCTACACAAACCATTTTCTATATTTCACAAGAGAAGCTATTATTGCCCTCCATGAATGTATTAAAGCAGTGCAGTGCAGGGACTTAGGGATTTGTCATGTTGGACTTTTAAAATGTTTCAAGGCTGTTAAAGACTGAAACAAAAATTATTCACTAACTGTATGAATAATAACATATACACATAGATGCACACACTTCCACAGGCAGAGAGACACATATAAGTGCACACACAGCTACAATAGAAAGTCGGTCAGTGAATAGTAGGGGGCAGGCAGACTAGCAGGTGCTGTGTTAGAGGAAGATAGGGCTTCTGTCCACCTCAGCACTTCTAAACACTCACAGTTATCTTCCCTCTCCACAGGAGGAGAGGTCATTTCTTTCTTCTTTTTTCCTCTGCATCCTTTCCTCATTTCTGCATTTCCCCCTCTGCTCCAGAGCTCTCCTGTCTCATTTATCTACTCCTGACCACTCTTTTTATATCCTTCCACCTCAGCTTTTATCTTTTTTTTTCCAGCATTCTCCTGCTTTTCCTTTTCCACTCCACCCTTCTCCTCTCCATCCCCTCCTTCCTCCTCCTCCTGCTCGTCGTCTCTTGTGCTCTCAATGGAACAGCCCATTCAGCAACAAAACAAAGCTGCCTACAGCAACACACACTGGCTAATCAAGTAAAACCAGAGTGCAGCAGCCCTGAGATCCACTCAACAGCAGCATGATACTGGGGAACCATGGGATCCAAGAAGGGGGAGGGAAAACAGAGATTTGCCTCATTGGGAGGGAGAACAAGAAAGAGAGAGGGATGGAGGGGTTTAGGAGAGTAAACATGCACAGAATAGTCTTATCCCTTGAAATTTGACAGCTGATTAAAGCTAAAAGATATTCCAATTCAGAGTGTTCAGGCAGTGTTTGCATTTAATTTAAATTCATGTAAATATAATCCAGCAGAGGCAAGACAAAGTGTAGAGAATGCAGTTGACAGGGCAATAGTTGCAAGCACTTTTAGCTGAGATAAGGTGGGACAGAGGGCTAAAGAAGGGCATGAAGACGAAGCAGAGAAATAATGTGAAAAAAAAACTCATGATGAGGATGAAACTCAGCGATGGTCAGCTGCAATCTCCTCCTGAAAAGAAGATGAGGGTTTACAAGCCAACACGCAAGCCCACTCTTTGCAGAAACTACTGTTTGGCTTAAGGGAAGACTTAAAAACACAACAAAGATGGTACTCTGAGATGCACAGATAGGAGAGATATATAAACATGCAGCAGTAATAACACGGGGGCAAATCCAGAGCTGGTGTGGGAACAAAGTGAAGGTGGCTGTGAAGAGGCAGAAATTACTCATGCATGTATGGCTAAGTATTCATATACATGGCCAGAGTCGACATTTACACTATGGTGGGATTAAGTAAGAGATTTGAAGTTACTGACATGAAAACTACCCCCTTTCAACTGAAAAACAAGGAGGAAGCGATTAAGAACAAAGGTGAGGAAGAGTAAGGAAACAGAACGGCTCCAAAGAACTCACCACATTCCACCAGGATCTCCATCCAGCTTCAACCTCTTCAGTTTTAGTCAAAGCCACTATTGCAGCCCCAAGATCAAAAGCCTGTTTGTCCCTTTAGAATTCCAGTTTTGTCCTGATGATGAGGGATACCATGTATGAACAGAAATACTGTGTTTTTGATCCTGATCCAGAGCAACGTGCTTACTTTCCTTAACTGCCTCAAACAAACTATATTTAAAGCAACTAAATATGCATCAATCAACAGAATAGTGACTGGATTTGGCTGGTTTTCAGCTTGACTGGCCATAACAGATCACTCAGATATATCCAACTCTATGCTGGTTATATCTAAACAGACAAAAACTTTCTGGACTCTTACACACGTTCACATGGAATACCGGGAATAATGTTGCTTACGGTTTGTTCTGATGATTTCAATCTTTTACACACAGGGTACAATACAGTCAGGGAGTAGTGAGACTGCCAAAAAGCTATAACCAAACTTTAATAAAAAACTGCTGTCCTCTGATCTGGATTAACAACATTGTTCTCCATGTGCAGCCAGCTGTGAAGCAAGCCTTCAAGGAGTGTCTACACAGGGCAACGCTGAAAAGAGAAACCGTTACCATTATTCATTAACCAAAGAAATTTACAGTCATGCAATCTTTCATTGCCACCCAAAGAACTACCAATTAACAGTATTGATTTTTTCTGGAAGTAGAAGGAAACAAATACTGGATGTAAGCACTAGTATTATTGTGTTGACAATATGCCAAAATAAGCTCACTTATCAGCACATTGGGTATCTGTCATTATTAATATTTATTATTTAATATTTATTTTAATTTAATATTTTACATCTCAATACATGACTTTAATTTTCAGTCTGTATGAACTATCTCAGCTGCTTTTTTTTTTTTTTTTTTTTTTTGCAAAGAAGCACAAAGGAAGTAAACTTTTAAAAGAAATTAAAGTGGCTAAATTGGAGAGGAAGTTACATTCAGGCCACCTGGTAAAAAAATATGTTTGCATATTTCTTTACCAGTTTATTTCGATGTATTTCTTTCTTGCTTTCTTCGACAAAGACCAGAAGGATGAAATCTGCTATACTGGTGATCTAATAATGGACTCCAATATTGTCTTCATCATGAGGCTGTCAGTCACTCATAAGGGTTCTGGGAAGTTTGCATCATAGCTCTCCCTTCATGTTTTACCTTTATATGCTCAGATTAGCTAAACCACAAAAGATGTTGTGTTGTTAAAACAAAACAACTTGACTCTAAATTTCTTTTCCCCAGGACAGCAATGGCTGCATAGTTTGACACATTTGAGGGAAATGTTTCAAGGTTGTCACACAGGCAAGGTAGACTGTTTGGGTGTGATGGAAGACATCAATGGTGTTAATAGGACGGAGTGGGATGGTAAGGAGGAAGAGAGTTCAGAGAGCGATAGCAGGAAGAAGAGAGGACGGCACAATGTTGAGACAGAGAGGCACGAGTCATGGTGTGGCGTAGAGGAGAGTGTGATGGTAGGATGGGATTTGAGTCTTTTAACTTCATTAGTTCCGCCTCAGACTGGGGTCTGTAGATTATGTCTAATTAAGCAGCTTAACATGGCTTAAAAACCACCACACAGAAAGCACAAGAGCCTTATCTGTCAACCTGCTCAAACGATTCTCCGCTTCTCCTTTCATTCCCGTGGCTGGCGAACATAAATTCCCTTGCATGGCCTTTATGCGAGAGAGATTAGAGGCTTTGACAGCAGTGTGAGCTGGATAGCTAGCTGCTGCAACATTAGCAGTAAAGGCTGAGGAGAGAGCATGTGTGGCAAGCGGTGGGGAGGCAGAAATGCAGGCAGATGCTTCCTTTCAGACTGTAGGGTGAAGAATTAAAAAAATAAGGGTGGGGCTCACCAAACAGAGGTCCTCCTGAGTCCTGTCATTGTAATCACATTTAGCACAAGGGCAAGAAATAGACCATACAGTCTACTGTCAGAGAGCAACCTGATGTCTTCAGCCAGGCCGAAGCATCACCCTGGTAGAGAGCTACCTGTACCACTGCTGTCCAGGTGATATTAAATGACTGGGGATCACAAAAAGGGCGGCAGATATTTCCTCTAAAGAAGTGGGAAGAGGTAAAGAAAGTGCTGTATATTAACATCTAACATGATTTTGGACAACCATATCAGTTTCCATATTTGTGATTAAAACTTATCAATAAAAAAATAATATAATTTGTCAGTATAGTGGCAAATAGCACTGGGCAGTTGTCAGTAATGAAGCATGCAATCCTGATCATGGGTTAATTTGCTCAAGATGATACATTGCTGTAAGCAATATCAAACCTTCTAAAGAAACAGCAATTTATCTAAAAGCAAAAATGGAAAGGGGGAAATAAGCCAAAATTCATCATTTCTAGATTGAAGCAATCAAAATATTGCTGTCTGAAAAACAGCAAGGAGGACAGCAAGACATCGTCTCCTCTCTGAGCCTTCAGCCTTCCCACCCTATATGTAGCTTTAGCCAGTGAGCAAGGCAGCACGTGTTTTCGAAGTGAAATGGTGGAAAGAAAAGTTCATCTGAAGATGACCAGCACCTGACATTACCTATTAAAAAAAAAAACTATGATTGTTGCCAAAGTAGTTGCCAGATAAAAAACATAACACGGTGTGTTTGCACTTTGCATATTCGTTCGCAGACGAGGCGAGTTGGGGTAGGGTGAAGAGGTAGGGGGAGGTGTGGCTCATGACACACTTTGTTTTGGTCTACATGCAGTGCACAACAGCAAACCTTGTGGTGAAACTATTTCACTTTTTGCCCCCTTAAGTGGAAAACTCCTGGATGACGGGGGTGCTAAACTCTCTGCTGCTGGTAACGGGTAAGCTCACCCTTAAAATATGTTCCTTTAAAAAGATAAATGGAATAATATCCAATAGTCATTTTCAACTTGTAAAAAAAAAATCAATTAAAAAGAAGTGACAAGGGAAAATCTGTTGTCTGTATTTTAAATTATTTCTCTAATCAATCAACAGGGATCAACTTATGTTATGGCTGAAATGTTAGTAGTGGCACAAATTATGGTACAATAAGTTCCTAATGTCCATTCATGTATTGCTTATAAAACCATGTACTGAAACCATATTTTACTGAGTACTATTTTACTGTCAAACTATTTTATGAGAGAATCTGACACTTCTTTTTTTTTTTACAAATGGAAATATACTGGAGTCAAGACATCTTAGCAGTGGTAGCAACATCTATCTTGAAGAGTCTATGCTCAAGCTGCTGAAGCATTGCTGTTGCCAAGCTGCAACATGGATAGAAAAATCCATGTTGCAGCTTGGCGACAGCAACGCTTGTCCAGCAACGCCATGACAGCCAGAAGCCAAACTGGGTTAATCCTCATCTACAAAGAGAGTAACTCAAATTGTACTGGAAAAACAGAATGGTAGAGATATCTAAGAACAAAAAAAAATATTGTCTAGTTCCTGGCAAGTCTCATCTCACACATGATCAAAACCATCAACTGACTCAAAACTGGGTTTACTTTGCAAACAGTCATTACAAAAGCATTTACAAACATATTTTAATACAGTCTACAGCCATAAAGAAAATCCCCTAAGTGACATGTATGTGTGGCCTCACCACTTCCTTTCTTTATGCAGCACCTGTTAATTATCCAGCTGGAGTATCATCACAGCAACAGCAGCATGCCTGGCTACCATATGTCAGCACAGAGCAACAACACTGGCAGTCTAAGAAGGACTTGTAGAAAGAGTTGTAACAAAACACAGGAGGTCAGTTGGAGTTTGGCTCCACACAGTTCTCCCCAACACGACATTCCCCAACCTCAGGCAAGAAAGCACCCGCACAGTCAGTTACTGTACACACAGACTAAAACACACTTCTTTTGCTATTTTCATCTCCCTCACTAATCTCTTATCCATCATCTCCTTTGTGACACAGGTATGCAAAGCTAAAACTGTACGCATAAAACAATTACCCCTAATCCATGAACACCCTTTTGCAGGTACTGAGGCAGGATGTAGAGTCTTATCTCTTGTATGATTTCAGAATGGGGGAATGCAAGATGGCCACTTTCAAAACTGGTCCATCTTGTTCAAATGCATACATACACCATCAGATACTGTTCACACAGAGACTGTATGATGCTGATACCAATAAGTAGCCTTAGAGCAAAATACACTGTTACAATATGCACTTTAAGTATTCACTCCAAGTGTGAGACCTATAGGCAAAAAGAATCAGGTATAATGTTCAGACACAGGTGCACAGCATGTAGTATTCAGGCTATGAAAAGGATGAATGGAAAAGAAAAGTAAGAGAAACAGACAAATAGAGGCAAACAGCAGCAGAGAGCGAGGTAGCGATAAAAAGATAGAGTCAGAGCCTGAGTGATGTGGTGAAGAGAAGGGGTTAGACTAGAAATGGAGGGAGAGATGCAGAAAGAGCTGCCATCTGATAGTGGGGATTTGCCCTTCCCTGGAACAGTAATTTACTAAATCCATTCTACAGAGGCCCATCAGTGGCGATCTGCTGGCAGATTAGATGACAAAACCTCATCCCTCACTTTCCCACCAGCCAATCAGCACCAAGCAGGGAGCACAGGGTAGAGGATGGAGGGAGGACAGAGGAGGGAGGAGAAAAAATGTCCTGTGTCCGTTGAATTTGGGGAGGCCACATGCAAAAAGGTACTCGCGCACAGGTATGCAGTATAAATTCAGAGTCAGGGCTAATGCTGTTGAATTTGTCCACCCTCAAGATGAAGCAGCTAACACCGTTTGGTAGCAAGAGCTGAGCATTTGTCATTTATAATAAGTTTTCAGCTTTTTTCCTTTCTCCTTTTAATGCAGTTTTTATTCAGCCAAAAAAGCCTCACTCACTCACTCACCCACCCACGTACGTTCTGCGGGCTGTCTGTCTCCTCCTCAGGTCTTGCTCCATCTCCCTCTCTACATGCACTGCAGAGTCCCATCAAGTGTACCCCAGCTGTGCATGCAGTGGGAACTGTTTACCAAAGTACATGATCAGGGAGCCCGTAGAGCAACACCTCACACACTTCCAGAACTTTCACAAATGTTGTAGAAGTGTTTAGATCAACATTAGAGGCCCTCAAAACAAGTTAATGACCTAGCAAACACTACAGCAACACCCAAAGCATGAGATGGAAATATCAACTTCATACTCCTGTCAACTACATAGCAAAAACAAAACTACAAACCTCAAATGAAACACACTTTAAATCTGTCAAGCTTGCGGTGGGCCAAATACTTCAGTGCCTTATGCAGTATAGGCACTCACTCTTTTTGGCAACATAGCCGTAACCATCGACATCCTGCGTCTCCCTGTTTAGAGCTGCAATGGAAAAGCACAGCACAACAACAGCAAGCCGTTTCTTTCCCTCTGTCCATCTTTACCACCAGTGCTTCCTGTCCTCCAATTCAAAGCCGCTACCAAACCTCACACGACCCCTGAGGACCCCTGAATCCTCTGAGAAGAGGGCTGACATCATCCACCCATGTCTCCTGTCAAATATGACCTCAGGAGAAGCAAGATGAGGGAGGGGAAGAGAGGAAAAGGAGAGGCCATGGATGGAAGCCCTGCTCTGTGGTGTAAGAGTTGAATACTCTCAGAATTGCACAATTTCTTAGAACCTAATCCACTACAGTCAGACACTGGGATACTAGGGACACAGAAGGGGAGATATTTACATAGTTGTGAAGCAAAAGCTCTAGTATTGTGAATGGGAGACTCCATAAAGTATGTGTGGCGAAACACTGTTGCGTAAAGCTTGTCATTAAGCATGCTCATGGATAATACCTTGAATTCTGGTTCAAGGGCAGGTTAAACTAGACTCTGGGACTTGTTGGGTTCGTCTTACCCAATAGCACACAAACAAGACGTGCAATCAAAACAGAAAGCCTCAAATGTTTGAAGTTGTTTAATGATCTGACAGCATTATGGTAACACCCAAGCTGATGGATCACATACATTTTTGGCTCTTTTATAACACAATCCCTACTATTTAATGAAGTCAAATCCCTTTATTCAGACTCTTGATCGCTGACTCATATACATAATTTTGCAATACAGACACAGCAGGTGGCAGAAATAACAGGTATCAACATCTCTTTAATGATGTTTTTGTGGCTGTTCAGGCAGACAACTCACAGAAAACTCATAAGCAAAGTACTTCAAAAATGTCTTTGTTACAAATGTCTCAAAAGCTGGTGTGGTGTGTATTCTAGTGAAGGATAACATGAGAAACATGCTTGCTTTCAGTTACAAAAGCTTTTTAGCGCTGCATTATCCCATGTATTTGGTGAGTATTGTGCAGAATTAAAGATCAACATGAATAAATGAGGCTCGTTTATAAATAATTTTGAGTTTTAAGCTGTGCATTGAGTACAGAAATGAGCTTGCGTTCTTACAGAAAGCGAAACAAGTTCATATGCTGTACTGTGTTGGCTTGTCTCATTAGCTGTAAGGGTATGCTGCACATGTGCAATCCCATGGATGCTAATTCTAACTGCAGTTACAGTCCTGTGTGTTGTCAGTAGTTAAAGTATATACTGTCATGTCAAGTATAGACCTTGACTTACCGGTTCAGATGACTTGTTCCTCTTCATCTTTACTAGTTTTGGATGGTGCTTATTAGCATTCTGAGTTTTGCAAAACACCATATGGACACTCATAAGAAAGCAGCACTCAGGCGTGACTTAAAAAGAAAGTTCAACTCAAATATACACATTTTCCTTCTGGCCTGTTGTACATTGGCACTCTCTCTACCATATTGGGACTGAATGGTACTCAGCTTGTAGTACTAAAAAGCTCCAAAAAGAGGCAGCTTTCATACTAATGATCTAAGAAGCTCAGGTTCCCCCAGCTGTTAACTACTATGGAGAAGGACTAATATTCCTATCACAGGCATTAAATGCTGCTTTACAGATATGGCAACACCTTTGCTCTACAATCAAAGTACAAGCCAGGTAAAGTACTTGTTAAGTAAAACTAGTTGAGTAGCCTTTACATCGGACTTGTAGATTTCTGTGGTAACTGACTTTTTGTAATGTACTGTACATGTACAGTAAGGAGGCGAGTCACTCAGACATCGAGACTGAAAAGACTTATAAAACTTTTTAAAAATTAAAAGTCTTGTCTGAATTTTGAAAGAATTAAAAAGGATTTCAGACTAATCGAGCTGACTGGATTTATTGATGAAAATGTAGCGTGACGTGTGAGTATTCAGTCATTTGAACATAAAAGATTAAGCATTGAATTGTTTACATGTGAAAAATAAACTGTTCACACACCTCTACAAATTGCCCTACTCCATACTTTGTTTTCTACCATTCACTACACTTGATTTTAATGTTACTCTATTACAACAAGATTGTTAAAACAGACTTTAATGACCTAAATAAAGCTTTAATTTCTGGTGCAATGCTGTAATCTGTATTTACTTTTCAAAGGGAGCGCCACCCATTTGTAATTTAAAGGTCAGCTAGTTTTAGTGGTTATGAGGAGAATTGCTGTACAGTGTGTGAAACTATGGTGTGTAAAAATGGGTGTATAACTTCTGTGGCTCTGGTGGTGCTTCATCAAGTCAGAAAATGACTCATTTGGGCTGAACACTATTGAATGGGGAATGGAAGATCCAGCTTAACTAATACTTTAAACTAAAAGTCTGTGCCCATATTTGTTCTTTTTTAATCTGTATGTGTTCATTCTGCTTTTTAATTTATGCATAAAGAGGCAAATTAAACAGCTTTCTACTGTCAACAATCACATCTCTTGTACAAATTAAAAAAATGTGAATGCTGACTGTTCTAATTTACACTCAACTTGTTTTTCCTCTTGCATAAACTGCACACAAAAATATATCAGTCTTTCTTGACGTTCCAGTTTAATCAAAAATTTTTTCACCATTTTCTTTCCTTTCCAGCCATTACATGGATTTAAACGCCAGCAGACTCAGCTCATCGTGACCTGACAAGACTACATTCCCTGCAACCTTTTCCTTGCTGTTGTGTGGTGAGGACGTCCTCTCTCTGAATAACATTCCAAACCAAAAACAACTCATGGATATGTTTACGTTCTTCACCCATGTTTCCCTTACTTTTATCTTCTCAACTTAGGACAAACATGGAAGTCAGCACATATATAAAGGCAGAGGCAAGACTTGCGCAGAGTCAGACTCAGGTCTGTGGTTTTTGATTCACAACCAATAAAGTGGTAGTGAATCTATTTTTTAGAAAGAGAAACATCAGCAGAACTATAAAAAAAAAAGGCTGTCTTCATTTTAAAACTTGTAACTGGGTTATTATTGTGGCTCATGAGCAGAAACTTTAACAGGTTCATATCAAACTGGATTCATGTTTGTGCTACATCATGTGCAGCGTGACCCTGACTAAACTTACAGTTGATTCACTGTAAAACTTACTGGAACATGATGATCCTCCAAATCTTTGGGGAATTTTTGGGGAAAATCTTTGCAACTTTCCTCATTCTGTAAAACCCTGATTTCACCAGCTGGTCAAAAAAATTGTTTTCCATTAATTACATTTAAAGTCATGAATCAGAACTTCCTAATTGTGACACATGTCTCTGGTCCTCATCAGGAATGTTACAAAATGGTGGATCATCGGGAGCTGCTGCAACACTCCAACAGGAAATGAACTCTGACATAAGAGCCATGGACCTTGGGGCCACCACTGCATCCTGGGAAATTATGGCATCGAGAAGAAAAAATTACCCGTGTCATCCCCTGAAAACCCAACCCAGAAAAAACAAATGTACACGCCTTTAAAATGGCACAGTGGCCATTTACAGTGATGATCAAGTGCCCAAGTTTTATCCATTTGAGATTGCTTTCAAAAACAACAGCATGAACGGCTTCATGAACAAATCAAAAACCTTCATACAAAGTGCTGTCAACCTACAGACTGGAAACTGAATCCACTTAATATTGTCACCACTCTTAATTTTCTACTGTTCATTAGGGTACTTTGGAAGATGTAATCCTAATCTGGCAAAATTATATCAAGACCATCAAAGCTAGGTCTTTGCACATTGCAAGCCTTACAGATGTACGGTGTAAAAATCACAAACACCCATTAAAGGCAGAATCTGTAGGATTTCACAGCAATTCTTTCCAACGCCAGGTGGCAGTAATAAATAAAACACAACTCCGTCACCTCCACAAACCACCACAGGGTGGCAGTAATGAGTAATACTCCTCACCCCTCCCACCCCCAATTCACACAGCAGCGCCACTTTCATCTCCACCGTCCACAAGACTTATTTAGGAGCTGAGATGGCATCCAGTTTTTCAACTCCAAGTGAACCAGTAAGTAACTGTTTAAACAAGTTCTGCCTCACGCTGAAAATTGTAATTTACTATGTTGTTTTGCGAAGTAGTACATGTTAAAATTGCAATGCAGTATTATGGAATAAACAATGCTAGTAAATGAGGCAAAGCTATGTGATTAGCTATCTAGTTGCTAGGTTAATTATAACGTTATAAATATGTTTGCAAATATTCAGCTAATATTAGACTGACTTAGACTAACAGACTGACACGATAACACGATGCAGAATTTGCAGGTTTGAATGTTGTTACAGATACGTCAGTCTGTGCACTTGTGTTTTCAGAGTGACGAGGACGATGTGTCACAAAGTTCGCAGCGTTTGAGCCGAGGCAGGTCCGGTGGACGGTCGAGAGGACGAGCAAGAGGGTTCAGGGTACGAGGCAGAGGCCGAGGCCGAGGAACACGAGCTGTAGCTTCCAGAGCTGAGCACTCGGATAGAGTTGAACAGTATCGCCGTGACCATTTGGCTGCCACACAGGTAAAATGCAGGATGCAGCTTCATGTTCAATGGTTTGTCAAGCTATCACTGATAAAAAATATACTTAAAAAAAGTCCTTATTTTCACAAATATTGCAATAACTAATAATGCTACATATATTTCATGTATTATTTCTTGTTGCAACGTAAATGCGTTTTTATGTGTAATTTATGGATGTACTTACAGCACTTATTCTTAGTATTTGAACTTTTTGCTTTGACAGTCAAACCATTTCATCAGATACTATAGTAATATTTAAAACTCTATACAGAATAGGGAGACACAGGCCTTCACTAATAAATCAAATCTTTTACTTGGCTTTACACTTTGTTTTCCATTAATAAATAAAATTAGGCTCCACTTTTATAACTAATCTTTTTTTATACCTTGCAGAGACTTCTTGATGACATGACTGCTGAGGACCTAAGAAGGCTTGCATCACAGCTCGTCGTAAGGCAACCAGGCCTGATTTTTGATCTTCTATTGCAACAGAGCAATTCAAGCGTCTCAGAGGCAGCTGGAGTCCCAGGAATGCCCTGGTGTACTTGTGGGTTATGCAGGGAGATGCCAACCGACAGGGAGAGGATCTGCTGTGGTCAGACACCAGCTAATTGCATCAGCAAGCTACCACATTTTACCCAATATTGCCTTGATGAAGGATATCTTAGGATACATAGGCATTATCGAGAAGATGTGACAGCACTTGGCCATGCAACAGAGCCAGGTGATAACAGGCAGTACCGGTGTGCCGCCTATAGGCATTTCATATAATGGAAGCACGGCTCCCTGGGAGCAGGAAATCGGCGTGTCATCCCCAGTTGTTGTGTGTGGGCTATTAGAGAAAAGTTTCCTGATCCACACAGACAGTACACCGGTTTTGTTCCTGGCATATGATTGTGTTTTTAGCTAAACTGCTAATTAATAATAACAAATCTGTGAAATTTTATAGATTGTACATAATTATTGTATAATTTCTGTTCACTTATAACTTTGTATTTTGTTTTTCATTTATGTACAGTTATATAACTTAATTTGGGATAGTTTGTTTGTATTTATACCTTTTTGATTAAAATATACTCAAATTTACATGTTTTACCTCGTTAATTCAGTCACGTAATAATATAATTAATTGTACAGTGAGATGTGACTGCAATGGAACAAGACAAATGTTTATTACAATTTAACTGCAAAAAATAGATAAATATAACTGATGTAACAGCAGCAATACACAGTATATACACAACAAACACCCCATAGACCAAAGGATGTGAAAGTTTGATTGCACAACAGATATTCAATCCTTCTTGACGATGTTTTATCTGTGGCAAACACCACTGACTGAATACACATTTTCACATTCACATTTTCTTTGTTCATTACAGTTATGGAAATAATTATTAGATGCAGTAATGGGGTTGAGGGGGCAGATTTTGTGACCTAAGCATCA